>NW_021941029.1:0-600000 GCF_000721785.1 Aureobasidium pullulans EXF-150 | reverse complement strand
CGCCAGCTTCAATGGCAGCGGGCGAAGGGTGTTCGAAGGGCTCACTTGTGAGCAATGGCGTGCCAGATGAAAGTGATTGAGTCGGCGAATGTTGCAGCTGCTGAGTTATGAGCGAAGGGGTGTCGGCCTTTTTATTATTCTCGCCACCCTTATCGCTGTTCGAGTCTTCGCTGTCCTGATCTGCACTGGGCGCAGGCTGACTTGGGGGAGTGACTGGTCTTGAGGCCACATTGATGACGGGACCGACGCCATGGTTGACAGCGTGTAGTTGTCTCGAATATGTAATCCACAAAGCATAGACAACTTCAGATGCAGGCAACGAGTCAGGGTCTATGCGGTTGTGTTCCGGGATGCTGTCAAAGCTGTGGCGGTCACTCTTCACAACACGCATCTGAACATCAATCATAATGTCAGAACCGTCTCTATGTTTGGCAGGTAGGCCACTGGGCTTGAGGAAAATGGAGGCGGCATCTGCACGGCCTTCGCGGAGAGCAAGAAGGGCGCGAGCTTTTCTGAAACTGTGCTCTGGAATGACAAGACCATCAACCAAACGAATCTTGTCCTCATCGGTCAGTAGGTGAAGTATGCTATCGAAGTATGGTATCAGCTCAGTGATAGGGAGGCCATCGGGGCTGTCGTGGCCAAAGAGAGAAGCGGAGAAGACGTTGTTCGAGCTGGCAATCTTTAACGTGTCCGGGTTGAGAACAAGAATGCCAGCGATATGAGGGAAGCTAGAGATGCGGAGAGTCGGTTGGCCAGAGAGTTGATCGACGGTGACAGGAACACTGATGCTGTTTGCGGTGCGAGCAGTGTAACGGCGTAGCGAGGCAATTTGATCGAAATCCAGCATACCAGTATTTGTGCCTGCCAATTTTGGTAGTTCAGGGACCAGTTTCCTAATATCTGTGCCTCTGCGCACTCTTTCAAGACCCCAGATGGCATCCAAGGCGCCGGCACCCTTCTCGATGCAGCCAATCTCGTCCACAGTGATATACGCGACATCCTCGGCAATCTCTTCAAGCACCCAGATCAGGCCGCTCTGTTTCTCTTTGACCCAAAGACTGGCCGAACCGATATCACCGTTGCGCTTCTGAATGGGGACGACATCTCCACACAAGAGCACACCACGTGATTTCTGCGATGGATTAGAGACAGCACGACGAGTGGTCGAAGCCGAGTCGATGCCATTGACTGTTTTGGAACGCCTGCTCTGATAAGTTTGGCGTGCAGGAGGTTTGCTCAGGAGCTTGGCAGTCACACCGCTACCTTTTGCCAGAGCTGATGATGAAGGGCTGTGGTTGGGAGACTTGTTGTTCTGGTTGTAGAGATCTGAATCGGGATGTCTCAATTTATTCTCGAGCCACTTGCGACGCTCTGGACGGATGACCTCCATGATACCCATTTTACGCACCTCGGCGCGTGTAACGCCAAAAACCAGGCATGCCAGATCGTTCGCAGCTGTGATGGTCCAAGGAGCGCGAGCATCCGTAGTGAAAATGGCCTGGGCGGCAGCAGATTGTCTGCCATGACCGTGACCGTGGCCATGAGAAGCGGAACCAGCGACGGGTAGCGAAGTTGTCGATTTGGACGTGTGCAGTGCTGAGGGCACATGGCTGGGAGTGAGAGCCTCTGCACGGCGAGGCACATCGGCAGCGTGATACGGCTTTGCTAGAGCATCTGCGAGACGGTGTTGCAGACTCAGGCCGCTCGTATCCGTGTAGGTACGCTTCAACGAGATGCGCTTCGGCTCGGGGTGTAGTGAATCCCTCTCTTCCGACGATTTGCCCGATTTGAAGGACTTTGGCGATGTGGGCGACATGACCAGTCCGTCTTCAAAGTCCTTTGGGCTCTCGCTCAAAGGAGCAAAGCTCTTTTCAAAGATGTTGTCAGCCGACGGATCGGCGGGACCGCTCAGAGGAGCTCCTATGATGCCCAGACCCGGTGCTTGCAATGAGTTGTTGTCGGGACCTAGCAAGTTTGCACGCTGGAGCAATTCCATCATGCTCTGGGCTTCTTGGTCTCCGGTGATTTTTGCTTGGGCGTTCAGGATGGCGGGATTTGCAGCGCCCCACCCCGGCCTGTCTTTGAGAAAGTCCACCGACCTCTTAAGTATCATCTGGCGGTTATGTAGCGATGTCTCGGACTGGTGGGCGAAAGAGAAGGAATGTAACGACTCGGATGGGAATCTACTGAGGTCCTCGCCAAAGGGCAGGGTCGGTGATGAAGGGCCCGAGGGCAACGAGGCGGGCAATGGCTGCGAGGGTAGATTCAGGTTCAGCGAGGGCGAGCGCGATGTCTGCAGTTGGGGAGAGGTGGGTTGACGAGCGTGGGATTGCCTGATACGACGCAGGCCACTTTCACGTTCCGGCAGGGTCGGTGACCTTTGCTGAAGGTTAGCGCGTGCATGGCGACCATGTGGCTATACAGAGTCCTGACCTGGTCATGCTGCGCAGGTCGGCAGTCTCGAGGGCCGCTGCATCGAACGACATTCTCGGGCGCTGTGTTTCGGCTGACATGGAACCGCGCGCTGGCATGGACAAGAGACTACCTGTACTCTGGATACGCGACAAGATGCGGAGCTCTTCATCATGCTGGACGGGCGATGGTTGGAAGCCTTCGGCGCGGTCAGATGGCGCATCTGAGAGTTTTGATCCGATAGACTTGCCATTATTATTGCATACCGGCGAACTCATGCTCGAGCCGCCACAGGCTCAAGACTCCAGGATATACAAGGAGTAACGAGAAACGAGACTGACAAGAGTCAGAAGCACAATTCGCTCGTCGGCACTCGTCGAAGAATCAGCGGAGCGTCAACAACAGAGACCAATGTGACCTGCGGCTGCGGGCTCGTGCTTGCAGGTAGGCCACAAAGTGGCTGCGGTCCAGAGTCGAAATCTCGGATGAATCGATGCGCAACAAAGCTTCCTAGCCTGAAAACACTTCCGCAATGAAATCAACGATGATGCGTGCTCAACAAGGCCTGTCAAAAGGAACGAAGAAGGTGTGATATGCCCGTGTACGTCAACGAGTCGCTACTTGTCAAAGTCCATGATACAAACCCTCTTTTCCCCTTTCATGTGGGGGTTCTCTTTCCAAAATGCCCAGATGCAAACGTTCCGAGGGTTCAAACGCTTTCAAAACAAGCCGTTGATCACCACGCGCCCTCTGTCTCATATCTTTGACCACAGTTGCTTACACGTACATCACTGCTTGGCCAGCTTCTGCCTCTTAGGCGACTATCCAATCTGCCTTCCAGGTCGCTTGCGTACCGCTAACATGCATCTATCGGCCGAAGAATTTCATGCAAACCGAGGGTTGCAGATGTGACATCTACCGGCATCCACCTAAAGTCATGACAAATTGACCACCATCCATTCGTACAGTAGGTTAGATGACGAGCAGCATATCATAAACCGCCGGCATCCCATTCGTACATCTCAGTGATTGAAACATATTTATTTATCAAAGCTGTGGGAAGTCACGATTGTGATACAGCTTCGTTGCGTGTACGGGTATCTTCACGTTAAACTCTTGCCAAAAGCAATCCCCGAGGTGCAACGACGTCGGCCGCATTACCCGCATTTGCTTCTTTCCTTCCTTATTCCATGCAACCTCAGACCGTCATCACCTATTAGCTCTTGCGCCGGGCACATATTTGTCGACCGACTGTTCCGCCTCTCGTCAGCAATCATTCAGTTTTCATTTTCTCGACAATGACACTCACCGCTTTCAAGATGTTGATACCCCGCCTGGTCCTGATATAGACATCTCTGTACATGTCCAAGCTCTCATGGATCACGTCGCCTTTAGTTGTAGTACCAGCGCATATCGCTCTCATCTTGTTTTCCATCTATCCCGCCATCAGTGATAGTCCCTGCTTGATTGATGGTGAACTTACCTCTTTTCTGAGAAATGGCTTGCTCAGATTCATCTCGAATCCCATGTCCTCGTAGCCTTTGACGAGGGCTACTCCGAGTGTAGTTGGAATGAACTCTTGTACACCACCTTGTTGACCTCCACCGCGTCCGCCTGCTCCACCGCCTCGACCGCCCCGTGCGCCGCGTCCTCTGCCTCGACCTCGACCTCGTCCTCTGCCTCCGCCTCTTTCATCGTCTGATTCGACGGCCGGTGCTTCGCCTTCCTCTCTTTCATCTCCTTCTTCGGCGGGCGCTCTCTGCGCTTTTGGTCGGGTCATCACATACTCACGTTCTTTGATTTTGGCGATGTGCTCGGCCATTGTTGCGTCAGTACCAATGCCGTTTGCATCCATGAGTGCGATAAGATCCGGCTCGGTAAGGAATCCAGGTGGGCTAGTCTTTCCTTCTGTCATCCTGGCCTCGGTTGGCTCGAATGTTTCTCCGACCTGGAATTGAGGCAGTTGCTGCGTGCTGGTCCATTTATCGTAAGGGTAAACATCCAAGTAATTCCTCGCGAGCACTGATAGTCCTGAGGCGTTGAAGATCTCGGACCCGTAGAGGATACTAACCTCGTCACGAGAACCTTTGGCATCCTCACTACAGCAAGCAAGGAATCGTCTGACCACGAACTCGTAAACTTTGCGTTCGTCCTGTCCGCCGAGTGCGGAAGGAAGAACGAAATTGACTGGATGAATTGGAGGATGCGCCTTATCGTTGTTGCGTCCCTGCCTTGGCTGGTTGAATCCTCCGTTCACAAGACTGCAAATCGTCAGTACGCGTTTGACTAGTTGGGCATGAGAATGATACTTCTGAGCAAATGGTCCCCAGATGGGCGATTGTGTTTGCTTTTGAACTAGAGCTCGCAGGTCCATGCCTTTGTCAAATTGATCTGTCTCGGTTCTTGGGTAGCTGATCCACCCTTTAGTGTAAAGATCTTCCGCAATCTTCATGACTCTTTGACTGTCCATTCGTAAGAACCTGCTACCCATTTTCTGCAGCTCAACAGTTGTGAGTGGTAAAGGCTTCCACTTGCTAGCGGGCTTGGTCTGTACTTTGATGACTTTGGCGTATTTGGCCGTCAAGCATCGCTCGAATAGAATGATTACAGCCATTCGATCAAAGAGGTTGATACGAGACCATCTGAAATTGACGGTGATGTCTTCTTTGATGTGCGTGACTTTGATAGCCCAGTAAGGCTCTGGGACGAAGTTCTTGACCATAAAATACCGGTCGACTACAAAGCCGAGTGTAGGAAATTGACAGCTGCCGTAGCTGATAACTTTCCTCTCATCTTGCGCAAAAACGCCGCGACCCTTGAGGTATTCGACGATTTCAATTGTCTGCCAGCGTGTGAAACTGGCACCGATACGAAGATCAAGCTCAATTCTTGCAGCAACGGCATTGGCTTGGTTTTCGTCCAACGGGATGGGATTACGAGCAGCCTGCAGGATGTGGGCCCTTTCGATATTGGAGAACCTGGCACGTACGATCTTTCCAGGCTGTCGCAACCGAGCATTGGTACTCAGAGCGACATCTCTGATTTCACTGCCGATGTGTTCGCCTTCGCGGTCGCAATCGGTCCAGATGAACAATATGGATACACCTCGGGCTTGTGTCTCGATGTTCGCAGCAATACCTTTCCTTTCTTCATCAACGTATGTTACGATAGGCGCGTCAAAGAGATGCTCTGGATCGCAAGACTTCCATGGTCGGAAATTCGGTGTAAAGTCTGTACTCTGAAGATGGCCAGCCACACTTGTCATGACAACTTCGCAAGGGCCCCACGTAGGGAAGTTGTATGAGAAGTTGTAGTTTTTGAGCCATGGCGTGCGAGTATTGGACTGTGAATCAGGTCAGTAAGTTGAATAGATATAGTGGCGGAATGCGGGAAGGCATACAACTCGATGTGAGCCACCAGAGAGATGCCCAGCCACAGCTCTAGCGATTGAAGGCTTTTCTGCCACACAGAGGACTTTGGTCACCATCTCTGTGGGCACTCGTGACTTAATCAGACCATGGTGTTGTAGATGATCGAGTCCTCAAGTCCCAGGCAAAAGTTGAGACGCGTGGAGAAGGCGGAAGACGCGCCGCTGCCTGATCGGGAAAAGATGACTTGCGGCACGGTCCGCTCGCTGGACCCTCTCTTCTGCTTGGCGATGACGACTTGATGTGTTCGCAGATCGCGGTTTCCTTGTCTGTTGCTTTCGAGCTTCCCACGCGTGTTGAATCCACGTTTCTACCATTCACACAGCAGATTGACCCTCACAACGACAAGATGCTGCTTCCTCCACCAGTCGGTTCGGCGCTGCCTATCGTCAAAACGCTCGCAGATTGCGTAGACTTCAGCAAGACAGTGACGCCCTTTGTCGACCAGCTCATCGCGCTTCCCTCGCAGCTCGTTCAGGCAGGCGCAGACACAGAAGCCCTCAAGCATCTGTACTTGTCCACCAACCCTCTGATCTCAGGTTTCGCATTTGCTCTGGCCATTACACCCATCTTCTTGATCGTGTCTGAGATCAACAAGAACTACTCGCAAGTCGATCGCTGCTGGAGTCTGTTGCCTACTGTCTACAACCTCCACTACGATGTTTGGGCCCGCCTCAACGGTCTACCTACGCAGAGACTCGACAATGTCCTGGCTTTCAGTGTCTGTTGGTCTATCCGTCTAACCTTCAACTACTGGCGCAGAGGTGGCTATAGCATTGGCTCGGAAGATTATCGATGGGAGACAGTCCGCAGCTGGGTCAATCGTCCACTCTTCTTCATCTTCAACATCCTCTTCATTTGCATTGCCCAGAGCGTTTTGCTCTTCACTGTCACCACTCCCACCTACGTCCTGATGCTCGCATCTCGCGTCTCCGGCCAGAACATGAACACTACCGATATCATCTTCGCCCGCGTTCTCATGGCCCTTGTTCTGCTCGAGTTTTTCGCCGACGGATCGCAATGGAACTTCCACAAGGCCAAGCACGCTTACCAAAAGACGGCAAAGGTCCCCGCTGGTTGGACACGCGAGGACCTCGAGCCAGGCTTCAACACTACTGGTCTATTCCGCTATTCTAGGCACCCCAACTTCCTTGGCGAGCAGCTCATCTGGGTCACTTTGTACCAATGGGGTTGTGTCGAGACATCGTCTCTCTACAACTGGACTGGTGTCGGCGCCATGTCTTATCTGATCCTCTTCCAGTCCAGCACTTGGCTCACCGAGAAGTTGAGCGCCGAGAAATATCCCGAATACAAGATCTACCAGCAAAGAGTAGGAAAGTTCCTGCCCAAGCTGACTGGTCCTGGCTGGGGTGAATACTTGGAGGCACAGAAGAAGGCTGCTAAGAAGAAGTAAAAACAATCCTCAAACAGCGAGATGGCTGAAATGTAGAGACATTCGTGTACCGAGACCAAGGCACTATACATAGCCTTGGCTGTCAATCTTTCATACACAACACCTTACGAGTTGAAGCAAAATGAAAAGACATGATTCCAATTCTAACCATCGTCATATCTACTTCCTATTTGCCCTTGACACCTTCTTGGGCCTCGGCCTTTGCCTTCTCTTTCTCCCTTCCTGCCTTCTTTTCCTCTTCCAACGCGCCGAGATCAAACTCCTCCTCGACAGGGTCTTGCTCAAAAAGGACCTCCTTCTTGACCTGCTTCTTCCTGTCTTTTCCTCTCTTGCTGTCTTTCTTTTTCTCCGGGCTCCCTGCCCTAGCGTCATCCTCGTCTCCAAACAAGAAACCTTTGCTTCGGCGCCGTATATCCGATGGTGCTAGCGCTTTTGCTTGAGCAAAATTACTTGCGCTGGTCTCTGGAGATTGTCCAAGCATCCAGGAGAATGATGACTGTGCTAA
The DNA here is from genome assembly GCF_000721785.1 of Aureobasidium pullulans EXF-150. NCBI lineage: Eukaryota > Fungi > Ascomycota > Dothideomycetes > Dothideales > Saccotheciaceae > Aureobasidium > Aureobasidium pullulans. The sequence continues at coordinate 592,238 of NW_021941029.1, read as the reverse complement.
CGTTGGCCTTGGTGTATGGAAGTCGAGTGGAATGTCGGTTGTCTTTGTCGCATTCGCTCGCGCAGCATCTTTGTGCTGCTGCGTTGGCTCAACATGGTCCTTGGGTTGTTCTTCAACCGCATTTGCATCTGCTGGCTCTTCCGCTTCTTGAACGGCAGGCTTGTTGTCGATGTGTGCACTTGTCGGCTCCTTGATCTGCGGCTGAACTTCTTTGACCTCGATAGCGTCTTCCTTGCCCGCTTCGATGGCCTCCTCTTCTGCAGATAGTGGCACCGTCGCATCATCAAGATATACTTGGATGAACTGAACTTTCGCGATTGCCATACTCAGCCCATTCAGCGACTCTTCCTCTCCGGCCTTGCCTCCAATAGCAGTCTCGTGGTATGCCCATAGATCATCGATAGCTTTCTTCAGCATTTTAGACAACGCTGTGTTGCGTTGCTCGAGCATTGCGAGTTGCAAGCTTGGATTTGTTGATCTGTCCGACGTACCGCTCTGCCTTGACAGTCCTCGTGTATGTCTTGGTGGCGCTTGAGGAGTCTGTACTGCTTGTATCTCTCGCACGCCCTTTCGCACTTCGTCCATGGCGTCCCGGAAAGCCTTGTTAATGCCCCACTTCTCGCCTCTTTGTAGGACGCCCTTTGCAGCACCTTGGAGTATGTCTTCAAAGTTGCTCGATGCTCGGCCAGGCATTTGCATTCGCAACTTTCCTGGCATCGATGGTTGTAATGTGCTGGTAGGGGTTTCGGTTGGTTGTGGCAAGGGTCGACCTGAGTATTTCTCGACCAGGGTACTTGCACCTTCGTGGTTGAAGTTGTTTCTCAGGTAGACCGCATTCGTTACAAATTCTTGAGGAGTCTTTCCATCTTCCAAAGCGGGATATCTCAGCAAAGTTGTGAGTGCTGTGTTGTAGTCGGCGTCCATCACTACACTCTGTTAGCATCCAACCATTTCGAAATTAGTAATCCATGTTTGCTCACAGTCCCAATGCAATCTCAAAAGCATGTTCAAACAAACGAGATCAACAATCTCGAGACTTGGATCATCTGCAAAGATGGCATCCCACATGCTCAAGACGTCGTCGAACCCAAATTCTCGGCCAAACAGTAGTCGGATCCAGCGCCTGGAACATGTCAGTCAAGCTCTTATGTGCAACTCCGAATTTTGGCCTACATAAGGAAAACCTGAGGGATGAGATCGATCTCCTGTAGATGCTGTGCAAGTGTTGGATCTACATGGGGCAGATACTCGTCAAAGATCCTGTGTATCCGAGTAAGGATTGGATTCTCCAGTGTTGCTGCGGGCTTTGTGGGACCTGCTGTTAGCTTTGAGGGTGCCTTGTGCGCTGCTTGCTCGTAGAACGACTTCGCTCCCTGCATGACTATACCAAATAGGGTGAATGTATCATGCTCAACAAAATCCGAGTCAAAGACATGACACAACATCTTGTCCTCCGAGCCCGAGTCATCCGTAGCCTTGCCAGATACTGCATCTTTCTCCACGACCCAGAGGATAGGAGCTAGCAGCTCATGCATACCCTGTCTATATCCTACATCAGGATTCAACTTGCAGAACACAAACAACACATCCAGCAGCATGACCTGTGTTTGTGGTTGTCGGAAGTATATGTTATCGGGCATGCATCGGTCGACATCTTGCATGATCTCGGCACGTAATGCTTCATCTTGTCGTAGAACGGCCCAGGGAGACTTTTAAGACTTAGCTATCAGTGAGATGGGAAATTTATCATTCTTGATTATGATAGAATTTACCTCCGAATCTTCGCTCAATGGATCTAGGTTAGATCCCAGCACTTCTTCGGGATGTTCAAGCCCTCGCAGTAGATGCGAGCGTACTGAGGCATATGCTGAGCGTGAGTCTGCTGATCGTTGTATCCATTGTGAGTGGTCGAGTCCTTCGAATAGGAGAAAGATCTATTTGAGACATGAGTACAAGGCACATCGGAACACGTAATGATTCTGACCTTCCAGAGGAGTGATCTAGATTTCGTGACCGAATCGGGCTCATTCTCGTTGCGAATGGCTTCCTTGAGATCGGCAAGTGATTCGAATTTCTGCAAAGTCTGCCACGGCACCCTTGCTTCATCGAGAGAACGCATAATTAAGAGCAGTCTTCTTCGAAAGACCCTGGTATCGTTGTTTACAGATGTAGATACCAAGTCGGGCATGACCGTTGAAGGTCGGCCGACGTCACAAGCAAACAAAGCAAACATTCGATATACAGAAATGCCGAGCAACCACGAGGCACTCCCGAATGTTCCGTAAAGAACATCAGAACAATATTCTTACAACTCTGGAAAGAACGACTGGACGAGTAAAAACAGTTTGATGGCCTTGCCAATCAAGACATACTGAGACAACCTGCAATGTCGCAAGACCTCTTGGCCGAATTTGGTGATTTCACCCTGAAGGATAATAGCTCTGGAAACCAAAACTATACCCCGACTCAAACACAATCCTCATTCTCGCAAGCGAATTACGGCTTGAATACCTATGCAGGATCAGTACAGCCAGAAGATCAAGGCGTTAGTCCTCGGGACGATGACGACGACGACGAATTTGGTGATTTTGAAGAATCGGAGCCAGCACCACAGCAAAGGATCCAGGCAACAACAAAAGAGGCTCCTGTACAGCCTGCGAAAGAGGTCCAACCCACGCCAAAGCCTGTATCTAAACCTGCACCTCAACCACTGCCTCAACCTGTGAAGAAATCTTCTGGTCCGCCGGTCATTTTGAAGAAAGCAGCCAAAGCCAGCCAATTACCAAGCAATCACCCCTTTGCCGGACACGCAGACATCCTCTTTGATGCAGACGAATACGATGAGTTCGAAGACGCAGATGTCGTAGGCTCATGGGGTGGTGAAGAAGACGATGAAGATGATTTCGGAGATTTTGAAACGAGTGAGACGCCGGCCGTCAGCAGCGGCACCCCCAAACCTACGGCTCCACCAGCTCAGCCGAGGACGGTCAAGCCATCGGCACCAGCGGCATCAATGGGAGCTGTGGATCTTCTAGGCCTCGATGATCCACCGGAAACAATGAATAGGGCACACCAACCACCACCTCCATCTAGGGCACCGAAGAAGACTGTCTCGGCGCCTAAGGCCGCAACCACGCGTCCTACAAATGCACCTCGTCAGCAATCCATGCTATCCAACGACGATGCCTGGGACGATTTTGAGATCTCTCAGCCTACACAACCTGCTGCATCACAGAAAGCAGCAGCAGAAGCACAATTACAAATCCAACTCCCAAAGGACATCCTAGGTGATCTTACCGCACTCCCCTCAACCACCGGCGTCGCACCCTCCAACATCCCACCACCCTCAGTCCTTCTAACCATCTTCCCACCCGTGCTGACCTCCCTCTCCCACCAATTCCTCCAACCTCTCAGTGCCCTCTCATCCTCCCAAAAATCCCTCTTCCTCTCAAATCAAGAAACAAAATCATTCTTGGCATCCTATGTAACTCTCACCCATGTCGTCGGCCACGTAATAGCCGGCCGCAAGTCCCGCTGGAAGCGCGACAAACATCTCGCCCAAAGCATGCGCATCGGACCAGCAATGTCCGGCCGCAGCGGCGGTATGAAGTTGACCGGTCTCGACAAATCCGAATCCGGCCGTGAAGACACAGAAGTCGAGGTCGTACTTGCCGTATGGCGTGAACAAGTTGGACGATTGAAGACAGCAGTCACAGGAGCTTCTGTTCATGGCAGTAAACTCACCGTGCCTGAATTGGGGGATGTGCTTCCTGTACGTGTGGCCAAGGGCAGTGAGGGTGCTATTACGAGTACACAGGCATGTGCACTCTGTGGATTGAAGAGAGAAGAGAGAGTGGCCAAGGTGGACGTGGCAGTCGAGGACAGTTTCGGCGAGTTCTGGGTGGAAGGAACGAATATGCATCGTGCATGTCTGAAGTTCTGGGAGGTGTTCAAAGGACGTCTGATGTCGAGATAGTTGGTTGGCATCTGGAACAAACAGAACAAAAGTAGACATAGAGCAATGGTATTGGCCAGCGAGTAATTGAATAGCAGTAACTATATCAAGCCATGTGGCCCTAGCTCTCGATGGCGAATGCTGAGGTGGCCTAAATTATCACACTTCTCTTGACGAGCCTGCTAAATATAATGATCTCAGCCACGTCACACGCACACGAAGACTCCGTAAAATCTAGAAAAGGACCGACAAGATGCAAAAGTGGACGTGAATTGAATTTCTTTCCGGTCATGGCTCATTCATGACCGCTATACAGACATTACATAAAAGTATCTTCGTGTGGGCAAGTTTTACAATTGTAAAAGTGTAAGCTGGGAAGTACAAAAAAGGGGTATCGGGCTTCCAAAAACAAAGATGGAGGTTGAAGAAGTGAAGTAGAAGAGAAGGGAAAAACCAAAAATTTGTGCGCAAAAGAGAGAGGGAGAGTTTCAAACTCCATCCCCATAATGAACCGGCAAGAAGGAAAAATACACAATTTTGATCGAGGGTGATTGTTGACTATGCAACATCAGACCTCTTCGGTAAACCTGCTCCCCCTGCTTCCATCGAAGCTTGCTAGCGTGGCGGGAGTTACGCTTCTGTTGGCCGGATTGAAATGTGTCATGAGAGGAGCATTTTGGCCAGGTTCGGGCGTCAGCGTGTTCCTTTGGATAGGGAATGTGGGACTAGTAGGCGAAGTGTTCTCTGACAGTGCGCTCGTCGGGCTCATAGCATACGGAGGGTGCACTCTGGCTTGTCGGGCTGGTCCAGGCATGATAACCTCGTTCGCGCCTAGTTCGTTGTTTGGGTCGTCAAAAGGCGAGCCGCCAGCGCCGTAGTAGGTGCTGTCGCGATAGACCGAGGTAGTGCTCATGTTCCGATCGTTGTCGAAAGCAGACGGCATAAGCATAGGTGGAGCAGAAGTCATGCCGGCTGAGAAAGCACTAGGTAGCTTGCGGCCACTGATGCGTTGGAAGCCTCGTTCTCCTGTGTCGTCCACGGCTCGGGATTTTCTATTTTTGAAGACCCCTCCCAAAAGTGGCGCTAATACGGGGGCTGTTCTGCCGCGCTCGGACATTCCCCCAGCGCCACCAGTTCCTGCAGCTTCGGCGCCGGTCAACGCGCCCATGCTTGCTGCACGCTTTCGATACCAGCGCAGGAAGATCATGGCAGTCAAAACCAAAACGGCAAGTCCGGCAACGCCGCCGACGATACCGCCTGCAAGCACTGAAGGAGGCGGGGTATTGTCACTGTTGTCGCTGGATGCTGCAGTGCTGCTCGCCGAGCTAGGAGCGGTAGCTGTTGCAGAGCCACCGAGGAAACTTGCATTGGAGCTTTGTGCAGCGCTGGAAGTGGCAGATGGGAAGGAGCTGTCTGCCGATGATGACCCGTTGAGATCAGAGGTTGCGGATGCAGAAGCAGACAAGGCTTCTGAGGATACACGCGATGCAGCGCTGCTCAAGGCGCTGCTAGCAGATCTGAGGACTGAGGAGGCGGAGCTTTGAAGAACAACGGCTTCCGAGGAGTAAGAACTTCTGGCGGAGCCTGTTGCAGTTGACGCGGCCGCGATGAGTGAGCTCAGACGAGAGCTTACGTCGGCGTTCTGTGATGACAAAGCTATGGAGGCCGAGGAAACACCAGCACTGCCACTCAGAGCAGCATAAGCCGAGACAGACGACGACGCTGGTTGGAAAGAGCCATACGACGTGGTTGTCTGGCCGTTGGAGAGCGTGGTGGCGAAGGCCTGCGCAACAAGGGCAGCAGTAGAACGAGATCCATCAGACAGTGTCTCGACTGTAGAGGAAGATGCGGTGAAAAAGCCTAATACAGCAGCAAGAGGAGTGGAGCTAGTCGATGCAGATCGATCGGCAGATGAAGCAGTGCTCGCAGTGTTTGACGATGAAGAGCTGGCACTGTTGCGCTGGAAAGTGGTAAATGAGGTGTAGGTGGTGGAGGAACTTGAAATGATTGATGCAGATGTGGTCAAGTTGCTGGCAAAAGATGGCGATGATGAAGTTGATAGTGAGGTGGTGGCAGAATTATATCCGGATAGAGCAGCGCTGCCGGAAGCCGATGTCAACGAGGAGCTTGTTGGAGTGATGGTCGAATTTGAGCCAGTAGGAAATATGGTACTGGCGAGGGGCACGCCAGACGATGTGTAGGAAATGATTGACGCAGTGATGGCGCCGCTTATCGAGCCTACCGATGTAGACACGGGATCTACGACGGCCACAGTAGAGCCGTTTGCAAGCACTGAGCTGACCATGTAGCTTGACTCATAAGTAGACAAGCCGGCCGAGTTTGACGCAGTGGCAGAAACAGGATCAACCGTTGTAAGCGAACCAGACAAGCTCAAGGTTGCATTTGCATCGCCAAGTGTGTTTGTTGCTTGTGACGAAATGTCGGAGATGACAGAGGAGATGACCGAAGTGGCAGGCGCGGTTCCGACTACACCAGGCAAGGATATACCAGAAGCAACGCTAGATGGGATGGCTGAAGTGACAGTGTTGACAGCAGATGCGTAGGAAGCGAGTGATGCGTCGGATAGGGTTGGGGTATCCGGTGTGCCAGAGGGAATTGTCGTGGCAGCAGTTCCGATTGCGCCTGAAAGAGATATGCCTGGTGGTACAGTAGTCGTAGCGGCCGATGATGTTATGTCTGCGGTGGACGATGTCGTGGCTGTAGCAGACAAGTCCGACGCGTCCGAAGGTATTGTTGATTCAGCAATGGAAGTTGAGCTAGCCAGATCGGCTGTATCAGAAGTCGCGATTGTGGCAGCAGCCGAAGTTGCGGTACCAGGACCAGAATATCCGGCTAGAGGAATGGTCGCTGCAGCCGAGGTCGTGGTAGGCGATTCGTCCGTTGACGAATTGGTCAAGGAAGCATCTGAGTCCGATGTGCTAAGTGATGCGTCAGTTGATGAGACAGCCAACGAAGGGTCGGCGTCGGTCGAGGTAGGCGAGGCGTCTGTTGTCGAGGCTGTCGAGGAAGCGGCCAAATCGGTCGCAGTTGGCGATGTGTCTGTATTTGAGACGGCAGCGGAAGGTTCCAGGTCTGTCGAGGTACTGCTGGCAGCCACAATGGATGGCGAGATGCCGGCGACGGTCGAGGAGTATTCGGACAGAATTGATGGAGTTTCCGGAATGGAGGACGAAGCGACGGCGGTGGCAGTGTCGAGAGAGGTCGTGGGAGCGACAGTAGCAGAGTCGAGAGAAGTTGCAGGAACAGAGGATCCGGCGTCAGTTAGCAAAGTGGATGAAGACAGTGAAGACGTTGTTGATTCGACGGTGCCGTTGAGCGGCGTTTGGCGTTTGTGTAGCCGTTGGTGCAACTCGTCGGCGTGTTGAACACCACTCCGGCTAGGGCTATGGTTGCGTATGTGAACATGGACTTCTTCAACGCGTTTGACGGGATGAATGTCCTGCAGGCCGTGGGAGAAGGCAGTCGGCGACGGGGTGGCTACGCTGCCAGCCGGCGTGGACAATTTGCGCCGTTTGAAGAGGCGCTCCATGGTTTCGCGCGGTTATCGATACAGGAAATGAGAATAGCGAATGCTCTTGACAGGGAACGACAGTAGTGGTAGAGCTCGGTCCAGACTGGGCTGTACGAATAGAGGGCGGCTACTATCAAAGAGCCGGACTAGGTAGTCAGATGTCGAATGCGCCGGGTCGAGGGAAGACTATGTACGTGGACAGGCTCCGGATGCAAAAAGGCGTCTGCCTTTGGATGGCTGGAGTGCTGGGAAACGAATGGACGCCGGTAATCAAACCAGCAAACTGCCTCTGAAAGTTCATGTCAGTACGCGCCTCGGCAAGGCCTGGAAAGCAAGATGAGAAGATGAGATCGAGGGCGTCTTACAGTGTGCTTGGTGCTTGGCGCAAGCTCAGAATACCATCAGACTTTGATCTGTATGTGTATCTGCTGCGTCTTGGAGAGTGGAAGAATGGCCCACACGCCGATGATAATCTTTCGCGTCGTCTACGAGTACTCTAATTTACTGCCTATGTAATGACGACCAGAGAGACCACGCCGCCGAGCGGGGTCAGTCACCAGCCAGCAGTCAGGTCGTTGGGGAAACAGGAAAGAGCACGATTGTGTGCGAGCAAATGCCCAGGGTCGACTCGAGAGAGGGAGCGGTTGAGTTGGGCAGAAACGTGGTGAACAAAAAACAACAGCAGCGACGACGTCCGACTTGAAAGTCTCCGACGACAGACAAAAGCGAAGAAGCGGCCCACGAGACCCTTTGGCTCTAAAACGGTCCCGCCGGCCAAACATGGACCACCACCTATCCAACCCAAATCTCCGCTGCCCTGGCCCAATACTCCATCATTGGTTGCGACATGGGTCGTCTGCTAGGGTTGCGCAAGCCAGCGAGATTGCTTCACGCTTGCTCAATGCTCGTTCGCGTCTTTTTCATCTTCCACCATGTCGTCGCCCGCCGCAGCAGCTTCTTTTGTCTTCGTCGCCTGCGTACGCATGCCCACGGCTCGATCGCCTGCTCCCATGATCTATCACTATCCCTGCAGGTACTGCCGCAAGTCATGGCTGTTTTCCACTTCATTTGCTCCACTTGATTCTTTCTCTGTGGCCTAGCCGATATGCGTGCTCCCGTCTGACGTCGACTCCCCGCCTAGAAGTCCAACAGAGCCCTGCATCTGTAAGGGAGTCCTCGTAGTTCTCGTTTCAAGTTTCCACTACCTGACACGCAAGGAGATGTTGCTTATTATGGCATCATCGCGTGCGCACAATAGACCCCTCACGCAAGGCACTTCCTCTGCATCAAAACGTGCCACTTCACCTCTGCTGTATAGTCTGTGCTACATCTCGTATCCTCTCGATTCAAGATCGATCCCATACGGCTGGTGTCAATATTTGAAAATTGCCGAGGAACTCTAACGCCTATCTATCTGTATCTAATTCCGGAAAATAAATCCGTTGAACCTGGAAAACGACGCTAAAGGTTCAAGCTCAAGCTCCCGCTCCGCTCGACGTCACGTCCTCACCGCCCGTGATACCATCTTCAAACAACACCTCCTGAGAGCCGCATCTACCCTGTGACTATACCAAGCCTACACCAAGACTAGTTGCATGTTTGACATCTGGACCTGCCAAGCGTAGTACACTCTCACACGGCATGTCAAAAGAAAGCAGCCATCAGAGATCTGGTGGACCTCCACCACTGCCTCCTCGGCAGGCGTCAGGTGCAAATCATCTGCTATCAGATGATTTTGAAGAAGACGATTTACCACCGCCTTCCTACGAGTCTGTCGCGTTTGAATCATACGGAGATGGCTATCCCTCTCTTGCTCAGAACGATCCGCGATCGAGGTCGACTCAGTCGTTGGTTCCCTCGCCGTCAGACGAACAAGGTGATAGAAGGAAGCTGCTCTTGATATTCATACATGGATTCATGGGAAACGAAACCAGTTTTCAAAGCTTCCCTGCTCACGTACATAGTCTTGTAGCTGCTTTGTTGTCAGAAACGCATACTGTTCACACAAAGATCTATCCGAGGTACAGGTCAAAAAAGAAGATCGACTTTGCACGAGACGACTTCAGCCGCTGGTAAGATAGAAGTTATGACATGTTCCGAATGATGCTGACAGATTCTCAGGCTGAGACCGCATGAAGGACCAACCACTGATGTGATCTTATTGGGCCACAGTATGGGTGGCTTGCTTTGCGCCGAGGTGGCATTGATACCATCCCTCGCAGATGGATCTCTACGCCATCGTCTTATCGGCACCGTCAACTTCGACGTCCCTTTTCTGGGTATGCATCCAAGAGTGGTCAAGGTCGGTCTAGCCAGTGTTTTCAGCCCGGCCCCTGGAGCCTCCAAGTCGCCACAAAACGATGATCACACTCCTTCTGCTACCGATTCCCAGAATGGTGGAGGTTATTTCGACGACAGACCCTCCCACAGCACTTCCACATCAAGCCTAAAAGCATCTTCCAGTCCGTTTTCTCCATCTCAACTCGACCCCAACTACAATCCAGCCTTTAAGAATGATGTGGTCCTTCCGGTCAGAAAAGGGTGGGAGGGAGCATGGTACTTCATTAACAAACACTCCAGCGACTTGCGGTCAGCCACTAAGCAATTGGTCAAGTCACACCTTGAGTTTGGTGGTGCCATGGCAGATTATAGCGGTCTCAAACTGCGCTATACTCGTATCAGAGGATTGGAGGCACCAAGCACATATACCAGGAAAGCAGTTATAGGAAGCTCAGTTGCTCCTCCTAGAGTACGCTTTGTCAACTACTACACTTCCAGTACTGGTAGGCCCAAGAAACCAAAGACACCGTCTTCGCCAGCAACCGTGGTTGGTACTCCTACTATGACAACTGTAGCTGCTGTTGAGAGCCGCGAGCAGGTTGACGAAGATGAAGAAAAGTACTCGGGAGAATTTAGCCCAAGAAACGACGAGGTGTTAGAAACTGACGATGACATCAAAGAGTTTGAAGCTGCAGAACGAAATGGAATGGTAACAATGGACCATCTGGATCCTGCTCCCATGTCTGATGCTGGCGGTGACACTTCTGAGGTCGAGTCTTGGGTTGATGCTACAGAGAACATGGAAATTGCTCGTTCAAGTTCAAACACGACAACAGACCTGACAACGACCACTTCACCAAAACCCGAACATGACTCAATTCTCGACGAAGGTTTAACAAACAAGTCGCCCGACATCCCTGCTTCAGGTATCGAGTCCTTGCCGCCTGTCCCAGATCCGCCAGCAAAGCCTGAAAAGCCGCCATTCTTCTCAGACAAAGACGCCAGGAAGCTAGCGGAAAAGGAATATGAACGAGTCTTGAAGCTCTATTTCAGAGCAGTAAAGGACCGTGAAAAGGCACTTCGCGATCGTGAAAAGCTGGAAAAGAAGCGCGAACGACAAACAATCAAGGAGGGAAAGAAGGCGGAGAAGCAAGTTCAGAAGAGTGATAAGGGCAAGGAGAAGGAGCGCAAAAAGACCATCGAGAGGAGAGAAACCGATCAGGAGAGTACTCTTGCGGCCGAGCAGAGAGATGCACAGAAAGAGTGGAAAGCGGCCCTGAATCACTCCTGGAATGACGACGACTCTACGATTGAGCCACTCTCGAAACACAGCTCGTCGATGCAGTCTAACGTACTGTCTACTCAAGCATCCAGATCTCCTTCAGGCGAAGAGCAGAAGCCCTTCAAGGACCGTACATTCTGTACACTACCACCCAAAGACGGCTCCGGCATAAGAGACCCGACCTGGGTTCGTGTTTTGATGAAAGATGTCGACTTGGTCGAGGCGCATTGTGGTCTTTTCTTCCCTGACGAGAAAGACGACAGATACGAGAAACTGATCGGAGATGTGGGAGAGAGGATATGTGAATGGGTCGGCGAGGCGGAGAGCGAGAGAGTCGCAAGGGAGTTTGAAGCACAAAACTGAAGCTAAGTAGACCATTAGTCTATTGAGTGTGACTAATTCTACTATGATGTCCGGGAAGAAACTTTACAGATGCTATTTTGCCTTTACGGCGTACATTGACACAAGATCTGCAGATCTTGTGTCAATATCCTGGTGATGTGGTTACAGGTCGCTCCTTCCCAAACTTGCAAAGTCATGTGCCAGTCTCTTTCTCTTGCGCGCGGATAAACGCCTGCGTCGAATACTGCGAAATTCGGACAAATGAACCTTGACGTCTGCCGTATACATCGAGAAGTAACATCATGGTGGGACAGAGCACGTCGATCCAGTCGTTCTTCTCCACGCGAACTTCACCCACTAAAGACATACCTCCAAAGTCATCACCAGTCCCAGGCGATGGTTTCACTGCAGAAGAACTGGACAACGCTTTACTTCCGGTTCGACAAGACAATTGGACTCCACGTGGAGTCTATGATGAGTACGAGATCGATGCGCTCATGTTTGGACTGAATCGTGTCAAGATCGTGGGTCGACTTGTCAACATGTTCGAAAGCTCACACACCACGAAATTGCCCAAGGGACTTGGGGGGTCTGTACATCTCGTGGTCAAGGATGACACTGGTGCTGTCACTGTGAGTATCCGGTTCGTCGTCTATTCTACAACTCACACTAACCGATCGAAGATCAGACTTTCATACACGCTGCCACCGACAGAATTACGACTCGGCCGTCTCGTTGCAGTTTGGGCTACCTACGTCGCGAATGGAGACAGAGGCAGTTTCCCGTGTGCCGTCGCACCATTGTACATCAAGGTTTTTCCGGAAAAAGACAAAAGCTGCCGTATACGTGTCCTAGAAGGCGCAGAGTTTGCGAATCTGTGCAGGAAGCCACTCAATTATCAACCAACCCTCATGTCACTCAAGGCCTTTGCCCACGGTGGCTCCGAAGTCATCGACGCCAAAATACTTGTCATTGTCAAGAGCGTCAGTGCACGCAAGAGAGGTAAATGGGGCTTCAAGGATCAAGCTGGTGCAAAGCTGATCAACCATAGTAACGAAGAAAGATGGAGCAGAAGCCTACGTCACGAGAGTTGTCTTGATGGATGACACCGACGAAGCAACATTGTCGTTATGGGACACCACGTCAACCACTCCGAATGACTGGCAGCCATCACACACTGCTCTCTTGATCTCAAGCCCCAGCCTGAATGTCTCACACAAGAATTGGTTAGCTCTGGCTTCTGATACCTTCGTCGATGTGGATCCCTGTATTCCTGAAGCAGAAAGACTCCGCGGTTTCGCTGGACGCAAGGTCAAAAGAGAACACATCAATCCGACTTTTCCTTATGAAGGTATGTCGGTCTGAATGCACATTCAAAGCAGAAACTCACACTGTTGCAGAATATGCCTTGTGGAGCATCATCAAACCAAACGAACGCGTTTTGTACTCGCTCGCAGACGTGGATGATCGGTAAGTTGACCGTGATTGGCCATCTATTGTTCTGACCTAGAGTTTAAAGCGCTCGCGAAACCCCTGGAGAAACATTCGAGGGCTACCTGAGCATGATCATCATGGATCTCAACATGACCACGTTACGACAACAGAATATGCTCATGTGCAATGAATGGTCTGCTCTCGACCAAGTTCCTGTTGATGATCAATATGCTGACAATGTATCAGCTGTGGCATTCCTATCTATGCAAACGCAAAAGTGGCAAAGTGCAAGCATTGTGACAGTCAGGTGTCCTTGAGAGTCAATCCACGCCTCGTGAGTGCAATCTCGCCAGCTCGTCTGACATGTATGCTAACACGTACAGATTGGCAAACTGGTCGACGAGAGTGGATGCATTACAAGTGGCAAGCTCGTGCTATCAGACCATGCGTGGACAAGACTTCTAGGCAGAAGTGCTCAAGAATTGATCGAGAGCAGTGCAAGCACACTGAAGAGCGTGGAGCATCGTATGCTCCATATTCGTATCACGTTGCGATTCTGGTGGAGCGAAGAGGTGGGAAAGCTCGTCATCTCGGAAGTCCTCGAATAACAAAGCTTCACGGGAGATGAGACGATTGCGGGATCTATGGATGAGGAATCCTCATTGCTTGACTTTGAGAGTAACACGCTGGCCGGAATTATTTTGCTTGCGGAGAATACACTAACATAACATGGGCTGCCTTATGATCGGGATGAGTCGAACGGCGGAGAAAGCTATAGCTGCCGGAGCTAATTGATTGTGTGACCTATATAAAGGCTCAGAACATGTTGCTTTGATCGAAAGTACAGGCAGAAGTGAAATTTTGCTGGGTGTTGATGGGTCGTGCAGCTAGTGGAACATGAAACTACCTGAATGAGTGTTTGTGTTGATGTTTTCACTTAGTTGGCCAGTTCCGTTGCTCCAGTAAGTATCCAACACTTCCATGAAGATCAAATCGCAAGCAGAAATAAGTTTACAGTAGAGTAATCGCAAGGGGAATTTGAGTGACCCTGTCCTTCGGCGATAAGATAACAAAAGTGAGAAAGTAAGCCGAGCTTGAGAACAAGGGCCTTTGACTTTTGGATTTATTGACGACGTTGTAAACACCTACAAGCAATGACACAAGATAGCAGTAGCACACGGCGCGACTGGAAAGACTTGTTTGCGGTGCCGCCGGTCATTAAGCAAGTGTTTGCAAAGTTCCCTCTGTCGACATACACCCCCAATGCGCTGCCGACGCGCTCACCGAAGCACAGAGACCAACACACTCTCTACACGTGGACAACAGCAGAAGACGCCTCTGCAAGCAATGCCTCGTTCAATCCAACATGCCTGAAATGGCAGACATATCTCCTATTCAACAACATCCCCTTCTGCACACAATCCTCCAACAACCACGCCTCGCCCTCGGGCTCTCTACCCTTCCTCCTCCCAGCAAACAATTCCAAACCAATCCCCTCGAGCAAGCTTGAATCCTGGTCTACCACACATAGCAAAAGCAAGAGCTCAGACACAACACAAGCTTCGCGACAGGACGTGTATACATCACTACTCGAACACGCCGTGAGAAGGGCATGGCTATACCTCCTCTACCTCGACCCCGACAACTTCGACCACGTCGCACGCCACTTATATGTCTCACCATCCTCGTCGAACACATTTGTCGCCCTCGCCATATCGCATCAATTGCGCAATGCCGCTAGTCAAGAGTTGTTGAAGATCACACCCGTCGTGGAAGCACAGGATATCCTGGACGAAGCTGTAGACGCTTTCTCCGCTCTCTCGATATTACTAGATGGAGATGACTGGTTCTTTGGAAACGAGAAGCCCGGCTTGTTTGATGCGAGTGTTTTTGCGTATACCCATTTGTTGCTGGCAGAAGAGATGGGCTGGAAGAACAACACTCTGGCTGAGAAGTTGGCCACTTTCCAGAACTTGGTCCAGCATCGCGATCGCATTGTCAACGAGTATTACCAGTCATGAGATGATTGATTTCCGCCTACCTCCCCTCAAGATACCGCTCTTTGTACATATATATCCTCCCTCTATACCAATCTCGGCTCCCCAGCTGAATGTACAATTACAATCAACATCAGCCACTAGTCCACAGTGTAGTCACTACGCGAGCAACCTAAATTGTACACCAGTCAGCTCGCACTCACTGCGTAGCCACAACAGGCATGGCTGAAATAGAGAGCGACATATACCCACTACCCACCACCTCTCACACCTCGAACCTGTGCATAGATATGTAGAACCACATCCAACCGTCAACTCTTCGTTCCTATACATGACCAAGCCACATCGAACTTGGTTGCCAGCCCGTGGATAGATCATAGCGAATCATACCTTGCTCATCTCTGGCCTCGAACATTGTACTTCTCAACAGTCTCGGTTGGTTTGGCCACTGCACAGTTAGTAGATAGTTGTGTATAGTCATGATCCAGTCATCTAGTCGAGACGTGAAATATATCGATGTGAAGACAACGTTTGTCAGTTTGCTACCATTGAACATGACTCGGCGATCGAGTAATCACTGCGCAATCACTTGATCACGATGCATGCACTGAAGACTCTGAAGGACTTGCATGAAGTGAAAGAATCATCCTCTACACGAGGCTCATAATCTATCCTCATATTTACCAAATCAACAACATCATTAACCCAAAACATCCAATAGTCATAACTCATAACGACAGCATCTCGATGCATGCACTCCTCTTCAACACCTCAGTACTGCGTAACCTTGGCATCAACCTTCTTGCCATCAATCTCACCCATGGCCTCCTCATCAAACTGTCCATCATACTCCAAACTGTTCTGCTCGCCATCATCATCAACCTCCAACCAAGTCTCGCTGGTCGCGGGAATAGGCGACACCTTGCACAAGCACCAATAAGTGATTGCAGCAACGAAGAAACCACAGAAGTAGTTCAAGTCGTAGATGTAAGTTGCACCCTTGGGGACCTTTTGACCAACAGCGCCGGCGAAACCGACGACATTGATGAGGATACCGGCAATGTATGAAGCGTAGGCTCTCCAGTGGATGCCGAAGGTGAAGTAGTAAGGTCCGGTCTTGTCTGCTGAGTAAAGGTTTCTAACCTGCAGGTAGCCCTTGCGGACGATGTAGTAATCGCAGACCATGACGCCGGCAATCGAGGACAGGAACACACTGTATGCGGAGAGGTATGTGGTGAAGTTGTTGCTCGAGGACATCAAGTTCCAAGGACACATGCAGAGACCGACGATGGCGCAAATGTATGATCCTCTTCTGATGGACAAGAAGCGAGGGAACAGAGCGGTCATGTCTGTGCCTGCGGACACCGAGTTGGCGGCGATGTTTGTACCCAGCTGAGCGAGGGAGAAGGCGGCGGCGATGACAAAGACACCGAAGCGTGTGGCGCCGCTAACGTTTGCGTCGTTGAGGAAGTTCGTGAGGAGGTCGAGGGGTGACCAGACGGGTGAGCCGTAGATGACTGCCGACGAGGAGGAGACGATGATGCCGATGAAGGAGGTTACTGCGAAGCCGACGGGGATGGTGATGAGTTGGGGAAGCATGGCGCTTTCGGGACGTTTGGCGAATCTGCTGAAGTCGGGGTTGTTCATGATCAAGGCTGTTGTTGTTGGTCAGTGTCTGTACTTCTAAGCGTCTTCGTGTATGATATCGACTTACCAGCGAAGTTGGCAATAGCGCTCATGATGCCCTTTACTATGGCCCAGGCGAGTTCGTTTCCATGCAATTCGGCGGGCTGGCGAACGATAGGTCCGAGGCCCTTTGCTCTAACGATAGCCCAGATGAAGAAAGCAATGCCAGCTGCAGGTGCAACGATCGACTTGACAGCGAACAGGTGGCGGATCTTGTGGACGGGGAACCACAATGCAGGCAGGGAGCACAGCCAGAAGAGGAAGAAAGAAACGAAGTCGCGAGTGTTGGTGCCTGATGACTCGGGCAGAGAGTTCTTGGGTCCACCGAGAGCATACTTGTCCCAGCTGGGCCAAATTGATCGGATCATAAGGTAGACACAGGTGCCCCCAATCCACGATTGTACACCATACCAGACGCAGGCCATGGCAGCACGGTTGAAGACAGGCCAGAGGCCACCCCAGATACCGAAACTGGATCTGCTGACAACAGGGAAAGAGATGTGGTATTTTGCTCCGATACGACCGGTGAGGACGACGAACACGGCGGCGATGGTATATCCGATCCAAACACAGATCCATGACTGCCACCATGAAAGGCCATCTTGAACACTAGCACTCGAGATCATCCAGGTGTTGATGTTGAAGGAGTCGGCCATCCAGAAGGCAACAAAGTGCCAGGCTCCCCATTGTCTTCTTTCTTTCTCGACAGGCTTCAGGTCGTCGTTGTTGAGCATGAGTTGGACGTCGGTGAGGCCAGGCTCGTGACGAACTTCGAGGGCCTTCAAGGCACGAGAGACCTTTGAATCTTTCTCCATGGTAGATTGTGGGAAAGGACGACGTTGATACAAAAGGAAGAATGATATAGGCGTCGTATAAGATATGTATACGAAATACCCTCTATTGTTGACCTACGAGATGGTCGTCGTGATGAATTAGTCAAAAGTCAATGATATCCATCGTGGAAGGTGCGGATCAAAGCCTTCTTATGTATGTCCATCATCCTGAACGACCCGAGACTGAAGCCCTCTTATCTCTGAGACTCCTGTTATGATGTACCGTCCATGTCTGGCGATATCTGCCATCTGAGAAGCAAAAACGTGTGGTTGCTCGATCACATCGAGTAAGAAGCGTGGATAAGCTCGGAGGATGTGCATAACATACATAATAAATGCATAATTGCTCGATAGTATCGAGTAACAAGCCTGGATAGAGACCCCGGTCTCGCCTCAGCGGTCGATTCTGACTGGTCGGGCGGACAGCGCGTTGCTATACTTTCCATTTCTGGCAAGGCGCCGCGCACGCCGCGCACGAATCGGCGTGCAGCATGCCACTCGTCGGGACCACTTGCTATTGCGGCAATGCGACTCTGTTCTGCTACACTTTAAACAACAGCCGAGGAGATGGTGATAAGGCAAGCCCTATGCAACTTTTTCCAAAGGATTTATCTAGATCTGAGGTAGATTTGGGTCTATGGCTGACCGGGAAGATAAATCTCTGCAAGACCTGCATGAGAATCTCATATTGAACGAGCGGTTTGCATCGGCCGACGGTGAGGTCCGACATCGAGACATCTCCATGGGGAATTGAGGATTGCCCTCGTAAAGTGGTAAAGTTGTTAGCGTTACGATATGCGAGCCTCAGGCAAACCTTGAAGAAGGATCTGCCAAACGTGAAATCTGTTTCTGTGGTTCAAGAGGTGGAGCATCGTTGTTGGACAGATGGCTGGGAGTCGGCAAAGCATGTGCGATACCGGGCGGAGAGGTCGGCATGAGGCCGTGCTTCGCTGCTTCTGACCGGCTTCCTAGGCCGAACAGCACTTTGCTTCTACACGCGTGACATATGACCATGATGGAGTCTCTCCGGTCTTCTATCGAGGGTTCACAGCCGCCAAGTAAACGTCAGAAAAGAAAGACTGTCGCGTGCGCAAACCCCTAGGCTCATCAGACGCGGAAAAAGACTGACCATAGGCACAGATGTCGACGTTGTCACGACCAAAAGACAAAATGTGATGGCGAGAAGCCTTGCAAGAACTGTCTTCAATCAGACAAGACTTGTGAATATCCTATGCGAGATCGTAAAGTGACCGTGAACGAAAGGTGAAGCGGATATCAATTGGTATGAAGAACACATATCTGATACCACTATAGCTATATTCAGCAATTACTCGCCGAGAACGATCGCCTCAAGCGTAATGTGAACGATGATGAAAGCCACAATGGCATCACGGAAGACACTAACGGAGACGACGATGAGAAGCGAGGAGACAATCCCCTGATCGAGAAAGAGGCATGGTTCTTACCTTACGATCCTAGCCCTATATACATTGGCGAAGCTGCATGTACTGGCTTCTCGACAAGAGTGCGGCAGCTTCTTGTGAGTGTTGAGGCTGAGAACCACATCCCGAGGACCTCTTTTATCAAAGGCAGGCGCGACTATCACTATAACCAAAAGTACGATTACTGACGTTTTAAAGATCCCCAACTGGATGCGGCATTGAACACCACGGCGCAATGGCCGAGCAGGCCTCAAGCTTTCCTTCTGGTCAACACCGCTTTCAGCACAATTGGCAAGTGCTACCACCTGTCTCCTTCCTCAGCAGTACGAACGACGCTGGAACGAGCCTATCAGGACTTGCGGTCTCTTGATCAATTGGCAGTATGCAAGTTGTTTGTGCTCTTCGCGCTAGGAGAGGCATACTCTATTAGATCGCCATTGGACAATACCGGCGCACTACCAGGACTCCACTACTTCGCGAGGGCTAAGACCATTCTGAGAGTCATCCCAGAACGACCTAAGATTGACCATATCGAGATTCTGGTGATGTTCGCTCTGTACAATTCGGTCATGAACAGGCGACACAGCGCTTTCCGTTACATTGGGTCTGCCATGAGATTAGGCCTAACCATAGGACTGTATCAAAACATGGCAGAGCGACAATTACCGGACAAAGCCGCCAGACAACGCAGAGTTCGTCTTTGGTGGACGATGTATGTCTTGGACAGAATGATGAGCAGCAAAGTCGGCTATCCGACGTTACTAAAAGACGAAGATGTCGAGGTAGATCTTCCAACCGATGAAGGTCTAACAGATGCACAAAAAGATGACTTCATTGACGCCGACTACCTTACTGCCAGCATCAGTCTAGCTCGCATCGCTGGTGGCATCATTGGCAGTCTGTACAGTCGTAGAAAGCTTCCTGACACTTTCTCTCAAAGAGTGCAAGCCATTTTTCGGAAACTAAGAGATTGGGTTGAGGCTCTGCCGCCAGGCTTGCAACTGAGACAGGAAGACGCCTCGAGTCAGGTTGCACGACACATTGTAATGCTGCATTTGTCTTTCAACCAGTGTGTCGTATTAGCCACACGACCAATCCTGCTACATGTGTTCAGAATCTCAAACAGAATCGGTGGCACGACCGAAGAAATCTCTCAGGCTACTCTGGCACTGGCATCAACATGCTCGCATTCTGCAGGCCACAGCTACCGCCTTTTGATGAGAAGCTGGGTCAATGGCTCGTTTTTCACTCTCGACTACTTATCTGCCCAATATCTCTTCGCATCAGCCACCATCCTAGCGATATCAAGTCTGTCCAACGACAGTCACGCGAAATCCCATCAGAACGACCTAGAATCTGCCACCCATCTGCTCCGACAATTGAGTATGCTAGGCAATCTGGCAGCTTCAGAATTCTGTGGGCATCTTGATGCAGTGCTACGGTCCATCGCCACTTTCAAAGCCGGACGGGGAGAGTCTACTGAAGGTTCAAATTTGGTACAAGCCAGCCCTGCAGCCATTCGCCCAGATACCGTTACTACTGAGATGGCACTTTTCGGACCTCTGGTGGGAGACTTCTTGACACAGACGGATACTGAGCTTGGTATGCCTCTGCTTCTAGATGATAGTGCTTTGGATTGGAGTGCATGGGCTGGCGTGCTGGCTGACCAAGAGCCCACCCCCGGACATATCAACATTGGTTTGTGAGATCTCGATATACAATAGTCTGACTATCTCTAAGCTTGGCAGTGATCGAGTCAATGATCAAATGATAAGCAATGCAATATATATAGTTATCAACGTAGACGTAGCCGGAAAGAAATTGACCCGGCACCAAACTCCCTCTCGCCTATAAGGCCTTGCACCTATAGCTACAAAAAGGCAGGATGCTTTCGATGATCAAGTACATGTCTATTAAGAGCGATACTGCCCCTTGATCTCTTTAGACCTACATCGAAAACCAAAAATAATTGTGCCTTTTGACCGCTATGTTATAAGGAGCTTTTGCTAGACTAAGAGCTCGATTCTGGTGCAATTCCTGTGCCCCTACGTCTACGTTATCTAGTGCGAGATAAAGTATGAGTGAGCAAGTGTCAAGCGGACTCGAGGAATAAGTGACGCGACCGAAGAGCGTTGCAATGGTATATCAAGCATTTGAAGTACTGTCATGTGCCTCTTAGATTCGCTATATGAGATATCACCTATTGGCAGCACATCACAGTCGTCAGCATGTCACATCTAAACGGCAACAAGGGAAACACCAGATCACTTAAGTCACGGATATAAGAAAATCACCAAAATCGAAGAAAAAACATGTGCTTCGATTGGAGAATAGTTACTCCCCCTGATTCCAATCGATAATAGAAATCTCCGAATGATTTTCATTTCCCCTAATGCATTTTCGAGCCAGCCTCGGAAACCCTGATTTGTGAATCGACTTTTCCCCTAGGCTGGATTTTCCCTTATTATACCTCCATAGGCTTGGTTGTTCCCTGTTGTGTCTGTGCCATTTTTCTCCCGTGGGCCTGCTCTCGATTTGGGTGCAATGTGAGAAAACAAGAAAGATGGAAGTTTTGAATTTCGAAGATTGCACGCGTCATCTTAGTGGACGTCTGTGGATTTGACCATAGTTTTTGACTGTCGACGATGTCCGATCTGTGCCCAGGAGAGCTGATCACTCATTCCTTTGCGCTATGGTAACATGTGTGAGTGTCTCAACTTTTCTGAAGTCGTTCAGTAGACGTCGATGCTCTGCGAAACGTTTCGTGACTTTTGATAATGGCCGTAAATGTGCTCTTGGATGCCGGGGCCAGGCGCTTTTGGCCTGAATCTGCTGAGCGGGCGTATACTACCAAATGACTATTGAGCAGCCATTCTGCTACTGCCTGTGTATTCCCAGATTAGGCGTGTGCCAGCGATTCTGGTCAATTTGTTCAAGTAGCTCTTGAGACGTTTTTGATCCTGGGCATTGTACGAGATGTACTTTGGTGGCCAGTGGACCTTAGGCCGAAGGCTTTGGACTTGGCCAAGATCCACCATATCCTGGTTCGACATGGCTTCTGAGGCATCAAGACTGAGCTCCTCGAGCGCAAATAGTGCGCGACGGACAGGGTAACGAGAAACGAGAAGAGGAAGTGGATTGTTTATTGGGTGTTCGGTCAAGCGAATGACGACCCCCAGCAAGGGACCTGTTTGGCTGTCGACATCGGTGACACCTGTAGAATATTGCTTGGTGTGGGCGATTAGGTAGACCTCTTTTGCGCCGCAGATACAGGACTCATGGGTTTGCATGCTCCAGAAGAGAAACTTCAGGACATCTAGCGCGCACTGATCCGATGGAGTGCAACCGAACGAGAACGACTCCATCTGCAAGACACGAGACATGTCTGCGTAGAGGAAGTTGTTCAGGTCTGTAGCTGTTTCAAAGTGTAGGCTTTGCTCATTAAGACGGTTGGGTACGGGCAGTCGCGATGGTTGCTTTGTGGCGAAATCGATACTGGTAGTGTCAAGGGCACGAGAGAGCGCCGCGATATCATCACTCTCTCTAGCCGGATTGCGTTTGAGAAGTGCCAAGAGTGAATGCATGCGAATATTGGGGTGGTTTGGCAGGAGCAGTGTGTACGTCAAAGCGCTCATGGGAAACTGCTTAACAAGGGAAGGATTGCGCTCAAAAGCAATAATCTGGTCGATGCTGGCAAAGCTGACGACCATGCGCTGATAGAATTCTCAAGTCAACAAACGTTCGGGTAGCCATAGGGAAATCACTAGGGTTTCACTTACGCTCAACATTGGATGCGTTCTTGTGTTTTGGCGTGTGCGTTTTGGATTTAGAGCAATCCGCTTGTTGTAGGGAGATGCAGGATCCGCCCTACGGCCCAGATCGAGAGACTCTCTGTTGTAGGATACAGAGAAAGTGTCTCGTGGCATCATATCGAGCTGATACATCGTCACTTCGGAAGAAAGGTCCCAATAGTGCTTGAAGATGTTGTGGATCATCTCAGCGGGCAGTGCATCAATCCTGTCAAGGAGCGACATGATTCGTGGGGTCGACTGTTCTGGATAGTGCCTTCGAGGTTAGTGGGACGCGTTGTGGTTGAACAAAGAAGTGGTGGGTGGAAGTGCGGCCTTTGGACACCGAGGTGGTGGGAGGAAGGTGTTGTAATCGATGCGAGGTGAATTCTATATGTGGAAGAATGAGTAATAGTCGACAGGAAACGAAGTGAGTACCACTAGTCGAGTGATTGAATGGAGTGAACGAATACGGAGAATATCAGCATCACTAGATGAAGCCGCTTCTTTTACCAGACACTGCAGACATATGCTGTTCAAACGCACAAGTCTGACAGAAACAAAGCCATGTCCAGTGAGAGCATGTCAGAAAACTGCTCTCTATGGACAGCACAACCTATCTGAATAGCATCATGCCTTGCGACTGTAATTTGTGGGAGATGCACTGCTGTGGAGATTAGACCTCGAGAGGATCCCATAGTAAGGTAGAGTACTTCTGAGTTGTGGGTTCAAGATGAGTTTGCAATGTCAGCCTTCTCACTGAATGGATGACCTACTTTCAAAAACATCGTGCCTTTTGACAGGAGCTTAGCATGGCGCGACTGGTGAAGGAGGGGTGGGGTTTCTCTGGTTTTCATGGGTCGCTCCTTTGTAGTTGACCAAGAACCCGTATCTGTTGAAAATATCACCTACTCGACCATATGGTACTGAATTCGGAGTAGACCATGTAGGTCTAACTAGTCTCTTCGTCTTGGGATATCTTCGACCGGGAACAGGAATACCCGATAATGAGCCGTCGGTCTCAGAAACAAGAAACGATGAGCTTGTCTTATCGGCTTTATTTGTTATCAGGCATAACATAGTCACGTGCTTGTCTTTGGACGAGTACTTGGACTTTGGTTCAGCTATAATGAACAGATGTTCTAAAAGGGACTGTGCCATGTCGAATGCAATTTGCGCAAGATACTAGAGAGATTGAGCTTATCTCATGTTTTCTCTTTATGGACTTACGCAAACTGCATAGTTACATGTCTGTCATCCTAGAAGCAGTAGTTAAGTGTTCCTGTATAATGTACAGAGCCTATAAGATCCAAGTCCTAGAAAAAAAAAATGCTAAAATCATAACTTGCCCGGGCGCTTGTATGTGTTCTAGATATGCAAAAAGACGATCGGAACGGGACTCGAACCCGCAACTTCGGCCTCGCAAACGTGTAGGAGGGCCGCGCGCTCTAAAGGCTGTTAGAACTTGAAAAATTGGCGTTTAGACGGAAGATTGAACTTACACCATTGCGCCATCCGACCTGGACTTCTGTCAACGCCCAAAAAGATAATTTATAACCCACGCAACACGTGCCGTTCCTCGTGCGGGTACGAGTCCCGTTCCGATCGTCTTTTTGCATATCTAGAACACATACAAGCGCCCGGGCTAAAGCCCGGACGCTGCAAAGACTATTTAGTTAGTCGAGTCCATTTACAGGAAGATGCCATAACAGCAGAAAATATGCCTACAATACACATGCAACGATGCGAGCACAAGCGACAACTCGACCCCTAGAGCCTTAAGGTCGAGTTGTCTTCGCTGTTCCTCCCAGTGTGCTAAACTTTGTCACGCGCACCCTGTAGAAATGCACAATGTTTTCAAGATTAGTGCAGCCCTCCACTAAGAGTGTGATACTTAGCGCCTCTCTGCGGACGACTAGAGAGATCTTGAAAACATTGTACATTTCTACAGACCAAGCTTGAGGAGCTCGTGGTCGGCTTTCTGGCAATTAGATGGCTCCAATGACTACCATTGAGATTTCAGACACTAGGCACTCATATCGTCCCCAGTCGTTTGGTGACATCTCCTGAACTCCGGAGGGTGACAGGAATCCAGACTTAAACGAACAACGGCTCAATTCCTCAAAGAGCCTAAAGCACAGTCAAGAGGTTTGAATGGTCTGAAAGTAGAGACAGCACTTTGAATAAGAATAATAATGCTAATACATATTTGTAACTGAAGAAAGGAATGACTTTAGTTGAAGTAAACAAATGCAGGAAAGAACGACCCTTGAAACAACACCATCGCTATGCAAACAACCAGGGTATACTCGCTTTCGCTTACAGGAACTTCAAAAGAACGAATATTTGAGGAATTGTAAATTCATGTCTCTCTCTCTCTTCTCTCAACGACCCTTCACCTCCACAGAAAGATACAAATCATCTCCTCTTCTGCTGGGTGTGAGTTTGGGCTCCCAAAGCGGACTCTTCAATCCCATCTGAGGAGTCTGATCATTCCCTCTCTTATTCCTGTTTTCATACTTTCTCAATGGCGATTCCGGTGCCTCTCTGATATTGGCAATCCTCAAGCCTCTTCCAAGATCCAGAGACAAGTCCTCACCACGTCTCTTTGCAGCCAAAGTGACTTTGCGACTGGAGATGGTTGAAGGAGAAGAACGAGGAATAGCTTGATTGGAAGGACGAGGGACCTTAGGGTAAGAAACCGGTGATAGTTGTTTGTCGACCTCATTCTCAGGTGTTGTTTCATCTGGATCGACTGATTCGAAAGTTGTGGCTGATGCCCAGGAGTTGCGGACGGCACGAGGCATCAGAGGCATTGGTGCAAAGTGAGGTTGGCTGAAGCGTTCGTGGTCGTGGGGACTCGATTTTGGTGCTACGGGGGTGCGGCTGTCAGAGCTGGTGTAGTAGGCGGGGAGGTAGCTTGCCGCACTGCTCGGTGGCATTGGCAGATTTTCGTGTCCGCTGATGCCCGTGACTAGTGTGATGCCGTTCTGTGCTGATATCTCATCGTGTCTCACAGGCTTGCGTGGGATTTGAAGCATCAGACCTGACTCGGTCATTTCTTCCGGCGAAATGGTATATCGATCTGCGAAGCTGGGCCCTGGTGGAGGATGAATGGGCGCCAGAAACAGAGGTCTGGGAGGGTAGGGAGGAGCAGGGAGTGTCTTCTTGTGTCCTGGAGTCTTGCAGTCTTCCTCGAAAACCGTCCATCTAGTGGCGGCACTGTCAGGTCGAAGCTGCTTGCTTGCCTTCTTCAAATTGATTGTGATGTTGGCGATTGGGGTAGGAAGCCTCGAAGACCTTGTCTCACTACGACTGGGTGACGCAATGCTTGCTCTATGCGACTTGAGACCGTGTGGAACCTGGCGTATGTCTGGACGAGATGTCTCTCTCCACCACTCAAGCTGTGGCCGCAGTGATGGCCTGAAACGACGTTGTGTGATAGTCTCAGGTGATTTGGCAAAGCTGTCGAAAGACGAGCGAGGCGATCTGTTCGGGCTTGCTTGGTAGGATCTTGGAGGTCTGACAGGACCTTCTGGAGACGAAGTAGCCGGTCTGGTGGTGTTCTTAGAAGGGAATCTAGATCCTGTCGGAGACGACTGGTCTTGGAAGTCGAGACGGTGGCTCGATTTGAACCATTTTCTTGTCGGTGTGCCAGACTTCTTGTTTTTCTTTTCCTTCTTGCGACGTCTTGCACAGCAACAGCAGAAGAAGCATAGTCCAAATAGCAGAGCAGCTATCGCTATTGAGGCAACCGAGATACCAACAGTCTGGCCTGTCGTCAAGATTTGGGGTGGTCCGGTTGGTGTGGAAGAGACCTCAGTTGATGCTCCTGATGACGAAGTGGGAACTGTTGATGTTGAGGTGATGCTCGTACTCGAAGCCTGAGTTGTCAGAGTGGTGGGGATGGTGGATACACCAGTCGCTTGCGGAGATGATTTCGATGTCGGCGATGAAGAGGTGGATGGAGCAGCAGCCCCCGTCGTCAACAAGGTCAAGACAGAATGAGTGGCTGTTACGGTCTTGGTGTATGTAGAACACACATTGAAGGCATCATGCTCAGATGCATTCCTAACTCCAGCAGAGCAACTTGAGTAAACGCAGCCGAGCACTACCTCTCCAAAGGTAAAGCCAGAGGTGCTGTAATTTGAGCAAAGGCATGCACCATCAGTGGTACTCTTGCATTTCTGAGGAACGAAAGACGAGACAACTGCCGAGGATACGCATTCTTGAGCGCAGGTAGGAATGGTTTGCAGAAGCTTTGCCGGCAAAGCTACTGTATCTCGTTGGTAAAGAGCGTGAGGTTGTACAAATTGAGGAGCCATGTTGTGTTAAATTTATGCTGTATGCTTTGGTTTTGGTGTCAGGATCTGTAGTATGAAAAAGAAAAGAAAGAGGTATGAATGAAACGTCTGAAGTGATGGGCAAGGACCATACCTACAATAGAGCCTATTGGTGACAATTGGAAATGAGTATTATTGTGAGAACGTCATAATAGGAAGATTAGAATGAAAGATGCCGACCAGCGGTACGTGAATAGACGAAAGGGAAGAAGAAATTAGGAGAATAAGAAAACAGCAGAGACAATGGCAGAAAGAGATGTCGAGAAGCTACGCACACTCACGCCGGCGAGGTCTTGTTATTGTCTTTTGCAAAAGTCTCCAGCAGCCGCCCGGCCATCGTCATCATACACATGCGGTGGCAGGAATAGTTACTCAAAGCGCCGGAGAAATACTTGATACACAGCCATAGGCTGCAGAGACATCTTGCAGAAGAGTCGGCGCTTAGCACGACCTCGAAGACATGCAGAAAGGCGCACAGACCATATGGTGCTACGAGTGAGAATACTCGACGCTTCTGGTCAAAGACATTGTTCGAGGCATGATTTCAAAAGATGATCGATTGATTCCTGTTCTAAGACGTGTGGGTCTTGCTGCGCCATTGCTGTAAGTTATGAGGGGGTATCCATCGAGAAAAATTGTAACAAAAGGTGACCTTGAATACTCCAGCCCAATGCCTCGAAATGCAGCCCTTGTGAAACAGTCCAGTGCTTTATTTCAAGCGTCCATAACCATGCCCGACTCCTTGGGCCCATATCCCGATTCCAAACTCCAGATGCTGTGTTGTAGTAAAAGTCGAAAAACACCATTGCAACCAAGACCGCAAATGCCGCTGATAAGAAAAGTAAGAGAGTTATTGCCTAGAAAGCGAAAGGAGCATTCTCGCGAAGGTCTTGGACGAGCTCGTTGACGTTGCTCAGGTACTGGCCGAGCAGACGCTGTTTCTCATCTGTTGTTTTTGCGAAGGCGTGGTTCTCATTGGTGTTGATGCGCTTGCTAGACTTTCTCTGCGGACCAGCCGAAGAAGAATTGACAGAAGGCGTTTCGGGCATGAGATAGAAGTAGAGGAACTCGACAACCTTCAACTTGACTTCTCTGGATGTGCTGCGTGACTTGAACAAGCTTGCGATGGCAAGGAGGCCGTCCATCTTCTCAAAGGTGCGAGTGCTTTCGGGAGTAGCAAGAAGAGCGGTAACGAGGACGAGGAGGGCTTGCGACTGGACGACGGGTGGATTTGCAGCGTCTAGAAGGTCGAGAATGAGGTCCATGTAGCTCTCTCGGCGGAAGAGAGCGCGCGAGGGAGGGTGAAGGAGGAGCACGCCTTGGAGGATGTCCAGAGCCGAGAGGATGATGGCGTTTGACTGGGTAGCTGTAGCATGTTAGATGGAGGAGATTCATCGTCGGGCGCGAGTACGAACCATTGGGCATTCCCAGCAGAGTCTCGAGACAGGCCATCAGACGAGAAGCGACTTTTGTACATGTCAGTCTATCGAAGTCAAAGCATGGCCAAGAGTACGTACCATTCCATTCAAAGCCCTCCTGTAGGCGGAAGAACTCCCTGTAGGCAGGGTCCTGACAGACCTGACTCAGCTGTCTGGGTGGTAGCAGCGTGTCGCCCGACAGACGCGAAGAAGAGGAAGACGGTCTACGCTTCTGCTGCGAGCATGAAGGGGGGATGCATATTTGAGCCAAGAGACCTTCGATCTGGCGCAGGCCCTTGCGGATCTTGATAATGTCCTTGGACGAAGTGTTGTCAAAGGAGAGGGATAATAGTGCTTCCATTGTGTCGTCGCGTGTCGGCACAAAATAGCACAGGCACTTGAACAGGCACTAGGACGACACAAGTCTAGAAATGTCGAGATCTAGGGAAGTGCACTGTGGCTGCCATCAACCCTTAATACCGCGAGCCCTCGAGCCGTCGTTTCGTCCCTCGAGCTCGCCCGGTCCGTGTCAACACAACCGCGTCACGCAGGGCAACCACCTGCCAAAGTCAAATTGCGACAACGTTCCTGTTCCTAACCTCGACATGATGAAGCCTGTGACGATTATCCAATCTATCCTTCTTTACGACAGAGGGAACTGTTCAGTTGGCGATCCTCAAACACACGTCGACGGCTGCGCTCACTCTCCAGCCTCCCCAGCCATCACCCCAAATCTTGCAACTTCAGGCCGCAACAAGTCAACCATCGTCATATTCGACATGCAATTTTAGAAAGCCGCTCTTCAGCCCAACCCCTAGGTACACTCGCCCGTCGCAACGCCTATAGCTCGTCGTTATCGACAATACTATCGGCAATAGTCGACCGGTCAAAGACCCCTGTCCAGAATCCGTTGACGCGCCTTTGTAGACTCTCGCCCTCCATGTTCTCGCTCCTCTCTTGTCGTCTACACAGGCCAGCCTCCTTGTGCGCCTCAGTCAGTCGACTTTCTACCGCTTTCCAACCATCTCTCTCTATCAATCACCACCTGCAATCCGTGCCTGCCCCTCAATCGTCGGCCATCAAGACAGAAACGGAGGAGTCAAGAGAAAAGAAACAGCGCGACGACTACAGGCTTAGGCTCAACGCTCGTCGCAAGGCAAAATATATATCCGACCCCCATTACCGTGAGCTCGCATATGCTAGATGGAGGAACCTGAGTCCTGCCGCCCTCGAAAGAAGGCGTCATGCAAGCGCCCTCGACAATCGTCGAAGATGGACCAGCGACTTTGTTTTCAAACAGCGCGCTTTACTGTGGTCGTGGCTAACCAGAACGCTCAAGCTCCGGGACTTGCAATGGAGGACACATGAAGCACAGCTTTCTGCGAACCCCGTCAAGCGCCATTGCTCAGGATGCGGCTATGTGAAACCACCCCGTAAACTCTGGTTCCGCAGAATCGTTCCAGCCTCTTCCGACTCAAATCTATTCGACTGCTTTAGATGCTTCACGTCAGAATGGGTTCCCGAGAAGGTTTTGCCCATCGGCTATGAGCATGTAGTATTTGGCTCAAGAGTGAGAATCAAGCCTCGTTCTGTCTCAACACCTGGCCGAGAGGGCCAAAGTCAAGAAAACACCAGAGAATCTGGTGACTCAGGGACCACAGCTCATAACAAAACGTAGTGAGTCCCTAAATATCGCTTAAGCTAGGATGAGCAGTTCGGTACAACACGTTCAATCGACTTCAATAGCCTATGCATGGAATACAAAAAGTGCCAGCAACAAGAACATACACTATGAGCCAGAACCAATGCTTTGTACCAATGTGAGTCTGGGAGTACGACGAATATTCGGTGATGCGTGTGCCTATTCAAAACAAGAGAAGGCCTTTGCCGAATGATGTTGTCTCAATCTTCTTTCTTGGTAAGGACTAGTATTTGGTGAGAAAGAGAATCACGTGTTACTAAGCTGAGTTAAGTGTTGTTGTATAAGTTGATCCTATGTACTACCACAACACCACAATTACCAAACTCTTTTCAACATGGCTACCACAATGGCACCTTTCCCACGGGTCTACTTCCGCTACGTAGAGCCCCTGATGATCACCTTTGGAAGCCTAAATCTCATCTCGACTGGTGCGTCCAGCGCCTCGACGTACCTATCCATACAACCTCACCCAGTACTGGCAACCGAACACTTCCTGGCTCTCCAAGCGGGCAGCATGATGCTTCTCGCAGGCCTCTTGCTCACTATCATCATGTGGACGAGCAATGAGATCAAAACCATTAGGCTCACGATCATGGTTCTTGCGGCTTCAGATATACCTCACTGGATCTTTGGAGCTTGGTGTTTGGGCCCTCTCGCTTTGGAGCCTAGCTCTTGGAGCGCTGAGATGAAGGCATACATGGGAGTGCCGGTGGTTACTTTTCTGATCAAAGTGGCATACTTGACGGGATTGCTTGGACGCGATCAAGTTACCGACAAAGTCGGGAAGGAGCTTTGAGATGTTTGTAGACAGATCAGGACAAGTGGTTTCGGGAAGGACCATTCTCGTACAACGCGAGATGAATCGAGACCTGTCGATTTTGAAAAGCGCTCCAAGCGCATCATGCAGACGAATTTAGCACTCTCTTCATATCGTTTCCGTTCCTGCATGGGTGCCGAATTGTTTGCAGTATTTGCAATTTCCACCACTCCGCTTCTCCAACTGAATTCCACACTTTCTAAAAGCGACAATTAATAACAACCCTGCAGCCAATCTCATCGACTAAAATGCTGTTCGGGCATGATCGCGATTCTTCAATTATTGTCTGATCTGATGTGGTTCGCTTGTCGAGGCGATGCCGTCACCGGTTCCTGTTGCCGGAACCGTTTCATGACGGGCGCCTTTGCCGAACGTGCTTGGTTTGGTGCTTGATGTCAAGCGCCGGGCGCTTTCTCTTCTCCATCTCTTGAAACCTGGAACCAAGACGCGACCGGGCCGTGATATGGTCATGGACGGGACAACCTTGCAGCAGAAGTTCTGGAATCCAGTGCTGCTCAATTGCTCTTGGACAAACTCCCTCGGAAATTTGTGCAGACTGGCAACGGATGAGTACGGCTAACAATCCTGGTCTCTTTTGCAGTCATGTCCGAGTAGGTTCCGTCGGCACCATCGCAACTTCTCTCATGCAGCATGAACCAATGTTTCCGGTGGAGTTGCAGGATTCCCCAACCCCAGGTAGATCATGGTGTGCAGAGTCAGTGTCAAGGCTCTCTACCGATCCAATCCAGACCTGCGGGTGGATCTTCGACCCGCCCATATAAAATAATTTCCTTCAGGCTCCCAGCTTTTCTTCCATCATACCTTGTTGTGTTTTTGGAGAGTTTTGTAAGACCTCTTATTGGTAACTGCTCTCATTTTCCTTGCCCACACTCGTTTCACTCTCATTCTTTGCAAGCCCTTGCCCTCTTTTCTTCTATAACAATCGATTCTATTCAAGACAATCTTTTACCACACGACAAACATGTCTCTTCAACGTCTCTGCTTCGCTGCTTGCGCTTTGTTCCTTGGAGCTAGAGCGATCGACACCATTACTGTTCCGGACGTTATCACCGCTGATAGCCCATTCACCTTGACCGTTACACCCAAGGACGACGCATCAGGAAACTACCGTATTTACCTTGACACCACTCCTCCTGGCTATGCTGGTGGTCAATCTTGTGCGTTGCGATAACACCTCATATACGCGTGTACACAAGACTGATAACCACAGGCTACCTCAAGAACTCAACCTCCACAGACATTACCGCTGTAAACCTCACCATCCCAGCCGACTTCGGTCCCAACGGCGACTTCTACTCCATCTCTACTCGCGACCTCTCAGATTCAGACACCGACGCCAGCTATGTGTTCAGCAATGCTTTCAACCTCACCGGCGCAACTGGAAACTATTCCGAGTACGAAAACAAGCTGAACGGCGCCCCCCTCTGGGATTCCAACAGCCTCCCCTGCGATTCCTACAACTGCGCGCGTAATTGCGCTCAAGATTCTTACCCCAAGGACATGATTCCTGGATCGGATGCTTTCAACACTATGCGCGCTTGCATTATGAAGTGCCCTGGTGTTGAGCAGGAGACCAAGACTTCTTCCTCGACTTCGAGCACCGCTACTGCTTCGAAGACTGGCTCCCAAAGTTCTCAGACAACATCTGGCTCAAGTATGTCAAGTCAGGCCTCGTCAACTTCTGAAACGGCTGCCGCTGCTACTTCGTCTGGTGCTGCTGTTGCAAACGTGATTCCCGCTTCTTTTGTTGTCGCTGGTGGACTTCTTGCGTTGTTTTTGTAGGGAGCTCATACGCCGAGTCCAGGGACTGGGCCATTGATTTGCCCAAAACTCTGTTTTCGCAAACCATGTCACATCTCAATATCATCTATGAAGCAATGAAATGCGACCACGGAGAAATCATATATACACTACTACATAAACATAATAAAGCTCTACGCAAGGTCGTACTTTTCTGTCTGGTTATTCTCTTTCAGATTTTCGTTCCTTGTCACTTCGGCATGGACTGGGAAGTTGGTCGCATTCTAGCTCAGATCATTCTAGACTCCGTGACGTATACGTAGTTTAGACGTGCAATATTCAGGACGCTTTGAATTCAAGCCTTGTATAGCGGACAGAGCATTGTTGCTGAGCGGGATCGCTGCTGTGACCCCCAAGTCAAACGTGCTGGCGGTGACACCCTGTCTTGATGGGACCTGGTGGTTTTCCGGCACTTCTGTTTGCTTGTCCTCTATTACTGAATCTGGCAAACGTGTTGTAACCCCCAAGCATCTTTGTTGATCTGATTTGTCCGATCTGGCACGTAGTAAGAATGACAAAAGTTGGTATAAAGATCCTCGGGTAGAGATTCTCAAGACTGCGTGTATGGCACATCAATCAACTTGGGAAGTCGAGACTACATCAGGACGTCGAAAACAGTTGGCTTTTCTGTACATGAGATGAGAACAACATTCTCACACATGCGTCTGTACTTTTGATATATCGCTGCAAGAAATTCTGTCCATCTACCAAGCCCATACACACCATCTTCAAACGTGCAGGTAAACCACATATCTCAAATCCTCACCCACCTCTTCATCACCCACATCCATAAACGTGCCCTGCATCTTACAAACCCTCATTCCGAAATCCAACACAAAGTCCTCCGTCCACGCTTCACTGGTCCACAGACTTCCGGGTAAGAACATAGCGGCTTTTTTGACACGGTCCAGATATTCGGAGGCTTCTTCATCGGTTGCATCATCGGGATTGGCGGGTGCGATGTCGGGTTCGCCGTATTCGTTTACCAGAGAGAATGTCCAAGAGGCGATGAGACCGGGTGTGGGTGTGGAGTGTTGGGCGAGATAGATGTAGCAGAGGAGGATAGTCCAGAGGTATTCTTCATGTTGCGAGCCGCGCAATTTGCGCAATTTGGTGGTGCCTGTTACGTATTTGACGCCGGCCATGAAGGACTTGTGTGCTGTGGGCATTTCTAGCTCGAGCAGGTCGAGGGCGTCTTCTAGAGTCCAGATTGCGGAGCCGGCATCAGAGGCTACGGTTTCGGGTTGTAGATCTTTGAGATACTCTGCCATGCGTTCTTGCATTGTGTTGATGGTATCGTATTGAATGTCGCGGTAGATCTTTACAGATGCTTGACGAGGGTTGGAAGGTTCGGAAGGTAGGGTTGCGTTTGTTTCTTCCAGCTTGTTGATCTTTGGGATGAGCGACATCATGATGTAGAGAGCGATGCGAGGTAGGTAGCGTTCTCCATCGCCACGGTAGAGATAGTCTTCGGCATCTTCGATAGGAGCGACATCGACGCCTCTTTCCAGCTGAACGACGTAGCAGAACAATTCAGCCAAAGATGCCGGAATGCATCCCCATACTTGCTCGAATGGAGTTGCGTTTGCTGTTTCTTGCAACTTCGAGTGGAGCAGGCGGAAAGTCGCGGCTTCGGAGTTCCATTCGCCAGTGGTTTTGAAGTACTCGGGATTGGTGACTTCCAGCAGAGGATGGAGAGGTTGAGGGAGAGACTTGACGGACAGAAGCAAACCATCGTGGGGATTACCTGGTGTACAGAAGCCATAGCCCATGATCAACTCCTCGCTGGACTTGGGACCGTAGTTGTTGTAGACTTGTGAGCCTGACTCGATTTTCTCGGAGACTGCCATGCTGAAGCGATCAAGATCATAAGTCCAGTCCACGCGAGCATTAGGATTGTGGTTTCCGATATCGATGGCGGGGAACAGAACAGAAAACTTCTTCCAATCTTCGGGATAGTCGTTTTGATCCAGGAGGACAGTCGTTGGCGTGCCGGTTGAATCATGTTTGTAAGCAGTCCAGTGATGGCTGTCTTGCGGTGTGACTGTCAAACCGTTGAAACTGCGTGATGAGTATACTGTGGCAGCCCATCTGAAGAGTTCCCTGCGTTGAAATCAGGTACTGTATTATTGGCGCGTTTACACCGGATTCGAGATGTTGAAGTCGTGAATCCAGCCTTTGCTCTTTGTCTTGAAATAGGCCTAAGACTAGCAACCGTCGACACCTGATGGACTTACCATGTGTAATTTGTTGTGTCCACGCCAGCGGACTTCAGGACATGTACTCCGTCCTCCCAATACTTCTTCCAGGCAGCCTCTCTACCAAGCAGAGTCGGATGAAGGTCTGTACCTTCTAACCATTTACAGTCTTCATCATCATAGAATATCGGAGTTTCGAAGCCTTGTTCAGGACTGGGCAGAATATCCAGGTAAGGCTTCCAGAATGACCGCTCTTTGTTGAGCCATTGCGCCATCAGATAGAAGAAGCTAAGACCTTCGACCGTGAATGATTGAGCATGTGTTCTGAAGACTGGAAAATCATCATCCACTTGTGCATTGAGATTGGACATTGCCAGATTATGGGGTACTGTCAGGACATGTGTGCCAGACTCAATGACTTCAGTTGCCTGGAAATAAGAGCCTTGCTCAGCATCTTGGGCAAGGTGAACTGCTGGATGCAGGTAGCCGCCATTGCTTCTGAACCAGTTTTCAAAGGCTTCCATGGTGTAATATCGATATTCGTTGGACTGCGCTTGTCGCGTTCCAAAATAATTTTGATGTCGAGATGCACGTCATAGCAAGAAGCTCGGACCAGGCGATCGTGCTTTGCCAGCCTCTTACAAACTTGTCCGAGTCGTACATTCACACAGCACGTATGGACACTTGCGGTCCAAGTCCTACTCTGCATGTGTAGGTCGCACGAACACGCACCTCGGACAGATTCAGTGTACCGCGTACATGATGTGAGACGCTTCAATATGGTTCCTATCGCCGCTCCGCGTAAGACCGCTAAGTCCGGGACCATGGTGATGTAAGAGCATAGAAGACCTCAATTACCTTTAAGAGTCCCAGAGCCTGCTCTGAACCATTTTCAAACATATCCAACTACTCAAAATGACTTCAGCACAGAAAACGAACATCAATGTGGTCTTCGGAGCCATGACCTTCGGTAAGGAAGGCTCAGAGCAGGCACGCGTTCACGACCTCGACACTGCCGGCAAGATCCTCGACATCTTCCAGGCCCATGGCCACAACGAGATTGATACGGCTAGAGCTTATTGCGAGGGTACCACCGAGACGATGCTCGGCGACCTCGACTGGCAAAAGAGAGGGCTTGTCATGGAGACAAAATACTACCCTACTGCTGGAAAGTCAATCCCGTCATCGTGGAACAACAACTTGAGACACACTCCCGAGGATCTCCGTGAGAATCTTATGACCTCGTTGAAGGAACTGAAGACGGACAAGATCGATATGTGGTACCTTCATGGCGTAAGCTTCGTTCGCCATTGGTCTACCAAGTTTCGTAGCTGACCTGTATCGTGCAGCCCGACAGAACCACTCCATACGAAGTAACCATGAAAGCCGTCAACGACCTATACAAGGAGGGCCACTTTAAGAGACTTGGAATATCAAACTATATGGCATGGGAAGTTGCCCAGATCTGCGAACTCTGTCGCAAGAACGACTGGATCCAGCCAAGCGTCTACCAAGGTGTCTACAACGCTCTGCATCGCTCAGTCGAGCCAGAGCTCTTCCCTTGTCTACGCTACTACAACATCGCCTACTATAACTACAACCCATTAGCTGGCGGTTACCTGACCGACCGCTACAAGAGGGAGGATGCAGACAAGGATATCGAGAGTGGTTCACGCTTCGACCCCAACAAGTGGCAGGGCAAGATGTACCGCGGCCGTTACTGGAGAGAGGAATATTTCGCTGCTCTCGACTTGCTCCGTCCGGTCGCTAAGAAGCATGGCTTTACTGAAGCTGAATGTGCCCTGCGCTGGATGCAACACCACAGTCAGCTGCAGCGAGAAAAGGGCGATGCCATCATCATTGGAGCTTCGTCTCCTCATCACATCGAGTCGAATTTGAAGGATATGGAAAAGGGTCCTCTCCCGGCCGATGTTGTTGAAGCTTTGGACAAGGGTTGGGAGTTGTGCAAGGGCATCAGTGGAAGATACTGGCATTAAGAAGCCCTCTTGCTGTTAGATTGTGCTCGTCCAAACAGACGTATGCTTACCTATGATACTGCTCAAATGAAAATGATAAATGCAAGCAATGGATATGTCCGCCTAGATGGTCAACTCCAGACCACTTTTGCTAGCAGTGTTTGGTGAGGTGTTTCCCAATGCATCAGGGAAATAGCCAGTGCTACATCCACTCGAATGATTATCCTCCAAACATAACATAAGTGCTGAATTTTCATTTGTGTTCTTGGATAAAATCAGAACAATCATGAGCAGGAGCAACAGGGCGTTGACCACACCATTCGCTGAGACGGTCTTGGCACAATGCACCCCTCTCCTCGACCCCTTCTCCGCCATCGTAAGCGGAGAAGCGACGATCCATCAATTGTTTCTGGCTCGGTATTGATTTTGAGAGTAGGTAATGGGGACGGGCGGCATGTATACAAGAGTAGAAGACGCCCCAGAGAGTTGGAAGGCTCTACCACCTCTTCCCTCCGAGAAGCAACGCCTCACCAAACGCTCTCTTTTTGGCATCCAAATACTCCTATTCGTTGGTGCCGTCACATTCTTCGTTATGTTATACAAATCGTTTGCATTTGGCACAGCCATTGGATGTGTCAGTGGAGCCGCTCTCTCTTCGTCCAGAGCCCATTTGAGCGATACTCCTCAGTACTTCCAGACCAAGCCTGAGCTGTTCGCTGGTTAGTCTACATATATGACATGCATTTCGACCAATGCTGATGTTTCCAAGGTCCGACTCCAACTGGTCCCGCTCCATTCTTAGCACAAACCAATCCTGCTCCTTTCTTGGGCACATCCTACATCCCGAACAGTCCCCTGGAGACACAAATTCCAATCGCTGGCAACAAAAATGACTCGAATATCTTTCAGATGATGGGTCAACTCTCTCACTACTTTCCCAACCCTGTCGGGTTTGGCGTGGACGAATACTCGCTCCCTCCTGGTGCTGAGATCGTTCAATTAAACATGTTGTCTCGTCACGGATCTAGATATCCTACCACTGGATCTGGTGCCTTCAAGTTCGGCCAAAAGCACAAAAACATGACCGGTGATGTAAGGTACACCGGCGAACTTTCCTTTTTGAACGACTGGAATTATCAGTTGGGCGCTGAGATTCTCGTACCTATCGGCAAGCAGGAGCTTTTCGATTCTGGCACCCTCCACTACTATCAATACGGACATCTCTACCCAAACAATGGCAGCAAGATCATTGCCAGAAGCACAACTCAAGATCGTATGACAAAGTCTGCAGAATACTTCCTGGCTGGCTTCTTTGGACTCGAATGGCCTACCAATGTTACCTTGCTACTCGCCATCGAAGACTCCACTGGTGTTTGGAACAACTCGCTAGCCGGATACTACAATTGCAACAACAGTAACAACTACCGTAGTGCCGGTGGTAATAACGCTACTATCGAGTGGTACGAAACGTATCTTGCCGATGCTACTGCACGTCTGCAAAAGCTGGCCCCAGGCTTCGGTTGGACACCCAAGGATTCGTACGATGCACAATCACTGTGTGCTTACGAAACTGTAGCTTACGGCTACTCTCAATTCTGCGGCCTGTTCACCTACGAAGAGTGGCAAGGATATGAATACAGCATTGATATACAATTCGCTGGCAACAACGCTTTCCAGTCTCCCACTGGTCGTGCTGTCGGTATCGGATACGTGCAAGAAGTACTTGCTCGTCTTCAGCATCATACAATCGACTCTCCAATTGCCCAAATCAACGTCACACTGGACAACAATACAGCAACATTCCCCCTTGATCAAAGCCTCAATTTTGACTTCTCGCATGACACCAATATCATGAGTATCTTGACCGCATTTGGCTTTACTCAGTTCGCTCAGTTCTTGCCATCTGACCGTATCGTCCCTCATGAATTGGTTGTCTCGCACTTGGTAGGCGATTGAAACATTTCCCTATCAAGAGCAAAGCTAATGAGGCTAGGAACCTTTCGCCGCCCGTCTAGACATTGAGATCATCAACGCTCCCGCTCCCGTAAAGGCATCACGCAACAACACTGATCTCTACGAAGAGGGTACGCAATATTCACAGCACTCAAAACCGGCTCATACACTAACGAATACCCACAGGCAAAGCAACAAAGTACATCCACTTCATCCTCAACCAACGCACTATTCCACTCCACCGCAGTTTCCCTGACTGTGAGGAGCGCGACGATGGATGGTGTGAACTCGACATTTTCCTCGCTGTACAAAGTAAGAGTTTCGAGATCTCACAGTATGATTGGGCCTGCAATGGAGATTATGAGGCTGTTCCTTATGGTGAGGTTACCAATGGCGTGCCTACACAGACAAGCTCGTAAAGATGGGTCGATACGAGAAGTTGAAGTTGGGTGTTTGTTAGGTTATTGTTTTAGTAGGAATAGACTGTCGTTTTATATCATTTTCTGTCAAGGGCTGTCAAGTGAGTGATGCTTGTAATTTTTATACGGAAGGCGCGCTTTGTACTTCGCAATAAGCTCTACTCGATGTCAACATATTTGAGATCAATGTGAAGAAACCCCGGAAGCCAAACATACAGGAGTCATAGAAGTCTGTTTCAGCACACAAAGCCCATGGAGAGTCTGTTCCTACTTGGGACTTATACAGCAGTCCTATCATCCATTCTGTCACCATTACTGATAACGGGGCTTGAAAGATCATTATAGCACTGTAATGGATGGAGAGAAAGAGTTTAGGAGGGTAAGATGGTTATGTACATGTTTGTTGGAGGGCCGGAGCTTAGTAAGCGGTAGTCTCGTGATGTAGTAAGTTTGTTTGCGAAACTCGTGATTGGAAGGAAGGAAGGTGGATGCGATGGAAGGATATAGATGTGATGGCTTCTTCTGATTCAAAAGATGTTTACTGACAACATGTCCGAAAAAAACCTCCAATCTAGAAATCAGCAATATGCGTACCAATACCACGCTCCCTAGCAATCCTAACAACCTCATTACCAACAACCACGTCCATCAACCCTAACCCGACAATCTTGGCAATAACGTTACCTTTGCAAAGCCACTCTTTCAAGCCTGAATCATCAGAAACTTGAATGCCGTCGCCCTTGTTATCAGTATCACCCTTCTTTGCCGCCTCTGCAGCCGCCTTCTCAGCTTCACGTTTGAGCAATACGAGTTCGCCTATCTCGACGACTTGGTGGGGTTGAACGTTCGCTTGGATCAATTCACCAGCTTCTTGGAGACAAGCTTCTATACTGTCGACGATGATGGCACCGCCTTCCTTTTGATGTTTGTGGAAGTGGCGGTGTTCGTGGTGGGGTGCTACGGCGGATTTGATGATGTCGGGGTGGAGTTCGATCATGTGTGGTTTGTAGCTGCCGATGAGTGCAATGTAGCGGCCCTTCTTGCGGCCCCCAGGGTTGAGAAGATAGTTTGGAGGAAACAGAGGTTGTGTGCTGGGGGTCGTGCAGAAAATGACATTAGCGCTGCGGACGTATTCTTTGAGGAGGCGGGTATATTCCGTGTGGCCGGTGGTGAGGATGCTTGTCTTGGTCTTGTTGCCGTATTTGTGGCCGAGAGGGTTCTCATAGTCTGGGTCATCCGGGAAGGGGTTGTAGAGTTTCATCAACATTTCGCGTGCTCTGTCGAAGGAGCGATTGATAACATTTACGTGGTGAATTTCTGAGCCGCGGAGAAGGAGAGCTAAGCGGATGTGCCAGTAGGCTTGCTTGCCCGCGCCGAAGACGGTCAAGTCGTGCACTTTGTGTCTTCTCTTAAGAAGCATACAGCTGGTCAGAGCTGTGCGAAAGGCAGTGAGTTCCTCAGCATTGACCAAAGCACTGGGATTCCCTTGGTTGTCGAACAAGGTCAAGGAACCACGAGGTACTGAAGCTGGTTTTGACTCGTCTGATATAGAAGAAGCTAAAGTCGTACCAGACATGGAGGTGGGTCGAGACTTGGGGCCACTGGTAGAAGATTGTGTCGACTTGGTTGATCCGATAGATAATCTCTTGAGGTCCGGGGTGGTTTCTGGTTTGTTGACCGAATCCAGAGTGATAACTTTGACACCCATGCCAGAGCTGCTAGATGCCGGCATGAACAAGCTGGTCGCTCCATCGGTTCTTTTCATGTGAATTCTTTGAGGTTGGTATGCTGAGCAGCAACCGTCCTCCTCTCCAGCTGTGGAATATTGATGCAAGGCATCAGCCAGAGATTGTTGAATGTCATCGATATCCTGACTGGTAAGAGAGTGCAATACTCTTTGAACATCATGGTCCGATAACACCGTGACAGGCATCCTGCAAGCTTTTTGGTCGCGATGACTGCGTTATCAGTGAAAGGTGAGAGGTTTCCGAAGGTCGGCAATATGTGTCAGACTGGAGACACTGCTGGATATATGTTGGTTTGATTCAATGATGCCAGCGATCAGAAGTGCGACTTCTTTGATGCCAGACCGAGATGGGGTTGTTTGTTAGCCTTGAGTATCCAGACTAATAGTAGTATGTTGCACAACAGAAGGTGGTTGCGGTTGCGGAGAGATAGTAAGCAGGTTGGCCGTCGGTTCAGCACGGCTCAAGAGGTTGGGATTGTCTTGTCGGACGCCCAGAAAGTTTCCCGTTACTTCCCCGTCTCGAGTCGCAACGAATGCTGCCTCGCGATAGAGATTCCGAACGAGTGATTGCCATGTTTTGTGTTGCAATAACCTTCGAGCCCCAATATGATCGGTCTTGTTGTTTTGCTTCTTCATTCATCCGTAGGCCACTACTGAGGCAAAAACAGCGTGAAAGGCATGCGTTGTCTTGATACTTAATGCATAGGAAGCACCAATAAGTAGTGGATGCCGGATATGACATGTGAGCTCGGAATGAGACCTGTGAAAACACAGCACTATCGCATAAAGACAGGTCACTTATAGCACGAAAAAAGCAGAAGAGGTCGCAGAGAGAATAAAAAGCCATGGTTACCACAATAGGAAGCGGGAAGTGAGTGATTGGCTGGACGTGCCAAGAGTTTAGCGAAGACTGGCGCCCGCGCACCAGAGCTTTTTCTTCACCTTCGCGCAAACTTCTGGTTTCCTTCTTCCCAGCCGCGACCCATCAGTCAACCACCGACGTCCAGTTCGACAATCATTCAAAATGGTAAGCTCGCACCATATTCTCGGACCTTGAAGCGCTGTCGTCTCTGCAGTGCAATGCGCCGATGCGCCTTGCAATTCCCGCTTGCCTGCGGGCGCAGCAATTCAAGATGATGTTCGACATCAACATCTATTGTAGTCGTGCTTCCTGAAAGACGGAAGACGGCAATGACCAATGGCTTGGGCTTGTGACTGGAGTAGAAATACTCGTCAGCGCAGCCCTTTAGAGTCAAAGCAATGAGCATTGTGCTGATTTGCTTTCTCAATGATAGCCTCCTAAGTCTGGAAAGAAAGTTGCCGCCGCCCCCTTCCCCCAGGGCAAGGCCGGTGTCTCCAAGAAGAATGCCAAGGTGAGTTTAGCATCTTCCTACTGACTCCAGCGACACCCGCGTGCTGACAAGACCTCCAGAACCCTCTCATCGAGAGACGTCCCCGCAACTTCGGTATCGGTCAGGACATCCAGCCCCGTCGCAACCTCTCGCGCATGGTGCGCTGGCCCGAGTATGTCCGCCTTCAGCGTCAGCGCAAGATCCTCAACATGCGCCTGAAGGTTCCCCCGGCCATTGCCCAGTTCTCCCAGGTTCTGGACCGCAACACCGCCGCCCAGGCCTTCAAGCTCCTCAACAAGTACCGCCCTGAGACCAAGGCCGAGAAGAAGGAGCGTTTGACCAAGGAGGCCACCGCCGTCTCCGAGGGCAAGAAGAAGGAGGATGTT
Source organism: Aureobasidium pullulans EXF-150 (assembly GCF_000721785.1). Lineage (NCBI taxonomy): Eukaryota > Fungi > Ascomycota > Dothideomycetes > Dothideales > Saccotheciaceae > Aureobasidium > Aureobasidium pullulans. Next base: position 549,535 of record NW_021941029.1, on the reverse strand, counting down.
TCCAAGAAGCCCTACACCGTCAAGTACGGTCTCAACCACGTTGTTGGCCTCATTGAGAACAAGAAGGCCTCTCTCGTCCTCATCCCCAACGATGTTGACCCCATTGAGCTCGTTGTCTTCCTTCCCGCTCTCTGCAAGAAGATGGGTGTCCCATACGCCATTGTGAAGGGCAAGGCCCGTCTCGGAACGGTCGTCCACAAGAAGGTGAGCTTTTCCTCCACGATACTTCTCTTTTTTCAGCCACATACTAACAACACATTCAGACCGCTGCCGTCCTCGCCTTCACCGAGGTCCGCTCCGAGGACAGCTCCGAGCTCTCCAAGCTCGTTTCCGCTGTCAAGGACGGTTACATGGCCAAGAACGAGGAGGCCAAGCGCCACTGGGGTGGTGGTATCATGGGTGCCAAGGCTGTTGCTAAGCAGCTCAAGAAGCAGAAGGCCCTTGACAACGCCATCAAGATCTAAGTGCCTTGATTGTCACTTGATGTCTGGCGTTGGCTTGCGACTGGGGTTCTGGTGGGAAACAAAAGCTTTTCGAGTTATCTTCCGGCACCAGAATGACAGTTTTGTCGTGCTGCAAAAAAATTCTTTTAACGACTCCAATGATACCCATATTCCATTCTGTTACAAGTGATCCCACTACATGCGCAATGACTTGAGTGATATGTCGGCGCCATAAGCAATATGCAACAGTTCTAACTCGCTGATCTTCTGTGAGATATCTACCATTGTCCAGATTCTGTTCTCAATCTGAGCTTCGTCTGTCATGTACATGCCCTCTTTCTGTCCTCTTCCCTTCATCTACTTTGTCGCTCTTGACCTGTCCTGCTTGAGCAGTGGCGCAACTGCTTCGCATGCATAACACGAGATCCACCTGCGTCTGCAGGCCATGGCTAGCGCAGGTCAACCAATACCTTACTGCCGGTTACCTCATTCAAGGCTTCGTAGAAGTGTTGATGTGTTGACATAAATGTCGTTCTCTGTGGTTTGGATCAATTGCTCATATGTCATGATCATGACTTCTGAGCTGTCTCGAACCATTTCTTCACCGCAGTGGTACCATCATGGGCAGCGCGGAACACTGCAGGATGTTTAGATTAACCTTCATCTTGGATGGCATTCGGTTGGGCATCAACACTTACACTGTCGTTCTGTCTCGTCCAACCCCCTTGCGAAGTCGGCACCCTCACCCAATGCACTTCGTGAATTTAGCGCTTGGTCTGAGATTTCAGCTGCACGTTGCTTGAATGTCTGTTCGAGCAATATGAGAATGTGATCAGAACACGAAAGCATCGATGATACTCACATCGGTCAGAATGTCGACCATTTCTTCTTCTTCGAATAACTCTAGCATGCGAGCTCCGATATTGTAGAAATGCTGTGCCTGGGCTCGTAGATCTACAGTCTTTGGATCTGCTTTGAGAGCATTCATTACGCGCTGTGATAGTGCTTGTGGTAGATCTAGGGTTGCGAGTGATGAGTTGCCAGATGGGTTACTGACGGCCAGCATTTCGGCTAGCCAGAGTGGTAGTTCTACCTTGGAGCCTTGTTTGATCTGAGACAGAAGGTCAGTTTCGGTTGGTATATCAGAGGAGATTGGAGAGACACATACATCTTCTCCTGGATTGCCCTGCAGGTAGCCCATGTTGGGTACTGAGAGTTCGAATGTGCAAGGAACTTTCTGTTGTTCAGTCAGTCCGTGTGTCTGAGTCGAATGTTGACGTCTTTTATACCTGAGCATCCGTCAAGATAGCATCGATGTTGTAGTATGAACCCATATTTGCTGTTTTTTCGAGTAGAGACAATGAAATTGGAAAAAGGAAGAAAAATGACAGAAGAGAGCAAAAATCCAGAGACACGGAAGCGGGACAACTGTTTCTCGCAAAAGAAATCGGACAAACAGTGGTCGGGAAAATTGTAGTGAGAGTATGCACGGAGGCTGCGTGCGTAGTCGTGTTACTGCCTGGACTGAGAAACGATATTTAAGACGGAGCTCTTTCCCAGCAAACACGATAGTTCCTTCCGTCGAAAAACCACAAAGTCTTTCGGTCGTCTTCAAGGGTGTTCAGAGCTTTCTGGTCAGTCAAATATCATGGTTATGATTTGTTGTACTCGAGTCCAGATGGCAGACGCGTAGACGCGACTCGAGATTGAAACTACGGAGATTAGAAGTATAAAGACCGGCGGACTGACTCGCTGCAGATCATCAAAGCTCCGCTCCCAGCAGCGGCAACGAAACAACCCAAGGCGAGTGCACAACATCGCATCCATCAAAGGGGCGATTTTATTATCATTTCTAGACCGACGTTGCACAAGCGAACCCTACACAGAAAGAGACAGGGCCACTCTATACAGGCCATCTCTTCACACAAGACTTCAAGAAGGTCTTCGTGTCGTGTGAGCAGCGCCATCGACATCGACGTCAGCTTCGCAGCCGTTCATCCTCAATGAAGTGGTAGAAGGTCGACGCAAACACGCAAACACATCATGGTCAACAACGATGACCCAGGCAACCATGCCGCCCATGGATCGTCTGGAAGAGATACAGCAATGCTCGACGTCAACCACGACAGCACACATGTATCCAGCAACGACATGTCAAGAAACACAACGCCCGATGGCCTCGACAACAGGTCAAGTCGAACACGCCCTCGCGTTTTCCCCTACACCAAATACCTACCTTACGACACCGAGACGCCTGAGCAAAGACAGCAAGATGTGGACGAAATGATCAAACACCTATACATTGCCGTCAGTTCGGGCGACTTTGTACCGGGAGCTGTACACTGGACAAAAGAGATTCGCGGATGGTTGTCGCTGAAGTTCGACCTCAGTCGCCAACAGCGTATCAGCCTGACCAAGCTCTACTATGAGCTTGCGCTGGCGCCAGGTCTCGAGTACACGGTCGCCGAGCGCTTTGCCAGCATGTTCATGGTCTTGACCAAGCGCCGCCACTACCTGAAGCCTATCGATGACCTGGTGCTGGACTGGAGGCCGCTATACCAGGAGATCAAGGTCTTTGTGCTGCCGGGCGAGTTCGCGACCCCTAACACCTTCTCGAGCAAGCGTAGCATCCGTACCTTGACCAAGATCTGCACCTTCGCTCAGCTCTTCTTCGACCCACAAGAGATTCCTGCCATACTCGATGAGCTCCTTCCATTCTTCTCCATGTCGCCCTCGGAAAGCGCCTATGTTGTTCTCGGTCTACTCAATCTTTTCTTCCCCACTCACGCCCCTCCGCCCAACCAACCCAAGCTTCAACCTCAAAATTATCTACCCACATTCTTCCATCTGTGGTCCATCATAAATCGCTCGACTCTCACAGACCAGCGCTTCCTCGATATGTTCTCTAGACTGTCGCGCGACTGTTTGACCGTCGAGCATGTACCATTCGGCGAACATGGTATCTACACCGCTGAGCAGACATCCATGATCTTCACCTCTATCTTGAGGCTTCTCGAGATCCCTGTGGGCCAGGCCTCGTCACCGTATAATCTTAACATTGACCTCGGTGCCGGTCTGTCTCTTCTGCTCGAGCGTGATCCTCGCAAGCACCCAGCCTCCCGAAGCATTGCGCGATGGATCATCATGTCCTTGTCCCCAGCTTGTCTAAAGGTTAAGGATGGTAGGTCCATTCTGCACCAGCTGGAGGGTCTGATTCAAGGTATCGAGACCTTCTTCCACCCTTCGAATACTGGCACTTGGACAAAGACGCTGTCACAGCTCGTCTACTACCTGGCAGACTTCTTCGTCATGCGTTGGAACAGAGAAGAGAGTGGAGAGTACAAGATGCCTGCTGAGCGTAAATTGACCCCTGAGCTGAAGAAGCGCTTTGTGCTTTGCTTGAGAGAAGTTGTCTTCATGAACATCTACTCCAAGAGTGGCACTGCTGTCAACTATGCTCTGTCTACCTTGCAGTGTCTGGCATTCCTTGAGCCGAATTTGATACTTCCTGGTGCTTTGCAAAGAATTTACCCAGCCATGCAAGGCTTGGTCGAAGTGCACAGAACTACTTCATCCATTCGTGCTCTTCAAATGCTGTCTAGAATCATCGCTCGCACCAAAGGTTTCAGATGTCATCTAACAACTCTGCTTGGGCTTGCTCTTCCTGGTATCGATGCCAATGATCTTGACAAGACTATGAACTCGCTATCTTTCGTTCAGGCTGTTTGCTACAACATCCCGCTGCACGACCTTACCAAAAGTGCTCAGACAGACTCAGATGGTGAGCCCATGTCTGGTAGCACTGCTACTGCAGTCGAATGGATCACACAGCAAGTCGATCGCTTCGAGCAGGAAGGTTCTTTGATTGAGTTGGACTATGAAAATGAGCTTTCCGACGAGGACGAGGAGATCATTCTTCGCTCGTCCACTGCTGGCTTTGCGGAGTTCTTGATCGCTTTCCTCGGCCGTGTCTTTACACTGCTTCAGAATCTGCCTGATGCTTCCCGTGTGAAGAGCGGTTCTCCCGAAGAGAACGTCGTCAACACCCTACCAGCCGCTTTTGCGCCTTTGCTTGCAGCTTTGTCTCCTGAACTCTACGACATTGCGCTGCAACAGATTGCCAAGTTCGTCACCAATCATGTCGTACACCAAGCTCGCGATGCTATGGCATTCATCTGCAATACTCTGGTCAAAGTCAATCCCAAGAAGGCACTGAACCGTCTTCTGCCCGACCTCATTTCAAGCATCAGAACCGAGATTGACGAGAACGGTGCTGGTTCGAGCAGAACTTCTGGTTCGGAGATTCTTCCTCGTGATCGTGCTCTAGTGTGGAATATCAGTCTGTTGAGCATGTGCGTAGTTCACGTAGGCTCCGATGTGCTTGACTTCAAAGATGAGCTGTTCGACATTGCCAGCTACATGCAAGACAAGTGTAAGGGTATTCCTCTGGTTCATGTTTCGAACTTTGTTCATCACTTGCTACTCAACCTGACTGTCACCTACACTACCGACTATTCTCTGTACGATCAGGCAGATCTGGACAAGGGACTGCAACCCAATGACTGGGCCAAATTGCCTGATCCAAAGAACTTGAACGTACTGTGGCATGTGCCTAAAGAGGCCGAGATTGAGTTCGCTGTCAGAATTTTCGAATACCAAGGCAAGCGTTCGATTGATGCACTGAATGCGTTGACTAGTAGCAACGATTCGCCTGTGAAGCGAGACGGAACAGGCAAAGACTGGTCGGACGAGGTGTCTCGCAATCTCGTCCTCTTACGTCTGCTCATATCTGGTATCTCTTGCTTCTTCCGCTCAGACGATGAATCTGTCACGCCCGTCAGTGGTCATGACACGGAAGTCAACGGCAGCATCTCACCCAAGCAAGAGGTACAACAGAGTCCAAGCGACCTTACAGAACCCGACGACGACAAGATACGTAAGACATTCATCTATCCCACCGGTTACCCTCTCAAGACCAGCAGCCCGCATTACGAAACAGTCCACAAGTTACGTCGCCTCACTGGCGAGACTTTACATCGTGTTCACGAGTTCTTGACTCAGCATCAACAAGATGACGTTCTCTGCTTCAACGCCCTCTACACGGCCTATCGCTCATGGTTTATCGACATTGGTATTGAGCGATCTGCTCACGTTCTGGACAGGTTGACGCGACTTTTGTCAGCAGATATCCACCCCTATAAGTTCAGTGGTACGCGCAAGGCATATCCCCGACCTTTACTCGCCAGACGTGCCAACTTGTATCACTTCCAACGCCTGAGGTACAATGAGTCTCCTCGTGCAGCATCTGACCTCGACAAGATCCTTTTGCTCGATCTAGCTCAGTCAAGTGTATCTGTCTACACCGACATTCGACGTACAGCTCAGACTGCATCTGAGTCGGCAGTGCAATGCATCATTGGGGCCAAACCTCTCGTCATTCCTCCTCTTCTTGATGCTCTGGAAGACGCTGTAAGCAAGACTGACTTCCCACGTATCAAGGGTGCTGTCTTTTCTCTGCTCTTCGGCAGTCTAGCTCGTCCTATCGAGCGCAACTGGAAGTTTACTCCTAGACTTATCAGGCTTTTCATTCGTGTGGGCGAGACAGACAAACCCAGCATTCAGAAGCTCGTCAGTAACGCCAATTTCCAAGTGCATTCAATGTGCAGAGCATTGGATCGCATGGTCATCTTGGATGAAAAGACGGTCGATAGTATTTGGCCAGCCGAAAGTAACTCTCAGCTTTCAGATACGTCCAAGATGGTCGCAACTTCCCTTGAGGATGCCAAGGCGATGCTTCCTCCAAAGCAGGATCGCATCCGTCAACGCAGAATGCTGATTGAAGGAAAGAAGTCCGAGCTTTCCTCAGAGCTGGTCGTTATGATCAAGGACTCACACTGGCGCAAGGCTCAGCGCGTTGCAGCTCTTGTTATTGGTCTTGATTACCGCTATGAGACTATTGCTTCAGATGGTATGCTTGATCTGGTCGTGAAAGGTGTCATTGACTCGCATCCGTCATTGCGTGTGCTTTTCGCCAACGCTCTACTAGCCATCTGCAGTCTCATCCAGACCAGATCTATGACTGAGCATAAGTACGAGAACTATCTTCTTGACAAGCAATTCCCACCTGACCGTATGGTCGTCAAGACTAAGCCGGAGGACCCCAACTGGACCAAGCAGTATCTCGATGCTTTCTCGCAACCAGAGGCGGAGTACTATGTTGATGCTGAATATCCTGGTTGGTTGGTCTGGAGCGATGTCATGCGTGTTTCCAAGAACCATGCAGTCGACCTGGATTATGACGAAATCGAAGTCGAGACTCGCAAACGTATCGGCAAACACATCGACCGTCAGTGGATCTCAGTGTTCTTTGACTACATGAAGCAAGAGCCTCGCGACGCCCAAGATCGTTTCCGTACGACAAACTGCACAGTCATGTCTTGGGTTCTGGATCTCGTCATGGTTGGTTTGACACCAGCCACCTTTGACGATGTGGTCGACCTTACCAAGGCCACTTTCGGCGATGGCAGTGACAAGCACCAACATCGTGCCACTGCAGAAATCATGGGTGCCTTGATCAATGCTGCAGAGGACTGTCAGCCGAAGGTCAAGGAGAAGGTTTGGGAGTTTGTCTTCCCCCTTCTCCAGCGAGTCTTCCAGGATGGTCTGACCCCGGAGAACTTGTCATACTGGAGCAGCTTTTTGACTCTCACAGGATGTGCAAGAGATCCTAGAAGATGCTGGCCTCTGGTCGACTACTTCTCCAGCTTCAGACTGGACATGTCAACCAACGCTGCTTTCAAAGAGAGCTCCAAGATCACCCTACTTCAGCTCGTGATCGGCACTTTCGGCTGGCATTTCCAGAAGGAGAAGCCTATCCTCGAAGACTTCTTGACACATCTTGACCATCCTTACAAGGGTGTCCGCGAGAACATTGGTCACACTTTGTCATCCATCTACCGTAGTCGCTACTACGAGGGATACAAGGATATTCAGACTCTCATGGAGACACAAAAGGCTGCATCGCCCATTGGAACGCGACCTTACCAAGCAACAGACGAGTTCCGCGCAACCATCAAGGACGTCTTTGACAGGCTTGAGAAGTGGCGTCAAGAACGACCTCCGGGTATCCAAACCCCGACACCGTACACGCAGGCCAGCAAGACTGTACTGTACTGGTTAGAATCGACAGTCAACAACTATGACTGTACGACCCTTGTTGAGTTCTTGCCTGCTCCTTTCATGCAACAACTTCTCAACATGATGGACGTCAAGGAAGACCCCGAACTGCAGTCACATGCATGGAGTGTTTTCAAGCAATTCCCCAACATCCCTCACCGAAAGGGCGAGGACGAGGCTCTCGCAAAGAGTCTTGTCGAAATTGGCAGAACTAGCTCTGCATGGCATCAACGTCTACGTACTTTGATCAACATCCAGGTGCTCTACTTCCGCTACTTGTTCATCATGGAGTCCTCAAGACGTGAATACCTCTTGAACAGCGTCAGAGATATGCTGCACGACACACAACTCGAAGTGCGTCTTGGGGCAGCTCAGACCATCTCTGGCATGATTCGTTGCTCACCAGTTGAATTCCGCGACAAAGCCGTCACAAATTTGAAGGATCACTTCACACAGCTGCTTCTCAACAACCCCCTTCCCAAGAAGGGTAGAAATGCTGGTCCACCTGGCACACCCACACCTGAGCAAAATCGTCTTGTCATCACTCGTCATGCTGCTGTCCTTGGTCTTGGCTCGCTTGTCCAAGCCTTCCCTTACGCCAGTCCGCCGCCGCAGTGGCTGCCTGAGGTGTTGGCCACTCTTGCCATGAAGGCTGCCAATGACCCTGGTGTTGTCGGCAAGGCCGTCAAGACCATCTTGAGTGAGTTCAGGAAGGTGCGACAGGATACTTGGCATGTGGATCTCAAGGTAATAACTATTCTTAAACTTCTCACATGACATGGCAATTTACTAACATTGATTTATAGGTATTCAAGCCTGAACAGCTGGAGGATCTGGAGGGTGTTTTGTGGAAGAGTTACTTTGCATAGACGAAAGCACTAAAGAGGAGGGACGGAAATTTTGCAGCGAGCGAGTCTTTCTCCTTCGGCATTGCAACTATTCAATCTTGGTCTCTTCTTCATCATTGCGGGCTTTGTCGTTACTAATGCATTTGGGGGCTAGCCTTGTCATTGTAGAACATTTGAATCAAAGACTATTTTACGCGCTTTCGTTCGCAACTTTAAACCATGAATTAATCGAAGAACGTGACTGACAGCTTGTGAAATGATGCCAACGAAAAGATGCCGTGTTCATCATTTCCGTGTTTACAGAGAACTAGGAACCAATCGTGTCTTTTCTTCTTATGGTCTATCCAATGAATCTACGCGTACCAAGGCAGCCACTTCCCTCGAGTGACGCCTTGCCACGGACTAAGTGGTATGGGCCACATGCGCCAATATCCAAGATTACGACCTGCTTCGCCGAGCAGAGGCAGCACTAGACAACACCAAGCCGCAAACCATACGATGTTCAACATGACATATATCGGTTTTGGTGTGTCCAAACCACGCAACACCCTCGAAACAACCATCTCAAACGCAAATCCCAGCGGTTGTGCCCAGAAGAACTTGAGAATAAGCCAACGGATCTCATTCGCAGACTTGACTGCGAACGCCGGCTCTGGTGGCACAAGACCGATGTGCACGATGCCTGAAAAGAAGAACGTTGTGGCAGCTAGAAGGAAGTAACGGTAATAACTGCGGCGAGGGAGGTGCGTGAAGTCCGCAATCCAGACTCCTGGGCCTGAACAATAGTGCCTCAAGGTCTGGTGCCAGTAGCGACCCCAGAAGTTGCGGACTGCACCAAGATTTTGGGTTGTAAAGACACCCCTAAAACTGCCGAAGAAGGTTGGCCACAGGTGAGGGCTCCAGGGATCTGAAAGGTAGCCGGCCCAATGTAAAGCTACCGGTAGGCAGCAGGGTAGTTGGAACTGCTGACCAACTGTCGCCCAGACCTGAAGTGCCATGACTGTACATCGGAGTAGCCGAGGTGGTATTAACGTAATCAATCCTGTATTTGGCAGAGGCGAATCAATGCTCACACCAAAGGCCTTGAAGTAAGGGTCTTGCTGTGTCCAGGCAGACGTGAGATCCACTACAACAAAACCAGTCAAGGTCCGTAAGATAGCCGTGAGTATGAAGCGCAAATGGCTTGGAGGATTTGGATGACGGTCAGGTTGTCTGGAATCATGAGAAGGCACTCCAATCTTCCAGTCCACGAAACGCATCGAGTGGAGGAGCGTCCCAATCCAAGGCAACCTCTCACTCCACTTGACAGGGTATGACTGGTCAACGTATTGCGGTGTCGTTGACTCATCTTGGTGGTCACGGACATCTGACACCGCACTTTTAACCTCTCCGGCGGTGGCCGGTTTAGACTCATTGATGGCGACGACTCTCCGGAAGTTGCGGCGCGGGTCGTTGAACAAGAGCAGGTGATAGCTGTGCAATAGCATGTCAAATGAGATGACATCGATGCCACCCATGATTATCCATGCGTGTACAAGAGAGGCTGTTATGATAGGCAACGTGATTGCGCATAGCGTCTGCTTCGAAGCGATCCATGGTGGTACTGAGAAGGCGATTGGAAGTAGCAGCAGAGGCACGAAATAGCTCAGGCTCTGTGGCCCAGGCACCAGGCGATTTACCAGGTAGTGATAGGTTAGGCCTGTCTCCATATGGCTGGAAGAGGTGGGAAATGTTAGGATGTTATCTGGTCACGTTGGACGATAACTTGGTTTTCTTGTCTGACAGCGGTTTCGAGGCCATATCATGTCGTCATGGAATTTATTCAGGAACTGCATGGATATTCTGTAGGATATGTAAATCATGTTTGGAAGGAATCTTTGGGATGTCCATGTTTGCTGGGCACATGAGAGGCATTTGTTCTTCACGGTGTTCACCATGGAAATAACGCCATGCTCAGCCAACCTTCCAAATTAGCACGAACATCGAGAAGCCCAGCGGACACTCCGCATGCGCCCGCAGGCAAAAAAGCGCTCGCGAGCCTCAACGATTCAGTAAACAAGACGTGGAGAATTGCTGGGGGAATCGCATGAACTCGAGCATCGAATTTTAGATTCTGCAGAAGCTTCGAGCCTTCTTCGAGCGGCTTCGCCGCCGTCTAGACGTTGCAGCCACCGCAGATGGTACGGGCGTACAAGTACTCAGAGTGGAGGCGCTAGACGAGGTGTCCATACCGAGCCAACAAGCGTTTCCACGATGACCGAAACCGGACACGCGCTTTGTGACTTGGTCTCGCCACCAACACTATTTTGTCTGGTGACCATCAAAATCAAGCCAAGCTGATGGCAAGGCTGCCTAAACTCATCCCCAGAGTCCGCCTGTTTGCGTGTCAAATTGACCTAGCAGGATGCTTTGATTACCTTCCTGTCAGAACATGTGAGGACAGACGATGGTAGATAGCAGTAGTGAATGGATGGACGATAAAGTTGCGGGTCGCAATCAGTTGGACAGGGTCAGAGTGGGGAGATGGCTGTTGAGAAGAATTCGTCATGTAGGAGTGCGTGTGGCGCGGGGGTCACCTTATCGTGAGTCACATCCTCCTCTGGCGAGCACGAGCTGGGGCGGACGCCGGGCAAGCACTTCACTGCTCTCCCTCGAACGAAGACTCTACAAACCATCGACATAATGAAGGACCAAATGATCCAAATCGTTCGACGCGAGTAAGAGTGGAAGAGATACGTGTTCGACTCATAGTTCCTGTTCAAATACCGATTATTACTGCTTTACGCGGTATTCGCTTTTGATCCTCGCTTTCGCGATCAGGCACCACCGAGTTGCCACTTGCTTGCCACGCTCCACGCTTCCAACTACGTCGCTGGTGTTAGTCACCGCCCACTATCCTCTTATACCCTCTTGTTTGCTTCCACCCTCTCCTACATCAACACCCCCTTCCGATATCCGTCGAAGGGTTCTTTGTTGCTTGTGTTTCCCATACACCACTTCTCCACTCCACCGCCGGCTGCTCCACTCCGCAGGCTTCACCTAATCGCCGCTTAATCCCTCCACGTACAACACAACAACACCCGACTACACCTTGCTCCAACAAGCCTTCTGTCAAACTGGCCCTGACCCCGGCACGCAATAGTTAACCACCTGCTTTACTGTCGCCTCCTTCTTCGCCGCACCAGGCAGCTATGCTCATTGGACCCTCCTCGCTTGTTATCACTCCGGTCGCTTCTTACTCGAAATTCATTACCAAAACTCAAGAGATGGGCTCGTACATGTGGTAAGCCCCTGACAGGGCCAACCGCTGTCTACTCCTGCCGCACTTTCTGCCTTACGGAAAGAAAGTGCCCTAGGAGTCATCATTTGAAACCTGGTACCTTCGCGTACTGCCGACTGGAAGACTGCTCTTCTGCTATATCATGACGGTTTACTCTTCCCGGATACCTCTACCCTTTACCACAACACACCAACACACATACCACCCACCTCACATCATGGACCTCGGTCGCACATCATCATATGGTCGTTCGATCGTCTCTCACGAACACGTCCGCACTCTTGAAAAGACACACACAACCTCTACTACTTTATCTCTGTCGCAACCCAACTCCAACCCCGTACCTCCTGAACAACGTCGCAACCCTCGTCGCAGTCAGGGAAATGCTCTACAAAAACCTCCAACTCTTGTACGCCAAGAAGAGCGCAAGGCTTCATTCGTGGATGGCCTCGTCGGTGAGTGTTGCCTATAATTGTCATATTTAAATTGAGTCCGGCTAATGATCTCCAGACTCTGCCGCCCAAATGGTAGAAGTCATCTGGCCGCTGTCGGTCGCCCCTTGCAAGCCTCAGGCTGGCGGTGTCTTGTCCCTGCGCAGGTATATCGAGGAGACACTTCGCAGATCACGAACAAGTTATTCCACCTTGCAGGTGGCTTTGTACTATCTTGTCCTGATCATGCCTTGTGTTCCCAAATCTGATTTTACCATGCAGCAATCGGTCGATTCGCCGTCGGTTCGTTCCCTGCAATGTGGCCGTCGCATGTTCCTTGCCGCTCTGATTCTTGCATCAAAGTATCTGCAAGACCGCAACTACTCTGCCAAGGCATGGAGCAAGATGTCGGGACTCAAGGCTGCTGAGATCAACCTCAACGAGCGCGCCTTCCTCGAGGCGGTCAGCTGGAAGCTACACATCCCTGACCATCTTTTCAAACGTTGGACTGATGTTGTCCTCCGCTACACTCCTGGGCAGACTCCTCCCTCGGCTGGACAGAGCTTTGCCTCTGCACAAGACAAATGCTGGAAAGCCATCATTCCCCACCTCACTCCAGACCTGGAGCTGGTCGCACCTACTGCAGCAGAGACTGTCATTTGTGCCAGAGAGGAGTCTTCCGTTGCGACATGCACATCATTACCACCATATCTCGAGCCCCAGATGGAAGTCAGACCTCGCACACCTAATTTCACCGGCAGCTACCTGCCTTCACCTCGTCTCACACCTCCACCTACCTCCGTTCCTGCAGCGAGCGTCGGTAGTGTCGAGTCGTGCAACTTGGTCGGCAGGCTCAGCCGTCGTTCGTCATTTGGCAGCCAGGTCTCTTCTGTGCTAAGCCCAGCATCGATGATCTCCGAGGTTTCACGTCTGTCACCTGCTTCGTCAGTGACGTCGGTGTCCTCGGACAACTCATACACTCAAGACCGCATGGTCAAGATCTCAACAGTGGAATCAAATACATCATTTTCAACATGGCAGCCGCAATTCACCGCGTATGACGCTCAGCCTCAGGCCAGCGGAGCGGTCAAGCGCAGTCTGGCAGAAATTTCCGACTCTGAAGAAGAGAAAGAAGTCAGAAACCCAGTCCAGAAAAGAGTGTGCTCTTCGCTGCTCAAGATGGACGAGGGCAGCAAGGCATTGCCTATTGTTCTCGACGATGAGGACTGCACCAGCATTAGCATGGCAGCAGAAGTCGCGAGCGCACAGACAAAGCCACGCAAACAATATAATAATGCTTCCAGAGGAGAAGATAGGCGCAAGTCATATGTCTGTGATGAGCCATGGGCTGACCGGGCTCTTGATTGCGGCGCATTAGTCGTTAATTAAGGAAAGACCACGGTATCAGAACCCTTTTTTTCATTCACAAAACAATCGAAAAGCGAGTCTTGTTTGACAAAAGCTTTCGTTACGAACGACTTTGGATTTTTTGCTTTGATGCATTCATTGATCGCTTGATACCACATGGGTACGGGGAAGGAATTGTTAGGATTGCTCTTTGATGAGTAGTAGGCGTATATAGGCGCATATAGCTGAATGTTGAAATGTACAGAGTTTCATTTTTCTCAACTCGAAAGACTGGTTCCTTCCTTCTGCAGTGTGCCTTCTGTGAGAGCTCTGGGAGAAAGTGCGCTTGGTAGAAAATGGTCATGCGACCAACTCCAAGTCCAGCGTCACGTTTAAGCTTTGATATAGGACAGGCTCCAGTTCTGTCGCTGACTCCATCACAAGCAGGTATGAATATTAATTCTTCTTATGCACAATGACAAACGATCATTCCTCCTGCTCTCTCTTGCCAAAGACGTATGCAAGACCACCGCTTGCAATGTTTGCAGCGCACAAACCCAATGTGAGACCTCTGATGGCACCTCTAGCACCGAACTTGCTGCTGAAGGCTTGCTTTCTCCTCCTTGCGACGACCAGGTATGCAGCACTCCACGCTGAGGTGACACCAGCCGAGTCGACAGGGAAGCCGTTCAAGTTTAGGTATGAAGAGAAGAGAAGGACGGGGACGAAGAGCATTGGTAGCTTCTGGAAGGGGCGGAAGTGTTGGGCTGTGATAAGAGTTGCGAGGGCGGTTGGTGGGACCGAGGACTCTATGGAAGATGTGTTAGTGGACTGGTCTAGAGATTCAAGGTGGGATGGAAAGAGGGAATTGTACCGCCCCATGCGCGCATGTAGGTGAGGACGCCCTCCTTGGCCTCGGTAGTCGTGTCTTTTCCAGGCATGGGCATGTTGTGTCGTGTATATAATTGAGTGTCTCTGGTGCAATTGAGTCAAGTCTTCAGACAGCAGGTGAAAGTGGAAAGGGAAAGAGCAGCAGCTTCTGGAAAGCGCGTCATCATGGTACTCTTTCAGCAGGCCAATCACATGCTAGCTTGAATCATGTTCGGGAGTGCAGCGACTCCCGCCGGATCGGGATCAAAGACAGCGGGCCAGATGTGAGTAGAGGCCAACAACCAATTCCACAAGCCATCTGTTTACCACTTCGCTTTCAACTTTCCGCCCCGACTAGACGCTTTCACCACACCCTCAGGGGCTCCCGCCTCTTCTCTCCCCAGCATACAATATGTCATCAGAAAAGTCGCGCGAACACCATGACGGCAGCAGCGGCCGCGCCTTCACCGTCGACCAAAAGGCCGCCGTCGTCCGCGTCCGTAAATGCAGTCCCACAGCCTTCTACGATATCCTAGGCCTCGAATCGGTCAAGAAAACGGCAACAGAATCAGACATCAAGAAAGCATATCGCAAACTCAGTCTCCTCACGCATCCGGACAAGAATGGCTACGACGGTGCAGATGAAGCCTTTAAAATGGTCGCTCGCGCTTTTGCAGTTCTGAGTGATTCGGATAAGAAGGCCAAGTTTGATCGCTTTGGAGGTGATCCGGATAGCAGGTTCCAGGGTGCGAGTGCCAGTTCGGCGAGTCCCTTCTCTGGCGGTGGTGCTACGAGGAGGGGTCCGGGTGGTGGTATGTTCGAGGAAGAGATTAGTCCCGAAGATCTGTTCCGTCAGTTCTTTGGTGGTGGTGGCATGGGTGGTGGTGGTCCATTTGGCGGTATGGGAGGTGGTCCCTTTGGTATGCCCATCCTCAGCTTCTCCCAGTCATATCAAGGTCGCATGCTAATCAGTAACAACAGGCGGCGGACTCTTCGACGGCCCAGGATTTGTGTTCAACATGGGCGGCGGCCCTGGTGTCCGCGTTCACCAATTCGGCGGCGGCGCACCACGACGACGACCTCAACAACGTGCAGACCCCAACGCACCACCCCCGTCTCTCCTACAATCACTACAATCGCTCCTCCCACTACTCCTCCTTTTCATCTTCCCCCTCCTTAGCGGTCTCTTCTCCGGCAACGGCACTCCGTCAGGGCCCTCCGTTCGTCTCAACCCTGTCCCACCATTTACACAACAACGCGTCTCCTCCAATTTCCAAGTTCCGTATTATGTCGACCCTCGCGAAGTCTCGGATCTTACGGCGCGGAAATTGAAAGATCTGGACAAGAGAGCCGACACACAATACGTGCAGAAGCTGTCGAACGATTGCGAATTAGAACAATCAAGGCAGCAGCAAATGTATCAGCAAGCGCAAGGTTTCTTCTTTACTGATCAGGTGAAACTGCAAGAGGCTAGGAGAATGCCATTGCCTGCCTGCGATAAGTTGAGGGGTTTGAGGGGTTATAGGGTTTAAGACGACTTCTCTTGAATGCCTTTTCTGTTGGTTATCTTTCTTCCTTACTCCTCCTCTCTGGATTGACTTTTATGAGAATAGAGATGAGCTTTTTTCTTCCTCCCTTGTATATTCCACTTTTTCACCTCTTTGCATGGCGTTGCGTTTCAATAATCAGTGAGTAACCTTTCTTCACGATCTGGTGGTCTGTACATTTCATTTATCTTACGAGGATCTACGTCTTACTACATTCCATTGCCATCCTCCTCCTCTCACTTGCCTAGCTACTCTCAATCGCTTTTGGTGATGCTACCTACTCTTCGAAACATGGTCTGTATTTCCAATCAATCGTGCCTTCCCTCATCTTGTTCATCACTCTTTCCTTTCTCGGACTTTTCTTCTGCTTGGTCGCTCCTTCCTCCTCCTCTCCCTGGTCGTTCCTTCCTCTTCTTCTTGGTCATTTTCTTCCCTTGTTCGCTGTCCCGTGTCGGTCGTTCCTTCCCTCTCTGCTTGATCGCTCCTTCCTTTCTTTTTCTTTTTTTTTTGCTCGACATACTCACTTCCTGCTATTCTCATCCGATATAATGACCTCTGCTACACGGATCATGTATTGTGTACAGTGCCCATTCTCACAGATGACACCAGCTTAGATCCCTGTGTCGCCTTGCCTTCATCGGGTAGAGCCAAGTATAGTATATGTAACTTCTTTGTTTCTTTTTTGCTTCCTTTCTTTCTTTTTCTTTTTCTTTTTTTTTCTTTTTTTGTTTGGCAAGAGTTTGCTAAGGGGATAACCCTGGTCTGTAAAGACATCTACCGATATCACGTCTCCACGACTGCCGTTGCAACCATCAGTGGGTGCTTTCCATAGTCTTATAGTTTGGGTAAGGATATTCTATAGTGTTCTAAATTATCACAAGCCTTCGTTGTCGCGATCTAGATATAGAAAATGCTTTTACTCCTTTCTTATCAGAAAGCTTCGCTCGCAGCACATCATCTCACGAGTAGACTGTTGCTTTTGCTCGATACATTTAGTTTCCTGAGAAGACTAAGACCTTAAAAAGATCAAGTCAGTATTATTTTCCACTGGCCTATCGACAGATAGATAGAGAATGGAGAAGGAAAGAGCGAGCAACATTGTCACGCAGAGGTTCCAGCCCTGCACTTCTATCGCAGCTTCATCAACGTCGATCGACCACGTGATTGCCAGGTAGCGACAGAAAGCAACAGCAAAGAAAAGAGCAGTGAACAACAACAAGAAAGAGCGATTTAGATGGTAGATTTGAAAAAGAGCGACCAAGAATACATCCAAGCAAAGGAAAAAGACACTCAAAGGGACATCAATCATTTAACACCAAGACCCATAGGCAAGAAAGGAATATAGGGAGTAGAGACAACCAAATTAAGATATCGATAGACCACAAAGCAGACCCGGAAGTAAGCCCCTGTTGTAGCTATCCACCAAAAACCTCCCCAAGTCCCGCCTTGAGAAAAGGCAAAAGACGCACCAAATATCCTCTCTGCAAAGAGGGACAGCAAGAGGACAGTGGCACCAGACCCCAAGAAGTCTGTGTCATTCCGTCTGTAAGAAGAGAAAAAAAGGGAACAACAACATAAAAAAAAACACAAAAAAGCGGAGCGAAAACCATCATGCTCGACGCCCATCCCAGAATAAACCCCCATTTGCCCCGACTGTTTTCCAGGTTTTTCTAAAGTTCCTTTTGAAAACGCCCTGTAACACCGTCGCTGTGTGGAAAGAAGAGAACAAAAGAAACCATGCACATCCCTCGTCTTCTTGTTGTTCAGAAGTCATGCAACCCGTCCTGTAGTAGTGTCTTTCGTCATCGTTGCCATAATCGCCATGTAGAAAACCGCAAGAACCAGAATCATCACGTGGATGTATGTCGAGATTGGTCGTCACCTAACCGAAATGCGAGGACCTGAGTCGAGGCGGGGCTCATCGTTTGATTTGATGGCAGCGACGTCCTCGTAGGAAGGGATCTTAGTTTGCGGCTTCAAATGCCAGAAACCATCATTGGGCTCTGGTGGAGGAGTAGGCAGCCAGCCTTGTGATTGTGCAATGGGAAGCACGATGCTTGGATCGAAAGTGTTGATGAAACGCATGTCGTCGTCGCGGCACTTGGGGTAGGAATAGTCGCGATATTCGGCGATAGCTGGCTCGTTTTGAACGTATTGTGTCTTGCGGAAGCAGGCCGTCACACAGCCGGTACGATGCTGGACAGGAGTTAGCGTTGTGTGCTTGTGGGGGTGGTAGGGGTAGATCCGACTAACCTTGCCACGGTTGCAGTGGATGAGAAGAGGGTGGTTGTTGCGGTTCAAGACGACAGCAAGAGCGGTGGCCATGGTTTCGGGAGTAATGTTGATCTTGCCGTCCTTGTTGGCGGGAATGTGGATCTGGTAGTGGCGAATGTGATTTTCCTCCATGAAGGTGATGTACTCTTCTGACAGAGGCTCAGGAACCAGGGTGCTGGGTTGTGTTAGAAACTATGCGCTGCTACGAAGAGTTGAGAGAGACGTACAGGATGGTTCTAATGTTGAGGCTGTTGATGAAGTCGAAGTTCTTGCTGGTTGGGTAACCACTTCTGTAGATGGAATTCGTCTCGACGGCGCCAAAGTTGACGGGCGGGACATACATGCGCAAGCGTCCTGGGAGAGGAGCAATGCTGGGTCTCGGGTTCATGTTTTCTTGAGCGACCTGAGCGGTCTTCGAGGCGTCCTTCTTGGACACTGTAATTCCGAGTCAGCGCTGGTACAAGACAATTTTGGCGGGGCGGTAGACGCACCTTTGGCGTCGCTATCCCGGCCGACGACGGGTGTGAGGAGAGAAGACTCGCTGAGCGACTCGCAAACCTCACTGTTTGTGTCTTGGGCGATCGAGTCGGCCAGAGGTATTGAGGTAACGGTAGACATGGCTGATTTGGTGGAAAGGATATGTCGCGTGACAGGCGTGTCTCTAGGCGGGAGTAGAGGGATCGTAGTTGATAGTGGTTAAGATGTCGGTCGGAGTGTGCGCAACGCTATAGGCGCGTGTCGTTGCTGGATGGACAGCTGCTACGGCGTCAGAGCATGGTCCAGGTGGAGCTGTCGACAGAGGTGCAAAAACATACCGTGATAGTCAGACCATCACGAGGATCCCATGAGCGACATGGTGGGGCGGGTGTTGATGCGGAAGAGACGCATGTTGACCGGGTTTGTTGTTGGGAGGGTGCAGTTGAGAAAGGGAGAAAGGTTGTCTTCAGGAAGAAGCGGAGTGGATCGGTCGCGAGACGGAAGGCTAGAGGAGGGTCCTTGGAAATACGGACTCGAGAGGGTCGAATTCGGAATATCGCTAGTGAGTAGTCACGGCCTAGAGTCTTCCCGCTGCCGCGCACGGCCCTCCGCGCTTGCGAATTTTGGTGCCCCTCGTCATCGCTCATCGCTCGCTCACTGCTGCTGCCTTCACCACATGCACGCCAGCATCCAGGTTCCCGTCCTTATGCGCAAAAGGAAAGAACCTGTCACTTGTTCTTGAGCATGTGAATGAGAGCTTCACTTGCATGTTTGTGTGTATTTTGAAGCTACAGCACTTAGTTTAATCAATCAACCAATCCATTGGCTCGCTTGCCTGCACCTACTTTCAAGTGCTGTCACGGGTCTTTCGTAGCCAGTCTGGCAAGACTGCCGCCGCCAACATGCAAGATGCTACTCTCCCAAGAGCTAGTCAAACCACAACCCCTCTTTCGAATCGTGAATGTCTCAACGATCCTCGCTGTTTACATCCAAACATGGGGAAAGGGCGACATGATCAACGTCTGATCGTCCGAACTGTCCCGGCCGCTGCCATCACGTATTGACGCCGTTTGACTCGCACGTCACTGTATAGATATTCAAGGCAGGCAACATTTCGTGCAAGGAAAAGTAATTCATTGACGCCTATGACAAATATTACACCGATCTCAATGCGCAGTGCAGGTGATGGTTGGAAAAGAACAGTGACCGACGAGAAAACAAGGGGGGATATGTGGGTAATGACCTGAGCGACTTGTACTGAGAAGAAAAAAAGACAAGACGTAGACGTGCGTGAGTCGAGCAAGACGAATGATCAAGACCATCAGTGCCGCGTCCTCAACCATACACAGTGCCCTGCGTGCTTGCCTTCTCCATTTCGCTTGCTGAATAGGGTGAACATGTCTCTTGTGGTGCAGAACAAGACAACCAAGAAACTCCAATCCGAACGCCGCCATGTTGCAGAACCAAGGTATAAATCTGGGGGGTGTGCAAGTCTCTCAGGCCTCGAGCTGCTGATTATCGTTCAGTCGGCAAAGCAACAGCCGTTCGGGAAGACGAGACATGAAAGAAGAGCGCTTCGTCCATGGCCACGAAACCATGTTGTGTTCTTCCATGCCTTTGGGTGGGATGATCGCGCAATCGGGCCTGCCCGCTTACAGGATCAGGCACTTCTTGCGGCTGCTACTTCTCTCCTTTCTTGAGGTGAGGGCAGCACGAGTGGCGTGCTCGAAGACCTCACGAACACCTTCGTTGGTCTTGGCTGAGCACTCGATGTACTCCTTGGCACCGATCTTGTCCTTGACTTGTCTAGCCTGTGGAGATGTGTAAGCTGGGTTCATGTCCTGAACATGGTATCAAGACGTACCTGCTCCTCGGTGACGGGGGTCTGCGAAGTCTTGTGAAGCTCCTCGATGGTCTTCTGGTCGTGTCTAAGATCCTTCTTGCATCCAACAAGGATGATGGGAAGGCCCTGGCAGAAATGGAGGACCTCAGAGATCCACTATCAAAAACAAATCATGTCAGCATGCGACCAGGCACGTGAGGCGGCAGTTCGGGGCGGGCGGCGTACCTTCTCCTGAACGTTGTCGAGGGAGTCGGGAGAGTCGACGGCGAAACAGATCAAGATGACATGCGAGTCGGGGTAGGAGAGAGGGCGGAGTCTGTCGTAATCTTCCTGGCCAGCGGTATCCCAGAGGGCGAGTTCGACGTGCTTGCCGTCAACCTCGACATCGGCGACGTAGTTCTCGAAAACGGTAGGGACGTAGACCTTTGAACGATTGTGTCAGCACATCGGGTGCACTATGTTAGGGGCTGCTTTATCGCGCTCGGGCATGGGGACTGGCGGGGAGTGCGACGGCGAGGGAAACACGGCGAGCGACGACGGATAGCGCAGGGGCTGGGAAGACAAACCTCAGGGAAAGTGCCCTTGGAGAAGACACTATCGACAGCAGGTCAGCATGGGGCGGTCAACAGGCGACGACAGAGAGCAGTGGTTCTTACATGAGAAGACAGGTCTTTCCGCATGCACCGTCACCAACGATAACGAGCTTGCGACGGATTTCCGCCATTGTGGAGAGCGATCAACAAAGAGTATGTAAGGCTATGGGAAAAGTGAGCAGGTTGGCCAGATGTTAGCCAAGGGCGAAGGCGATGTTTGGAGATGAGAGATAGAACGGGCTGGATGTTGATGGTAGACAGTCGTGGAGTGGGCAAGGAACAACGACACGAAGTGCGTGGGTGGTGAGCGTTGCTTGGCGCTAACGCGGCTGGGATTTGGGGCTTGTTTTTTGTTGATGCAGAACAACACTTACTTGCACGAGACCGTCGAGACGTCCGCGTATTTGCTACTTGCTTTTATCTCGCTCTTTGCTGTTGGTCAGAAGAGTAGATACACAGGTGGCAAGAGGGCAGGCACGTAGGCACTCACGTCAAACGGTCGGTCTACGAGCATCAAACAGCGAACAGGGGACGTGTTATTATTCCACAGATTGCGCTCAGATTGTTACAATAAACGCTAATACAAAATCACGGCTCCTTCGGCGTCAGATGCGTGTTGATTCACAAGGCCTTCCCAAACTGCATCTGTTGTGTGGCTGACAGAGGCACGTCTTCTGGCGTTATCGCTGCACTGCCTGTTCGCTCTTACTCTGCCTCATATAACGTCTGAGCCTTGTACTTTATCCCACTGTCGTCCTATTCAAGAATTCTTTTTCCCTGCGCCTCGTTCAACACCGCGTCTCCCAACGCTCGGATCAGGCTGGACATTAGCTTGTTTTGGCCAAAATGCGCCGAGGGATGCCCCATTGACCACCTACCGCACTCCAGCCACACAAGCTGCTGTGCCACAGCAACCTGAATCATCAACCTTCATTTCTGCCATGTCTGTCAATGTATTGGAGGTTGTTTCGGGGACCATCCCGAGGAGTCATGTCGGCCAAGGGCATTGTCTTGCCTTGAGAGCCTTTCTCTACTCCTTTTCTCTGCTGCGTGTTGAGATTTGACGCAAGACGTTGTCCTACAGAATCAAAAACAAGGCGTCCTAGGAGTTGGCATACTACCGCTTTGGGACAATGGTCGTTCTGCCATACCTTTCCCAACACACAGCAAATCAGACAGGAGTAATGCACATCATACTGAACACCAACAGCTGGCTCGTAACAGGACGAGGTCTTTGCCCCAGCAAATCCGTTGTCTGCTGAACGCTACAAGCCCATATTCGATGGGTGTTTCCACTTGGTGGATGTTGCAGATATGCAAGTCATTTTTTAGTACGTTTGAGAGCAGAGAATCGTGGGGTTTATTTTGCGGAGAAAAATCGTTGTTGTTTGAGCATCAAAACTTAGTTGGATTGCTGTGTCTCGGTAGCTGAAAAGCTTGAAAACCGAAAGGCTTTGTGAGAAGCATGAAGAGCACCAAGCAAAAACAAATTTGTATCAATCGCTGCATCGTGCCTGGAAAGGCACAGAGTGGAGAACCAACAGTCTTTGACGAGAGACTTGTTCAACAGTTGTCGTCGCATTCTTGTAATCGTGAGAAGGGGGTTCGACGCATTGCAAGAAAACAATGGAGGCTATACTCAATATCATCCTCCGTATGCCATCCGATTCTTGCGCTCTAAACATTGCCCATTCAGGCTCTCCGGATCTGCCCTCTGCTACTGCCTGTTCCAGCTTCTCCATGCCGGCTCTCGTCTAATGTTCCCTATCCTTTCACTTGATCGATCTATTCCACAGATCCCGCACTTTTCCGTAGGTGCGAGAGGAGATGAGGCTCCGGAGTGCTTGTAATCGTGTCAGTAGGCAGTCACATGCGGATCGCCAGAGTATCTATCATCTGGTCTGAACACCATATTCTGTCCAATTCTGTTCAGCTTGTGGGAAGCAGACATCGTTCTAGCTCGAAAAGTGAGGCAACCCTCTTCCATGCTGCTTTGATGAAAGATGGAAGTGAGAAGTAATAAACACAACAAGCATAATCAACATATGCGTCAGAAGATGTAGTGCTGTGATAGTCAAAGATGTTCTGAGTCTGTTGCATTCGAGTGTTGCCAACGGCCGGATCTCGGATATACGGTTGGTAATCGATAAGCAATAGCAAGCATCCCGTCATTGTCTCTCAACTGTGTATCAAGCATCAAGCATTCACTTGCGTCCTACTTGTGTGTCCGGCTTACTGTCTTTCGCCGAATCATTACTCTTGAGGCGCGCATCACAGTTTCTTTCTGGTTAACACATTCTTTGGTGCTACCTCACAACCGCCACACAGCATGGCCGAATCAGACGCAGACAAGGTATCTCAAATCGCACCGTCGCAAAGCACCCATTTGCCTATGCGAATCTTTCTAACCAGAACAGATCCGCAACAAGCGCCTTGCCAAACTCGGAGGTGGCTCAGGACCATCATCGCCAGCGCCATCATCTTCTAGTGTCGAGCCTCCGCCAGCCTCACCTTCGCCTGCATCACAGGCACAAGACAAGTCAGCAGGTGAGCCTGCGGGCAACCCTTTCGCCCAACTTGGTGTCAAGAACGAGAACAAGCCGCCAACCAAGATCAACATCACACCTTCTGCTGCTCAGAAGCGCCCCAGCGAAGACTCGCCGCTCCCGAGATCACGTCCGCAAGCCTCAGAATCGCTCGAGATATGGGAGGATCGTCAACTCAGTCAGATCTTCCGTCTGTCGCTCAAGCCCGAAGTCGTCCGAGACGGATCATCGCAGCCTCTATACTATATCGAGAGTGTGCGAGGAGATCTGATCGAACAGAATGAGCCCCTCCAGCTCAAGACGAGCCTGCTGGACCAGGCCCTGCCTGAAGCCGCTGGCCTGCTGAATAACATTACACCGCTGGACTATCTCCTGGCATGCTGGAAGCGCATCTCCAAGGCTTGTCGAAACATGAGGAGTACAGACACCGAGAATCCTAGATTCAAGGTCTTGATGGAGGCCAGACGGCTTTGTATGAGCTACTGCATCTTTGCAATCACCATGCCCGAGATGTTCGGTTTTGAGACGCCACCCGAGAATGCTCTAGCCAAGCACCTGCTCGCTGAACCTCAAAGCGACTCGGGCATCGATCACGACTTCCTCAACGAAGCTGTCTCGCGTTTCGAAGAGGACGAGTCAATCAAGGATGCCTTGATCGGCGCTGTGGAGCAACTCAGCAGACAGCTGGCCGTAATGTCTATGAACGACATCGAATACAAATACTACTTGACCGCCCTGCGAAACTTGATTCGCTACCCAAAAATCGTAGAGGCCATCACACAGTCACCCGCTTTCTTGCCTGCCGGAGTTGCAGCACAGGACATCGAGATGGTTACCATTCTGGGTCCCTTCTTCCGTCTCTCGCCGCTTCAGAACGGCGTTGCGCAAAGCTTCTTCACCACTCCTAGGTCAAAAGACAGAGCATACATCGTCAATGCCCAACGTTCCCTCCGCATGACACTCAACACGCATCAAGAAGAGCTATTTGACCTTGCTAACATGATCGTCAAATCTGGAAAAGAGCCTCGCGAGAGGCTGCTAGATTGGTTTGCTCACTGCATGAACACCAACCACAAGCGCCGTGCTATGAGAGTAGACGAGAAGACAACTTCATCGGATGGCTTCATGATCAACATCACAAACTGTCTTGATCGACTTTGTGATCCCTTCATGGACGCTACCTTCAGCAAGATCGACCGCATTGATGTCAATTATCTGAGAAGAAACCCTAGGGTTGACATCTCGGACGAGACCAAAATGAATGCCGACCAAAAGACCTCCGATGCCTTCTACGAACAGAAGGTCGAAGGTACCAACAACTTCATCTCTGAGATCTTCTTCCTCACGGTGGCTGCTCATCACTACGGTCCAGAGGCAGCCAGCACTAGAATGGAACAGCTGCAGAAGCAAGTAAAGCATATGGAGAAGGAGCTTGAGAGGTTCGAAGCGGACAGGCATAAGTACGCCCACGATGCTAGATATGCCACTCGCTTCGAGCAACACCTACAGAAGTTCAGAAACGATCTTGACAGGATGCACAGCACGATCCATGCGACGACTGGTGTTCTACTTGATGAAGTCTCTCAAGCAAGATCAATGCAGTTCATGAGATACGTGATCGTCTGGCTTCTCGGTTTGGCATCGGGACAGAAACTTCCTAAGGAGAAGTTGCGCCTACCCCTGCCTCAAGAGCAACCAGAGGTATTCAAGTGCCTTCCTGAATACTTCCTTGAGGATGTAGTGGATAACTTCAAGTTTATCACACGCAATATTCCTCACATCATCACTTCCACTCAATGCGAAGAGCTCGCAACCGTATGCATCACCTTCTTGCGTAACACCAACTACATCAAGAACCCTTATATGAAGGCTGGATTGGTCACCATTCTCTTCCACGGCGTGTGGCCTTTCGGAAGCAATTCAAAGGGTGTTCTTGGTGACCTCCTCAACGGTTCAGAATTCTGTCAAAAGCATCTATTGCATGCACTCATGCAATTTTACATCGAGTGTGAAAGCACCGGAACGCATACAGCTTTCTACGACAAGTTCAACATCAGATACGAAATTTTCCAAGTCTTCAAGAGTGTCTGGGGAAATGTTGTTTACAGAGAGAGTCTTGGAAAAGAGGCAGAAGTCAACACCGAGTTCTTCATTCGCTTCGTCAACCTCTTGCTCAACGACGTGACATATGTGCTAGATGAGGTATTTGGCTCTTTCACCAAGATTCATGATTTGCAAGAAGAACTCAAGGCTCCCGGAGCCGATAACATGGAGCAGGAATTACGACAAGAAAAGGAAGAAGCTCTATCTGAGCAGCAAGGCCGAGCCAAATCTTACATGGGCTTGACCAAGGAAACTGTGGCCATGCTCACGCTATTCACAGACGCTCTGGCTGGCGCTTTCACCATGCCAGAGATTGTACAACGTCTCGCAGACATGCTTGATTACAACCTCGAAACAATGGTGGGACCAAGAAGACGCAATCTCAAGGTCGAACAACCCGAGCAATACGGTTTCAAGCCTCGTGAATTGTTATCGGATTTGGTTGATGTTTATCTCAACCTTTCAGGCCGCGAAAACTTCCGTCAAGCGATTGCACGTGATGGTCGTTCTTACAAACCTTCAAACTTCGCACAGGCAGTGCAGCTCATGGAGAACTTTGCTCTCAAGTCTCCTGAGCAGATCAAGCAGTTCATCGCTTTGACCGACGCTGTTGCAATCGTGCACGCCCAGGAGATCATGGCCGAAGAGGATCTTGGCGAGATTCCGGATGAGCTTCTTGATCCTATCATGGGCTCGTTGATGGAAGACCCTGTGCTGTTACCAAGCAGTAGACAGATTGTCGACCGCAGCACCATCCGCTCGCATTTGCTCTCTGATGCCACCGATCCTTTCAATCGTGTTCCTCTGGCTATCGAGGATGTTGTGCCAGCTGAAGAAAAGAAGAAGGAGATTATGGAGTTTGTTGAGATGAAGAGAAAGGAGAAGGCTGCAACTACTTCTGGAGACCCGATGGATACCAGTGCGTGATCGACAGGTCGTTAATATAAGCGGTACAGGTAGACATTGCTGTATCAATCAAGTCTTTTCCATTTCATCTTTGCTCATGCCAAACCATCCAATCTCTATCATCTTTGACAAGGACACGTCGCGGTAAATTTCGCTGTCGAAATGGTCAACTATTGAGCAAGTTCTTTACTAAGCCGACCACTGAGTCATACGCTCTCCTCTAAGTATATAGATCACCTCCCTCCCTCGTCCCCCTTCCCTCTCTTTTTTCCATACACACACACTCGTCTTCGGATTTGAGTTGTCCAATCTTTTGAACCCACCTGAGGTGGTTTGCGAGTCCGCTGCAGCGTTCTCCTGACCCTTCTAACCCACCCACTTGCCCTTTCCCTTCTCACCGGCAAGAGTCCCGCACACTCATGGCGTCAAACATAATGAGCGCTCTTTAGTAATCGACTCCGCCAAAACATCCTTTCCCTTCTTTCATCTTCGGGCCGTAATAGAATCATGTTGTCGTTCCCTCAGCGACTGGTTCGAAAGGGACCCTTTTTCCCTTTTCCTTTTGATGGTGGCGCCTCTTTTTTTTTTTTCATTGGTGTTCTGGCTTTTTTTTTGTGAGCTGGGCGCTGGAGAAGAGATTCGTGTTGTTGGTGGTGTTGTGGTATTATTGCTTGTTGCTGTGGCTTGTTGGCGTTGTTGCTGTTTATGTCCGAGGTATGAGTATGATCCTGTTACTTTTGGTATGGTAACGAAGCGGTTGTGATTAGCAGTAACCCTAGTTGTCGTCCTCGAAATTGTCACATAATCGTAGTCGTAGCAGTCAAAACCTCACCGTTCTTCGCATCTTTGAGCAATGATGCTAGTGCCTCGATTGCTTGAGCACAGAACCCATCTTGCACTTGTCTCTTCGTCGAGGAATACTGCCTCTCAAAGCAGATTGCGTGGTCTTGACTAGAGTGATGTGCATTCTGGTAGGATAGGTTTGGCACGTCAATAGTAGGCAGAGCGAAATTTGGCAGTGTGTCTTGCATCCATCCTGACGAACTAGACATGACTGTTTCACTGAAAAGGTTTGGAAGATGTTTCGCACTCACACAAACAGCAGGATAGGAAAGAGCGACTGAAGTGGTGGTCAAATGAACGAGCCTCATCCCCAAACGCCGCAAAGTCCGGACGCAACCGTCACCATCAAAAGTCATCAAGGTCAGGCAACAATCACGCAACTCACAAGTTTTCCCGACCGAAACACACCAAAAAGTTCTCAAAACGGCAACATGCGTCCAGAAGGTCCTCGCGATACTGTTGTCGGTCCTGACAGTGGTCCCACGCCACCATTCCCGTTGAAGTTGAATGGCGAAGTCGTCAAAGGTTTCGGCCGTGGCAGTAAAGAGGTATGATAATTCGATCTTACCAAGTTTCCGACACCATAAACAAATCGCACAAAGTGAATGACGAGAAGAGGAAATTCCAATACTGATCATTCCCCCTCCAGCTCGGCATCCCAACCGCCAACATCCCCATCTCAGGCCTCACGGTAGGCGGCCACCAAGACATCGAATCAGGCGTCTACTACGGCTACGCCTCCCTCTCCTCCACCAACAAAGTGTACCCCCAAGTAATGTCCATCGGCTGGAACCCCTTTTACAAAAACTCCGTCCGCTCCGTCGAAGTCCACGTATTGAACAAATTCGAAAAGGATTTCTACGGCAGTCATATGAATTTGGTCATTTTGGGATTCATCAGGCCCGAGTATGATTATGTTAGCAAGGAGAGTTTGATTGAGGATATTGAGGTTGATGTCGAGGTTGCGAGGAGGAGTTTGGAGAGGGAGGGGTATGCGAAGTTTAAGGAGGATCCGTATTTGTTGGAGTTTGAGGGTAAGAGTGGTGTTGCTAGTTGAAGAGGTGTTGATGGATGAAGGTAATGTAATGTTGATACGGCAATACACATAGAGGACGGAATTGAGAAGGAA
Source organism: Aureobasidium pullulans EXF-150 (assembly GCF_000721785.1). Classification (NCBI taxonomy): domain Eukaryota; kingdom Fungi; phylum Ascomycota; class Dothideomycetes; order Dothideales; family Saccotheciaceae; genus Aureobasidium; species Aureobasidium pullulans. Next base: position 520,879 of record NW_021941029.1, on the reverse strand, counting down.
GCAAATGTTACAGCTCGATAATACTTCTACAGTTTGATCTTGTTCGAGCGACAAAGCAGCCCTTTGCTTGACCATTACAGCCATGCCAGCCCGGTTATGCAATTCTCCTTGAAGAATCCACCCTTACAAGCCATGTATCCAGTCCCCATGAATGGTATGCCAGCCAGCGCCACGCTAAAAACACAAATGAAGCCATGAAGAAACACAATTATCCCGTCCCACGAGCCTGCCTAGCTCAGATCCATTTCATCGTCTGCAGGATGAGGATGTTGATGCTGTTGCTGCTCAGACCCAGGAGCAGCGCCACCAGTCTCATCTATCATGTCCATGAAGATGCTGTCGTACTCATCATCATCGCTGCCAAAAGCCGAAGAGCGATCGTCATGCGCGTCTTGATTTTCGGACTGCTGGTTTCGACGATTCTCATCCTCTTGCATCAATGCCACCAAAGCTTCCAACTCTTCATTCTCTTGCTGCAAGATTGCGTCTGCTTCTTGGTCTAGCGGGTAGTCTGACTGCGATCGTGGATCCCAGGCCATCTGGTTGTTGTATGTGGGTAAGTCGTACTCTGACGAGTCTTCTTCGGCGTCTGGTAAATCGGGGTATAGTGGTGGCGCGGATCGTACTTGTTCGGCTTCCCATCGTCGCTTCTCTTTGAGATAGTCGAGTCTCGCCATCTTTGAAGAGTCAGTACCAGCATTGGATGATGTAGGAGTAAGGTGCGTACATCGTCTATTCTCGAGTCCCACTTATTGTCGTCGCGAGACTGGCGGACCTTGCGTAGGAACATGTCCCTTCGGCGTTCCCTCAATGCATCTGAGCGTGGTACCGGAGCCGTCTTCACCGGTCGAGATGAGAATGGTACATGTGATTGCTGGTTCAAGGCTTGCTGAGGTGTTGAGGTTGTCATTGATGTGTCGAAGGACCAGAAGGAAGATGATGAGGCTTGAACATTTGCGCGTCGAGGAGAGAGTGGCGACGGCACACTAGGAAGGAATTTGTGCGGTTGTGATGAGGTGGATCCGAAATTAGATGTCGCCAGCATGTTTGATGTGTTTTTGTCTCCTTTGTCGTCCCGAAATATCGCTTTTGGGCGCAGAGAAAGTGCTCCTTCCACGTCCCTGCCAATAGTACTGGAAGACGCGGCGGGTTCGCGATTGTCGGACTTTACGTGACGATGCCGAGGGTCAAGGTCTTGGCACATTTGCTCGTCTTGCTGAGACTTGCTCCACCTCTTTGGTTTTTTCCGGCTTCCCATTTGACTCTCACCAAAACGTCGATCGCAACCATGCATGCTACCGTAGCACTGTGCTCGCTCGCGCGCTTCTCTGCTTCCATCAACTGCGAGCGGGGTCGCCGTGGCAGGATCCACGGCGCTGGAGTATGAATAGCCGCCAGTGGCTTCTTCGATTGAAGCATTGAAATCGCATCCCGCTTTTCACTCGATGGCAGACAAGATGGCGTTTCTTTGGTTAGCATGTGGTTTGCTTGCCCTTCCATTTGACTATGCTCTGGCTCAAGATGGCGATATACTACGCTATGTAGATTCACTGATTGGAACAGGCCTTGGAGGTATGGCTAAACCACAGGAGAAGTTGGGCAACACCCGCTCCTATATTGACAATCGAGCAGGTCATGTCTTTGCTGGCGCTACTCTGCCTTTTGGTATGTTTTCCACATCGACTCTAAACACCATTGACTAATTCCTCATAGGCATGGCCAAAGCTGTCGCAGACGTCAATGGTGAAAACCAAGGTGGTTATGCGAGCGACTACAGTAACATCACAGGCTTCAGTCATATGCATGACAGCGGGACCGGAGGGTAAGTCATACCAGTTTTCCTTTATCACCTTCACATGATGAGCACTCTTTATATTATGTCATCAACCCATCGATGCCCCTTGAGACCAATTTGAGTTTTGTCTGATTTTCATTCTTGTTACACTCTCACTTTCATAACAAGTTATTCAGAGCATACCTCTAACGCTCTCTGCGATATAGATCACCCTCGCTGGGGAACTTCCCTCTCGTCGCACACCCCGGATGTCACAACGACGATGTGAACGAATGCAAGTTCACATCGGTGGATAGAGCCACTCCGCAGGTCAACGGCTCCGTTCTGGCGGAACCAGGATACTTCACCATTACTCTCGAGAACGCAGTCCGCGCCGAAATGACTGTGACGAACCACACCGCCCTGTATCGCTTCTCATTTCCGGAAGGCCTCGCAGACATGCCGTTGAGCCCGTTGATCCTAGCGGATCTCATCGACCTTCCCAAGTCGAGAAGCAATGCATCGGTCTCTGTGGATCCAAATTCTGGAAGAATAGTTGGCAGTGGAGCGTTCAGCCCTAGCTTTGGTATCGGAACATATGACCTACATTTCTGTACCGACTTCTTTGGCGCAAGCATTCGTGACACTGGCGTCTTCATGAACAACAGAGCTGGTAGCCAACCCAAGAATCTGAGTGTCGTAACCGATGGAGTAAACAATTCCCCCGAAATATTGCCAGCTGGAGCTTGGGTGCGTTTCAAGGCACCAGAGAACAACGCAACACAAATCTCTGCTCGTGTGGGATTGAGCTTCATGAGCACTGCACAAGCATGCTCGAATGCCGAGCTAGAGATCCCCGATTTCGACTTCGAGAGTACCCGTTCCGCCGCCCGACAGGCATGGACAGACAAAATGAGTGTTATTTCTGTCACGCCCGGTAGTGTCAGCGACGAGTTTCAGACCATCTTCTGGAGTGGGCTCTATCGTGCTTCCATCAGTCCGCAAGACTATACGGGCGAAAACCCCTTATGGAACAGCACAGAGCCTTACTATGACTCCTTTTATTGTATCTGGGACTCATACCGCAGTATCCATCCTTTGATCACACTCTTCGATCCAGAGTCTCAGGCACTGATGATCAGGAGCTTGTTGGACATATATCGACACGAGGGAAAGCTTCCTGACTGCCGCATGTCATTGTGTAAAGGGTTCACTCAAGGTGGCTCCAACGCCGACGTCGTCCTTGCTGACGCATACGTTAAGAACATGACTCAAGGCATCGACTGGGCGCTTGCATACGAGGCTGTTTTGTCAGACGCTGAAGACGAGCCCTTAAACTGGGCAGTCGAAGGTCGGGGTGGCCTTGCGAGTTGGAAGTCACTTGGATATGTTCCTGCCGATGACTTCGACCCGCACGGTGTAGGGCCTTTCACTCGAAGTATCTCTCGTACTGTCGAGTACGCATATAACGACTTCTGTATTGCCGAAATGGCACGTGGTCTTGGTCACGCGGCAGACTATGAGAAGTATGTTGCGCGTTCTGAAAATTGGAGAAATCTCTACAAGGAAGATCAGAACTCCACCATCAATGGAACAGAAACTGGCTTTACTGGCTTCTTGCAGCCAAAGTTCATGAATGGTACTTGGGGTCAGCAGGATCCCATCTTCTGCTCTCCTCTTCTCAACTTCACGTCCTGCTATCTCAATCCTGACGGTCATGAGACTTATGAAGGGTCATCGTGGCTTTACACAACATACGTTCCTCAGGACATGGCATCTCTGATCACCACTCTCGACGGACCAGATTCATTCGTCAGACGTCTCGACTATCTCCACGAAAGCGCTCTACTCTACATCGGCGATGAGCAAGGCTTCCTCCCAGTATACCAATACCACTATGCCGGCAGACCAGGCAAGAGCGCCGCACGAGCACACACCTACATACCATCCCAATTCAACACAAGCGTCAACGGTATACCCGGCAACGATGACAGCGGCGCCATGGGCTCTTTCATCGTCTTAGCTATGATGGGTCTCTTCCCCAACCCGGGTCAAAATGTCTATCTCATTACACCTCCATTCTTCCCTGAAATCAGCATTACGAACAAGATTTCTGGCAACAAAGCAACGATCCGAAATGTCAACTTCGATGCGGAGTATACGAATGTTTATATCCAGAGTGTTACGCTGAATGGGGTGGCTTATACGAAGAATCGGATTGGACATGAGTTTTTCGTTGACGGAGGTGTGCTCGAGTTGACTCTGGGGCCTGAGGAAAGTGCTTGGGGTACGAGATATGAGGATCTGCCTCCCAGCCTTTCCACAGGTTGATTCTCCGTAAATCCAGGAGCACGTGAGTAGAATCAGAACTTGTGTTTAGTCTGCCAACCTCTTTCAGAACAGCAACTAAGGACACGTCATTCTTTGTGTTCATAAGCCTTTACCAAAGCGAGCATGTAGGGATTTCATTCTATGCACGCAAAACCCAGAAGCCATCTTGTAGGGAAAGAGATGGGGGAGAGAACTCGTATTTTTGGAGCACTTTCACTATAGCACGGCTACGAAAGGAAGATAGATGCATACCTTCTCGTTATTCTCATTCATCTGGGCATAGCCGAGAAAGTGGCTTGAACAGGCGCAACTACCTCGTTGTAGAACTCTTGACGGAATGTCCCCTCTCCGAAATTCATCAGCACGTCTCTGCCATAGAATTCAAACCTTAAGCATAGGCGACAAGCATTGCCATAAAAGTCTCCCGCGTCCAGGAAGACCCGGTCAAGCGAGTTGTTCGCCACCTTATAGTCTTCAATGATGCTATTGCTGTTGGTCGTGGCATTCATTGTCTTACCGAGCTCGTCAAGCGAGCTATCCAAGCACAGTTCAATCAGCAAGACTCCCAATGCAAAGACTGCCTCGTTGCGTATCAACTTGCTCTGGAAACGCCGTGCGTTTTTCGCTTTGTTGACCATGGTGGAGACACACGGACTTGCAGCATGTATGTTGTGATCGGCCGCATTTCGATCCAAGAAGAAGTACAATCCGGTTTTGTCCCACGTATCAGTGAGCCAGGGCGTATCATAAAGTAACAGAGTTGCCCAAGCGGCTGCTGCTGCGATCTCGAAACGCTTCTTTCGGCTTAGCCCCAGAAAAGTCACAGATCTCTTTGGGGACATCAAAGAATCCAGAGTAACCATCTCGGTTGGCGCTATATGAGGCGTTGTTACTGGTGTGATATGCACTCGCTTTTTTTCACCAGGCACAAGCAAGAAACCGAGATCGCCGCAGTTTTTGTCTAGTCCTTGCAAGAACTGGCACAAGGATTTGATCTCGCTCGAGCGTGGTGCTGACGAAGCGGTTGTGATGGTCGCTGAAGGTGAGACCTTGAGTACCTGCGGCTGGTTCTTGGAAAGTAAACCTTTGAGGAATGTCGGTGCTTGTTGAGTTATTGTGCTCTGGGTGGCATTCCCAGACCGTAAACCAAGGACTTGAACCGCTTTTGTCTGATGTGTGTCGACATACTGACCTTCGATATACGTCTGTATCTTTCGCCACTCTAGGCCGTTCGTCATGGCCAACCCTTTAGAGTGATTCGTGAGGGCCAAAGATATCCCAAACTTCGGAAAACTTTCTGGGGGGTTGTATTGCCAGCTTAGGTCCAAAGACGTTGGATGTTGGTCCGAACAGGAACAATGCCAACAGGCATCAAGTGTGTCCTTGATGGCACAAGCATGCTGGCGCACGGTATCAAATCTCCGCAGGTTGAATTGAGCTCGTACAGCCTGGACCATAGGGGACGACTGTCCTCTGACGATTTCTGGTCTCCTCAGGCATCTACTGAGCTGGTTGTTTCGCTCCTGTAGTTGGCCTATCAACTTCTCTGTTTCCCCTGATGTGACGGCTGCTTTTATCCTCCGCCACTCATGCCTCATCCGAGCAAGTTGCTCTTTCGACCATTTGGGCTGCACTTCTATTAGCATCAACACCTTTCCAGGACTGCAGGGCGGGTTGAATACCCTTCCAAGGCTGTCGAGACAAAGCTCTTCCATCAAATTATTGACTGTGACTTCCATTCTTCCAATTTCTCGCATGAACAAGCCGTGCTTTCCTGGATAAAGTTCTTGCAGTCGAGCCTCAAGTTCGTCATAATTCGGCTCGTGCAAGCCTATCTCATCGAAGGTTGCGTACAATTGCTCTTGCTGAATCAACACAGCATCCTTGGTCCTGAGAAGCAGATCATCGTACTTGCGATATTTGCGCCCCCACTCGAGAGCTTCACGATAGCTTTGCATCGCAAGAACGATGAGAGGAATACCTCCAAGCACTAGGCCGGCGACTTCGGCCATTGTTTTTCGACGAAATACAGATGCACTTCGGTGAAACGATCTGCCTCATCGATCTCAGTATTAATACATCGTTTTCCCGTGTCCTTGCCCCGCACGAGGCTGAGGATGCTGCATGATGATCACCTCAGCACGCCGCCGCCACCAAATCCTGATAAGAACGCGCGCTTTAACAACTCAAGATCGGTCGCAGTTCTCTCCTCCCAAAATTGCGACTCAGAAATCATGTCTATATCATCAATTTTCAAAGACGCTCGGGAGAAGCATTGGGAACTTGTCCTGAGCCTTGAAGGGAAGAGTGGTTCCTTACTCCTACCAATCCTTCACGACCGCAACTTATGCATCAAGGACGAGTATGGTAGACTAAGCATCTGGGGTGAACAGACTGGGGCAGTCCTTCCGGCAAGGGCGAGGCATTCTCTCGACGAACAGCTTCGTGACAACGAGAAAATAAGAAACATCACGCTCAGATCCATAACGCGGCTGACAAGCCATATCCAAAAAGGTCCGGTGGAATAGCTCTTGAGCTACGATGTAAGCTGACACTGGGTGAAGGGATTGCACAGATAAGAGCCTTTCCAGCTCGATCGAACAGAAAGGTAGGACAAACGATTCAGGCCGATGAAAATGAAGACTATGACCCGTCTTCGTCAGACGAAAGTTATTCTATACAAAATTCTGATCTCGACCGCCCGACCTTCGATCTTCACAAGAGCTGTCAATTTGTATCGGACGACATCCAATCTCTTTACCGTATTTCTACCCTTCTAAAGCGTCCCCACGGTGTCAACAATCTGCCGAGGCCAAAAAACACAAACATTTACTCTGATGCTACGCTGAAGGAGGCCGAAGAAGATGCTTACTGGATGACGTATAAAATGCGTGAGTGGAGGCGACTACAAGCCACCGTCGATGGAAGGAGAGCCGTGATCTCAACAGATGATCTGATAGATATCGATTTTCTGTGCCAACGACTAAAATCGGCCAATATGCTTCGACGTAATCAGCTCAAGTATTGGAACGAGAATCCTGACATCCTCGAGCCACCAGAGGAGATATCAGAACCTGCACTGGGGCTAAGAACGCCTTACGCCCACAGTCCACCAGTCGCTGGTACGCTCTCTTCGGACGGTGCTATCTCTGCGTTGGTCGAAGCCGGGGATGAACACACTTACGTGGTTGGAACACCGAATGCGACCAGAGTCCCAAATGTGCCAGAGTGCTCGAAAACAGATCCTGCTTTCAAATGCCCTCTTTGCTATCTCACGCTCAATTCGGATAGCATGCAAAACAGAGCCGCCTGGAGGTAGGTCAATCCCTTTTACTCGCTCTTGCGCTGCTCCAAAATCTGACGAAATGCAGGAAACACGTCCTACATGATCTTCGGCCATATGTCTGCAGTTTCAAAATATGTCCGGATTCTGGAAGATTGTTTGCCACAAGAGATGACTGGATATACCACGAACAACAAATGCATCGTCGGAAATGGGTCTGTCCCGATGAGTGCGCCCACAGTTTGTATTCGAAATCGGCCATGATTGAACATGTTATAGACACTCACTCTCACAATCTCCATGAAGATCAGATATCGGTTTATGTGGATATGTGTGAGACAGAGATCCATGTCACCGAACGGGACCGATGTCTTATCTGCTTGAAGGAGATGCCGTTATTCCAATTGCAACGTCATCTTGCCAGACATATGGTAGAGATCGCGCTGTTTGTCTTGCCCTCACCGACCGAGGGTGTGGCAGATGGAATCATGACAGATTCGGATACTGAAATATCGGAAAAGACTACACAGCTAGATCTTTTCGAGAGAGAAGAACAGCCAGACACACTGTCAAGCCTCGAAGAGGGATACCTTTATCCTGAGCCATCTACTGGCAAGCTTCCGCAGCTTGCCCCAAAACCGAACTGCAACAGCACGCCTGTTTCGGGAATCAGGAAGTCACTCGAGGACGACAAGTCCATGGTCAGATCTTTCCAAGATCGGGGTTTTAATTATACAGAGTTCCTTGTTTTCCCCACACCTCCTGCAGCTCGACGCCTTGACTATACGCCAGATCTCGTCCTGTGGTACAGAAGCCTGCAAGCTGAGGCAGATTCTACCTCTGTGGACCCAAAGCTTGTCAGCCTGATCACCGAGCAAGTCGTTGCTAAGCTCGAAAGGTCTGGCACTCGCCAAGGTCGACCGGAACAGCGGACTGCGTCTTCTGTCCCTACAGAGCCCGGAAGATGGCCTGCAGAAACAGACATACCACCTCAAGATCTTTCCACAGTCCCTCCAAAGATAATCGCTCGGATCAGAGAAGAAATCGGAAATGCCATCAGAAAAGACAAAGAGTCATGGCACAACCCAACCAAGATCACGTGGTCGAGGTCAGGCCTGCAGCACGAACGAGAACTTCCATCCGAGCGTGAGACTCTCCAAGCACAGTAATTATTGTCCGAACTGGATGCCGGAGAATTTGACAAGTACGATCACACGTCGCGACCTCTGCCACCTACTAAACACAAGCTGTGGTCGAACTAATGAGGATCGCGAGCGGTGCCAGAACTGCTATGACCTCGACTCCCCTTGCACGTATGGACGCACTTCTAAGCGTAAAGACGATTGGCAATCTACATCTCCGACCGTAGAGTTCAACGTCGATAAGCTTCTGAAATACCCAAGGAGAGATGACGGTGTGACTCGAGAGGACAAGCAAGCCCTAACCCCCGCGTGGCGTAGACAAAACGTGTATGTTTTCAAGTCGTCGTCTCTTTATTTGAATTCCCCGCTGACATGTGATGGTGACCATAGTCAACGAGCGTTCCATGATAGCAAACGTCAACGGGTGTGAGACCTAGAAGATCAATTGGCATCGCTAGAAATGTGAATCGAATCTTTGGGATTGTACAATGGAACGCTAAAACATGACCAGGAACAAGTGCAAAGCGCAATCACTTCACTATCAGTCCTTGATTCGCGCGCAGCAGAGCCTGAAATCGAAGAGCTTGTTCGCGAACTAAACTTCACACGGTATCAACGAGATGGGACAGAAGCCGAAGAGATAAACTCCTATGAGGCTTCAAGCAAGCAGGCGGGGAATGAAAGCCTCTAAGATCACAAATTATCAGGGCACCAGGCATGAGATTGAGGCGCTAGAGGGAGAGCATCAAGAATATCATCCTGAGCAGATAAAGGCACAGGAGACGTAAGATGAAGAGACAGGGATATCGGAAGGAGCTTGAACACACGATTTCCGGTCCTCAATCGTCTCTCTCAGCTCGTTATGCTCATTTTGCTTTTCGGTACCTTCAGTTTTGCTTTGAGCCAAAACAACACCATCGAGCAAATCTATGGCAGCTCTTCATAATATACTGTACATGCATGATAAGGCTGAATATGCCAAAAGCAGTATTCGAATAGGGTGCCAGTGTTGTCAATCAGCTTTTATGTTCAAGGAGACCCTCGCTCCATGAGTATTGTGCAACTCCTGCCATTGTCGTCGTTAACGTACAAAAACATGTTGTCTTGATGATGATGATGCGGGTACGTCTTTCGAGTGCGCTTTGAGGTTTGTGAGAAGAATGAGTCGATATCCAATATTACGACCAAGTGGATGTCGACCCTCTTCTTGGTTCTGAGAATACTTCAGACTGATTCCTCACGAGACAGCTGTAGACTTTACAGACATGACTCTGGTGTTTCGCTTTACGAATGCTTAGATGGTTGCGAACAAAGTGCCAACCAGAGGCGTCACCCGAAAAGGATCAAGTGCGTTCCACATGATGAGTGGCTCCAGAAGTCACTTAAGAACATAAAGTTAATTTCTTGTCGAGGAAAGACCAAACAACATGCCCTGAAAAATCGCCCCTGACGAAAACATCTGGAAGGCCCACTTAGCCCTTGAGTTTGAGGAAGTGACAACTTTGAGAAGTTGAGATATCAGGGAAGGAGTAATAGACATTGAAAACTCTGCATCGTAGTTGACTATATTAGTGGACGTGTGGATTGATATCGCGTGATTGGAAATTATTAAAGTGGTTCAGAGATGGGATTTTCTTATTGAGGACTTGAGGATATCTTCAGAAGAGAAGCCTCATCGATGAGTAGAATGCTATGATACAGTGGATGAGGCTTCTCGGAGAACTTTGTCGAGAAGCAGAATTGATAGAATAGTCGTCCGCCTCACTATTCATCTTAATCCCAATTCCATGGAATCTGAATGTACTTCTTACCATTGAATTTGTGGATGCTGTGACCTTTGTTGATGGTCTCGATGCATTCTGCTTGTGTGAGAGGTCCATCCGGCCCGTGTACATGGTAGTGACAGATGGAATGTAGACAGCTGTCAAGGTCGCTGAGCGTCGTGCGATAGTCCCTCTGATCGACAAGGACTGATTTTGGCAGATCTGATGTCTTGAGATCATCTTCAGTCGCGAAGCCATCCCTAAATTCTAGACAGATACTGTCAAGGATTAGGCGATGCAGCTCGCTGGAAGTCAATATTTCGTCGAATATCCAGTTGATCCTGGCTTTGGCGACGCGATGGTTGACCCAGAACGAAGCAAGAGCCGTGATAGTGTCGTTGGCAAGATTGATGATGCCACGTTTGTCCGCGAAGAGGTAGAGCTTGAGCAGGTGAGTTTCTCGGGTAGCTGAGGTTGCAGGTTGCAGCACAATCTCTGACTCGTAGAGCCAGACTGCGAAGATGTGGAAGATAGCAGGATCTTCATCATCCAGAGTGACTTTTTGACTTGTCGTTTCGGCGAAACCGTTGTTGAGCGCGGCTTCGAAGTAGGTAGATGAGTCGCAGAGCAGTTTCTTGTGCATGCTGAAGGTTTGAGTGTTTCCTAGGGGGCCCACGATGATTTGGGCAGTCGGACCTCCAAGAGCTTCACTGAGAAGACACGATCAGTACAATATTGAGATGAGATCAGTGTGATCATGTGTTGCTTGCGTCACTTACAAGAGTGCCATTCCTGGAAGTTGCCCAAGCAGCAGTGTGGCGGGAGAGAGAACTTGGAGAAAAACGTGTCGAAGAATGGGCCAAAGAGTTGTGACCACTCCGATGTGTTGTGCGCAGTAAAGTGCAAGAAGCTGGTGGTCCAACTTCAATCTGCTATGCGTGTGTGTGATAGTGATGGGCCAGTGATAAGACTGGCGAAGAAGTTTGAAAGTGATTGTCAACGATGAGTGAAAGAGATTGTCGGCGTATGTGAGGACGGTAAAGAATCGATGGCTGGTAAACACCTTCACATTTGTCGCGAAGCTTGTCCTCTATGCGTGAAAATGTTGTGAGAGTGAAGTGGATGGAGATTCAACTCTCTGAATGCTTGTGAGATTACATGACTTGAGGCCAAGTGAGAGGAGCGTATGGAGTAACGCAGTACATAGTCCCAGCAAATTGGCAACAACTAAGCCTATTGAGGCAGATATGCGCTTTGTTTGAGACATGCCTCAGTTTTGTATCTAGAACTGAATGAAAATTGATGCTGATTTGGTTCCCATCCGACCCTCCCCATTTTTCATGTGCTGATTTCCATCGGATCTACCACTCCCAATCAATCTGCTTCGACGGACCGTCGTAATGACTGAAGACGTTACGGCCAGCTTCAACTTCCTCGATGCAAGCGTCCTCCTCAGTCTTGTCATCGTGCACGTGGTAGTGACAGATGGATTTGAAACAGCCGTAGAAACCCTGAAAGCTGGCTGGAAACATGTTTTCTTTCTTGAAAAGGTCCACCAACACCACTTTAGGGTGATCAACGAAATTCTGCCAGAAGCCATCATCATTGTCTTTGTCCGATGCTCTTAACTCCAATATCATGCTGTCCAAAGTCATTTGGTAGAGAGTACAGCTTGATGAGAGTTGAGGGAGGTATTCTGTGGTAACACCCATGCTAATGTTTTGATCACACCAAAAGGAGGATAGCTTGGTGACCACATCATTTGGGAGACCTATGATACCTCGCTTGTCTGCGAAAATATAGACCTGGAACATGTGGCTTTCGAAGCAGGCAAGTTGTTCCACGTTCTGACAGATCTCATGTTCAAAGAGCCAGGCAGCGTAGGTGCGGAAGACCTCAGGAGATTCATCATCTAGAGAAATCGACTGGGTCGCAGTCTCGGAGAACCCATTGTTGAGAGCGGCTTTGAAGTAGGTAGACGAGTTGCAAAGTAGCACTTTGGGAAGGTTGAACACAACGGCCGCATCTCCAGTGCCAACCGTGATCTCGGCGAAGGGTCCGGTAAGGCTTGATCTATGGAAAGTAGATAGTCAGCACACATGTGTGGTGAACAAAGGCGGCTCACACATACCGGACTGACATAGCGTGCGGCGAGATGTGAGATTGAGATTTCTGGGTAGGAGTAATTGTGCTGCGCTGTGGAAAGCAGAAGTTCTCGTGTATCTTTGTTCAAGTCGGACTTGGATATTTGCACTGGCATTGAGTGTCAGCTTGTAGTTTACGGTGCAGCGAGATATTTCTTCCACAACGCACAGTGTTGTCGACCCTGGCACGGCAACCGTCGAACGTCGGAAAGATGTGCCTGCTGTGTCTGTGTGTCCTATAATGGACTTGAACGGTGTTGAGAAGATGAAGTAAGAATGGATGCGCCAATCTGAGACTTCGAGGTGAGAGCTTGAAGTGAAATCAATTGGCGTCTGTCTCCACCAGCGTCTTGGCCCTTGTGCAATGGATATGAGATGTTTTTCTTTATGAAGTCTCGCCTCACTTGTGTGTTCCTGAATGAGACCGAGAAATGTCTTTCAATTGTGTTTGCCCGTGGCAAAGCCTGGAGTGAGCACCGGAAGGAACGAGTCAAACAGCTGGCCTACCTCAGTTGGAAATTCGTTGCCAACATCAACACCGACATCAACAACGTTCTGAAGCACTCCAATCTTCTCGTGGATAGCCAGAGGTTTGATTGCGCATGTAGTCGCAAGTTACTATCATCACTGTGACTAGTTTGATGGTCCAAGCTTGTACGCTGATATCTCGAGAACAAAAGCTCCATCGACGCCCATATGCTACACATACGATCCTCAAATTTCAAGATGTCTACTTCCCTGGGAGCACGTCATCCAGTCCATGAGCAACCTCCCACCAAGCGCAAGAGAAGCGACGATGAAGAAAGCTCCACACCGAAGAAAAAGGCACCAACCAAGGTGCCATCAACGCGAAAGTCCAGGACAGCGAGCGAATCCGAGAGACTTTACAAAGATAGCACCAAAGCCATCGAGAGAGGAATCCAAGCTCTTGACAAAAGAGTTAAAAGTCTCAAATGGCTCGATATGAACGACTGCATTCTGGCCCTTACAATCGACAACTACGCAGCAGCTGCTACCGAGCATCTGCCGAATGTGTTCGAGCTGAAAGGCATGGATAACGGAATCGCACTTGCATTCGACCTGACGATGGCTATCGCTGATATATCGTACAAAGACCTCGAAATGTCAGGATGGGGCGATGCTGAAGCATCCTATGAGGAGTTAGACGGAGTTTTGCTGAGCCTCATCCCGAGTCGTGAGAAGCCAACAACCAGTCTGGCAAGTCTGCCTGAAGTGCCACTTCGATGGACGCCCGATGGTGTTGATCCCAGTCCTTCTGGAACCGGACGACCCGGCACCTTGCATCAAGGCTGGACCTACGCCCGGAAAATGAAGCGGGAGAAGGACAGACGCGAGGCGAGGAGGGACAGGAGAGAGACAACACAGAATTGGGTGTCTATTGCTCTTTCTGAGTTGAAGGAAGACAGAGACTACCTGGACGCCTACGGGATAGAAGGCTACTTCCCAAAGAGCATCGCAGCTCTGGAAGGCATCCTCGCCGAACAGTCCTCCCCTGAAGCAGCGTCTCCATCAGGGGGTAGCGCTTGAGCTACATTGTCCCTCCGTAGCTTAGAAGCCCCAATGTTGACTGCCAGTGCCTACTCTTCTGATCCCACATCCTCGAACTCTTCTTCGTTGTCCCCAAGCTCTTTCATGTCCAACTGGGATAGGTCCGTCAAGGTAGATGCCTATGAAGGTGAATCGATTTGGCCATCGTATGCTCGCCGTTGATAAGGAAGGGTGAGGTCGCCTTAGTGACGGTATCAACCATGCCGCTATGGTTGCCGGACAATCACGGTCATGTCATGGAGAAAGCGCCCACAGCCCATATGCGCTCCACGAAAGCAACCATGTTGTTACATAAAATATTGCTGCTGTCCAAACGGCTGTCGGAAAACGAGTGCGATCTTTCCTCACGGATGTCCAAAGTCGAAGTCGCTTGCTTATCCCCCGCAGAGACTAGTCCCGAAACGAACATCTCCTCCGCTCTTATCTGGGGCTCCGATTGGTTGCGGAGGCCAAGCGATATCTGCCATTTAGGCAAAACTGTTGCCTCATGCATCTTGTGTCCCGCCGGCCCCGGCGGTGCCTGTGATAGTGTCTCCTATCTCGCACCCCGACGCTTGTACCTTCCTCAGCGTGTTGGATTCAAGACTGCCGCTTCTGCCCGCTCAAAATTGCAGGAAGGTCCAAGGTGAAAACGGCGATCCTTCACCCACTGTTTGGCATGACTTTGGCATATTCTGGGGCAAACAGTGGTCCTCGTGGCAGTTGAGTTCAGGGCCACTGCTGATAGTATGCACAGGTCAAAGCGATGACTATCATTCCGGGGTAACCTGTTGCTTCCTTATATCTGTATAAATGCCCGTACGAATATCCAATTGAGTCTCCACTTCTCAGTCCGTATATTCTCTCTATACTCGTGGTAGTCACAGCACATCTTCAACATGGCATCGTTTGCTGCTGCTCCTCCAAACACACACGCAGGTGGAGACGATGAAGCCCTCCGAACACATGGAACGATACCGATGAATGACACAACCGTCTACGCCGATGAAAGAGTCAACATGGAAGAATACAAGAACGCTGTTCCCTGGTGGAAGCGGGTGTACCAAGACAGTTTCACACAGATGATGCTCCTGTCTATGCAAAGTTTCTGCGGTCCGGCCATGGCAGATGCCATTGCTGGTAAGTGGTCTTCAATATCAGTCTGGAACGTGTGACTGATCATCAACAGGTCTCGGTGGTGGTGGTCTTGCCTCAGCCCAAACAAATAACATCGCCAATGCAATTAACTACGTTATGCTAGCCTTGGTCTGCTTCCTTGGTGGTCCTCTTGTGAACAAGCTGGGAGTAAAATGGTCGTTGGTCATCGGAGCCATGTCGTTCCCAATCCAAGGTTCATCATACTACTGCAACAGCAAGTTTGGAAACCAATGGGTCAGTACCAATCTTGGTCACCCTGGAACACAGCACTGACATCAAGTAGTATATCATCTTCGGTGGCTTCGTCTCTGGTATTGGCACGGGATGCTGGTATGTTGCTGAATCTGGAACCATCATGAGTCTTGCTCCTTCAGGTGCTCGTGGCAAGTATCTTGCCTTCTGGATCGTGGCTCGTAACCTCGGTCAACTGGTCGGCGGTGCTATCAACTTGTCGAAGAACCATCTTAAGGGTGCTGACGCTGGCGTCACCCCTGACACATATATTGCTTTCCTGATCATCGAATGTCTTGCGTGAGTACATCTGCTCACTTGAGTCGCGAGACCATGACGCTAACAGCCATAGACTGCCGTTCGCTCTCATGATTTCTCCTCTCGAGAGAGTCGTCCGATCAGATGGTACACGTATTCTAGTCTCTGAGAGGATTGGAACCAAGCAGGAGTTCAAACTCATCAAGACTACCATGACTTCCAGCTTAATCGTGCTCTCTGCCTTCTGGGCCATGTGGAGTTTCTTCGTACGTGTTCCTTACGTCCCTATGAGAAACATATGCTGACATCTTTTATAGTACTCCGGCACTTGGAGCACCTATCTCGGAATCTACTTCTCTGTGCGTGCTCGCGCTCTGTCATCCCTGATCTCACCATTTTTCTGCATGTAAGTAACCCCCATTTCTACCTCATCACCATGTACTGACCTTCATAGTGTCGGATGCTTCGGTCTCGGCTTCATCCTCGACATGAAATCCCTCAGCCAACGCCAACGCGCCCGCGTCGGCCTCTTCGTCGTCGTAATACTAAACCTCGGCGTCTACATCTGGTCCATCATCATGCAAGTAAGATTCAACGCCAACGACCCCGGTCGCATCGATTGGGACGATTCCCTCTACCCTACCTCTTTCCTGCCCTATTTCTTCGTCCAAACCACTGGACCTTTGTCTCAATCATATATGTACTGGTTACTGTCTTCCTTCGCAACTGATGCCCAAGCGAATGTGCGCAATGGAGCTGCATTCAGATGTCTGGAAGCCATTGGACAGGCTATCAGCTATGGTATGAACACGCAGACGGAAGCTAGTCCTTTGATTGGCTTCTGTGTTAGTTTCGGGCTCATGGCTTTGGCTACGGCGCCGATGATCATGTTGACTAACAAGACGCCGGATCGTATTCCTGCTGATGTTATTCTGGAGGGACAGGAGGCGCTGGATGCCAAGATTGCTGATGAGTCTGAGGTTGTTACTGGAAAGGTGGACCAGAAAATTTAGGTGGATGGACCATCTAGCAGTACTGTTTGGTCTGATAGACTGTGCATGATTAATAAGAGTTGAAATCTGAGATACCTACACAATGCGAGTCGTAACACACAATCGTAACAGCGGAGAACGAGGCTGGCGACAAAGAGTAATGTAGGTTCTTTTGAAGTATGCATCTTCATGAGCGACTCTTCGAATTACGTGAATCTGACTTTTGATTGATCATGTATATTCGTGTTCATTTATTGTGATCGAAACTGTAGTTTCTCTCTTACGAAGCCAGATCGCGGTTGCCTCCGTTTCTGCTCAGATCGTTCTTGCCCGAAGAAGCACCAAAGCCCTCGGCTTCCAGGGCCTCAACTGTTGTCTGGGTGTTTCCAGATCCAGCCTCGCGAGTAATTTCCTTAGGCTTGACTTCCCTGTCAGCAAGAATGCTGCCTTGAGCATCAGCATCAACCTCGGCTTGACTGCCTTGAATTGAGCCACTTGAAGCAC
The DNA here is from genome assembly GCF_000721785.1 of Aureobasidium pullulans EXF-150. Taxonomy (NCBI): domain Eukaryota; kingdom Fungi; phylum Ascomycota; class Dothideomycetes; order Dothideales; family Saccotheciaceae; genus Aureobasidium; species Aureobasidium pullulans. The sequence goes on along the minus strand of NW_021941029.1, from coordinate 503,751 downwards.
CGGTCGATGACCCGCTAGATGAGCCATCCTTGGTAACGTACGACGCCTTCTCGCCGAAGGGCTTGCTGCCATCACCTCTCTGGAACATCTCCTCGATCAACTCATGGCGTCTCAATGCCAACTTCCAGTCGCAGTAGGAATCGCTCTCTCCCTTGGCGTAAGCCTCGTAAAGCCTACCAACGTTTTGTGCTGGGTGCTTGAGATCAGCAAGAGAGTCCGAGGGCAGGTCAATGGTCTCGGCGCTGTCCTTGCTCATATCGTGGAATTGGATCTTGACACCTTCATGGTTGATGTCGAACATTCCGCTGGGGCATGTGACCAAGATCTCACCCTTGTCGCCGTGAATGGTCCACCTGACGCCAGGCTCGCCAGGGAACTGGGCTGCAGAGCGAAGCTCGTAGTTGACGAGGGCGCCTGATTTGAAGCGACCTTGAAGCATAATGTTGTCGGGAGTGTCTTTGTCGATGGTCTCCACCACCTTGCCGTTCTGCTTCAGATCGATGAGGTTCATGCGAGGACGCTCAATTCCCATGACTGAGCTGAAAGCCTCGAGCTCACCGAAAGTCTCGAGCAAGCAGTTGAAGCCTATCACAGTTAGCATGAAAAGCGGCACGGATTGAACATTCTTTTCTTACTGTGCAAGAAGAAGATTGTGGCGGAGTTGCCGCCGGCCTCTCTCACGACGATGTACTTGAATCCAGTAGGGATAGAGTCACCTCCAGCGATACCAAAGTTACCCTTGAGCGATGTGCTCAGAACCCTGCCGAGCTTGCCATCGGCAATCAATCCCTTGATGACCTTGACAACAGGACTAGCCTGGCCTTGGGATCCGAACATGGTTTTTGATCCCTGCTTCTCGGCCAAAGAAACCAACTCTCTAATTTGCTCCATGTTGGAAGCAAGAGGAAGCTCAGTGTAGATGTTCTTGCCAGCTTCGACTGCGGGCTTCAACAGCTCGTAGTGCCTCTCGACACCAACAACGCAGACAATCAAGTCGATGTCCTTGTCATTGGCCAAATCCTGTGCGGAGTCATAGGCTTTAACCTCGCCAGGGAGCTTGTAATGCTCGATAGACTTCCTTGCGCTCTCGACAGATGAGTTACAAAGAGCCTTGATCTCGTAGTGCGCCTTACCCTGCTCGGACAGAAGGTAAGGGAGATGAGCAGCGCTGGCCCAGCTTGTGCCCTGCGAGTTGGTGGAAAGACCGATGAGACCGATACGGATTGGAGACATGATGAAATTGAGATATGATATAGTTGAATGAATACTGGAGGAAAGTGGTTGTTGCTATGTGGTTGAAGTCGAGCGGCTGCTCATGTCGTCATCATACTTTCATGTGGAGCTCTCCAAATCCACCCTTAAAGAGCAAACATATCCTACAAGTCAGATCATCCGTCAGAGTAGTTGAGCGTCTGAGATTGAGCTACTTTGCCAATGCTATCCGCTCATTAATTGGTATGAGACCCTCAAGCGATGTTTGTGTTGACAAGAACACAAGTACTTGTGAGTTTCTCACAATGCTGACTGCCGCGATCACCTCGGCCCGATGACATCCCCCGGATTTGAACAACGGGCAAGGGCGGCGACAGACGTCCCGCCAACTGCTTCTCACCAATTTTTTTTCACAAGACGTCGATGGTCAAGATGAACGTGCTTTCTGCACAGGCGAGGCGCTTACCATCGCGTCATTGAAGATGCCAGTCGATTCATGTGTTCGCAGGAGTGCGGGAGGTCCAAAGCTCTGACGGGCCGTCGGGTTCCTGGATCTTGAAGATAAACTTTTGTCTAGACTCACATTTTTGCACATGCACCAATGGTAGAAGTACCGTACCTTTGGATGTGACTTGAGACAGGACATGCTGCACTCGAATGGCTTGCAGCAGACTGGCGACAGGCAACAAGTCTTTCCTTGAGCGAGCCGATTATATTCGAAAGGGAGAAGCCAGAAGACAACGTCAACACTGACTTGCACCAGCAAACATAATGTCCGGCAGTTTGAAAAGTATCATAGGGCTGTCACTGAGTTCCCCAGAAATGCTTAAATACGAGCGAGCCGAGGGTCGAACACATTTCAGCCGATTCTGGAAGCATTGGCAACGCCTGGCTAAGGACTTCCCACTTTGACATGCTTTTGTAGATTCTTCGCTACCACTCTCTAGATTGTGGCGCTCTCGTCAAAACTCCTTTGTAGCTTCACTGCCCTAAGTCGCATCTTGCATTCGTCCTAAGGGCAGGATATACAGTGGCAATCTGCTTGCCAAGCAGCCTGACATGCTCTTCTGCCCTATGTCAACACCTCGATGTGTCCAAGCATGGTAATGAGATTTGATCTCTAGATCTACATGGTATGATATATATATCGTCCGTTTGTCGTCCATAGTTCCTTCCATCATCTCATCATCTCATCTCACATTCTTTCTCTTTCCATCGGTATATCTTTCTACCAACCACTTTCGCTACAAGATGAGACCTTCTACTCTCCTTCTCGCCGCTTCCGGCTCTGCAGTCCTTGCTGCTCCTACTCCTAGTCTTCTCGGAGACATTTTGAGCTTGACCAACAATGTCATCACCACTGTCACCTCGACCATCACCAACAACTTGGCCCAGCAAGTTGCCCAGCTCGGCTGCACTCTTCAGACCAATGCCAACAAGCATGGTCAGATCATCAGCTCGGTTGCTCTTACCGTCCAGGCCATCGAGGTCGCCGCCAAGAGATTCACTCAGACTTGCAACTGGTCCAAGCCTGGAAAGTCATACATCAATTGGTCTACCTACAAAGCCAACGGTGTTAACCTCGGTGCCTGGTTAGAAATCGAGGAGAACTAGTGAGTAGATTTGAAGCTATAGCTCAATACGACCTCGTGCTGACAACTTTTAGCGATACTGAGTGGTGGGCCGCCAATGTTGGATCTTTCCCCGATGAATGGACCTGGTGTTCCACCGTTGGTTTCTTCGTCTGTGGACCTCTCCTCGAGAAGCGCTATGCTTCGTTCTTCACCACTGCCGACATCGACAAGATGGGTGCTAAGGGTATCAACACTCTCCGTATCCCCACCACCTACGCAGCCTGGACCAAGGTCCCCGGCAGCATGCTCTACTCCGGTAACCAGCAAGCTTACCTTAGAACCTTGACCAACTACGCCATCGACAAGTACAACATGCACGTTATTGTCGGTCTCCACTCCCTGCCCGGTGGTGTTAACACCCTTTCCATTGGTGAAGCCTTCGGACACGACGCCTGGTTCCAGAACGCCACCAACCTCGACTACAGCTTCAAGGCCATTGACTCTATCCTGACCTTCATCAAGACTTCCGGTCGCCAGAACTCTTTCACCATCGCCCCTATCAACGAGGCCAGTGACAACTTCGCCGGGTTCGCCACCCCTGCCGGTCTTACCAACGACGGTGTTAACTGGATCAACACCTACATCAACGGTGTCTTCTCCCGCATCGCCAAGGTTGATAAGAGAATCCCTCTCATGCTTCAGGACTCCTTCTTCAGCGAGCAGTTCTGGTCTCCCTTCTACGCCGCTGGTACCAACCTCGTCATCGACTCTCACATCTACTTCTTCGCCGCCGCTGGTGCCTACTCCCAGTACGTCCCCGCTGCCGTCTGTGGTCAGGCCAAGTACATCGGTCAGGGTGATGGCAAGTTCCCCGTCTTCATTGGCGAGTGGTCCCTCCAGACTCTCTACAACAACACCATCGACAACAGAAAGACTCTTTACGACACTCAGGTCTACGCTTACCAGAAGTACGCTTCCGGTGGTGCTTTCTGGAACGGCAAGATGTTGAACACCAGAGACACTGTTGATGGTGAGGGCAAGCTCCAGGACTACTGGTCATGGGAGGGTCTTTCTGACGCCGGTGTTGTGTCTACCACCTTCAACCAGAGCTACTGCTAGATGTCTAGAAGAGAAAAAAGGAGTCTGAGGATATTTTTTAGGATACCACTTTCGTTTCGAGTTTTGACAGTTAGAAGGTTGAGCACAGAAAACCACACCAATATTGTATATAAATTTATGATCTGATTTCATCGCAACATCACGCTTCCAATATCTTCATCGTATCTCGTCTCTAACGTAACAATTGTGTTTGTTGATCAGGTTTTTGGTAGAGACTGGAATCTCCTCAACGCCGCAGATGTGAATGGTTCCAACTCATTCTCTTATTCATTCACTCGCGCGATTGAAGGGGCATGAAATATCCTTCAACCTTTCACTCATATGTCATATCGGTCTCACTCTCAGCCCGCTCTCACACACAACTCCTACCTCCTGTTCTCCTCTTTCCCCTCTCTTTCCCTCATCTTCTTCTACACCACACGCTTCCACTCTTTATCTTTCTCTCTTCTTCACCAAGTACCCTCACTTGCACGAACACTCTGAAGGATCGCGCAACTCTGGCTGGGTGCCGCAGACAGAGATGTCCAAAGCTGCTCCTAAACTCTTCAACAAGAACAACACCCTTAAGGGCGAGACATGTGTGCACGATCTGTTCAACCTCAAACACAAAAATCGAGAAGGTTTCAGAGCACGCAAACCTCTGCCATGGATTGTTCACCGACAGCTATGTCACTCGATGGCCGGCTGCGAGGTCGGAGCAGAGGGAAACCTCAACGCACTTTTGGCAGAGAACAACAGAGACAATCACGCAGCTTACCAGCGACTGCACGATGACTACGCCAACTTCGTGAAGTCCAAGCACAAGTCTGCGGGCAAAGAGCGCAGCAAGTCTACTGTCCGAGCTTCGAACCCTGCCACCGAATCGCCCCATCCGGACACCGAGTTGATTAAGACAGCCGCTGGTCGCTCGGAGAAGTGTAAGTTGACTGTCAACGATGAGGAGGTTGCTCGCCAGCGTCAAGCCCCGATCGCAAGATTGAACGGGGCTTTCGCGAAGATGCCAGACTTGAAGCTGCTCATGGCGAACCAAAAGACCAAACACTGGACCAGTCTTCGGGTGTTATTGGCAAGTCAATTGTTGCTCAGAACAAGGAGTTGCAAGACGAGGTTGCTCGTCTCAGATGAGAGCTTGACGGGATCAAAAAGATGGTGGTCAATAACCACGGCAAAGTTATCCATCATGCCAAGACGATTGGCAGCTCCGTTCGTAGCCTTACAGGCAAACATGATCGCTACAGGATAGTGAGAGATGTCCGTATTCGTGCACTCGAGGATGCCTCGTCGGGTCCTGTCAGTCTCGATGGACTATCTGGCCACAATGAAAAGCACGGCGAGGACAGTCCCACGACTTCTAACGGCCACATGTTGACTTACGATAACTTGAATGCCAGCCAATCGCTCACCGGTGACCTCGGCGGTGTTAAGCCGTGGTTGACTGCAACCTCCAACGACACCGTCCAGGACCAAGGCTCTCTTGCCGGTAACCCTGAGCCTACCATGCCTATTCAGATCGCAACCTTTGAGCCCGAAAGTTTTCGGAAAACATTTGCATATTTAGGTTGGCACGAGCGAAGCAGGGCTTACAATTCCTCGGTCGATAACTTGATGATAGGTATCGCTCTGACGAGACCGAGCGGACCTTGAGAAGTGGCTAATCATGTAAGGGTTGTTGCCGTGCTTGTTTAGTTCTCGTCTTGTATGTACAATGTCTTTAAGATCAGTGCAGCCATCCACTGAGAAGTACTGACTTTCACATTATCAACCACGAGTAATCACTATCATGAGTAGCACAAAGTTTTCAAGGATCAAGTTGGGTTTTTTATAGAAGGCGACGGTCCACTCCCAAAGGGAATGCCGTCAAGCCTAAACAGTATCAAAGCGCAGCTGCTCATGCGCCTTTCCCTGTGCCCATCCCATGCGCCTTTCCCTATAATTTCATGCGCCTTTCCCTGTACCCATTCCATGCGTTGTCGTAAGTCATTGCCTGCTATGAGGTTGCGTGTCCCTGCTGGGAGATGCCATGCTGAGAGGTTGCGTGCTCAAGCATCGCCAGCCTCCGATTCCCAGGCGATTAGCTCACGCTGGATGTTGCTTCGCCTTGGGCAAATTGGCTGCAGAAGATGGTTTGGGCTGAGACGAAGCATCAGGCGTGGGCGAGTCGTATGGAAGGTCGAGAAGACGTTCGCCGACATCTGAATCAGAGTCGTGGCTTTCCGCCTTATCCTTTGGCTCCTTAGAATCGCCCTTGTCGTCATCGCCCTCGTCGTCATCATCCTTGTCCTCATCATCCTCATCGTCACCCTCCTCTTCGTTGCCAGCTTGCAGACATTCTTGGTACTTCTCCTCGAATTCCGCGTTGAAATCCAGCTGGTGCTGGTTGTAGCGTCTATGGTGTGCCAGAACCAACTCCTCATCGGTAGGTTTACGACCATGGTTGGTCAGGAAAGCGCGATGCTGAGCCTCGTAGTCTGCTTTAATCTCGGCGGTGTCCTTGCGGGCTGACTCGAGACTCTCCTTAGCCAGGCCGAGTAGGATGTTCTGGGCTCTGATGGCCTTCTCGGTAGGCGGGAATTCGCCAGTGTAAGAGCTTCCGGGGCGAACGACGAAGAGGTTCTCATAGAGATCGACGGCTCTCTCAGCATGCCACAGGAAGTTGTCCTCGCCCAAGGAAAGGATGCGGTGGCAACCAGCCCTGTGGTAGTCGCTGAGATCAGCGTAGTCGAGGAGTAGTGAGAAGATACGGCGGCTCTCTTCGAACTCATTGTTATCAAAGTAGTCGTTGGCCTTCATGAACAGGTCGCAGAAGATTCTTGAACGGTTGTCCATCTCGACGTTCTCTGTGGACATGTTGATGATGGATGGCGCGCAAGTCGCCGCGGGTTCTTCGTGATGGGGCGTGCAAGTCGTCGTGAGTTCTTGGTGATGGGCGCGCAAGTTGTCGCGAGTAGTCGCGAGCTATTGATGATGGGTGCAAGCAAGCAAGTTCTTCTTGATGGGCGCGCAAGTCGCCGCGGGTTCTTCGTGATGGGCGCGCAAGTTGTTGCGAGTTTTTGGTGATGGGCGCGCAAGCAAGCAAGCAAGCAAGCAAGCAAGCAAGCGGGTTGTTGATGGTGATGTTAAAGCGCGCGAGTTGTTGCGTTGACAAGAAAAGTTGACGCTGATTAACAGTGACAACACTTCACTAAATGTCAATCACTGTCCAGCTTCCCATTCACGTACTTCATTCAGTTTTGCGACCACAGCCGGCTCATGCCTCGAGTATCTCTATGATGTCTCGTTCAGAAAAGACGACTGTCATTACTGAGTAAGCGCACGAGTGAGACTGGTTGATTGTGATCTACCATCTTCAGTGAAGCGATGTTCAGTGAAGCAATATCCAGTGGTGCCTTATCCAGTGACACGGTATTCAGTCAAAGCCATTCCAGGATCTGGTGAAGCCATTTCCGGTGAAAGCCATCCCAAGTGGAGCAATGTCCAGTGAAGCAATGTCCAGTGTGTCCAGTGAGCTCATGTTCATTTACTCATCAGATATATTTCACAAGCGCTTCCGTGGGAAGAACCTGTATCTGACATTCCAAGGTAATACTCTGTTCAGATGGCCTTGCAAAAAATCTGCAATGCACCGCCTGTCGTAAGGTGCCGCTCGTTAGGGGAACGTTGCGGAATCTCCGTGACCCATCATCGCAAGACAGTACTCTCCCTAACAAATCTACCAAAGCTTGGGAACGACGCATGGCAAGAGCTCGCTTGCTTTTTCAAAGATACATACAAAAAGCCGAGAATGTTGCATTGCAAGATATTGGTCTTACAAAAGTACATGCAAAAGATCAATATTGCAAACTCTGAAGGAAGTCGACAAAAGTTCGAGAATACTGCATCATAAGTAAGATACGAGTACGCTTTGTCAGCAGCACAGACAGCAAAGCGCAGCAGAACCGAGCTCCCAACCTCCCGACGGACCTTCCTCGTCCATCATCAAGATGCACGATTTATTTCCAGACCTTCACGCTGCCAATCAGAGCAGAATTGAAAACTGTTCTCACTGGACGTTCATCTATCCATCAAAATCATCTTGCTTTTTGACAGTATGTAATATCAACGGGTGGGAGGCTGAGATTGCCAGGAGGTGATCGCAACGTGAAAAAGAGGGGTTTGTAACCCATCACAGGAACATCGAGCTCTCAGACTCCGGCACTCCCTCTGGATTCATACATCAAAATGCACAGTGTTATTCAACCTTGGATAATTGTCCACTGAAAGCGACATCTCGACATACTCTCTCTGGCCCTGCACTTGATTGTGAAAATTATCTTGCATTTTGACAGACTATTTGGCCGTCCTCTGGGAGGATGGGATGCACAACATACTCGCTATCGTCTGCTCCAAGCGTGTTACAGCTCCCTGTAGTATGTTTGTCTGCTCCGATTGCATCGGCAACCTCGCTGGCAGGGTCAACTCTGCTTCCAACACTGGCTTTGTCTACAAGCACGTCAAGTACCTAATAGGCACTCTTTGCAACGTCGAAGCAAAAAAGCGAGGTATGAGCAACGAGATTCTTGCTTCCCATGCAAACAGAAATGCGCTTTATGCACAGGTCGAGAGGGACCTTGCCGAACAGGGCACCTGGCTTGCAATGGAAGAGCGCTTTTACCGGCAAGATTTACAACATACCCACAGAGCGCACAACATTCAGATACCACACATCTCACCCGTCGCCCGATGCGTTCTTTCCTTACCCAACATTCAACAACGCCTGGCTCATTCGCACAAAGAACAACGTCGGTATTGTCGAGCGACCATTGAATTATGCCAGGCATATTCGACTTCCTACTATATTGTGGCTACTCCAGCGCAATCTTGCCATTGAGGAGTGTTATAAGTGCGTTTGCCAGAAGGGTATCACGCCCGACCTCAAGGCTATGAATGTGCATGATGCACTAGTCGTCAAGAGATCGAACAACATGCGTCAAATTTGCTACAAGAGTGCTTACACTCGGTGCAATCGTCTGAATAGGTCTTACAACGGCAAAGTCCTCCTCAACGACTATGAGAAGTAGGTGACATGCACGTTACGCAAGGTTGAGAACGATCCAGGTCCATGGGACAAGGAGAGGAAATCATACCACCACGTTGGTGGCATATCCGGCCATGCTCAACGGACCACAGAGGTTGCGCAGAGACTATACGCTAAGGCCTTGTACTACACCAAGTACTTTGGCCTCGATCCCAAGGACTTTTCTCAAAAGAACGGTATCCTCTACTTCTGCGAGGGTTTCTTAATGCCTGAGAATTGGTCCACCTCGGTGGCCTACGCCGTGTGCGTTGATCACGCTGTTCGTGTCCGCGATGTTTGAAATGCCGATGGCAATACCATTGACACGCCGGAGACAGTGTAAATCCAATGCATCACCGCCGTTTGTATCATTAAGTGCACTGTCAAGCCCGACGACATGGACATCACGACCTTCACCGAGACGAGAGAAACATTTGCAGAGTTCCTGGTTCTCCCTACGACACATCTTGCTTTACGCTCGGTCACTGCAGCTGTAAGCGTACTATATGGACTAACTCCCGCTCCATGGCCCTGGAGTTTGACTCCAAAGCTGGCAAGACACTGGTGGAGACCGTGCCATCAAACATATCGAAGTCAGATACTCGTTCAGCAATTGTTTTCTGATCAAGCAGACACTTTGCGATATCAATGTTGAAAAGAGGCTACAGAATCCGAAGACAAGCTTCATCACTCGACGAGGATTGCTATTGTTGGCCGTGATGTCAAGCCCGTCTACTATGACTTCTTTCAGAGCCTCAGGCTTAAACATTTTAATGCAATTCAACTGGGCTTGAAGAAGTCAGGGTTTATTTCACTTGGAACCGTTTTCACTGGAAATGTCTCCTCTGAATCCTGAGATGGCTTTGGATTAGTGACTTTCACTCTCTTCGTGCTAACTTCTGCTCGATTCCAAGTTATAACGATATGCAGTCCAAATTCAATACCGATCCATCACCTCACAGACCCCTTCCCGGCTTCTCCTCACCAAAGAACTCCGGATTAACACCCTCCCACTGCGGATCCCTCAAATGAGCCTTCAACAAAGCATTCGGCCAACTAACCGCAGGAGCCTTCCCCGGCACCTTGACCGCCTGCCCAACAACCACATCCCCCAAACACTGTTCAACATCCAATCTCGGCAACGCCACCTCAATCTCAGCACAATAACCATCAGCTCCAAATACATCTCTCAACGGAGCTCCGAAATCCATCAATACAGCCTGTCGCACTATTCTAGCCAGAAGAGAAATACGCTCCGCGATACCAGGGGAAGTGTGTAAGGCAATCGCCGTCCACACTTGATGGCATGTTTCCGAGGAGATACCATGGGAGTGCAGGTGAAGGGAAGCGGCATCTGCGCCTTCGACTTCGAAGCGTTGGGGGCCGTTGTGGAGATCGCAGGCGCCCATGTCGTGGAAGATGCAGGCGATGAAGAGGAGATCTAGGTCTGGATGTCGGAGGTAGTGGGAAGTGGGTGTGTTTTCGACGGTGATGAGGTGTTTGGCGAGGAAGAAGACGCGGAGACTGTGGTGGAAGATTGGGAGGGGGAGGTTGGTGTAAGCTATTGAGAGGGCGGTCTTGCTGATGGTGGTGTCGGGGATGTGGTTTAGGACGCTTTCTGGCAGGCTAGGCGTGTTGGCTGTTGATACTGAAGCTTCCATGTTTGATCGGAGCGAGTTGATAACTGCTGTTTGGAAATCAAGAGACGCTATGTCAATAGTTCAGCGTTAGGCAATGGTGCGCCTTATATAGCTTTTGCAGTGCTCCATATCACGAGAACATCAACTTAATATTGGTCAATGCTGCTTTGACATGTCGTTGTCGCGCCCTGTCATTTCCAAATCTGTCAAGAAGATGTTGTAAACGTTACTTTTTCCCGATAAGAAGAGGCTCGAGAATATTACGACCTGGAGCAAAACACAAGTTGAGAGCAATGACAGCCAACCCCAATGCGAATTTTCTTGCAAGACTGTTATGGAAGTCACTCGTTGGCGGGGCAGGGTCGCCTTCCTCAACATCTTGTACTTGGATCGTGGAGCTTGTTGACCAAAATGTGTTACGCTGACGAGGTGTCAACCAAAGACTGATCTAGAAATTATGTACGGAACTGGGGGCGAACACAAGGATAGCCCGTCTTTAGTTCTTCTTGACGTCTTCTTCGGCATTTTCCACCACGTCCACCATGAAACCGCCTCCCAGCAGGATAGCCGGCTCGTCGATACTGTGATGTTCATAACTATTACTTCAAGTCAGTCTCTGTCGTTTATCCTGGCATTTGCAGGGAATAACATACCTCAAAGTACCCACACCGCCAGCATCAAGCAGCATACTAGGGTTATCCGCGATATTCTTGTTAATCCACCTGGCCGCAAACGCTCTCAAGATATGTCCATGTGCCACAATCAACACATCATGCGGCCCTGCCTCTTTACAAGTCTTCCCAATAGCATCTTTATGATACTTCTCCCTGATCTCCGCAATAACAGCATCCAAGCGTTCGGTAATCTGATCAGGACTTTCACCACCAGGACATCCATCCTTCCAAATATCCCACTTGTGCAAACCAGCCTGTTGACGTTGTTCACCAATATACTTGGAAGTCAAACCCTCATAATCGCCATAATCCCATTCTCTCACTGATTCCGTGACTTGCGCTTTGGCCGACGTCTTTATATTTCCATCTTCATGTTCGGCGTCTTTTTTCCATGGCATTGGGTCTTTGCAGCCGAGGTTCAGGAGCTCGAGTGTTCGTTGCGAGCGCGTGCGGGGGGAGACGTAGATGTGAGCGAGGTTTCTGGGCACGATGAGGCGGTCGTCGCCGACGAGGGCGTTGCCGGTTGCGCGGATGCGTTTCTCGCCGTTCGAGGTGAGGGGGATGTCCGAGGTGCCGGTGTGTCGGCCATTGAGCGACCATTCGGTTTCGCCGTGGCGGATGATGAAGACACGGGGGGTGACTTTCTTGTCGGCCATGGTTGTGAGTGCTGTAGGTACTTGAAACTTGCGGTAGAGAGGAGGAGTAATGGTTTTGTAATTGAGGTGTTGCTCGCGGCGGGGTCCCCGGATGTAAGTGGGATTGATATGCTGCTACGTCATCGATGGAGACTTGTTGGAGAAGTACGTCACCGCTCGTCGGTCTTCATCTATTCTTGCACATCAATCTCCGCTTGTCAATGATAGAAGCTAGGATGTATGAGGGGCATAATGTTCGTTAATTTTGATGCATACTGTATGAGTACGATGCTCTAGAAATACAAGATGTGATAGTATACATGGGCCGAAAGAATTCCTAGCAGTCAGATGGTGTAGTATGAAGGACCAGTGTGTAATTCTCCTGGTAAACGCGATCTGCAAACCAAAATGGTCTCAAATGCTCGGATTAGGATTGCTCTCAGCGTCTCACAGGCTGTTTACTGCTGGGAAGCAAATCCTCAGCCATCTCCCGGGAACGCTGCGTTCTCACAGGTCGCTTGCAAGCCGTCGGTGCAGGGTGAATAGGTTTTGTGTATGCCAACCAACGCGATTGCACATTGTTGACAACCATGTTTGAAATGAAGTAGAGTAACAAACCAGCAGGCATTTGCAAGGCTGGTATAAAGGAAAGAGTAGCGATAGTCAATCCAATCCTTTGTGCGTTTGTCGGGTTTGACGTATTTTCGCGGCCTGTCGACGTGGCTGCTCCGGCTATACGGGGTGCAAAGTAGATGCTGGCGATGAAGGTGCTGCTGAACATGATGGGGAGGATGAAAGTAGGGTCCGAGGTGGTCAAGTCGGGACACCAGAAGAAGCCTTCGGTCATGAGAGTAGGGTCGAACCAGGGAGTGTTGGCATGATTTGCTGCCACAGAAGCTGCTTGTTCTACTGAAAGATTCGCTACAGCCTCCTGTGTTGTTGACGTGGAAGAGAGAAGGTCCGGAGCGAACTCTTGCGTTGGCTGAATAGGCTCGGCGGCACTCGGCTCCAACATGGCATTGGGCTCAGAGGCAGCTGCTGGTCTCTCCAAAGCTTCTCCAGAGGTGGGTTCAGGGGCAGTTTTCGGAAACAACCAGCTTACAGTCCAATCAAAAGGACCCAGAATGAACTTCAATAAGCCCTCTTTGGCGCCCATCAATCTCCTCAAGGCATCAGAAACCCAAATTGTTGAAGCGAACATCATGATTCTATGACCGCCCCACCACCCTCGATTGAACAGAATGGATTGCAACCGAGCTCTGACAGTGAAAGAACTGAGGACCATTTGAAGTTTCCCCACAGCCTGGGGCAGACCTTCAGACCTGATCTTCCGCCTCAGGATGCTCATATGGGCATCCACGAGGGGTTGGATTTGAGCGCGATCAACCAGCTTCTCACGCAAAGGCTTCTGAAATACTGGGTAGATGAAGAATGATCTGACCAAGACGGCAGAAAGCGGCAGTACTGCAAACCAGGGAAGACCGGTGGCATGAAGGGTTTCCAAGAATGCAGCTGGTACCAAGGCAGCAGAGTTAGCGAAATTTGAGCACTCGGCGTACACGGCCGGATAAGAGAAGTGTCGAGCGCCATGAGGTTTCCGGGAGATAAGTGGTCGGACAGCAAATAGACGGCCGGCCGACCGTGCTAACAAGACCATGTTCTATGACAAGTTGGCAAAACGAGTGAGCACAACATGTGATGTTGATGATTGACAGAAAGACATTGATATTTGCCATGGCCGGGGTCGGGAGCAGCCGGGGCCGAAGGCGGTGTTGCGGGCCGACGATGCAGGGACAGGGTGGGCTGATTCTACTTGAGTCATTGCGTGACGAAGCTTGGAAGCTGGAGCTGTCCAGCAATACGAAACAACAGGTGGACTTGTCACACATCGACCATGACATGAGAGTCATCTTACAATGCCTGGACTAGGACTGCTTCTATCACTGGCGGCAGTGCTCGTCGGTGCGAGCTATGTACTGCTGCCATACTTTGTCCGATTCATTGCACAGAATGTCGGCTCCACAGTACGCGCCAGGACACAGACAAGGAGAGAGCTGCTGCTCAAGAGAGCCAACGATGAAGAGTCCAAGTCACTTCCCAAGTCGAACAAGGATCGTCTAGCCAAAGGAGACTTCAAGGGAAAGCCAACACATGAGTGGGAAGGCATCATTGGCTTCTTCCACCCCTTCTGGTGAGTTGATCGATCGTGTACCCCTGTCAAGATACTGACACTCGGTATAGCAATGCCGGAGGTGGTGGTGAACGTGTCCTCTGGGCAGCCATCCGCGCAACCCAGGAACGCTACCCCAAAGCTCTCTGCGTAGTCTACACAGGCGACCATGACGTCGACAAGGACACCATCATCGCAAACGTCAAGAACCGCTTCAACATCCCCCTTCACGCCCCTCGTCTCACCTTCCTCTATCTCAGCACCCGCGACTTCCTTCTTGCTCAACACTGGCCACACTTCACCCTTCTCGGCCAAAGCATCGGCAGCTTAGTCGTAGGCTGGGATGCCTTCAATCTAGTCGTCCCGGACATCTTCATCGATACAATGGGCTATGCCTTTACCGTCGCTTTCTCGCACTTCCTCTTCCCTGATGTGCCCACCGGCGCTTATGTCCACTACCCCACCATCTCCACCGACATGCTGGGAAGTCTAGACGCTTCCGGTCGTGGTGTTAATGCAGGCTCTGGCAGTGGTTGGAAAGGAAAAGCCAAGAAGGCATACTGGCACCTCTTCGCCCGTCTCTACAGCTGGATTGGCGGTGAGATCGACGTCGTGATGACAAACTCCACCTGGACACAAAACCACATCAAAGCTCTTTGGGGCAGCACTCGCCAAAAGAGACGTTGGACAAAAGACACCTTTGTGGTGTTCCCACCTGTCGCGGTCGAAGAGTTGGAACAAGAGATTGAGGTCTCGGAAGAGTCCGAGAAGAGCAGGAAGAAGGACATTCTCTACATTGCACAATTCCGTCCTGAAAAGGATCACCAGAACATAATCATGGCGTTTGCAGAGTTCCTGCGCGATCACAAGACTGATGCAAAGGATACGCCTAGATTGGTGCTTGTCGGATCGGTCAGAGATGAAAAGGACAAGATGTTGGTGTACAAGTTGCGTGTGCTGGCGCGCGAACAACACATTGCCGACCACGTCGACTTTGTCATCGATGCAAAGTGGTCGCAGATTCTGGATCGTTTGAGAACCAGCTGGATTGGTGTCAATGGCATGTGGAACGAGCACTTTGGTATTGGTGTTGTCGAGTACCAGGCTGCTGGTTTGATATCCGTGGTCGACGATAGTGGTGGCCCCAAGTACGATATTGTGGTTCCGATTGATGGAAAGCCTACTGGTGAGTTCTGCCGTTACTTCATCCCCGGCTCCTACTAACATCTATTTGCTAGGCTTCCACGCGAAATCACCTACAGAGTTCGCCAAGGGCTTCGCCAAAGCACTTGATCAATCGCCCTCAGAAACACTGGCTATGCGCAAGAGAGCAAGAACCAGTGCAAAACGCTTCTCAGAGGAAGTGTTCCGCGATAGCTGGAATGCACAGATGGACAGATTGATCCAACTTCGGTTCACGCCGAAGGGAGAGCGTCAAAAGCTTCATCTGGATTAGAATTAGATTCATATTTGATGTTATGATATCCCATTATTTACTCTGCTCTATTTAATCTATATGCTCTATGTGGTGTATCCTATGTCATTGCCATTCAATTCTCCTCCTTATGATCTATTCTATGCTTCTATGTCCCATCTCTCCTTGTATCATCTAATCTAATCCATATCATGCCATCTATTGTATATCTCCTTCTGTCACTACAACTCATGTTCTTCAACCTGCCCTCTACCCCGATTCAACCTCCCACTCTGCAACCTCCTCACCACCTTCACCACCCTCGACCTCACCGAAGTCTGTTGCCCACTCTCTCCACGCTCAAAAGCCCCATCAATCTCCTCCAACGTCTTACCCTTCGTCTCCGGCATCCCCCCCGCACAAACCACCACGGTCAACAAACTCGCAGCCCCAAACATGAAATAAATCCCCGAACTACTCTGCTCCAAAAACACCGGCGTGGTAAACGCGACCACGAAATTCACAACCCAATTACTCGATTGAGCTAAAGAAGTAGCAGGGGCTCTGGTTTTCGGTGGTTGGATTTCCGAGGCGTAGATTTTGATGCCTACAGCCCAGGTTATACAGTATGTTAGGGCGAAGATGTAAATGAGCACGATGACGAGCCAGCGTGCTGGGCCGTGGTCGCCGTGAACGACGCCGGAGGCGTATAGAGCGCCGATGATGAACATGGTGCTTGAGAGTAGGATTCCTCCTGCGATTGTGGAAGTGCGCCGGCCCCATTTATCTGCTAAGATGAAGGCGGGGATTGTGACCAGGAACATGAGAAGAGCTGAAACTCCTGATGCGAGGAAAGAGGAGGTAGATGAGTTTAAACCGGCTTGTTGGAAGAGCAGAGGTGCGTAGTAGAGTACGCCATCGATACCGGATAATTGTTGCATGCCCATGAGGAAACAACCTAGCAATGTGCGTTTGCGGGTATCTTTTCCGAAGACCGCTAGCCATGAGGTTTTGTTGGTGTCGTGTATGCTTTGGCGAGAGCGGATTGGCGTTAAGGCTAAGGATTCTGGTTCTTGAACCTGGAGAGTGGAGGATTGCTTTTGTTGGTCGTCTTTTTCACGCTCGGCGTCGGCGATGCCTAGTTTTTCCCATGCGTCGTGAGAATCGTCCATACGGCCTTTGGTTTTGAGCCAACGAGGAGATTCAGGTAGGAAGATGAAAGAAAGAACGGCGTATGTGAAGGCGAGGAAACTCTGTAGAGCAAAGGGGAATCGCCAGCTGAAACTCGTGGTGGAGGAGCGCACTGTGCCGTAGCAGATGAAGTAGCCAACTGCGATACCCATGGTTACTAGCAGTTGTTGTACACTGGCCAAAACACCTCTCTGTCTTGCTGGAGCAATTTCGCAGACGTAGACGACCAGTGTACTTAGAAAGAGACCTTCTCCTACACCAGTGATGCAGCGGCCTACGAATAGCATGGCTAGGTTTTGCGCACCTGACTCCAAAGCAGTCCCAGTCGCAAAGATCAAGCCTCCGATAGAGCACGTCTTGATACGACCAAGGTAGTCTGCCACATTGCCAGCGAAGAAGGAAGTCAATGAGGCAGGTATCAAGATCGAGGAGACCAAGATACCGTGGATGGTTGAGGAGAGAGGGCCGAAGGAGTCAAGGAAAGTTGGCATGGTTGTAATAGGTCCAATGCAGCCGGTATCCAAGCCGAAGAGGAGTCCTCCTACGGAGATGAGGGTGGAGCATAGGATGTATGGCGCTGGTAGCCGCATAGTGATTGCCTCCATTTTAATCTGGCTCTGGACCTCGAGAACGAAACCTAGAGAACGATCGATTTCAAGAGAGCTCTCAAGCTCCGTTCAGAGATGGATGGAGCAGATGGTTTTGGAAAGAAGACAGCGGAGGAAACAACGATGGAAAGAAAAGGTCAAGTCAGCGCACCAAATCTCGAGCTGCTGCCTTTAAATTTCTTCTCAGTATTTCAGATGTCGGCCTACCTTCATGTCTATTACTGTTATATCCATGCGGGTTGTGGAGTCTCCCACGGGGATGAAAAATCACGATAACATTTTTGGTGGGTGATGGATCTCAACAGAGTCGGTGCAGGTATCGAGGAAGGTTTGCCGAGCGGCTCACCAGTTTTTGGAAAATCCTCCGACAAGGCGGTGAATCACGCAGACTCGAGTTTAGGCAAAAGAGCGACACCAGTCACCAGGGCAGAATGATATTCACCTTCTGGTTTGGGTTGTCGGATCTCTTGAAACAAAAGATCGAAAGGGTGCGGACCGAGTGAGCAACATGTAGCATCGCAACGGTTTTTTTGTTGCGACCTGGCAAAGATAGAACAGACTTGCAGCAAATCGTGAGTCCCTGCATCGCCAATCTTGCACGGAGTTTTTACCACATGTTCAACTTTCTTATCACTTATCCTGTTTTTTGCTGAAGCCGTTGTATATAGCCTTCTCGCGATGGAGCTGCAAGTCAAGATACACAAGCATCTCATCGATCTTAGTATACGCGCCCTGCCCCGCAGAGGAAGCAGACAGATCAGGCGGGCTTGAAAGTGTGTGGCTGCATGTACTGCGTCATTGCTCTAGTTAATCAATTCTTTGAACAAAATCGCTGAGCAGTCCACCCGTGTGAATTCTCGACACTCTCGTTGTTTCTTTTACAAAGCTTAATTCAACAGCTCTGTTTTGACAGAGCACCTTTTCATCAAGATGGACAAGGTTACACAGGTTGTCATCTTCTCTTCGACGGCCATTGCCCTCTATGGTTACGATCAAGGTAGGTAGCCCGATAAGGAAAAGGAAACCAATGCTTACCACCTTCTAGGTATGATGAGTTTGATCAACACGAACGAGGATTATCTCAGCACAATGGGCCTTCCTGAAGAGAGCCCCATTGTCGGTCTCATCGTAGCCTTGTACTACTTGGGTACTGCCGTTGGAGCTGTCATCTTCTCCTACTTGGCAGACCGCTTTGGAAGAAAGCCTGCTCTTTTTGGATGTCTTGCTATGTCGTCTCTCGGAAACCTCGTCATGTTCATTGCCGGTCTTGGATATTCTCAGGGCGCTATTGAGGTCATGATTGCTGGCAGAATCATCATGGGACTCGGTGTGGGCGGCGTTGACTCGGTCGTTCCTGTCTACAGCTCTGAACTTTCCGAGGATGAAGCACGTGGAAAAGCACTTGCCCAAGAGTTCCAAATGAACATCTTCGGCTTAAACATGGCCTTTGCGATCAACCTCGGTTTGACTGTAGCTCTGGGCAAGTCTAACCAGTGGGCCTGGAGACTTCCTATCATCATCATGCAGGTCTACCCCGTCCTCTTGATGGCATTCATTGGTATCCTTCCGGAGTCACCAAGATGGCTTGTCTCTCACGACCGTAAGGATGATGCCAAGGCAGCTCTTGCTAGAATCTATGGAGAAGACCAAGCCAAAGAGACTCTTGACAATCTCATCGAGTCTAATGACAACGAGTCTTCCAAGTCTGTCAGCTACACCAACATGCTTACTCCAGGCCATGCTCAGTTCCACCCTACGATGATTACTGTCATGGGTCAAATCAACCAGGCTTTGACCGGATATGGAGCCGTCTCGGTCTATGGTCCTCAAATCTTCGAGCTGCTCGGCTTCGATACTCGCATGTCCGAGTACCTCACCCAGGGCAACTACGTCTCTTACTTCATTTTGATGACCTTTGCCTGGCTCTTGGTCGATGCTGTCGGTCGCCGCAAGGTGTTGCTGGGAGGATCTATTGTCTTGACTGCCTGCTTCTTCTTGCTCACCTTGTTCGGAGGCCTGGCTTTCAACTCGGAAGATCTCGGCATTCCAGAAATTGCTGTAGCTATTCCTGGTATTGTGGCCCTTTTCGTTGCTACTGGAGCTTTCGGTATTGGCTGGCTTGCTACCATCTGGGTAAGTTCGACCATAATTCTGAATGTCTGTCTCGTATCGCTAACAAAAATATAGCTCATTCCTACGGAGATCTTCCCAACCACAGCACGTGCTCAAGGTACTGCCGTCAGTGTTGTCGTTTGGGGTTTGGCCAACTTTGCTGTCACTCTTCTAACACCCATTCTGTTCAACAACCTCAACTACTGGCTCTTCCTTGTCTTTGGTTTCACCAACCTGTTTGCTGGCGTTACTACATACTTGTTCCAACCGGAATCTGGTGGTCGCAGCTTCGAAGAGAATCAGACCTTCTTCGAGGAAGCCAAGAAGGCTGGCACGTGGAGAGTGGGAGGCGTATTGGATGGAGAGTTCAAGAAGATGCCATACCCCAGCTCAGACAACGACGACAGCGAGAACACACCCTTGTTGAGACGAGTGAGAGATCAGGTCTCCGCTTGAGTCTAGAGACGGATGGAGGGATCTTCGAAGGAACAAGAATGATTTCAGATGTTGATGAAAAATGATGTTATGTTGACTTTGATGATGGGATATAATGAAAAGATAAAATGAGGAGAGTTAGCTTAGAAAGTCATGTTTGCCAGGATGAGGAAGTTGATCTGGCTATTCATACCAGAATGTATACCTAGAAATGCACCACGAAACAAGACCAGAAAAGTTGAGGTGTTGCTTTGGCGCCTGCCTCATAACAAATGTGACGTCACGGGCACTCAGCCTCGATTGGCATTTCCAGTTGTCGATTCGAGGTTTAAAGCTGACGTCTCTCCCAACTTCTCACTCGTGTCATTCATCATGGCGCGTCAACAGAAAGTTGCAAGGTCGATAGTCTACGCGATTCTCGAAAACGATGGAGCGAAGGTTCGCTCGTTGCTGTCGCGTATACTTACTGCGATCGCGTATTTCTTTGCTTTGTACCAACTGTCCCTGATCAGACTGCGCAACGATGTGTTCAAGAATCTGCGCAACAAATGGCAAGTTGATGATGAAGATTACAAGGACAGCTTTGGAAAGAAGGATGGACTGCAAGCAAAGGGCGATATGGGCTTCTCTGGCAGCGTGAGTACGTTGGGTTCATTGGACCCACAGGAGACTGACCATATGAACAGACATTCTACACAACCTCTGATGGAGCATATCTCGTGAAAAGCGTCCCTCGAGGATTTGAGCATTCCTTTTTCCGTGACGACTTTTTGGAACCTTACTACGACCACATGTTGCATCATACCAAATCACTTCTCGTCCGCATCACCGACTTCTTATCATGGTCCCGTTTCGGCATTGGCGGCATTCTTGGAACTGCGCCGACGCATCACATCGTCATGGAGAACATTCTGATTGGCAAGGACAAGGACAACACATCAAAATGGGAGACTTGGGACCTAAAACCTACTTCCTACTTCTTCCCAGAAAGGGACATCGCCGGTGGCAAGCTGACTTCTGACGACACAAAGGACCGCTTAGCAGACAAGTTCGAAGACAAGATCCTTCTGACTCAGTCTCAGGCAGACGAATTCTTTGAATTGCTCTCGCAAGACACCGAACTGCTTGAACGATGCAATGCGGTTGATTATTCCTTGTTCCTGGTCAGAATCCCGCTTATCAACTCGGATGGCTCTGCTGCTTATCAGAGTCAGGAGGAAGCCATCCAACAGTCAGAACGGCCTCCGTTTGTGCCCCCAACCCATTCCTGGCGTACGGGAGTCTACTCTGCTGACCAGAAGTTCGTATTCCGTGCCGCCGTGCTCGACTTCTTTTGGGCCAAACACAAGCTACACGCTAAGGCAATGACATGGCTGATCAAAGCATGGAATTTGATTGACCGTCAAGGCCCGATGAGCATCACCACCACCCCAGAAGAGTATCGTCAGAGATTCCTCTCAATGTGTCACGAAATGGTCGAGATAAAGGAGTAGAGGAACGATCATAGGGTTCCTAGCGTGTCTTCTTTCCGGACCCAGACAGTCGTATCCTTAGTCTCTATATATCATGCTTTGAATTCGAGCACTGCCGTTCATGTATAAGCATGGTTGCACTCGGCCCGGGAGGGAACAAGCTGTGCCCAGACAGCACTGCTAAACGGACCAAAACGGTGAACATGATGGGTCTTTTTCAGATTAGGGGCTCGCCCTGCTACCACACAGTCATGGCAGCCCTAAAGCAACATCGATCAGTGCCTTTTTGGTTTGAACAGGTCTGTTACACGCGGGCGGTTGACTCTGACTGTTGGCAAAACCCTCGAGTTGAGGCAACAGACTTGTAGCCAACAAGCAATACAGGATACTATTTTTGTTTGTTCTATGGACTGTGACGAACATATTCTCCATGTGATTGGCAAGCTCCAACCAACGGGCTGTAGCTTTATTACTGGCATCCAACCGGAGTGCGACTCCATCTCCGCCCTCCGCGCCAATTGATCATTTACTTACTTGACATGCTCCAGACCTTCCCTCCTTTGATCTTCATCACAACCACGTAACAAAGAGCGCACTGTCAACCATCTGAGGAGAACCCATCCATCTCTTCAGCCTGGGCTACCAGATAGTGGCGAAGTGATTCATGGGATGGTTGTGCCTCGCAAACCAAAATGGTTTCGTGCGTCAATTGCGGCGGAATCTGCATCTGAGGGCGCAAAACACGCGCTTCGCACGTTTCTGACTGAGTTGTCGTCAATGCGCGCTGTTCAATGGAAACCAATAGCTGTTGCAGTTACTGTTCCTTCAGATAGCGACGGCATGCACGGCTCGAACAACCAGCCGCCCTTGCATACACAGCTGAGCGGTTGACGACGAATTTGAGTTACTGCCAACCAAACAGACCTCAAGACGAATACAGGCTGGCACTGTCTGCATATAGAGGCTTGGTTTCCAGATTTTTGCTGAGCGCCATGCATCGGGCTTTTGCAGGGATGTCGCATGCCGTATGCCGAACAAGGTCGGAAGCTCGAGTCAACTCCAACGACAAGGTTGGCTGACTAGCAAAAAGCCAACAACACCGCTTCAATTGGACTATGGTAGCGAAACTATCCGAATCTCGCATTAGATGGATCGAGATTTCTATAATGAATATGGCATGTGTCGACAGAGACAAAGAAACAGAGTAGGAGTAGGCGGCTAACGGATCCCACGATAGCTCACTAGCTGGCTGCAACTCATGCGGAGCCGAGGCGCTATCTGGAACCTATCGTTTTAAGTCATACGTACCAGCCTGACTCATTTAGCCTTTGAGAGCTGGACGACACTTCCTGATGGTGGTCATCAGGCGGTCAATCAATGTGGTATAAACAGCAACAGGCAAACAATGGAGGATCACTAAACTTTGCTGGCAAGAACCCAATTCTGAGAGGCGTGAATGTCTCTGTTGCATCCTACTCGAGCAGTTTACTTAGACCATTTTTGGGTAACAGTCTTGAGCCAAGCTTGTACACCTCTTGCCGGAGCTGCAACCCCCTCAGAAGATGGACCGCGCTTTGCAGGATCGCCCTGTGCTTCATCGATGCATGCAGGTACAACAGCTCCCAAGCTCCAGATGATAGGCTGCTTCCACACGCGGAGTCGGAGCTGTTCATCACCTCTAGCATTCGGGAAGCTTGAGGAGATGGCATATAAATGACCATCTCCCACTCAGATCAAGCTCCACTACTTCACGTTACACCATTGACAACTTTTTAACACAAGCTCTTTGACATCTTGATACAATCAGTCAACACAGAACTCTTGTTCAAGCCCACTCGTACCAGATGGCTGCTGCAGATGTCCAACAGCCTGTTCAGGCAGAACCGGCACCCTCCATTCCTGACTATCTTGCCGATCCAGATGCTGTGCTCAAGGACAACGAGTCAAAATGGCGGTACGGGAGAGCTCCGGATTACTCGAAGACACGAAAGGTCTACTCAGAGAGTAAGTATTCGCCTAATTCATTGTTCTTGGTCAACACGCTTCGCCACGTATCACCCACCTGTCAGCAGCAGGGTCCTAGGGTCTCAGGGTCCTTGAAGATACCAGTCCGTATACCTGGGACCGTCTCTTCAGAAGATAACCCTACGCGCTTCGGCAACGGCCGGCCCTGTGACGAGCTCAAGCCATGAAGACTTTGTTCCTGCAGCCTTATTCTCCACTCGTGGAACGTCACACATACCATATAGGCTACAAGGCTAACTTTGTAAAAGCTAAACAGATGAATCACACAGCCGGTAGCCTCGAATCAATGGTTGAGAACCTCGTCAAGAATTGGGAAGTTGAGGCTTCGTTCAAACCTCAGCTCTCGGATTGGCGAACAGTCGACCATAGCAAGTACACATTCGCAATCAATGGAGGCCCACCTCAAACAGCCGAGCACATGCTCAAGGTCGGAACATACAATGCTATTATCGCTCCCAATGAGTACTACAGTCCGAACTATTCGGACTTCGCCAGCAGTCACAAGACATTCAAACGCATGATGCCAACCTTTGCGTGGGAGGTGCTCGAAGTATACAGCGGACCACCGAAGGTTGCTTTCAAGTGGAGGCACTGGGGTACTATGAAGAACGACTATGTCGGATTCAACGAGTAAGTCTCGAACGGCGCTCCAACAAGGATTCAGATGACAAGAGACTGACATCACACAGCAAAGGAGAGAAGGTGACAGCCAAAGCCCACGGTGGGGCCATCGACATTACGGGCATCACAGTTGCTACCGTCGACGATGCAGTACGCTTGCAGGAAGTCAACACATACTTCGACCCAATCGAAATGTTCCGTCAAATTGCACCCAATGGCATTGTCAACAAGCAAGTTGTCGATAAGAGGATCGACCCATCTGCTGCGCTTGACGCCGACATTCCGTCACAAGACGGTGTGGAGCTGGCACACAAACATAGCTCGGTTCATGCAAATGAGAGTAGTCCCACAGACACTGCTACCTCCCAAAACAAGACGCATGGTCCGTCGTCGAGTGAAACTTGTCCCGTCTCCGGTGCTAGCATGAGCGCCGCTCTCTCTGCTGGGTGTCCAGTGATGAGTGCCATGCAGTCAAGCAGCACCACCAGCCCTACGAACTCCAGCCCTGGCAGCGATTGGGTAAAGGTACCCACCAACGAGGAAGGTACTCCTCGCTCGGCATACTCATCATCTGTCACCGGTGACGTGGAGCATCGCATGTCGGCCGACAACAAGATCGACTACAACAAGGAGGCCGACGCACACGACGAAGTCGACGAGCATCTCGAAAGCTCAGCTGAGACAGTGCATCCTCATCCGCACACCATGGAGCATGCAGTCAAGCCAGTGATTGGAGATGCAGTAGTTGCTGGCCCGCAATCTGAAGAGACCAAATTGGCGCATCGTGAGATGAGCAGTGTCACCAAAGACGAGGAGCCGCTGCTGATGAACAGAGAGTAATTGTTTTCCGAGATTTTTGGCGTGCTTGTTTAGTTCTCATGATTTCTTATGTTTTCTTGGTTGAGAGTGTTTGTTCTTTCTTTTTCTTTATACCTCTACAATCATTTTCTGATGTTCATGATGATATAGCTTTGAACAAGACCATTCGTGGTTCTCGAGAATTATTATTAAGCGAGTTTCCAGAGTAGAGCGTTCCTCGAATTTGACAAATTGAACGTTGCAGCAGATCAGATTCGGGCATGAAACTGCGCCAAGGCCTGGTCAAGGAGTCGTTCAGTCCCATTCGGAGCCTGCACCGATGTTCGCCGGAATCGGTATGGCAGGTGCGATCGAATATTTCACAAGCCAGAAGCGACGCCGGCCTCGATCATATAAATTGCTGATCGATATGATTTCTGCCAAGCGCAGTCTACATGTGGCGTCAACAACTCGGAGCTGGATCCTTGAACATCGCTATCTGTTGCCCTCTGTTCTATGAATGAGAAGGACTTATACCAATGAAGTACTTGCATAAGAATTGAGCTGGCGTGGGCTGAGATATTAAATACTCAACGGCGAGGTGACGTCGACGGGCCCAGACCCAGCCCAAACCTTGTTTCCCCTTCACGTGCGCGGCCCAGCAACAGCTTTCTGAGTTCTCCCTCCATGCAGAAGGGGAATGCGATACTGTGATACCCTGTCAATCACCAACTTACCCTGGATTGCGTGTAATGGAGTAGAAGCAATTTTTCCTAATTTCGCGACACGGTCACCTACATTAAGATGCCGACATTCGGCTGGCAGGACAATGAGAGTCCACACGCTCAGTTCATTCGCGGTGTGGATTGGAGCGCGACGGCGATCGGTGCACCGGAAACATGGCCACAACAACTCCACCAGATGATAGATCTTATTCTACTGGATCCAACACCGAGCGCAGTCATGTGGGGCGACAGCCTCACAATGGTGTACAACGACGGATTCGTGGAATTTGCTGGCGAAAAGCACCCGAAACTCATGGGAGGAACACCAATGGTATCATATGCCGAAGTCTGGGAAGCTCAATTTGCTCCGATCATCAAACTTGGTAGGGAAGAGGGCAAAGCTACTCGTCACAAGGATGTTCCACTATTCTTGAAGCGGCATGGATACTTGGAGTATGTAATACCTACTTTGATGTCGCGCCAGCATGTTGACTTTTTTCAGAGAGGTCTTTGTGGACTACACTTTTATACCGCTCACTGGAAATAACAAGGAAGTCGTAGGATTTTATCATACTGCTGTCGAAACTACCGATCAGAACCTGGCCAGACGAAGGACTCAAACATTGATCGATATAGGCAATCATGCAGGCATTGCGCGAGATATGAGACAATACTGGAATGCCGTACTGAAAGGATTTGAGAACAACATTTGGGATGTCCCATATGCTATCGCCTACGAATTCCACAACGACAAGGAGAGGGATAGCGAATCCTATAATGGATCAGAAAACCGCTCAAACTCTCGCACCAGATCAAATAGATCAGCCTCGTTCTCAGAGTCCGTATCTTCTTCGGGACGCATCACCATTCCAAGGGCATGTAGTTTGGCTGGTGTGATTGGAAAACCGATGACGCATGTCCCGCTGATTCTGAATGTTTCAATCGAAGAGGAAGGCTTCCATCAAGTTGTGAAGAAGGCAATTTCGTCAGGCGAGCCGGTGCGCCTTGAAATCGCTCACGAAAAGACACCGGAATGGCTCAAATCTAATGCTCAAGGACGAGCATTTGAGGAACCCATCAGACATGCAGTTGTGATGCCTATCAGGCCGACAACCAGGAATGACACTGAAGGCTTGAACGCAATTGGATTTGTGGTAATTGGTCTCAACCCCCGTCGTTCATACGACGATGACTATCAACGCTACACGCGCCTCTGGAGCCAACAACTGGCCACTTCAGCAGCATCAGTGGTTCTTCTCGAGCAAGAAAATAAGCGACAGATGCGACTCAAAGCACAGCTCTCCATCAACGAGACTAGATTCAGTCGCTTTGCCGAAATGTCGAACGTCGCCATGTGGATAGTCAATCCTTCCGGAGTCTTGATATATGGAAATCAATCATGGTACGAGCAAATGGATGTCACAGAAGGAACTCCTGGAGAAAAAGGACTTCCGGCGTGGGCAGATTGCGTGTCAGATGACACAAGGCCCACGTTGGTTGATGCTTGGAAATCTCTGACTGGAGACCAAATCGCAACGAATTTTGAGATTCGTCTCAATCCCACCAGGGCAACTAAACAAAGTCGATGGGTTCTGTCGTCCGCATTCCCAGAATTGGCAGAAGATGGCTCTCTCAAAGCAATATGGGGATGCAACACCGACATCTCTCATCAGAAGTTAGCCGAGGAACTCAAGGAGCAAAGACTGCTGGACGTTCTGGAAGCAAAGCGACAGAGTGAATCGTTTATCGACACAGTATCTCACGAGATGCGTAACCCATTGTCTGCGATTCTACAGTGCGCAGACGGTGTCAACACCTCTATCATGGAGGCTCGCCAGTCATCTGAAGACCCTGACCATACCGATATTGATCGTGAAGGACTGGACTACATTGTTGAGTCAACGCAGACGATCATACTGTGTGCTCAACATCAAAAGAGGATTATCAATGTATGTATATTGACAATCCCGCCATGCCAGCGCCTACAAGATAGCGGTCATACCTGCACATAAATGACTCTACCGAGAAACAAGCTGACTGTAAACTTACGTAGGACATTCTTACGCTCAGTAAACTAGATGCCCGACTTCTCGAAGTCGCTCCGACGGAAGTTGATCCTGTCGAAACTGTCAAACATGCCCTCCGACTCTACCAACAAGAATGCCAAAACGCGGACGTCGAAACTGCAATCAGAATAAACCAATCGTATGACGCTTTGGCTATCGATCGTGTGCTTGTTGATCCATCGAGGTTACTCCAAGTTTTGATCAATCTGCTAGGTAAGATCAGGCTTCTTTTGATGTCCTAGAAGTATTCGCTAAATCCCACAGGCAATGCCATCAAATTTACACAGCTTCAAGAGCAGAGAATGATCACAATCACTGTTGGAGCATCACTCGAGAGCCCAGCTATGCTAAGCGATGGAGAACAATACTTCTTCCCACGAGCGTCAAAGAAAGAGCCGGTATTCGGGGCCGAGTGGGGAACTGGCGAAGAATTATTCTTGCACTTCTCAGTGAACGACACTGGAGTAGGTTTGACGAGCGCCGAGATGAAGAACTTGTTCCATCGCTTCTCTCAGGCATCGCCGAAAACTCACGTCACTTATGGCGGCTCGGGTCTCGGCTTGTTCATTTGCAAAGAGCTAGCAGAGCTTCAAGGTGGTCGCATCGGAGTCTCTTCTACTCCAGGCAAAGGAAGTGACTTCAAGTTTTACGTCAAAGCTCGCAGAGCTACGACACCTCCCAAACGGGAGCTTCCAGATCGTACTAATACAGCTACAAATTCGAGAAAACAGAGCCAATCACCCCACGGTGGACAGAAGACTCCAGAGGATAAGGATAAGCTACGAGTAACACATCCTAGCTATATTGCACCCTTGAACAGGAGTCACTCGGCGTCCCAAAACCCTGTTGTGGGATCTCCCAGTGACGCAAACACGTTACATGTTTTGATTGTGGAGGATAACTTGATTAATCAGAAGGTAAGTGATGCAAAATTTTCGAGTGGTCAAACGTATACTAACATCTTCACAGGTCATGGCCCAACAGCTTAAGAAAGCCAAATGCGAGGTTCATGTTGCAAACCATGGTGCAGATGCTCTGTTTTTCTTGGAAAAGACCACATTTGCAAAGGGGTGTGGCCCATATGCAACACCACTCTCAATAATTCTCATGGACCTTGAGATGCCGGTAATGGATGGATTGACCTGTATTCGAAGGATCCGAGAATGGCAAAAACAAGGCAAGCTTACAAGGCCAGTGCCTGTAATTGCGGTGGGTCGAATCAATGCCTCTCGGACATCACACACTAAGACATATAACAGGTCACGGCCAATGCGCGTAACGAGCAAATCACCATGGCACAAGAAGCGGGCATGGTAAGATCGATCTTCTCCCTACAATCCTCGACCTGCGACGTGCTAACACATCAACTAGGACGACGTTGTCACCAAGCCATTCAAAATCTCCGAGTTGATACCCAAGATGCATACATTGATAGACAAGATTTCGACATGATGATCTGATATAGCATAAAGCGGGATTGGGTTTATCAAGCAACAGCATAGAGGCGTCCGGCGTTGAGGGCATCATAACTTGACATTTATCGGGCGCAAAATTCATCGTCGTATCTCTTGGATTAAACTCGTTTTTCCGTCAACGGTATGCCACAGATTACATTTCTCTATCTACAGTACCACAGATTCGAGATTCATTCCCCAGAGCGTTCGATTCACAATCCGCGTCAACTTTAAGCACATCAGGAAGGCGCATTGGTTATGGCTACTGGTCCAAATGCAGCGACCACACGGCACGTGTCTGCCGAAGACAAGGATCGAACTTGCCTAATCGACGACCAAAAGTAGCCAAGCAGACCACTGGTAAAAACAACGATGCAGGTATAGCCGGATAGCCTAAAATCTTATTTCAGCCGCGATATACCAAACCGTACCCCCTCCACCCCGCATCCGGATACTCTTAGTCTTATAGATGCATATCGAGTATCCATTGATCTTGCACTTGCTCCGATCTTAACATCTGACCATTGGTTCCCTGGGCGAATTGGACCAGAAATGATTTCAGCAATGCCAGAAGATTACAGCTTGTCCGAAGAGCAAAAGCAACATTTCCTCGAACACGGTTTCATCAAACTCGAAAATTGCTTCTCGCTGGAAGATGAGCAGTGTAAGAAACTGATGGATCGTGTATGGGAGCGTCTAGACATGGATCCAAATGACAAAGAGACATGGAACCCATGGCGAGGCACGTGGTCCTCTTCCCGTCGCTGGAGATACACATTTACTGACAAGGCAAATCACAGTCCACCTTCCTCGCCATCACAACGCCATTCCCATGCGTGACTTTTGCCCAAAAGCCTGGTCAGCGATATGCGAGCTCTGCGGCGGCGAAGACCGCATCGACACCTCCACATCCCCCGGAAACGCGCTTTCAGTAATAAACGACGGCTTCATCGTAAACGTAGGCTCCAAAGCCGACGCTCTCAAATGGACACAAGCATCTTCCCAAACCACTGCCTCCAACCCCGATAACCTCACCCCAGCACAGGAAAAATTGCTAGATCCTCACGATAGAGATAATTGGCATGTAGACGGAGATTTCTTCCACCATTTCCTAGACAGCAAGGAACAAGCTCTTCTACCTATAGTGTTGTTTGGAGATGTCAAGATTGGAGGGGGAGGCACGATGATTTGTCCTGATGCTATTGCCACCATGGCGAAACATTTGGCTGCATATCCTGAAGGTTTGATGCCTGATATGACGTGTATTGAAGGCAGGGAAACACCGTATAAAGATTTTGATCATGGGTTTTTCGATCAGGCTGTCAAGGGTGTGCCGAAGGATAGGTTCAAGACTGCGACGGGCAAGGCGGGGGACATTTATTTGCTACATCCTTTGATGGTGCATTCGGCTGCTCCTAATTATTTGAGAGGTGAGTTCGGCAAAAACTTGGACGTTCAAGTAGATGCTGATGTTCGGGACAGAACCGAGATTCATCACCAACCCACCGGTAGCATTGAAAGAGCCATTCAACTTCGACAGACAAGACGGCAGTACATACAGTCTGGTAGAGCAAAAGACCTTACAAGCTCTAGGCCACCCCGAAGGCTTGAAAGGCTGGAAAATCACCACAGAGAGGAAATTCCTCATTCCAGAGAGAGTCAAGCAACAAGCAGAGATGAAGAAGATTTTGAAAAGAAGCAAGCAGACATGAACTCGACCTGCAGAAAGGAAGACATGTAACATGCAACATCCAAAGAAAAGATGAGGAAATCTGGACCAAGTATGAGCGTTTTTAAAATGAATCAAACAAAGCAATCACATGATAGCCACACTCACCACCACTCCCTCCCTTCTCCGACATCCCTGGATCGTCTAACATATTCAACGCTCCCCCCAAACTATCCTTGTACCGTACCCCGTCCCAGTCTGTATATCCTCTACTCATGGGTTTCGCCTTTCCAAAGCCACCAAGCCCCAACCCTCACTCTACAAAACTACCTCATCGAGTGCAACAACCCGAGGATCCCAAGACTCGAGCCTACCAATAATCGATGAATTCATGCAATGAGTCTACAGCTGAAGCAATGCAAGGCAGCCATGAAAGTCGCGTGTTACCCGATCTTCATCGAGGGCAGGAGGTTGACGTTGGAAGGAAAGAGCGTGGCTTGGGCGTGACTTTTCTTCTTTTTCCACACCCAGCCACTTACATTCGATTCAGCAGGAACGAAGTCATGATGGGATGTGATCACCCAGATGCAGTCTTACCGTTTATCTCCTTGTTGAACATCAAGTTTCACCCAGCTTCAAAACAGTGACAAACAAGAATCATATATGGCAGGCACGTGGAAGAGGGCTATGAATACCGGCCTCGCCGCGAATATGAAGAAGTGAAAAGAGTTTTGTATATGCAAAAAAAGGTAGCGTGGGAAAAAGAAGACGGGCCGCGCCAACCAAAACGCCCAAATGATGCCTAGGAATATAGAAAGAACTCAGAGAAGAAAAACAACACCACATCCTTTGTTTCAATCAAACTTATTGACCGTACGACCCATTACTGCTCTCATGCCTGCTCATACTTCCAAAGCTCGCCTCCGAAGCCGGTGTCGCTGGCGTGCCAGGCTCAAGAGACAATTGATTTCTCAACTGCATGATCCATTCATGTTGCAAAAGTTCGGCAGCTGAAGATCTCCTCGCTGGATCTCGCTCGAAGCACTTTTGCAAAAAGTCTAATCCGAGTTCCGAGAGTTGATCGTTGGATGGTTGTTGAGGTGGGTTTCCTTGGGCGATGTTGTACATGATGGCCCATTCGTTGTCGAGAGAAGCCCAAGGACGGCGGCCTGTGGCCATCTCGAGGATGACACAGCCAAGAGACCAGATATCGACAGCGCCGTGGCGAGAGTTGACGGGTGCACCTCCCTTGATGACTTCGGGCGACATGTACATTGGTGTACCAGTCATTGAGTTTTGACGTCCACCGCGACCAGTGGGATCGGCCACAAGTGTTTTTCCCTGCTTGGCAATAACCTTTGCGGCACCGAAATCGACGTATTTGATTACACCATTATGGTCGAGAAGGATGTTCTCAGGCTTGATATCGCGATGTACCACGCCTGCTTCGTGGAGATAGGCAAGACCCTCCAACATTTGCAGACCGTAGACTTGAATGACAGTCTCGTCTTCAATGCGACCGTGTTCAAGGAGACCTGCCAAACTGCCGCCTGAACAGTACTCCATGAAGATGTAGACCTTGTCTCTATGGGGCTCAATACCATAGTAGCTGACAACGTTGGGATGATCGAGGACTTGCAACACACCCATTTCATCGCGAATCTGCGAGACAATGGTGGGGATGAGTTGAGGGTCTTGCAGACGAATCTCCTTGACGGCCATGAGATGACCACTATCAAGATTGATGGCGGCGTAGACGGAACCGAAAGTACCACCGCCAACGAATTGACCCTGCTGCCAACGCAAAACGACATTGCCTGCAGATGCGGAGAGATAAGTCAAGGCGCGATCGGCTTCGTTGCTGTCTTCAAGAACGCGTCCAAGCGCTTGTCGCTCGGCTTCACGCTCCTTACGGAACTCATCAATCTGTTGGAGCTGCTCGACCCATTGCGCTTGTACAAGCTTGGAACTCTCTTCATCGTCTCTGAGCTTACTGACATCCAAACGAAGCTTTCCGGCCATACTCTCCAATCGCTGTTTCTCTGCTTCAGCAGCAACGTTTGAACGGGCCCCCATGATATCGAAGTGACTGATCAACAATGACATACATCCAGCGACCTTTGCTCTCAGCTTGTCGTACTCAGTCATGCTGATGGAGAGAATGTTCTGTCCTCTTGTCATGACCATGGCAAACTCAAGCGCAACGACTGCCCAGCGGAAAGTCTTGCGGTCTGAAGGAATACAGTCATCAGCAACGAAACTGACCCAGTCAAGCGCAAGTCTTGTCATCTTGAGATTGTGGTAGGCGCGGCGGTTAGGGTCCATGTAGAGCACCGAACGTTGTCCAAACTCGGTCGCGAATGCGAAACATGTTTGAATGAGCTCCTGACACTCGAGGCCTTCGGTCTGTTTACGCACAATCTCGACACTGTCCATAATGGTATTACTGAGCTTGTAGGTGGTACGCCTGATCTTTTGGAGTTCCTGGTTGACTCGGGTCATGTTTGCACGTTGCGGTACCACAACATTGAGGTCAATTCCGATGTTTGAGGCAAAGGCCGTATTGGCGTCTCCAAGTCTCTCCTGGGGTCCATCAGCGATCAGACGCATGAAACCAGTTCGAAGATCGATGTGAGGTGGTGAGAATCCAGACTTTTCAAGAACTGCACCATCCCATGAGATGGCACATTCTGGCTTAAGGATTAGAACGTAAGGGTTAGTGAGGTCTTCAATGGATTCTTCAGGGTGGTAGCATGTGCGAAGAAGAGTCTCAATTTCCTTGAGACGACCGTCCAGGGTAGGGCAGGCGATGAAATACAGGCCACTCTTTTCCGAGTCGGTATCGATGAGGAAATGGCCAGAACCAATGAGTGCGTCTATCAAGTCTTGCATGTGCACAGAGTTCATGTTGAGGCTGTACTCGGTGGCGTTTTCAAAGCGCTGACTTAACAGACGGGAGAAACGGAAGATTTTACGCTGGCGCACACGAACGGAGTCGAGAATGTTCTTATATCTCTTGTCCATCTCAGCACCAGCAACTTCGTCGGGTCGCTTTTGCAGTTCGCGTTCGAAGTGCAACGTCAATCGTGATAGCGATTTCGAAGTCAACGAACTGAATTGCTCGGCGACTTCAACATCACCACCTTCAAGATGTCTTCCCAACTCGTTGCAGAAGCCCCACTCTTGTTCAAGAATTTCAGCTTCCTTGAAAGTATTCTTGTTGGCCATGAGCTTCCAATTCAGCATGCGGAAGTAGAAGCGTACGGCTTCAAGAACAATACGATCAAAGTTCTCGTCGATGCAAGGCGGCAGGTCCCAGCCAGGCTCGGGGTGAGCAGCGAGAAGATAGGCCTCCTTCACCTTGACGGCTAGCTTGAGAAGACTCTGGAATTGGAGAATCATCTGCTCGGCCATCATGACGCCTTGTTGTGCTGGATCCTTCATCTTCTTAGCATAGCCTATGCGGACCTTGATGATCTCTTGAACAAGGCGCGACGGGAAGTTGATCAGGGTCAGCAACTCCTCAATGTATGGAGGCAAATGGCGGTCGGCGAAGGACTCGGCGTTTGATATGAGAGTAGACTTTGCCTTGTCGATGACAGTGTTGACAACATGGAATAGGCCATTGGACTTGTTCTCTTTGTTCTCCTTCTCTTCGTCCCACAAGGAGCGTAGGCCATCTTCCTTGAGAATGCGGTCGATGAATGTACTCTCGTCGATAATGTGGCCGTGAGTGTCTTGGGCGCCGCGCTGTCGTGGCCTGTCAAAGGACAGCTCTTGATTGCCAACCCAAGCTTGCAAGATACCGAGCTGGGTGTTGATGAGGTCTGTAGTGTTGTGCCAGGACATGACAGCATCACAGCTGTTGATGTAGGCGTCCGAAGCAGCACGCGGATTTGCCTGGATGAAAGACTGGCGTGTAGGATATAGGCCCTCGATCTTTTCGATCTTCTGCACGACGTCGCGTACTTGCTCCAGCGGAATCTTGCCTGCCTCGGCTTCACCCTTGATCTCAAAGCCGATGATCTCCTCGATGACAGCCTTGATCCTGCTGCGTCCGTCTTCGATCATGCGCCTTTGAGCAGCCAATGAGCGGCCACACACCTTTGCTCTTACTCCGGTCCATATCTCCATGATCATCGATCTGTCGCTCTGAGGATCCTGGCCACCGATCAAACGCTTCTTCTCTTGCTTGACAACGTCTCCGGTGAGGACGTTGGCCAACATGGAATGCCATTCCAGACGCTCGCGATTCTCGGGAATCTTCAGCTCCTCGATGGATGGCTGCATGTCTTCATTTCCGTAGTATAGTAGCGTCTCTTCATCGTGTTCGTGTTCAATCAAATCTCCGGTCGCAGGCGACTCATCATCAGGCTCGGAGCCATCGCTGTAGTCAAGGCTGGGTGTTCGCGGTTCACCAACGAAGAAGTCATCGGGTGGGGCATCCTGGCGTAGGCGCTGGACATAAGCCTTTTCCTGGGCACGGTATTCGGCGTTGGGGTTGCGGCGGACGCGGTTGGTAGAGGTAGTACGTGCTCGTTGGGCGGTGTTGTTGTAGGAATACTGGTGAGGACGGCGAGCGGGAGCGTAGGCGTTAGAAGGCTGACGAACGTTTGGTGGGCGTGCGGGACGAGCTTGTTGTGGTGGAATAGGATGTGTCGACATAAGCTGAGGGGGTGCCGGGTAGGCAGCATCGGGAGACAAGGCAGTGTTGATGTTCGCTGGGTTGCTGCCACCGCCGCCAGAGCCATTACGGGTGCGCGAATGGCTGGATACGCTCCAGCCAAATTGCGAGGCAGGAGTCATTTGTCCATCAGCGATCGAGTGTGCTGGCTGGAATTGCACTCGCTGGACGTCGGCATCGTCAGGGCCTGTCAAGTCGTTCTCCGTCTCTGTTTCGTAGTCTTCCGAGACATCAGTCACATCGGTGCCTGACGAGTCCATGGCGCGGACGAGATCTGGGCGCTCGTCGTTTCCTTCCTCCATGATTGGGGAAATGAGTGGAAGTGCAGATGCCGGTGCTGGTGCAGGGGCGGTAGAGTCCATCTGGGCTATGCTGCTCGACGCCTGCCAAGAAGCTGCTGGTCGGCTACTTTCTGGTCTTTTGCAATTTTCTCTCTCACGACCTACTGCTGGCGTCCCTTCCACACTCTAGGAATAGGTACGTCTCAGGCTCGTCGGGCCATGTCGTTCCAAGGTGCTCTTTGCGTTGAAACCAAGCGCTTTCCTTATAGGGCGCCGCCACTATCAACCAATAGAATTACATGGTGTCCGTGCGAACTCCACACCTCCAGCTCACCAGCCACACCGCGAAGCGTCCGAGTCATTGTCTGTCACTTTTGATCATCTTCACCATCTTTGTCAAAATCTTAAAACCTTCAATCAGTCAATACGTGCCCATCTACCGAGTAAAGTACACGTTTTGTAACGAGATATCCATCAATAAACTTCTTCTGTCCAGAGATGACCCGCAGACCAAACACTCAATCCCTAATCCCTGAATCAGGGCTCCAATCAATACCGCCAGATGAACATCTTCTTTACACGAAATTTCCAGCGGGGTGTACAGGCTCGGGTGTGTATTGGATGGGAGGCGGGTTGGCTCCAAGAGGCGTATGTTGCATACCACCCTCGTCAAAACGCTTGACCGGCGATCCAAAGTTGGTGGGAGTTGATGGCTTCTCATGCTCATCGCTGGTCAAGCTTGGGCTCTCGCCGTGATGAACGTCGCGCATCACCTCAACATAGTCGTACTATCACACTCGTCAGTCGTGCTTCGTGGATGAACAGAATTGATACACACAGCAAACTCGCCAATTTCCACATCGTCAATACCAAGATCCTCCTCTTCCGGAGTAGCGCGAAGTCTGAAGACAGGCAGATACTTGCCAATGAAATTGAGAATGTAGAGGATGATCAAAGAGCCGACAAACGAGTAGCTGCCACCTGCAACTGAGCCAGCCAATTGAATTCCAAGCTGACGGTAATTGTGGTTGAGCCAGCCACCAGAGATGACTGTAACACCGTCAAGGTGGGCTATGTAGTCGCTGCGATTGTTAGCAAGGATCTCCCTGATCCGATGGAATTAGACTTACGCAGCGAACAGGGCAGTAAGGGGGTTACCGATGAATCCACCAACAGCATGGACAGCAAAGATGTCCAGGGCGTCGTCGCAGTTAATCAGGTACTTGAGCTTCGTTGCGTAATTGCATCCAATGCCAGCGACCACTCCGAAGACGACAGCAGCCCAAGCGGGAACGTAACCAGACCCAGGTGTGATAGCGACCAGTCCGGCCACCACACCACTGCAGAAGCCGACAGTCGACCACTTTCGCTCAAGGCGGTAGTCCAGGAGACACCAAGTGATACCGCCGACGGAGGCTGCAAGGTTGGTGACCACAGTAGCCATGACAGCGCGCATATTGGCGGCAAGTGCACTACCAGCGTTGAATCCAACCCATCCAAACCACAGGAAAACGGTTCCAACAACGATGTGAGTTACGTTGTGAGGGCGGAAGTTGAGCTCATGAGTGCCATGACCCTTGCGATGGCCCAGCACGAAAGAATAAGCCAGTGCTGCCGTGCCAGAGGCAATGTGGACAGGAGTTCCGCCGGCGAAATCAAGACCGCCGAGCATGTACAGCCAGCCTGAAGGGTTCCAGGTCCAGCAAGCAATGGGGTCGTATATGACGGTAGTCCAAATGAACATGAAGATGGCGCAAGGAAAGAGGCGGCCACGTTCAGCGACAGCACCCACAGCAAGAGCAACACTATAATATGGTCAGCTTTGGTACGCATCAAGTCGATAGTGGCTGATAGACTCACGTAATGGCTGCAAACATGCCTTGGTACACTGCATACAGGAGATCAGGAATTCTTGAGCTGCCGACAGAGGGTTGAGCAAGCACATCCATGAAGCCAAAGTTGTCAAGTGCGCCGATGAACTTGCCAGC
Organism: Aureobasidium pullulans EXF-150; assembly: GCF_000721785.1. NCBI lineage: Eukaryota > Fungi > Ascomycota > Dothideomycetes > Dothideales > Saccotheciaceae > Aureobasidium > Aureobasidium pullulans. Next base: position 466,131 of record NW_021941029.1, on the reverse strand, counting down.
CTTGTGAGAGAATGCGAGAGAGTAGCCCCAGAAGAACCATTGAAAGGAGACAACTGCAGTAGCCATGATAGAGAGCCAAATGAGCGAAAGAGCCGACTTGCGTCTTGCCAATCCAGAGTAGAAGAATCTTTAGTGGCCGTCAGCATGTTGTACTCTTCATGTTTCTTGTAACATATTCTTACCCTACACCCGGAATCATCAAGAAGACTAAGGCGGTACAAAGGATGACGAAAGCGACATCGCCGCTCTACAAGATTGTCAGCAACGATCTCAAAATCGTGATCTCGCACAATTGCGCACCTCATAGAAGATGTTCAAGTTATCATTCAGTGAATCACCTCCAGTAGCAGTGGTGCCATTGTAGGCTACGAGTGGGACGTAGTTGGTGTCCGACTCGCCAGGACCAGTACCACTCATGACGAGGTAGGATGGCTGGTGGTAGTGCGGTACCGGTTCTGCCATGGTTGTCAGTGTTTGAAGGGAAAAAACCATGGAAGGTGCGCACTCGGCGGGGCTTGCAGTGGAGACAGCTCCCGGGATATTTGAAGATGTGAAAGTCGATGCCGCCGTCACTCGTGGAATTTTGTTTCAAAGCACAGCGAGATGAGATCGGTTCAGGGCACCACTGTTTGTTGGAGTCAACGTTTGATGTGGTTTTCAAGGACGAATGCAGTTAAAGAGTGTGCTTGGCCTTGTCACGAAAGGTCCCTTTTGAGAATGCGACAAAGGACTGATTGATAGGCCTGAAGGAGTGGATAAAGGATGCGGCTCACACATGCAGCCGTCTATCATACTTAAACGCAGTTGAGTTGTATCATCCTGGAAACATGGATGCTATCGAGGTCTGTGACTTATCTATTTCCATTCCCATTTGTCGACATGGCGACGACCTGCTGTGGAATGTTGGGCATTCGGTACATAGGCTCCATGTTTTCCGCCCTCGATAACAGTACAACTTGCCTCAAGCTCTGCGGGCACATGATCGTTATACCACAGCAGATTCTGTGAGCGCATGTATGATTTATGCAATAACTATTGGGGGGTAACACAGCATGCAGCAGGTCGTAGACGGACAAAGGACGTGTACCGTATTTGGAGCGTTTGGAATTGATGGTTGATCCAAGGCCCTGGGTTATCCTGGGCTCCTCTCAGAGTAGGGCAAGAACCAGGCTGCATCTGATTCATGGTGGGTTCGTATACTGAACTAATATGGAGGCAAGATTGGCTTCCTGAGACTCTTGAGCAGAGAGTAATGTACAACGGAACTCGCGTAGTAGGTCACCGTGGAACTTTGCTCGAAAGAGCTCCATTAGAGAGTCGAACGTTCGAATGTAGGCTTTGCAGGTCAAGCGAGAGCTGAAACTGCTGGTAATAGGCATGTCCACGTTGTGTCCAAGTAGGTTGGTGGATGTGAAAGGGGTCGATCTCCACCGTACCTAAGCCTGCAGTCAAAGCTGTTGAAACGCATGATATTTTTCTGAAAGCAAGCCGCGTCCAGTGAGAGCGCGTAGAAAAGTGACTCTCTTTGGACAGACGTGCGATCTCGAAAAACATCGTGCCTTTCGACAGCAGTTTCCGGCTCGGGCCCGGTGCGGGCGATCAAAGCTCCCCCCGCATGACGCATTGCAAAACCGACGGGCCCGGAGCATTTGACTTCTTGAAGGCCGCGACCCTCGAACAGCAGGCTCCTACACGACTAGCCATGGAATCCAACGCCCCTTCACGCGGCGTACCGCCACCCAACGACGGCCTGTCGGCAGTCAGAGTGGTCCTCCCCACCACCGAAGAGGAATTCAAGAATGATGTCCGCGTCTCGTTCGATAAACTCAGCAACAAATGGGTGCTCGAGGACGGCAACGACGAGTACGAATGGAACGCACAATTCGAGAAGTGGGTGCCTTCGGTCGACGAGGCGCTCATGCAGCAACAGGCCTCGATCTATGCCATGAAGGACGTCGACGAGAGCGCGCCCGCCATCGACACCAAGAAGCGCAAGGCCGATATCAAAGCAACCAAGCAAGACGGCAAGAAGCCCAAAATCGAGCGACCAAACAGCGCAGTCTACGTGACAGGCATCCCTCTCGACGCTAGCATTGACGAGATCCACGATGTTTTTAAGAAGTACGGCATCATCGAAGAAGACATTCACACCAATCTACCGAAGATCCGCATGTACGCCGACGATAATGGGAGCTTCAAGGGCCAGGCCAAAGTCATCTACTTCAAGCCTCAGAGCGTCAGTCTGGCTATCACCATGCTGGACGGCACCGATCTGCGCAAGCCAGGTGATGGCGATCTTCATGTCGAACTCGTCGACGACTCATACTCGAACAAGAACAAGGACCCCAAGGACCAGAAAGAGCAGAAGGAGGTCTCGGTTGAGAACATCAAGAAGAGACGACCAAAGCAAGATCGCTACCTGGCTATTGAAAAGACGAAACAAATGAACGCTCGCCTCGCCGACTGGGACGATGACGACCCAAGCGTCGTCGCACCCCCGCCAAACCCCTCGAAATACGCAAAGCTCGTCGTCCTCAAGCACATGTTCACCCTCCAGGAGCTGGATGAGGACGCTGGCGCGCTCATCGAGATCAAGGCCGACGTGCGCGACGAAGCATCCAAATACGGCGAAGTCACCAATACCGTTCTCTACGACCTCGAGCCCCAAGGTGTCATCACTGTGCGCTTCAAGGAAGCCGACTCGGCTGCTCTCTGCGCCGAGGCCTTCAATGGTCGCTGGTTCGACAAGAGAAAGATCGTCGCCTACGTGCCGCAGCATCGCGAGGACTACAACAAGAGCAAGGGAAGCGGTCAGGATGGTCTTCAGGACATTGATGAGGACGAGCCAGATGATGACGATGACGAAAAGGAGCGTGTTGCAGGCTCTGCTGTGGAAGGTCACCGTACCCTAGAGGCCGAGAAGGAGAAGAACCCTGCCGCAGAGGCGCAGAACGTACAGGACGGTGGCCTGAAGACTAATGCTTGAGTGACTACCTATCAGCGAGGCGTTTGGACAGGCAGGGGCTTTGGTGCATCAGGGTCGGCGTTACATATTCTCTCTCCCCATTGTAAACTAGACGTTTGAACTCGGCTGTCAAAAGACACAATGATTTTCAGTAAAGCTGGACTTTCCACTGAGAGCAGCTCTTCCATCAGCTCTCTCTGGACAACGCTCTAGTTCTCGCGAACATTGTGCATTGTAATGGCTACGGATCGTAGTGCTATGTAAGTAAGATCGTTTACGAATAGTAAGAGCTTAAATGCAATTACTATACGAAATCAACGTTTACTCTTTCTTCTTTATTATGTCGTGTTATTCTACGTCTACTCTTCTCTATATACTATAGCTACTGTCATGCACGGTACTTTAATAAACTATTTTGATGTCTAGTAAAGGCTTTGAGAGAAGTTTTTTCTAAAATATTAATCCCTTCACTTGTTAAAGTAATAAACAGTTAGTAGGAAAACTTCTAGAAGATAAAAAGCTATTATTATTAGAAAAATTATATAGCTACTTCTAATGGCATTCTAAAGAGCTAGAGTAGAGTCTACTACTAGTCTACTATTTTATTATACTATTAAAGGTAGCTAAAGGCCATTCTGTAGAGTTTTATATAAAGTTTGTACCGGCTAAACTCCGGCTAAACATGGTTTGCCTAATGTTTGCACAAATTCTAGCAGCCTAGCGGCATAACGCGGCGCTTTTAACTCTTTTAATTCTATCTAACTTCTTACCTACTCTTTACTCTACTCTTTTAAGTTGTTTAAGCCTTTTTGCAACTAAACCCCTATTAGGTAGGTACTAAACTATAAGGATCTCCTTTATTCTACTACTTTCCCTCATATATGCGCTCTTTAACCGGTTAAGAGATGCGTGTTATGTTCTAGCTACGCGCGCATATAACACATCGGCCTCTACTACTTTCACTCGAGCGACTTACCGATGTAACCCATGGCTAACAACTATGAACAGATAGAGACCGCGCAAGTAGAATGTCCCGCTTTCCGGCCGCCAGAAATATGGTTAAGAGATCACTAGTACGTAGCCGCGTGCTTTCTTTACTACTCTGAACTTCTACTTTCACGCGCCTTCGCTCGATAACTTGATCTTTGCCATTACGGCTCACTTCTACGGGATCTTGTCGCATTTACTGACGAAGTCGGCCACAGGTTGACGCGATTTGTTGTCATCGAGTCTCCGAAGGCGTAAGTCACCCTGTCCTCATTTCGGCGTCCGACGTTCACTGGCTGACCGCGTCTCGCGTTTTAGAAGGAGCAATATCTACTGCGCTGGAAGCATGACGAGCCATCACAAGCCATCTTATCCTGGCATGATCTGGAAGACCTGGGTTCAATCGCCGACTTTCTCCAAATCTATGTCGGCAATTATGTCACCTCGTATGTTATCTATTTATTTATAGGCTTCACTTCCATCGCGACTTGCTCACATACATCATCCAGTCTCAAATCCGGCAACAGTTCACTCGGCGTCCCTGTCCAGGTAACCTCACTGAAGCGCAAAAGTCCTCATGATGAAGGTTCAACAAGCCGGGCTTCTTCTCAAGACACCACCACATCCACCTCTTCCATTTCAGCTCAAAAGCTCGAGGTCTATAATGGAATTCTCCAAAGAAAGGCTGGAGACATATATCCTGTCCACCCAGCTTGCCCGTCCCCGAGAATGCCTCGTATCGACGCAACCACAGTTCCCACTCCTGAAATGCTGGCAGCCGCAAAGGCTCACCTAGCGGATGGCGTGAAGAAAGCCCGTCGATTCGTTCGACGACAGTTCTTGGATCAGCTCCTCCGTATTCCTGGTCCACCCGTCACATTTGTCAACGACAGGAACAAGGAGACCCCGTCTCTAAGCTTCACTTGTATCCAAGATTACGTCTACGGAGAGGGTGTATCGAGTGCAGATGCCGTTATGCTGGGCTGTACGAAATGTCGGCCAGACATGGGTAGCGACCGTGGCTGCGAGTACACCAGAAGATGCGACTGCCTGGAATACGCGACACCCGACTTCAAAAGTCAAGGACTCAGCAAGGAGGAACAGAAAGCTCATTACGAAGCCTGGCAGGCGGGCGAGCTCGACGCCGCCGAGTTGCCCAAACGATTTCCCTACAGGCTGGACAACGATCAGAGGACGGGCATCAAGCAGTACGTCCTTGATGGCTTCTATCTTGAGAGTAGGAACGTGCTCTACGAGTGCAATCCGAAGTGCAAATGCGGTCCCAAGTGCAAGAACCGGCTCGTACAGAAGGGGAGGACGGTTCCGCTCGAGATCTTCAAGACGCAACAAAGAGGTTTCGGTAAGCTCTTCTTCTTCTATTCGAACAGTTTCGATCGCTGCTGACAACACAAAGGACTTCGTTGCCCTGTGAATCTGAGGCGTGGACAATACATCGACAGATACCTCGGTGAGCTGATCACCGATCATGAAGCAGATGCTCGCGAGGCGTTTTCAGGCCGCGACAAAGCCTCCTACCTCTTCTGGCTCGACAAGTTCGCAAACGACGACGGTCCTCCTGGCTCCCTCCGCACAAACGATTGCTATGTCGCGGACGGCGAGAAGATGGGTGGTCCCACCAGATTCATCAACCATAGTTGTGATCCCAACTGTCGCTTATTCACCGTCAGCTACAACAAACACGATCAGAAGATCTACGATCTGGCATTCTTTGCCCTCGAAGACATACCTGCTGGCACCGAACTGACGTTTGATTACATGGACCCGGAGGAGGGCGAGGCTGGTCAAGCTGTCCACGAAGAAATGGATGAGGGTACTGTGGCTGTGGACTGTCTCTGTGGTGCGAAGAATTGCAGAGGAAAGTTGTGGATGTGAGCAAGCATTGAATCAGCAGCCTTCGAGACTCTATACCTCGTGTCTTTCTTGATCTTTGTTGGCGAGTGATGGAGAAAGACACTGCTTGGTGGAGACTCTCGACGGACAGATGAAACAGCACATTCAACCAGACAATGCTGTGATCACAGCCTGTGGCGGAAGATGAAGGGATGGACCAGATGAGTCCACAAACGTAGGATGCTTCTTTTCACTCGGCATATTATAGCAAGCGAATTTTCCTTTCGATCAGTTACACTCAAACCAGTCATGCCAAAGGCTATCGCGTTATTTGACATCACCGGATTGTCTTGTGGAAGAGGTGAGCTCACATAAGAGTGACCTCTCTTTTCTAGCGAAGCCTTGAGAAATCTCGTTATCCTTCTTCACCCGACGAGAACTCGTCAGACACTCGCGAGCTTGAGAACTGTCGTTGAACTTCCAGCTTTCTTCCGCAAATTATGCTCGGAGTCAGAAAGGATTGTTGCCAATCCGCCAGAATTGATGTCCGTTCAAAAAAGTAGTTGTGTACGGTATCACCCTGACCCCGCTGTGCCAAGTCATGGTCAGACTTCCAACAGGCAAGTTTTACCGAACGACTTTGGACCTTTTCGCAAACAAGAGCATCAATCTATCAAGAACAGACTACGGTCACATCATCCTAACAAAACACACCAAGCATCTAGGGAGCTACCTAGGACTTCCATCATTAGTAAATGAGCGGTGATTACTGAAGCCATTCATTTTCTCGGCACCTCTGGAGGAGCAGAAAAAGAGTTATACGTTGGGGAAAAAAAACCGAACATCGATACAATTACCATGGAGTACCTCATTCGACTTGCGCAGATGCACGAGACGTTCCGGAAGCCAGAGCTGGAGGCTTTGGCGGCGTTGCACGATGTGAACTTGGAAATCTTGGAATACTCAGATCAGGTACGACGGCATCTCACCTTTCTCTGCTTGAGCAACTTGAATCTGGAACAGAGAGCCACGGAACCGAGGTTGAAGCAACTGCTTAAATCATCCGACTATCGAGTCGGCATCACGATGGGATTATCACTTGGATTACACGGACACGAGCTAATCAATACGTATAGTCACCATTCTGCATAGCGAGGATCCCATCAGACGCAGATGCAGCAAAACTGATCGCTCGATCCATGTTGACCATAGCAGTCTACCAACTCTGGGGTATCGGTAAAAACTACGACGAATGCCATGCAGACGTCAAGAAACGAACATCGCATATCTGGCCAAAGTACAAAGAAAGCGCCTCGTTCAGTTTCCAAATCGACAGTTATCAGGCCAAGCGCACCAACGCAGAAAAGAGAGATATCGTCGAATCTTTCTCGTACATGGCTTTCGAAGGACCAATCAAGATGAGGGACCCGGATCTGCCTATGGTGGTACTTGAAGAATATGACTTAGAGGTCAGAGATCCCAAGCGTGTGGCGCTAGGTCTCCTGGTCGGTGAAAGTGGACGCTCAGCATGGAACAAATACGACCTTAAGAAGCGCAAGTATATCAGCACGACATCGATGGACTCGCAACTGGCCTTGATCACAGCAAACATGGCTCACGCAGCACCCGGCAAGATCTTTTACGATCCCTTCACCGGCACTGGAAGTTTCCCGATCGCTTGCGCACATTACGGTGCTACCGTGGTCGGCAGTGACATCGATCCTCGTAGCATTCGTGGAAAGCCGGATCGCAATGTCATGAGCAACTTTGTACAATACGGTCTGGTGCCACAATATCTGGAGATGTTTGTGAGCGATTTGACAAACACACCGATCAGAAAGACACGATGGCTGGACGGTATTGTTTGTGATCCTCCATACGGTGTGCGCGAGGGATTGAGAGTGCTGGGCAGCACGAGAGAGGATCTCCAGAAGGAGGTTCTGCTCAAGAGCGGTGTGCCAGCACATCTTGCACCAGGTTACATCCCTCCAAAGAAGCCTTACAGTTTCGACGCCATGCTGGACGATATTCTGGACTTTGGCTACAACCATATGGTGGACAATGCAAGACTCAGTATGTGGATGCCGGTGGCTAACGATGAGGACATGGAGATCCCTGTTCCCAGCCATCCTGCGATGGAGCTGGTAGCTGTCTCGATCCAGCAATTCAACAGATGTGCGTTGAGTATCTCTGTACGCAATGTGGAGCACAATATGTTGACTACTCTCGCAGGGGCCCGCAGACTACTTACTTACCGCCGCGTTCCAGAAGCACAAGTTGACCAAGAAGCACTTCGAACCCGCGAGAAACGTGAAGAGGCGACTGGAGTGACGGCAGATGATCTCAACGCCTTCCGACGAAAGGTATGCACATGGCACGCAAGCGTTAACGGGTTTCGTCACAGCTAATGCATGGCGCAGTATTTCCAAGGCTTCAAGGATCAGCAGCAACAACAGGTCGACTCGGAGACTGCATCATCGTGAGTCGTGCCGTTTCAACAAGGCGGTCATGGTGCGGGCTGGAGTCAAGACTTGAGCGGCTGAAACGGACAGCTGGGCGGCGTTCGGTCTTGAGTCCAGCTGGTGGTTGCTGTTGGACGCTCAACGTATGTCGGCGAGGCGGAGTAGGCGGTCACAGGTTTGGTGACGAAGAGCCGTCTTATGTCATGAGTGAAGGCAGGCATCATTTGGACTAGCCACCTGATGGACTTTGGGCGAAGAAATGACTGCAGCCAGATAGAAAGCAACATGTACCGATCCGAGTCATGAGACTGTGAGACACAGGAGATCTCAAACCACGTGAGAATGTAGTGACTTCCTCCATTGCATTGTCGACGGAGACGGCAGCCGCGAATACGTAACCTAGAGTGCTTCGCCTCAGCACATGAGCAGACTCACACCGTCTGACTGTTTGGACAGTTGGTATCGCAATCTCGGCTCAATCGCTCGTGAGCCTCGAGGTGTTTTGTGGATATACAAACAGAAACGCGAACCCTTGCAACGTCTCGCGTCGTTTGATTCCTTCCTACCGGTTAGGTCGGCGGATGGGGTAACCATTCCGAGGACAGGCAATGATGTGCAGAATGGCTAGACACGAAAAGGTGGTGGGAAAAGAAGTGGAACCTGGGATCTTCGAGACTTGAGTATTGGAGGGTGAGCAGAAAAGGCAATCTTGTAGATCTATCCATGCCAGGGTTCGATGGCCCTGAATATCATGCTTTTCAGGATAAAGTCAGGGACGGCAGGAAGGAAGTGTCAAGCTGAGACGTGGCATGTTTCCTTGGCACAACGTTCCACACGCTGCTCGTCCACGCAAACTTGCACAACACACAAGAGACAAGGGAAAGCTGAGCAACGTGTGAGGCTGACTCAAATTGACAGCCCTGTACATACAACTCACAACAGCGGTGGACGGCAAAAGAAGAATTGGTCAATTCTCTCCTGCCTGTGCTCCTGCTTGCCACTTCGAGAGTCCAGTTTCCCAAAGACCTGGATAAGTCGGTAAAAAGGCTTCAGAGCTTTGCAAAATATGGAATGCCTCCTGCGAACTCATGCGCCATAGAGCAACTACTGCAAGAAATTCCTGAGTTAAGGTCGTTTCTGGACAGGTTCTTGTTCATATCAGGAAGTTCAACGGTCAACGGGGGGGAAAGGGGGACGCTTGGGTGGGTCTTTTGACAGTCAGGGGTCGTTGGCGGTCGTGCGAAGGACCTCGTTCGCGAGGCGTGTGCTTTGGCGAGACTGAGTGGTCAGAAGTGTGGGGGTATCGCGACATCCCTGCCAAACTCTACCTGCAACACGAACGACACTCATGAAGCATTTTTCTGAAACTCCATCTGGTAGATCAGATCCTTGAGGAGATATGGTGCGATCTAAAGGTAAGAAGATACGATGGAGTTGATATCTTCGTTGCTTGCTGCTCTCTTGTTCTTCTATTTCGTGATGCTTCTTTCTTTATTCGCTTCTTTCTCTGCGCATCTCTAAATTTACATTCCTTCACAACGTTGCTGCAGCGGCTGGAATCCGCGATCGTTGTACTTCCCTTACATACTTTTCCACTTGGTCTTCCGGGAGCCACCGTTGGAATCGATATTTGCTCCTTGCCCAAGCCTACCTCCTTTGCAACGACAGTCGCGTAGTACTTAAGAGTCCAACGTGTCGACGAGGTTGGGATCTTCGAAATCATATCCACTCCTTTGGTTCAGCAATTCACATAACCACATTCTTTACTTGCACCTTGCCTTGCAAAAGCAAATCCACGATCACTACTTCTACAAAACATCCTTCTCGGCATATCTTCTTTGCAGCATCTTTTCAGATCAACAACACTACATCACAATCACAATGCCTTCTCGCTCCAACCGCAACATTGCCTCTGGCTCTCTTCGCAAGCTGAAGACTGTCTTCTCGACTTCTCACACTCACATTCCCAACGCTCCTCTATCGCCTGTTTCGGAGAACTCGGACAGCTGCTGGACTGTCAGCAGATCGTCGACTGGCAGCCGCTTCAGCCAACTCGTCTCCTCAGTGTCATCATACTCCATCGGCAACTTCAGCATTCGCCGCAGCCCCAGTCAACTAGAACTCGAGCAGGAAGAGGAGAAGATCGAGACCCCGGAAGAGCTCCTCAGCCTGATTGAGCCCCGTCCCTTCGCTGGCACTGCCGTCGGAGGCTTCGAGGATGTTCTGTTTGGCCGCCTTTGATCAATAATCACAGTCAACACATCAACATCAACAACAACAACCAAACTTTAATGATCAACGCCTTTTTCCTTCTCCAAAATTCACACAACACGACGCGACGCATCATCAACAACAACATCAACGTTGGCGTTTCATCCCCCCACTGTCGCGCGCAACGGCCCCCGACGGTTGGGCGGGCTCTCTTCAAACGGTCACACATGTTCATCTTGAACACTCAACCGGACTGGCAGTGATGATGGCATTGAGATGAAATTTCCCAGTGTCACCGTTCGCTCCTCTCATCAGAGACAGTCGGCTTTCCCAGCTGCTCAACTTTTCTTGAACATTACTATTCACTTCTTCTCATTCGCTTCTTGACGATACCTGGGTACCTACCAGACGGTGGTGCCTGTTTGATTACCCCTTCTTTTTCCTCTTCCTCTTATTCTTCAACCTTCTTCTTGTACTCCTATAGGATCATCTTGTGTGGAGTGGCTACTGTGCAGGACTTTTCTGCCGGGGCCTTTTATCTTCTTTTTACTAGAGAACATTCTCAAATGAATAAACGATCTTACACTTCAAATCTGCTTGTCTATCTTTCCATAACGCTATGATCAAAATTGCAATATAGATCGTCGATCTGACTTGATATACTCCACGCCTTCGGCTTTACCGTAGCTGAAGGAAGGAAGCCACGAAGACGTGGCCGGAAATATCGGCCAACGCCGACCTGAAGTATTCATCAGAGGAGATGAAGCGGCCAACATCATCTTTATGTTTTTCGTATTTCAACGACATCATTAGAAAGGCTTGTGCTGACCTGCAGCAGATCTGGAGATGAGTTGATGTGGGGGAGATAAATTAATGCTTGAGCCTATTTTCGATGGATCAAGATGGTATACGACCGTGCTGTGCAGCAATGCAGCAAAATCCAATCAACCGTGCGATGGAAGCACAATTTATCTCCAATGCACTCACGCATAATGTCATGCATGTTTGCGAGATGCGGCAATGCAGCAATCCAGGAAGTAGCACCAAAGAATGTAGCAATGCTTGGCTTGCAACAATTGATTGGACCTTCCTTGACTGAGCACCTGCCTTGACTGCCTTCTTGAAAATGGAGTTTCTTTGTCTGTTTGCTTGCTTCTGACTTTCTCTCCGTCCAGTCATTTTCATCTCTTCATCTACAATATCCTGCTGCTGACCTTTTTGTCACTCCTTGGAATCTCCTCTTTTGCACGGCGGGTCTGTTGCGAGAACTGCTCTTCTATAATTGTTTCCTCTACTCTCGAATCATCCCTTTGTCCATTTTATCTCGACCATCGACAAACTCAAGATGCGCTCAATCACAATCGCCGCCGGCATCGTTCTGGCTTTCTCTCCTCTTCTCGTCTCGGCTCAAGGTCGTATGGGCTTCGCATTGGGCACTCACTTGCCAAATGCATCATGCAAACTCGAATCCGACTACGAAGCCGACATGATAGCTATCAAAAAGAACTCTGGCAGCAATCTCGTTCGCATGTACTCCTCTGCCGATTGTGAATGCGTGCCGAAAGTCCTCGCCGCTGCAAAGGCTCAAGGATTCCAGGTTCTCCTCGGCGTCTGGCCTGATGATAAGGTGAGTATGACTCTTGACAAGTATGCTGTGCAGACCGGCATCGACGGATACCTTGACCAGGTCTTTGGTGTCAGCGTTGGTTCGGAGACGATGTATCGAAAGACCTTCACAGGCCCTCAACTCCTAGAGGCCATCAACGATGTCAGAACGGTGTTGCCGAAGGGTGTCAAGGTCGGCACGGCAGACAGCTGGAACAAGTTCGCCGATGGAACAGCCGATGCTGTCATCAAAGGAGGGGTCGACTTTTTGCTGGCTAATGGCTTTGCATACTGGCAAGCACAGCCCATCACCAATGCCACTAGGACCTTCTTCGACGACATTCAACAAGCTCTTGCTCATATTCAGACTGTCTCGGGCTCCCTGAATGCCATCGAGTTCTGGGTGGGTGAGACTGGCTGGCCGACGGATGGTGAGTTGATGGTCTCAATCTTCTTGAAGCATGTACAATACTGACCTTCATCCAGGTGGAACCAACTACGGCGCCGCCATCGCAAGCACGAAGAACGCACAAACATACTACGACGACGCCATCTGCGGCATGCTGGCATACGGCGTGAACACCTTCGTCTTCGAAGCCTTCGATGAGCCCCAGAAACCTGCAGCCATCGGCGACAGTGGAGCCGAAGGAGACGAGCGTCACTGGGGTGTCATGACCTCCGATCGCACACCCAAATTCCCATTGACCTGCTAGTTGCTCCAGAAGGCCGAAAAATGCGGTACAACGACTTGATGACAAACATGAAAGAAACAGCTCTGACTGTTGTGAGCTGAGAAGATAATCAAGGAAACCTGGCATATGCATGTGGGAGTTGTAGGGGTATTGTTTTTTGTTTCCTTTTCCTGAGTTCGAAGATATCGCTGGGAATGCATTCAGCTTTACATGCAAAATTTTGATAATCCTTTTCCCTTGTATCTTTCCTTGAACGCCTTACGCCTTGCTTGTATGCATGTATGAAGTGTTCTCTGCGTCTCCACCAGCCAAAGCCCTATGTCAAGGACTTCAGATGCTCTTCTCTCAAACGGCCGATGATGGACAGCGAGTGACAGACGCTTGACCTCCTCGGCGCGGTGTAGTGGCAGTATCGTGTTCAGCAATGATGACCAACAGCTCAATCATCAAAGCCACCAAACTCCTCATCCTCTTCCTCATCATCGACCTCCTCACCCTCAATCTCACTCAACTCCTCATCATCATCCTCAATACCCAACCACACCTTTACCCTCTCATCATCCAGTGCTTCTGCCACCTTCTTCCTCACACTCTTCAAGACACCCTTCTCCCCCAACTCGACCATCGGCGCCATCATCTCCTCCCACGGTGTATTCTCCGCCTCCATTGTCCCCTCCTCCCCACCGACCTTCTCAAGCTCATCAACATAAACGTCCACAACATGATATTTCAACCCATTAGGCACCTTGGGCTCCCTAGGATTCAACGGAATCTCCCTGATCAAATCCAAATAATCCTTGCGTGTCTTTCCATCCTTCCACGAATCCTTCGCGACAAACGCAAACCCAGCATTCACAAAACTTCTTATCAAGAACAGAAACTTATCCATGCGTAAAGAATCGATGGCCGTGTATTCCCTGGCAATGGTTTCCCAGAACGCGCGCATGAAACCTAGGAAATTCGCGCGTGTGCTGAGGAGAGATACCAAAGCCGAGAGATCGAGGGCGAGACGGCGTTGCGGGGACGGTTTGTCGCAGGACCACATTGTGTAGAAGAGGGCTTTGTGGAGTTTTAGGAAGTCGAGGTGGGTGAAGGGGGTGCTGCGGGACAGGAAGGTGCGAAGGGAGAGGACGGCTTTGTCGCGGACTTGGCGGTCTGGTGGGGTTTGGGTTAGCTGGGTGTGCTGGAGGGGGGTGTAGAGGTAGGTGGAGAGGTGGAGGGGGAGCGGTACCATTGTGGACTAGTTGTTTGATAAATGGGTTATTGGGGGCTGCTGATTGCGCCATCTTTGCGGAGGTCGTGTGTGAAGAGAGCGGTATGCGTGAGGACGATGGAGAAGCGATCGATCGGTAGACTCGGGTTGGTTGTCAAGGTGTTCGTGGAGCGGTGACTTGGGGCGCAAGTGAATGTTTTGGATAGCTTCTTGCTTGGTCGCAAAAGATGCGAATGCGATGGCCTTGGCAAAGAAAAAAAGTCGATGGAGAGTCGCGCTTCTCAGGGTTCGCTTCGCGCGGCTTTGTTCCGCGTCCCGAGATGCTTGCTTGGGGTGCCGTTTGGAACGTGAAGGTATCGATGCCATCAGCAACCAACAATACTGCATATGGCATGTTCGAAGCAGGAGGGTTGAAGGACAGTAGTTTTCATGTGCTTTGCAAAGTATATCATTCATTACTTCTTGTATCCTCGAGCTCAGATACACTGTGTTGGCTCTTCTCATAGCTAATGTTACAAAGGCATCGTTCGACCTTGAAAGCCATTTCAAACCATAAACCATCCTTCATCTTGCAACTCAAAGCTCAATCCTTTCAATCCTTTCAATACTCAAAGTCGTCATCAACAGAAGGTCCCTTGTTCTTACCCACAGACTCTTGCTTCCTGTACATTTCAGCAACCTGTCTGGCAGTAGTAGCATCATCAGGTTTCTTGTCATCACGATCGCGGATGTATCTCGGGAACCGTAGACTGACACCCTTACCGCTGGGATCGTTCAGCGCATCAGCTGCAGCCTTGTAGCGTGGTGACAGTGTGAGATCGGCAGTCTTGACCTCCCAGACCAGGCGAGGCTCGAACCAGACGTCGGGTTGGTCTTTGTTGCCTGAGGAGTGGCTGTAGAAGGGCTTGGGGCGGTCGATAACCAGTGGTAAGAGCGTCTCATGCAGTGACTCGAGGAGAGCTTCTGAGAATCCCGTGCCGATGTTGCAGACCGTCTCGTATTGCTGTGATGATTGGTTGTAGCAGGCGAGAAGGAATGCACCATAAACATTTGTGCGTTTTCCTCTTCCGTAGTAAGCACCGAGGACGACCAGATCCAAAGAGTCTCCTGCACCAGCGAGATAATCTTTCTTGACCTTCAACCAGTTTTGCGAGCGGCGCGAAGGCTCGTAGTATGATTCAGGACCGTCCAACATCTTCACCATCAAACCTTCACAAGAGGCTTTGATCGAGTCCTCGAGCAAGACTTGAATTGCATCAAGGTCGTTGGTGTCACCGTATTGAGCAAAGGCAAACTCGCCCTCGACCTCTTTGAAGGCCTCGTACAGCTTGACTCTGCGCTCACGGAAGGATTGGTTGACAAGAGCCTCGCCATTGAGGAAGAGCAGATCGAAAGCAAAGACACAAACCTTGACCTTAATGTCTTCGGCCTTGACATCCTTGCGTTTTCTCGTCATAAGCTGTTGGAAAGGCAACACCTTCTTCTCGTCAACATCCCAGGCGACGGTCTCGCAGTCCAGCACAAAACTCTTGGTACCGTCCTTGACCCAAGTGGGCAGCTTTGCGAGAATATCAGGGTACTTCTTCGACAAATCTTCACTGTTTCTCGAAAAGATGTTGGAAACGCCCTTTGCAGAGTTGCCAGCAGTAGGGGCAGCAGTGGCGTAGGTCAGATCGGCATCGTGGGCGACAAAGTGAATCTGTGCTCTTTCTCCATCGTACTTGTACTCGCAGGTAAAGTCTTTGCCCTCGAAGCGGTCAAGGACTTCAGTGATAGACTTGGTCGGCTTGGCCAACATGGGCTTGAGCGGAACACCTGGTTGAAGCTTGCATGCATCGTGCAGGTCGAACACGCCGTTCTCGAGGTATGCAGGAATGATGACTTCGTAGCTGGGGAGTTCGCTGTCGATGAGTTAGCGTTACATTGGGCATAAAGAAAGGTCAAGGACTGCATACTTGTAGACGTTCTTCAGGACGCGTTCACCCTTCTCCAGTTGCTCGGTGCTAGGAGCCTTGTTGGTCTTGGTCATGACATCGTGATAAGTCATGGCTGAAGCTACCGAGACAAGCACAGTTTTGTCTGCCAGACCCAGGCGCATCTTTCCTTCAAGTGTGCGCACGATGAACTTTGCTTCGCTCGCTCCACCCTTATTCTCTTCGATATCGACTCCCTTGCCCTTTGGCAGATTTGCGTCGGCAGCAGAAAGCAACTTGTGAATACCAGAAACCTTGCGACCTTGGCCACCAGAACCCTCGATCTTGGCAATAGCCATGAGTTGCTCATGTACACCACGAACAGTCAAGGGCTTTGGCTTGAACATGGTGGGCTGACTGCCCTTGCTCTTTGCCGCAACGAGACCAAGATCGCCGATCTTTTGTTGGTCCTCCTTGATGATTTTGAGTGATCGACCTGTGGACTCGCCAATTGCCTTCATGATGAGACTCTCGCCAATTCCCAGCTCGATACCAGCATAGTCTGCTGCGAGTTTTCCGAGCATGAGTAGAACGGTTGGTTGCAAGTCCTGAGGGGTGAGGCGAAGAACTTGTCTGAGGAACAAGGAACAATGTGCCATGATCTCAAGACGCTTCGTCGTCATCTCAATCTTGGAGAATGTGGTGCAGAGCGCAGCGTAAGGTACTGGGTCGCCAGCCTTCCAGTCAGGGTATGGATCTTTCGTGTTGGACTTGAATGTGCTCTGGACCTTCTCGCGGGCCTTTGCCGCCTTCTCGGGTTGTTCTTCCTCGTCTGACTCGACTTCCTCTGCCTCTGACTGTGGATCGCTTTCGGAACCGTCCTTCATTGCGATGTCTTCCTCGTCGACTTTGGCAGGTGCTGGCGCATTGTCCACAGGCTTCTTCGGTGTCGCCTTGGCCTTCTTGACGGGCCCTTCCATTTCTTCAACCGGCTCTTGTTTTGCCTTCTTCTTTGGGCTTGTGGGCTTTGCGGCTGGCTTCTTGCGCTGTCTTTTGGTCGGAGGCTCTTCTTCTGAGGCGACAGCTTCTTCTTCCTCTTCTTCCTTAACTTCGGCAGCTCTCTTCTTTGTTGCTTTGGTCGGCTTTGGCGATGTGATGTCCTCCTTGGGCTCTTCCTTGAGATCCTGGGTAGCCTCCTCCTTCACTGCAGCCTTGTTGACTTCTGACGGACCATCTTCGACCTCGGCCTGGTCTTCATCCTTGGCCTTCTTGGGCTCGGGCTTTGGTTTTGTTGCGAAAGAGAGCCTCGACTGTTGAGGGGTGGGTTTGGAACCATTGGGCTTTCCGAAGAAATTGCTTTGCGCTGGTCAGTCATATTCCAGCGATATCTCCCAAACTCTTTCTGGAGTTTCGATGACTGCGCACCCTAACGTCGTCTGGGGGTTCTTGACATACCCGAGCGTAGATTGCTGCTTGGGAGGCATCCTAAAGCACAGTTGAGGTCGAGGTGTTGTGGCTGATGTGTAAATGGAGCAGCGCAGAGGTGAGGAATTCAAAGAATTGAAAGGTCGTAGAGAATTAGAAGATGCCCGCATCGATATACAACAACAATGACAAGGCAGGAGTGACAAGAAATCGAGGCAGACTCAGGTAGCTGCGACGGACGTGACACGCGACGCGCGCTAAATTGATGACGGCATTATTCCCTTAACTCCGAATGCGCCTCTCTAGGTATCTGGTGATATTGATCCAAGACTCTCCGTCACACCGTCACGGGCAAATTTACCTACTAGACAGCAGAAACATATTCAGACTGGCCGAACATTTCTGGAAACCAACTCCTCCTACCTCTCCCCCTTCGCCTCCTGTACAAACACCCATCATGGCAGCACCAACCACAGCGCCTACTCCCAAACTCACACCCGCCTTCTGCTTCAACCAAACCGCTCTACGAGGTGCGCATCCGGCTCCCACACCCACCTCTTCTTTGCTTACCGCTAACACCCCAGCCTATCAGATTTCCTCCGCATCTCCCGCAGCGCCGTAGACGACACAATTTCCCAAAACCTAAACGCCCTCTTATCCCCCAGCACATCGGGTTTCGACCCAACGAGTACTTCACGAAGCCTGCCCCGCCCCACAGGCCGCCGCACAATACCAGCACCGGCATGTGATTCCTTCAAGCAAAACGTACTGTTCCCTTCGTGGCAGGCGAGGAGTGATATCTTGGCTTATTGCGGTGGCGTGGCTACTTCGCCGGACCCTGATGATCCCGATCATATCTTGAGGGAGGTGGAGGATACAAGAGCTAGGGAGAGGGTGATTAATGAGAGGTTGGATCCCTACAGCGGGAGGTACTTTCCGAGAGAGGTCAGGACTGAGGCTTTGGCGTCATTGGTGCGCAGTGAGTTGATGGTGGAGGGCATTGTGCGCTCGAGGACTTGGGGAATGGTGAAGGAAAGATGCGCTGATGACGAGGTGGATGGTGAAAAGGCATTGGACAAGTGGCGACAGGACCAAAAGACAAGCACGACTCTTGGACTTTTGAGCTGAGACGATGCGGAGAACGCATTCTGACGTGATGCGATGCGATGCGTGTGTATACAACTATATGATACCCCCCTCTTTTTGCATGTTCTGTTTATTCCATATTCTGCGCCTGCCATTGTCCTGTTTCTTGTACCATGTAAATCTGTCTTGTTCTCCTGTTGCACCTGTTCCTGTCATTTCGCCTTCGATTTCCTTCTCTTAATCACTATTCCTCTTCCAGTTCTTGACCTTGGCAAAGGCCCTCTTCAATGGTGGGAACAAACTCCAAGACTCCATGGTTCCACTCAACACTCCGAAGCCCATCAACAGCACCCAGCTCAGCGTCAACACAACAGCAAAGGCGATCCAGTATGTCTTGACAGAGTATGTGACTCCAAGGTCGGCCGACACGTACTCGGTCAGGAATGTCAGAGGCAGGAACAAGATGGTTGCTTTGCTGATGAGCAGCGCCACCCTCGTAAGGCGATCCACTCCGGCAGACTGCGACATGGCCACCAACTGGAAGTTCTGTTTGACATGTCAGCAAAGGAAGGCATCTGGGGCAGCACATGACACTCACCATCTGGACCAACCCATCTTTCTGATGCAGGTAATCCTTGCACTCGGCCAGAGCGTACAAGCTGATCATGTCACGGAGACGTTCAAATCGGACAATGGCGGCGCTGGTCAGACCAATTCCCATTAGAGATTGACCTCCTTGGTGGGCGAGCTTGTCAAAGGTTTCTTGACTTGCTTTGCTGGGAACACGAGATCCAGTTCTTGACGCCAGTGTGCTTGACTGCGGTTCAGTGACTCGATCAACAAGTCTGATGTAACTCTTGTAGTGTCGTTTGAGTGCTCCGAGTTCATTGCCAATGCCATGCAGAAGGTCGATGTGGTGAAGCTTTGGTGCTGAGAACATCTCTTTTTGCTGGCGGAAGTCAGTATCAAGACTCTGATCAAATGGAGACGACGTTACTCACAAGTTTCTCCAATTCCATTCCGTATCTGCTTTCTCTGCGTGTGATGAGAGAATAGCTATTAAACCAATTCTCAAACAGGTAGTAGAACAGCAGACCAGGTGCGTCTTTGTCGCGGTGCGCAGTCTCCTCCTTCGTGTCACCAAGTCTTCTGCGGATGGGCAAGAGTACAAGAGGATTGGCTTCTCTGCTGTCTTCGACCTTCGACAACGAGCGGAACACATTGATGAGATTGCGACGCGTCTCCATCATGACCAGCTGCTGAGGATGCGACAATCGACCTTCACTGTAAGGATACAGATCCTCATTGATGCTGATGACAGTCTTGTCCGCGCAGATGAGCAACCATGTCCAGACTCGCTTGATGTGAGGCAAAGGTGCATCCTTGGTTCCGGTACTTTCTTCCGAGACACCACAGCCGGTTTCGACAGCATGCACGTTATACAAACTGTTGAAGCCCAGGCATAGGTAACTGCGGCCTTGGTCCAGAGAAGTGTAGTGCCACACACCGTCGACAATGTCGTACAGGTTTCCGGTACGGGCAGGGTTCGAGCTCGAGAGTGAGCTTGTGTCTGTGGCGGGAGGTGGCGATGAAGAGAGGCCTTTCTCGATATCTTCGAATGAGCGTCGAAGAATTGCTTCATTCCTCTGTTCGATGGGTTGAGAAGGATACTGGCGCATACGTCTTGGATCAGAGCTCATGAGTGCCAGCAGTCGTGGTGAGAAGTCATACTGTTGTGCAAGAATCTCGAGCAAAGGTCGTTGCTGGAAGGGAAACCAAATGTTGATCCATCGGGTATGAAGATTCGATGGACGTGGTGTGTCCAGCAGAGTATTGATTGTCTCGGCTGGTTGGTCAAAGGACACCCATGCTTCTTCATCACCGAAGTCCACAATGAAGTTGCGAGCAGTCGGAGTGCAGAGCTGCTGTACCGAGTCTTCCAGAACATCAGGCAGATCCAAGTTGCGGAATCCAGTTTCTCGATCAGACAAGGGTTCGTAGTTTGATGCTTCTGATTTGGGCTTCTTTTGATTCGTGAATGCCGAATCTGAGCGCTCCATGCCAGGCAAAGTGTCTGCAAAATCGTATTGTATCTCGCTGTCCATCTTTTAGAGCAATCAGGTCGAATTTTTGGATGGCGAAACAGCGAAGCAGCCCGCTCTTATCTGTTTCGAGTCAAGAGATTCATGACTCCTCGAACCAACTGCGACATGACGAAGCCAGCCGACACATGTGAATCAGAGATAATTTGGCTCCGCCGTAACAGCCTGGGGTGCATGTGAGGCTTGGACATTCACGGGGTGCTCAAGCGTTTACTTGGTAACCCGGTGCACAAGTCTTGTGGTTGGCTGGTCAGCTGCCTATTGGTGCCTACCAAAATGACCTGCAGGTACCAAGCACCGCCTCATTCGTAGATCCAGATCTTGATGGCGCACACCAAGAACATATTCCTAGCCGCCGGTAGAAAAGATGACTTTTTTCTTGAAGGGAAAAGATAATTGTGAAGAGAAACAATATG
Source organism: Aureobasidium pullulans EXF-150 (assembly GCF_000721785.1). Taxonomy (NCBI): domain Eukaryota; kingdom Fungi; phylum Ascomycota; class Dothideomycetes; order Dothideales; family Saccotheciaceae; genus Aureobasidium; species Aureobasidium pullulans. Next base: position 445,203 of record NW_021941029.1, on the reverse strand, counting down.
TTGAGGCCTTGCGACGTTACACAAGACCCTCGACGAGAAAGGTCACCAGTCAGACGGATACTCGAAACGTTCACCGACGTGCAGACACATGCGTGTCTTAACACAAAACGCGGGCTGAATTCTGTATCACCTGTGGTGCATTCTTCATGATGATCTGAGACTGGTAGAGATGGACCGTTTTACCGAACGTTCGAGGCTTCACGCGCGACGACTTGCGGCCGAGAAGTCATATGCCTCAAGTGACGACGATGAGAGGTCCACTTCATGGTTGTTGATGAGCTGTGCTGCCTATCTGATCAAAGTTAAAAACAGGTTGCAGACTTGCAGGTCAAAAGTGATGATGAGTTGGTTGAAAATAGAAATTCGAATTCGCGAGGCTCCCCGCAGGCAACCTCAAGGCTCAATGGAGAAGGAACGAAATGCCTAGCATGAAGCTTTTCTCATCACGGAAGATCAGAAATCAATTCAATCATGCTTCATCTCAAAACCATCTAACATTGACTTACTGTTTATGGTTCTAGAGTATCAATGTTGACTCGAGTGATCGATGCCATCCAATTGTAACAACATCCTGCGTCGTGGTCGCAAAGCCGGCGTTTTCCAGGCGAGGCACGCACTGCGAGCGACAAGCCAAGCAACAAACAGCGTTGGCTCCTCGTGCGGGTACAAATATATTACTGCCTGCGAGTGATTCAAACATTGCTCTGCTTTTACTTACTAAAACTTGGTCAGATTAGCCAATTTACAATCCTGACGTTTGGTAGACTTGACCCAACCTCCGCCGCTGCTCTGGAACTTTACTCGCAATACGACATGTCCAATAACACTAGAAAGAAGAGCTGCAGGGAATGCTCGAAAGCAAAACGCCGCTGTAACCTCAGCAATCCATGCAAACGATGCATCGATCGCTCACTTGCCTGTATCTACACAAATGCCCCTTCTCGAGTAACGCCTTTCCCACGCGGAAGTGTCAGACAAGATCCATCTGCTGAACCAGTACACAATCGACAAATTTCTCCCAATGCTGCAACTCAGACGTGGGAGAAAATCCTTAGTATCAGCTCCGACACGCCCGGCTCGATAACACTGGACGAATCAAACGACGAAGCTGCTGCATATGCAGCTTTCCTGCCCGATCTTCCAGAAACCCAGGTTATCAATACAGAAACAAATAAGTTGTGCATTGAGAACATTATGATTAGTGGGTCAGACTATCGACGAGCAGATTATCACAAAGTGACTTCTATCTGGGTGAGGCTATGTCGAGGCGTCATATGCTCCCATCTTTCTCACAACAGTCCAGGACAAGTTCACACACGAGACCCTCGCCGATCCTAATTCGCGGCTCAACAACCAGATCAAGGATATCAAATCGTACCATAGTGAGTTCGCTAGTCTCTGCCAAACTCCATGGCTGCATCGACGTCTGTACAAGAGTGGTATGCCAGACATCATGTTTTCTGCATACAGGGATTGTGTCATGTATAGTCAGAAGACAGAGCATAATAAGGGACTGGTTTATCGATCTCTTGAAGAAAGCATCGATACACTCCTCTCATTAGAGGCTATGACTAATGGCGGAGAGCTACTGGTCCGGGTGCAGTGTCTTTTGCTTTACCAAAGCATGCAATTGTTCGATCAGGATGTACGGCAGCAATGTTTGGCTGGATCAAGGATGAAAACGCTCGAACTTTGGACGGACGTACTAGGGGACCTACGGGATGCTTCACCTGAACTCTCAAACAAAACAGTCCAGCAAGTCCCTGTATGGGAGGTGAGAGTTCAAGTGCATTTCCGATCGCCATGGCATTTCTGACGCTTGAGATCACTAGTCGTGGATTTATGCAGAGTCTCTGCGACGTACGGTCATAGCCTCATATACCTTGATCACACTTCATTACATGTTGAAACAGGATATTCGTAAGTCCAACCACCCATAGCATATCGGAAGATACTCAAACACTACAGCCAGCCAAGGAGGATGGACAAGAAGCCAGCCCTGGTCAATTTGCCAGCAAGTTTGGTCCACTCAATCTTCTTTCGATTTTCTCAGTGTTTGGGAGCAGGATCCTCCTGTTACCGTAAGTTGTTTATTATTAGATGAATTTCTGGAGCAAGGCAAAGCGGATGCAGTCGATGACTTTGCTCGCAATATGCTTGTTACGTGAGTTTGAGAGGTCTCTCGGTCAAAGCTCCGGCTGATGTTAAGCAGTTATATTGGTCTCGACGAAACAAAGCAGTGGTTCAAACAGAGAGGGTCAACCTACTAAAAGGTACCGCGGACGCAAGAGACATTCATGTCCGCTTCAAATGGGCCGTAATCGGTTCGAATATCAAATTCCTCTATTTGACGTCGTCGAGCGATACTATGGTGCTCGGAAGTCGTCTCCGACGCCGCAGGTGGAACTCCGCTGTACTCCACCTCCACAAGCTGCGGACAGCAGCGGTATTCCGCACACCGCAGCTCGAATTGGTCAGAAACATGCACGCTTTGTCTGATAACCAAAATATCCGGACGTGTTCTGACTAATCAAATGCACATGATGCAGGTATAAGTCAACGACTTCCCTTCAAACAGAGTGAAGTTCTTCTCAAATTACACAGCATACATATACTCGAACGCCGAGCATATATACCACGAAATCCTGCATCACTATATCTCGTCTTGAAGTCTTCACGATGGTCAAGTTGATTGCGGGTCTAATGGGCTCATCGGTCGCTTCTGGCTCAGCAAAGTTGTCAGGGGTCGAGCAACTTCATTCATTCCTAAAGGCGATCAAAGAGTCAAACGTCCACGATTTGGACACTGCTCGTGTTTACAATTCTGGAAGAAGCGAAGAGGATCTCGGCAAGATTCCAGAGGCCAAAGATGAATTCTCCATCGCGACAAAGGCCCCAGGATTCTCGCCAGGCTCACTAGCGTTCGACAACATCATCAATAACTGTGCTGCTTCTCTTGCTGCTCTCAAGCAAGAACGATTGGATCTTTACTATCTTCATGGACCCGATAGATCAACACCGCTTGTAGAGTCCCTCCGCGCCATCAACCAGCTATTCCAGGAGGGAAAACTAGCTGCTTTTGGAATCAGTAATTACCACGCCACCGAAGTCGAAGAAATCCTCCGTTTGTGCGCCAAGCATGGTTTCGTCCGGCCATCAATTTATCAAGGTGGCTACAATCCTCTACTGAGAGCTGCCGACAAGGAATTGTTCCCCCTCCTACGACGTCACAACATCAGCTTCTACGCTTACAGTCCACTGGCAGGAGGTTTCTTCTCTCGACCGGTCGCAGAATTGCGCAACCCCCCTTCAGGAAGCAGGATGGAGCAAATGCACGTCTTCTCTATGATGTACGTCAACGACTTGAGCTTGGCTATGCACGAGCAATTGAGTCAGGCGTGCAAGAAAGAAGGCCTGACTTTGAAAGAAGCTACTTTGGGATGGATGATGCATCATTCAATGTTGGGAGCAGACGACGGTATCATAATCGGTGCCAGTACTCCTGAGCAGGTGCGGGAGAATGTGAGGGCATGTGGAGGCGGACCTTTGGCCTCGAGTATGGTGGAACTGTTCGAGGATATTTGGAGGAGATTTCATGGGGCTGGGTACTCTCAGCACTACTCGATCCCATTGTAGTAGCGTTTATGACGTCGAATCTCAATCGATAGCGAAACCCAGAATTTACTCACCTCTGCTTTCGTCTATCAAATCACACCGTTCATACATGAGTGTACGGTTTTGACCTTTGTGACACCAAGATTGACACTACTCCTGCACCTTAATACTGTGAGGGTGTGAGTACCGCTGTGGCAATCAGCGCGGCATTGGCTGCAATCAAGAATATTTGGAAATGGAAAGCAATATGATTAACGGTGTCTATTTATGCGGCAGTGCGAAAACGGGTCTAAGTCTATGGGTATAATGTATGTAACGACAAAAAAGCAATAACATAATATCCGCCTCTACGTCGTCCCATGCGAAATTTTGTTGGGCTCGGTATCTGAGTCTCGGGTGCTCAAGCTTTGTGTACAGCATAAGCGCTCTTGGTTCTGATGCGTGCGCCATAGATGTAAAAGACATATGGCACGGGCACCATGAGAGAACTGATGCAAGCGAGGATAGTAAGGGTATAGTGAACACCCATGTTTTGGTACCATGGAACACCAACCACAGTCATACCTCCAGCAGCAAGATAGCGGGTGAAAGTGACGAATGAAAGTGCGCTGGCAGCGTAGATGGCGTACGAGTCAATGATGTACATGTAAGCCGAGATGAATATGGTGATGACGCCGTATCCGAACAAGGCTGAGGCGATGATGGGAGACCAGATGGAAATGGAAGCGTAGTCAGTCCAGCCCATCCAGAACAGAGAGATGGGAACCGCAAAGGCTCCACCGAGCATGGCGAAGTAAAGTCGAGACTCGGGTGTGGGAGCGGGGTTCTCGACTCCGGCTGCTTCCTGCTTCTTGATATCCTTGACCGTCCAGGAGTAGATCAGAGGCAATGTACCTGCAAGAGGGAAGAATCCGACAAATACAGCCACCCAGATGATGTTGGTGATACCCTGAGAGATTCCGTAGGTATTGGTGAAGACAAACTCGAAGCCAATGAAGAAAGTGAACAGCACAATGTAGATGACAGTGAGATAGAGCGACATGAGCAGAATGATGGGCTCGGTCCAGATCATGGCGAATGGTCGGTAGATTGCGATCTTCAGACGAGTCCAGAGAGAAGTGCGGCGCACCTCCAAAGGTGACCTGTAACGATCATCACCTGTTTGCTCGCGGAAATGACGCGCCTTCCAGGAGAGAAGGAGAGGTCCGTATGTCTCGGGCTGGCCAAGAATGATGATAGCGGTGACGATTGCGCCGAGAATCAGCATGAGCCATTCACACCAACGCCAGCTCATGCCACTTGGACCAATGTAAGAACCAATGACAGGACCGAAGAGAGGTCCAGAGAAACCGATAAAAGCATAGACGGGGAAACCATAAGTCTTTTCGAGAGGGTTCCAGAGATCGGCAATTGTGCCACCAGCTACTGTCAGAGGCGTCGAACCGAACAGGCCCGCCAGGAAACGCATTGTGATGTGGCCACCGAAGTTGGGAGCTAGCGCACATCCAAGCAAGAAAGCCATGTAGATACACATGGTCACGATGTAGATGATGTTTCTTCCAAAGGTCTCTGAGAAAGGTCCTGCAAATTGCGAGCCGACAGCAAATCCAATCAAATACATGGCGGTCGCCAAAGATCCTGCGACTTCACTGACGTGGAAGTATTCTGCGTATTGGGGTAATACTGCAGCATCGATTGACGACGCTGCTGTACCTGCAACAGCCACAAGAGAGACAACTACTGTTGCCCACATTCGCTTGGCCGTCGACCAATTGTGCGGCTTGAGTGGATCATGAGCACCTTCCCATTCCACCACGAAAACATGGCCGTTCTCGCTCTCATTTGTCGCTCTCAGTCGTGCGTTGATGCCGGTCATGGAATATCCTAGAGCTGTTCGTTCCGAGTAATGCGTCCTGTGTGTCGGTGTTCTGGACAGATCGGCATTTTCGCTCTCGGTCTTGGTCAGATCGGCATGATGACTCCTGGTGGTGTGTATTCTGTTGAGCTCGTTCTGGTTGTCTTCTTGAGGATAAGAGTCCTCCATCTCGTCTTCGACTATCGCGTCGAGTGCTTCCTGATTCTCCTGTAATTCCTCGTCTAGGTTGGGTGTTTCGATCTTCTCGAGAGGCTGCCCGCCGAAGATTTGGGCTTCGTCGTATTTGTCCAGTCCATGTTGTTGTGTGTAAGCAGCAAGGGCTTTGGCCTTGTCTGAATCTCTCTCCAATTGCCTCTGGACCGCCTGCCTGAGTTGCTTATACTGCCGGAACGACTGCATGGTCGTGTGTGTGAGATGAGTGTGCAACAGGAAGACAAAACTTTTTCCGATGAATATTGAGCGATGACGAGGGTGTTTACATGACTTCGGGTGACCCAGATCGCTGGGCTACCTAGACTTATATATCAAAGCGCCACTACACCAGCGGTGGTCCTTCGGTCAGAGATTGCTGTGATGGGTAACGGGTAAGAGGCGCGTAAGACCCACTCTCACCGACCCCAGATCAAGGTGATTGTTTTTCTTGCTACCTCATCGCAGCAGCTTTGTGTTTGTTCTTGGATATTCGCCTTCACCATGACGCTGGCTTCTCTTAGACACCACATACACATTGAATACACCTGGTTGTCGGCTCTTGAAGTGTTACATGTTTCTTCAATGACTTGTTGGAGGGAGAAAAGTCGGGTTTGACGCAATCTACTCGGGCTCGGTACGATTCTCCGCCTGAAAGTTCCGAACTTTATTTTCCGACATCAACACCTGCATTCATCAACTGCATGCTGATTAAGGTGAGCCATTGATGTAAGCCTTGTGGATGTGATATGGAAGATCATGCTCGTTTGAGCACCTTGTAATCAAAAGCAATATACACCATGTGTTTGCTTTGTCCTGCATTATCGAGAAGTGCTACGAGTTAGCTCAATACATGTTGGAAACGCGGGACCATTTCGTCGACTCGAGATATCGTTTGAACTTCGGAGTCGTTCCCCAACGGCTTTTCGGACATGCCCTACTTCTGCAGGAGTCATCGCAAAGATACGGAAGATACCTACTTGCAATAAGCCTTGCGCAGAGCCCAGCAAGCAAGTTATTCTTGCGAATGAGTGGTTAGAGAAGGCGTTTATGGTGGCTATCGCGGATATTGCGGAGCATGGCTATTGCGGAGAATAGTCCTGAGGTGTCGAACCCTGCAAGACCCTTCGTGTTTCGTCGATCGCCTGTGAGTCAGCAAGGCGTGAGAATCAAGCTACGGGAAACACTCGGTCGAAAAGTAAGGCAGAGTTGCTGATGGAAACTGAAGGTTCATGATCCAGACTTTCGGTCAATACCTTTCGAAAGGTGACCCTGTCCGATGTGAAGACGCGCACGGACATGTGGAAGCAAATCTTGGCGGCACGTGCACCACGGGCCTTCGCACTCTGAACAAAATTCTCCCGCCGCCGCCTCCCTCTTGAAGCCGTCACGCACAATTCCTCACCAAAAGAACCCGATTCTCTTGGAAGACAGCCAGCATCATGTCGAAGATCACTGTCGCCGGAGTGCGCACCAACGTGCAGGAGCTCCTCAACTACTCCCTCAATGAGAAGAAGCGCAACTTCCTCGAGACCGTCGAGCTCCAGATCGGCCTCAAGAACTACGACCCCCAGCGTGACAAGCGTTTCTCTGGTACCGTCAAGCTCCCCAAGGTCCCCCGCCCCAACATGGCCATCTGGTACGATCTCCCTGGAATCTGAAAAGAGCGCGAGCGGAACAAGGTGGCTGACGGAACAACTTTCACAGCATTCTCGGTGACCAGCACGATATCGATCGTGCCAAGCACTTTGGTGTTGACGCCATGTCCGCTGAGGACTTGAGAAAGCTCAACAAGAACAAGAAGCTGATCAAGAAGCTCGCACGCAAGTACGATGCTTTCATCGCTTCCGAGGCTCTCATCAAGCAGATTCCTCGTCTTCTCGGCCCCGGTCTTTCCAAGGGTAAGCAACAATCGCATTCGTACATCTTCTCAAAGCGCATCTACTGACAAGTACAACAGCCGGCAAGTTCCCCACCCCCGTCTCTCACGCTGAGGACCTCTCCAACAAGATCACCGAGGTCAAGTCCACCGTCAAGTTCCAGCTGAAGAAGGTTCTGTGTATGGGTGTCGCTGTTGGCAACGTTGAGATGACCGAGGACGAGCTCATCGGTAACATCATGTTGTCCATCAACTACCTCGTCTCCCTGCTCAAGAAGGGCTGGCAGAACGTTGGAAGCTTGACCATCAAGGCTTCCATGTCTCCCCCCAAGCGCGTCTACTAGAGGACATTTATTTGTTCGATAGTGTGGTGTGTACTCTTTTTTGAAAAAGAAACGATCAATACTGTTAGCAAGCACGTAGATGAAAATCAAGATGACTTGCAGCACCCAATTGTTATTTTGTCCCACTGCTCGTGACATGAATTGCAGATGTTTGACGCACTTGCGTCTGTGACCTATGGTGATGTGAATGGTCTGACGCAGTTCACACTCGAGCAGCAACTTCGTCCAACCGAGAAGCACGAAAAGATGGTATGCGCATATGACGATTACCGCATCTCTGAACTTCGAGAACTTCTGATGGTTGCACATTTCAGAAATCTTGGACTTGCGTGCACAAATGATGGTATCACCGTTAAAGCATGACGTGCACAGCAGCATGTGAAAGAATATTCGAAGTTGAAATTTTGATGATTGGATTCCCTGCTGCAGAAACTACTTCTAGGCGCAGACTGAGCATGCGTGCGCAACTCCCAAACAACCCTCCAGTCTCACAATATCCAAGACCAGAAAGCCATCCGCAAGAAGCGACGCTGCTGCTCAAACTCTGCCGCAGAAAGAGAAATCTGCTTTGCAAGAAAAAAGTTTGCAATCCCATAAAAAAAAAACCTTCAACTCCAAAAGTAAATTCATAAAGTTGAAGAAATGTCGCAGCCCTCCCACACCTCCGTCGCACATTTGGCGATACACGCAGATGTTTTGGAAAGAGGGCCGACTTCCCTCTATGCGTCAGGGAACGATACGAATTCCATGAGGAGAGGAAAACACATAGCAAGCCACCGTAGTGGAAACGCAAAGTGACATTAGTCACCTACTGATAGATAGGAAAGAAAACACAGTTGAGGGCGAGGAGGTGCGAAGTTTTATAGGTACTGGTGGGTCTGTGCTGGCAGGGTGAGGTGATTATGTAAGCATGGAGGCTTGGCGGAGATGGGTGAGGAGGACACCCTGGTCTGATGATAGGAGGGGCGATGGCGAGGTTTGATGAGGGCTTGACGAATAATGATCCTTGGAGGTGGGTGGTTATGTTGTCTTAGAGATACTGACAGAGCTTAGTATCGTTTGGACCCATATTACGAGCTGTATAGTATCTAATCGAGAATATGATCAAATCATTCTTCAGCACGACTACGTCCCGTGTTCTGCCACCTCGGGTCACACCTTGGATACAAATCAGCGATAACGAGGTTGATTGAAGTCAAGGAATCGGTGCTCTCGCGGCGAGACATTATCTAGAGAACACGTTCGGTCGTCCTTCTGTATCGGCGACTCTAAAATCTTGTCGACATAATATTTTCCTCCAGAGTTGTGGTGAACGGAATTTTTACTTGCCCAACAGCCTTAGTAGTCACACATGAAACAGGAGCATATGAGATGTGGAAAGTAACGAAAGAAAGAGAAGTGGATAAGCGAGACTGCCTGTGGTTGAATCGTGATTTGAATACATATTCGTGTTCTACCATATGCTATTGAGTCGATCATCTCGGCGCGATCGAGATGAGTACTGCTACGAATTCGTTGACCTCGAAAGGCATTTAGATGCCGCCAGACTGCAATCGCACACAGTGCCTCATCATCCCAAAAGCACGGAACGTGTTTAGTACATCCCGACTGTCGAGTTTCTGGACACGACGCGATGTTGCGGTTGAGACATGGCCTGATGCTGTGATGCAGCGTCCGCACTTGACTCGGGGAGACTATGGTATCATGTGTCGTGTTGATATTGTGCTGATCGCTCAGTCCTCCCTTTCGACGGATGACGGACCCTGGAGCAAGCTCACGAAGCATAGTCCGGGGGTGTTGATCGCCAAGCGGCTTGAGTTGACAGTGTTGGGCTCAGAGACAGAGCTTGTTGAAGCACTGTTATCTGAGCCAACCCATGATTTGTTCAAGCATCCTTCATCTCCACCTCAATCTCCTGGCCTTTTATGCTGACGGCAGCAGTCGCGGCAGCAGCTTTGCGTTCGGCCTTTTTCTTCTGACGCGTCGCACCGATAGGGAAGCTCTTTTCAGTTTGGCAGTTCCGGCAACGAATGACAAGAAGATCGGCATGCGGTTTCTTGGAGGCTCTGCTCATGTTCTCGATACGCGTCTCTGAAGTCGTGTCTGGCATTAGGGGAGTGCTGCAAACCTTACAGATGGAACGCTTCACATCATGAGAGAGGCGTATCTGAGCCTTCAGCGAGACAGCCTTGAGCTGTGCAGCGAGCAGAAGAGGTAGCCCATGCTGTTGCAGCCCGACGTTGGCGTCGGTTGACCCAGAGCGTGCTATCGGGGGTCGATGCAGGGCGAGATGAGTTGCTGCTTGGTGCAAAAAGGCGATCCTTGCATGGAGATGTTTGTTGGGCACACTTTTCGCCTTGTCAGCAGAAGCCTTTGCCATGACTGGCCTTTTCCTGACGACAAGACAGGGCACTTTTGGAGCGTTGGAAGTGAGGAGCACAAGCGTCCGAGCTCGAAGAATCGTCACGTGGGCCAGCAATGCGGCCGGATGCAGCGCATTCCTGGAGAACTCAGCCAGCAGCTCCGTCCCTTGGTCCTTGTCACCATCGCCCAACACCACCCTTCCTTCAATCCATCAGCCCCGTCTGCTTTCTTAGCTGAATCGCCAGACCCTTATATAACAACCTCCTTTTCACCTCGCGACTCATTCGATTCGCGTCGCTTTTTACGCGCCTAACCCACCTTCGACTCCCTCACACACCCACCCAGCTTCATCAACATGTCTGCCGAGGAGGATCTCATCGACTACTCCGACGAGGAGCTTCAGACCACTGAGCCCACCGCCGCCACTACTGACGCCGCCGCCGCCAACGGTGACGCAAAGAAAGCCGATGGCGCCGCCCCTGCTGGTGCCGCGAAGGGCAGTTACGTTGGTATTCACTCGACTGGTTTCCGCGACTTTCTGTTGAAGCCCGAGCTTCTTCGCGCCATCACCGACTGCGGTTTCGAGCATCCTTCGGAGGGTTAGTCATTCTGAACATCATCATCCTATCTAGCGCGCGTCTCCATTGCTCCGATCGTCCGTCCATCTCCAAGCGAAGCTCCATTCAGGTAGAAAGAGGAGGCAATCTGCGTTGAAGAGTCTTTGTCAGCCACCTGGAGATATCCTGCGTCGCCAGCCCGCTTTGCGCTACATTACGACTGTGGTGCAGACCTGGGCTTGGTTCGACAGCTGCCGGAATCCAGAGGGAGAAAGTCATGCCGTTGAAACACGCGCAATCCGACAAAGGGCGCGTCGTTATGCAGTCTGACCTTGTGTCATTCCGAGTCTTGGGCCTGGCGCCAATTGAACTCTTGATTTGCACACCGGACGCGCCGCCTCCTGGCTTTGCTCGTGCACCTCTGTCATTAGACAAGTGCTTTCCATGGCCTTCTTTTGCTTTTGTTATCGCAAGTTCACTCGCAACTTCTGGACAGGAGATGGACGGACGCTTGCTTGATTCGCGCGAACACACACACTCACTACTTGGCAAACCGATTCTGACATAGCTGCGATATCCAGTCCAACAGGAGTGCATTCCTCAAGCCATTCTCGGTAACGATGTCATCTGCCAGGCCAAGTCCGGTTTGGGAAAGACCGCCGTCTTCGTCCTTGCAACTCTCCAACAGATGGAGCCCATCGAGGGTGAGACCTCGGTCCTCGTCATGTGCCACACCCGTGAGCTCGCCTACCAGATCAAGAACGAATACGCCAGATTCACAAAGTACATGCCCGACGTCAAGACTGCCGTATTCTACGGTGGTACTCCCATGCAAAAAGACATTGAGCTCCTCGCCAACAAAGAGACTCACCCTCACATCATCGTCGCCACTCCCGGTCGTCTGAACGCCCTCGTCAGAGACAAGAAGCTCCGTCTCGGAAACATTCAGCGCTTCGTCCTCGATGAGTGTGACAAGATGCTCGACCAGATTGGTAAGTCTGCTGCTCGCTCGATTGTCGCACCCCTCTAACCCGTCCACAGACATGCGCCGCGACGTGCAAGAAATCTTCCGCGCTACCCCCACACAGAAGCAGGTTATGATGTTCTCGGCCACCCTCTCCCAAGAGACCCGTCCTATCTGCAAGAAGTTCATGCGTAACCCTCTGGAGATCTACGTCGACGACGAGACCAAGCTCACCCTCCACGGTCTCCAGCAATACTACATCAAGCTCAGCGAGGCCGAGAAGAACCGCAAGCTCAACGACTTGCTCGATGAGCTCGAGTTCAACCAGGTCATCATCTTCGTTAAGAGCACCCTTCGCGCGACCGAGCTCGACAAGCTTCTCCGCGAGTGCAACTTCCCCAGTATCGCTGTCCACTCTGGTGTCTCCCAAGAGGAGCGGTATGTACCCTGATTTCTCTCACAAAGCCAACATCTTCTGACGTCCCCAACAGTATCAAGCGTTACAAGGAGTTCAAGGAGTTCAACAAGCGTATCTGTGTCGCCACTGACGTCTTCGGTCGTGGTATCGATATCGAGCGTATCAACCTTGCCATCAACTACGATCTTCCCGGTGATGCCGACTCGTACCTCCACCGTGTCGGTCGTGCTGGTCGTTTCGGTACCAAGGGTCTCAGTATCTCCTTTGTCAGCAGCGAGCAAGACCAGGAGGTTCTTAAGACCATCGAGAAGAGATTCGAGGTTGCCCTGCCGTAAGTTCCGCTCTTTTAATCCTCCAGTCTTGAACACCTTACTAACGTACCTCCACAGTGAGTTCCCCGAGGGTGGCATCGACTCCAAGAGCTACATGGCCAACTAAACAATTCCTTCCACGTTTGACGACATCAAGGAGAGGTTTCCACGGACAAAAATTTGAACTTTTGGCAAGCGATTGCAATGGGCACACGCGTGACGGTGTACTCTTATTAGCTTCTCTTTTTTCTTCTCTACTATTTAACGATTATCAAAAACAAAAACACGATTGCGTTGACCAGATTATTCCTTACCTTCTCGACTCCACGCCGCTTAATCTTTCTGTTCCAATCATATAGTCATCATAGTGAATGTCTCTCGCAGTGCTTCGTCCCCGATGGTCGTCAGCGCGAGAGCTTGCGACGACCGCTGACGAGTCAAGCCTTCGATGTACTTCCTAGCTATTCAACAAAGCTTGATGCCCACTTCACAAAGCACATGCTAGTTGATACATGCCGAGGCGTCCTCATAGCACGGGTTCCTGCTTTTCCCCTTTTGCTATAGGTCTGGGAATTGGTATCAAATGATGAGATTGAGATTATTCTTCTACATCTTCTGTATCTTTGACCTGCTGATGCCTTTGAGCAGTTACTGGCCTGTATAGAGTGGATGTTGGAGACTTGTAACGTCAGTGGCATATACATCTATCTTAGAGACCTCGAGCTGTGTTTGCAGATAACGATGATGTCTTTTTCGGAAAATGGGACAGCAGCGCAGTGGGGGTTATTTCACTGCTGCATGGTCTCTATATACGGGTATGTTTCAAGCGTTTTTGTAATTTCTGTAAAAGTGGGAGGTGTGTTGTTTGGAAGTTTCTTGCATGACCAAAGTCCAGCGAGGACTTTGCAGAGCCAAAATGCAACAAGAAAGTGGATTTCTTCGGAATTTCGAAGATGAGATATCGAGATTGATTGGGTATGGGTGTGAGTCTTCCTGCTTCTTGTATTTGGCCGCAAGCATCACAGTCTTACCAGCTTTTCACACCGATAGGCTCAGCGTTTTAATGGAAGGAGGGAAGTCGTATAAGATGACAGAAGTGTAAAGTTATCAGATTTGACATCTCGCATACGGCTGCGGAACGAGTGCTTATAGCTGGTACACTGGCCGGCTATTTCGAGCCACAAACCCAAGATCCTGAGAGTGGTTTGTGTATCTTCAGAGCCATCCTGGTGCATTGCTAGAGAGTTGAGTAAGATGTTAATTTCCGATATCTGGAAGGAGGTCGAGATCTTTGGCGTCGAATGACAACAGTTTGTAGTCTTGTCATAGGAAAGGAGGCATATCCAAGCAAGCCGACCTGGTTGTATGTTTGGATCGAGTACGAAAAGGAGACAAGCTGGCGACAACTCCAAAGCAAGGTCAAGCTGCGATACATGTAGTCCCCATATATAGTATCGAACCCGACACGGAACAAGTTGTGATGGCGGTGCGTACGGACGATCCGCCATTTGCTTGATTGAATACGCAAGTAACGCGTGCTGAAGAAGACATGTTTTTGTTTTACATGCTTCGATGTTGCTGCGGTATTGAATCTGCCATGACCGTGATATGAAGAAAGATGCACGCCTTCCGGTCTCTTCATCTTTTGGTCGCGTGTTGACCACTCTCGTTCAAGACTTGCATAAGAAGTTTGTTGACATGATCCTGGTGCTCCATATCACGGTTGGTATGCGTCTGTTTGAAGTTGATTTCGACGTCGGTCATCATGGTTGACTGGAAGGCTGGACACAGTTCGTACGGCTCATGTCTCTAATGTCTGATTTGGGGGCACCACGGGTAGTCAGACCAGTTGTAGTATATGTGAATGTCATGAACCCTCTCCTCGAGTGCAGAACTTTGTCAAAAAGCTGTAAAGATGCAAGGCAGTCTCGAGGTTGACATATTTGTCCACTGGCAAGATCTTGCTGATAAAGTCTCGCTGGAAACAATCCCGACGCAGAAAGCATCTTTTCACAGCCATGACCATGCCAGACTTCAGCAGACGGGATGGTGTTGGAAGTTACATTTCTTGCCGGATATTTCTCGGAGAGCGGTCTCTACCACCAATTCCATCTTCCGTAGGGTCGAGGTATTTGAGCATCCGCAAGGCAGCAACTCTTGCGAGAACGAGAAACAGCGACCGCTGTCCCAAGGTAAAATGTTGCGAACGATCACAGAAAAACGGCTTTTGTCAACTGTCAAGTCACAAAACCTCAAACTCCTCTCGGCAACACTTGTATCCGCGGCACACATGTTTTTTCTCCTCTGCTGTGGTCATGCCCATCCGGCACGGTGCGGCATGCAATTTTTAAAATTTAACAAGCAGGTTCAACGGTCCAACCGTTCCAAGAGGCGCAGAAACGCGGCGGCTGTAACCGGATGCCGGTACCTTTATTTCTTCGCGACCACTTACCAAGCAGAAAAAAAATAATGGTGTTTCTGTTTTCTTCATGCCCTGAGTGGATCAACCGAAAAAGGGACCTTAAATTCAGAAGAGTGGTTGCGGAAAAAAAGCTTGTCGAGCGGTTCCGTCTGGGGCCATACGAGCTGACAGTTCTTACCACGGTGATGTGCAGCGTGGGGTGAAGGAGCGAGCGTGAGTCCGCGTGATGGAGGGCATGAAGCAAAGAACCGGTGAGTGGCTTTCATGCTGGCTTGTGGATATGAATAGGGAAAACGGATGCCATGCGTATTCGCGCCGTATCGACGATAATCGTATATCGTACAGAGTGTGCTCGTTTGTGCGCGACATGGAGGACAGGGCTTCCTAGCAGGAGGGCTTTGTTTGTCGATGGGATGACTTTGAGGAAGATCATCAAGACCCATTCTCAATTGCATTGTCCGAGGACAGTTTCCATACTCGTTCGGTGAGTTGTGCGCTCACATGAGCAGGGCTTGCTTGTCAAGTTGTCAACATGAGTGCAACTAAAAAGGATCGTCGAGCGGAAGGTCAATCGCATTGTCCGCGTGCAGAAGCTGCTGCGTTCGACGTGATGGCTTGCAGCACAAGTTTGTTTCAGGACATTTCTAACTTGATGCCTGGTGCCTGTCTCCAAGACTTGGAGTCTTGTTTCTCCTTGGGCGCAGCTATGTATCATCGGCATTCCACTTCGGTTCGTTGCACTTGGTCTTCTTGTACTTTTCTTGTCGCGCGGCATCGAGGAACAATCTCCGTAGACAGCCAATGATCTTCCTCTAGCTGTCCCGAAACTCGAGCGATCCCCAGAAACTTGGTACTGGGGGACGGGACACAAAAGGAGATGATCTCTAAGCTCGAGACTTTTTGCAACAGTTCGCACCTTTGAACACAAGTGTGATGATGAGTCCAAATAAATCGATCAACACGCGGCTCTGTGCAGCATGTCATGAGAGATAGCATAACGCACGTTCGGATAGCACACTCTCCGTCTCCGAGTCAAGAACTGGTTGGTGTAGGTTCAGCCTTCTCTTTGAACGTCCGTAGTACGTGCATAGTGACGCTACTGTTTCGGGCGGGACGTGTACAGTATCGCGACCAGCCTCATGAAGGAAAGCCGGATGTTTTCTGCATCACAGGTTTCAGAGGGGATGTTTTTCTTCCTCGCTCTCCACGGTGCCTGAATCCACGTTCTTTGTTGAAAAAGCTTTGGTCGAGGATAAGTGGTGAGGTTTCAATAGCAGGGCTAACTTTGTTCAACGCCTATTTGCCGAGAACGATGATCTGCGGATGGGATATTCGACGTTCTTTACAATCGGCTGGGGGGCTTGGTGTTCATAACAAGATAGACCGTGCAAGGATCAGGAAATTGTGTGTGTGTGGCAGCCTCGACGTGGGGTTGAGGAAGGCCAGGAAGGCAGGCAGGTAGCCTTCTCATGATAAGAACATGAAGACTGACGACATCTTCGATGAGGGACGCAGCAAGACCATGGTAATGTCTAACTACTTATATATGCGACAGTCAGGAGTGTCTGGAGACAGCTCAAACAAACATCCTTGCCGTCGATGAGAAACAAAAAACAGGCACTCGCGGGAGAACCGAGACAAGAATGATGCCACAGCGGCGGCGTGGAGTGAAGCCGTGCGGTTGTCGCTCGCGCCTAGACCCAGAGCAGAAAAGAGTGTCGGGAGCCGGAGGGTTTTTTCCTCGCAGCACACGACGGTGGTTGCGAAAGGATTACCAAGTAAGGCGCTGACGCTGGCGATGACGCCGCAGAGCAGGCGCAATCAGAGCAGAAAAAAGGAGAGGTTGACGTCGTGTACAGAGTGCATTTGATGAATTGAGATGGGTTGCGAATCAGCGAAATTGGCAGTGTAATTGGCAGTCTAGAAAGGACGAATTAACTATTGACACCGCGGATGGGTTTGCGGGCGGGTTGACATAGCCCAGTGAAATGCATGGCAATCGTCCAGTGAAGCGAACCAAATCAAGGGCGGGCGCACTCCTTCTCACCAACTTCGGAGTACTACTGCCGTTCATCGTCAACGACACAGCTTCTCCTCATCTTTCGTCCGTTCTCACCCTCGCCTTCCTCTCTTGATTTTCAGAAATTTGTGCCTGGTTCTGAACGTCAACGCTGGCTCAGCATCTCACACTCGTTTGCTGTCCACCCCTTTCCTCCTTTATACCACGCCAAACACGCGCGCGTAGTTCCTCAGACCGTTTGGCCGCGTTTTTGGAAATTGTGACGCTTGGATTCGCTGTTTCGCTACTTCTCCGGCCTCGACACATAGCACGACTCTTTTGTCCTCAGCCACCGCCGTCTCACGTCCATCATCTTCCTGCGCTTTGAGCGTATCGCACCATGGCGCCCACAGTTCCCAGATTGCGCATCCTGTCAGGTCAGTAATACCGTCCGTCTCTTCTAACCATCCTTGCACTTGCACGCTGCGCCATTGGGATCGGGTCCACTTTTCTAGCTCTCGCAAATATCCATCACTGCCCATCCCAGCCGCTCTGTAATTGCACTTGCTACGTCGTGGCATGCTCCAGGCATACGCAGCACGAGCATTGCTCTTCTCTTGATCTCCCTTCCTCTTTCCGTCACGATCCGCCAATCCCACCATGGCTGCCGACCAAGCGCGACAGGAGCAACAGCTCACTAACATACTCGTAGTTGGCGGAAATGCCGTCTCTGCCTTCATGTCATGGAGACTCTCGGCGACCAACGCATGCGACGTCACCCTCGTGTGGAAGAACGGCTTCGAGAACGTGTCGCAGTACGGCCTTTCATTCAAGTGAGCCAATACCATTGCTACGACCCGCAACCACCGCTGACCATCTCAGGTCTGCTACGTTTGGAAACGAAAGATTTAAGCCCAGACAAGGTCAGCACATGCGCCCGGCGTCATGCATCGAATTCCCACTAACACAAGCCGCTCATAGTCGTTCGAACTCCTGAAGAAGCAGCAAAGACATCGAGAGCGCCGTACGACTACGTCCTCCTGTGCGTCAAGGCTCTCCCCGACGTTTACGACATTGCCTCCATCATTGAGTCGGTCGTCGCTCCTCAGCACACATGTATCCTGATCAACACAACACACTCTCTCGGTGTCGAGTCGTATCTCGAGCAAAGATTCCCCACAAACGTCGTTCTGTCTCTGGTCGCTGGCGCCGAGCTCTCACAACTGGGCCCCAGCGAATTCGAGCACAAGGGCACGGCCGAGATCTGGGTTGGACCTGCCAATAAAAATCCATCGATCCCTGCGTCGATACAGTCCGACATGGCTGAGGCATTGGCTATGACATTGAGCTCAGGTCAGGTGGACTGCAAGGTGTCGACTAACATCCGACAGCAACAATACGAGCGCATGATTGGGTAAGTCTCCCTTCGAAGCCTTCTGACCATCCTCTGACCATGTTCTGCAGCCCTATCGCCTTCCATCCCGCTAGTGTCTTGTTCGAGACTTCCAACCACGCCGAGCTACTCGAGAAGACTGGCGCCCGCGCAATGATTAGCGGCATCATCGACGAAATTCTCCTTCTTGCAAAGTCCCAAGGCTGCGACTTCCCCGAAAATTTCCGCGAGCAGACTATGGAAGCCATGATCCAGCCCACAGCAACACCCAGCACTATGTATCAAGACTTCACTGCCCGTCGACCTTTAGAAATCGAGACCTTCCTCGGCGCTCCCATCAAGCTCGCTCAAGACGTCGGTGTTCCCGTTCCTCGCATCGAGACGCTGTATGCTCTGCTCCACAACGCCAACACACTGAACCAATCCCGCCCGCCTCCATCAGCAGCTATCGCCCCGCAGCCTACCCCCGCACAAACACCTCGTATGGGCCCTGGTCCCATGGGTCCTGGCCCTAATCAGCGTGGCCCAATGAACGGCCCCATGCCCGGCCATCCCGGTAGACCTGGAATGATGAGACCTGGAAGCAGAGCTCCTTCGATGACTGGTGGCCCACCTCCCCAAATGCGCAGAGGCCCTTCAATGAACAACGGCTTCGGTCCACAGATGAGAATGAACGGAAATGGACACCGTGGTCCGCCTCAGCAGCAGACCCGTCGCCCTTCTCTCGAAGGCAATGAACTCGAGGAATTCAGCCATCTGATGCTTTACGACAACTTGCCAGAGGGCGCTCTGCCCGAGGGTGCCATTCCCGAGGGTGCCGGCCCTGGAGGCGAGATGGGACTTCGCGAAAGAGAATTGGCCCTTCGTCAGAGAGAGCTGTCTCTGAGAGAGCAAGAGTTCCACATGAGACGTCGCATGCCTCCTCCCCCTGCTTCTCACGCTGGAGGTTACGAAGAGGATGACGAAGACGGTGAAGACTTTTTTGATCCTATGGCTGCAGGAAGAAACGTCCCGGTCATTGACCCTGATAACTTCGACATGATGAGTGTCACTTCAAAACGCACCCGCAAGGCACCAAGCGCCAACCAACTCCGCAACAACCCCGAAATGGGAGGTCCTCAGATGAGAGGAGGCGGTGGAGGTGGCAGAGGCATGTTCGGAAGGCCTAAGGTGCAAAACCGAACCAGCGCCAGACTGATGTCAGAAATTCCCGGTCTGCACGAAAACCTCATGGGCAACCCGTTGCTAGGTTACTCTTCGGACAGATACGGAGGTGTTGACCGTCACAATCTTGGACAGGAATCGAGAACCAACTCACTTACTGCAGAGCGCCTGAACGAACTTTCAAGAGGCGGTCCCCCGGGACAAGGCCCTTACCCTGGCCCGATGCCCCCTCCGATGGGCCGACGTGCAAGCAACTCACCCGGACACCCTCTGGGACCTCCAATGGGACCTCCAAGAGGACCCCCTGGTCAACAACGTCCTTACCCACCAAATGGACAGAACGGATATCCGCCACATATGAACGGCCGGCCATCACCTCCTGGTGTCATGGGCTCGCCGATGCAACAACGCCCACCAACTCAACAAGGCCAAGTGCCGCAGCATGTTGAACAGCAGAACGGGGTGAGCCATCTCTATCCGCCCAAAAGCGGCCCTCAAGAACGCAGTCTGACAGGTTCCGCGAGCGCTAGCGCGGGGAGTGGTGATAGCAACCACTCGGTGCCCCTTGATTCCGACCCATCGGCCCACAGCAGCTCTAGCAGTCTAGGACCCCGCCCACCCCACGGCTTCCGATAGATTGCTGGCATCACGAAGGGGTCTCACTCGCCGAATGTGAGGGACTCTGCATCACAGCTTACACAGCTCATACGTGCAGATACTCCACGCTCATGTCCAGACCTGACGAACTTGATAACCGATCATCTCTTTTCTTCTCCTTTCCGACTCTCTGCATTACTTGATTCGCAACATCACCGCTCCTTATGTCGTCCTGCAAATCAATAACAAGATCGACTCGGACTTCTTATTCCCTAGGTCCAGACGACATGGATCTCATAGACGGCGGCTTTCCTGGACATTGGCGTATTTCTTAACAGCATCTGAACAAATCGCACGTACATATCTTCCACTTCAGCATTGGCATGCTGTACCGGGCCTTTTCGACAAGTTCGCAAACAGACCCTGTTATGCCAGGGCGACCAGATACTTGGCATATGCCTCTCTTCCGGTCTTTTCATGTCGTTCTCATCGCCGCGATGCATTTTCTTTTGTCTGTGTTTTCTTCATCTGCGCTGAACGATTAGCATCCTGGAGAGAGAGGGAGGAACAGTCTCTTTTGGTCACTTTTCTTGTCCACCCGAGATCAAGGTTGGACGGCATCACCGTGTAATATCTTTATTATTTTCGCATGCGGAGGGAAGAGGAAAATAGTATGTCTTTTGTTTCTGTCCTGAAATGGATCTGTATGGGTTTGAATGGACTCTCATTGCCTTTTGTTTTTTCATTGTCTGTTGTCCACAACGCGCAGGACATGCGTGTCACTGTGGCACGAATACTTCTAGAAGGAAGTAACTTCCGACCAAAATATACTCTTACCTATGCGGCTCTTCTCGAATTTCTCTGATACTCCGATTCCCCTGACTCAGGCACATGTGATTCACAGCGACATCGCCAATATTTGCTGCATGATATGGGATTGCCAAGCTGCCTCGTTTCGCGTTTGAGGCATGCGACGATCAAAGCTTTTTATCAGATCATCGGCCGCTTTATCAGATCGGCCCATTTTAACGAGTCTTGGATCCCTCGTCCGAACTCTGCAGTGTTGTGAGTGGACAGCTACTACGACAGCTTCCGGGTTCTCACGTCTTGCTGCTCAGCACGCCCTGCCAAGTAGATATAGCGTGCGCTTTTGGCACAAAAGAGCCGACCAAGTTACCTGATAGTTATCTTATGTCTTGCAGAGGTAGGCCGAAAACGCGTCGACCCATGGTCAAAGTACACTGCTATAAGTATGGGCTCTGCACCCTTGTGGTTTTTTCTGAGGTAGGGATCTGCTTTTGTAATTGATCGAATTCTTCCATTCCTCGTGTGAGAGACTATTTCCGACCATGTCGCCGCCACAACATTTCATGGAACAGCTCGACCAAGAAAAGAGGTATCCTGCTGCTACTCAGAATCAGGAAATCACGGACGAGACAACAAACTCCAAGGATGGCTATGACAAGGAAGCCCGAACGGTTGTCACTACTCTGGATGATTCCTCTGTCAATTCTTCTCGAGATCCGGCAAACACGCTCCCACCTGTGCCACTGCAGATGAAGCTGCTTAGTGTACTATTGGTTTCTTGCATCGGCTTTGGATCTCAGTGGAGCAGTGGTGTGTCCTCAGCCATGAAATCCACCATGAAAAAGGTATACAATCACCCCTCTTCAAGCTTTTTACGCACCACTAACTTTGTATACAAAGGAAATGCACATTAACAATACCCAATTCTCCCTCCTCGAAGCTAGCGAAGACTTCATGTCCTCAGCTCTCATCCTTCTTACGGGCATCTTCACCGACCGTCTCGGCGGTACTGGTTGTATTGTTTACGGCAACATCATCTATACCATCGGCTCCATACTCATCGCTGGCGCCGCCGAAACTCGCAGCTATAAATTCATGATTGTGGGTAGAGTGATTGCGAGTTTTGGAGACATTGCCACGCAAGTCGCGCAGTACAAAGTCTTTTCCAGTTGGTTCCCTCCTAGTCATGGATTTGCTAGTACGCTTGGATTCGAATTGGGCATCAAGAAGGTGCGTTTGAGTGATAGCTCTTTCCGATCGATGCATTTACTGACCCTCGTGAAAACAGATTGGTGGGTTCGTTGGTAAATCGACTGCCAACATCATCGCCAAGGCAAGTTTCTCTCTTGTCTCTTTCGGAAAGGGAAGGAAGTACTGACGAATTACAGAACTGCGGTTTCTCGAGCGTCTTCTGGACAATGGTCGGAATGAACATCTTTACAAACCTGGCAACAATCCTTCTCTTCTTCCTCGTCCGCTTCTGCGAAAAACGCTACACTTCTATCGCTGATCCGGCTACTGGCGAAAAACTCACCGAGAAGAACAAGAAGGTCGACTTTAAAAAGGTGCTTGAGATGCCATGGCCTTTCTGGTGTATGATTGCCTTTACCATTTTCCAAACTACCACTGCGAATGTGTTTTCGCAAAACGCGACAGAGCTTGCTGAGCAAAGATTTAATGCCGATTCTATCACTGCTGGTTGGTATACTGCTGTCTTGCAGTATGCCGGGTTCTTCTTCGTGCCATTGTTGGGTGTCTTTATTGATATCTTTGGTCAGAGAGTTAGTGCTATGGTTGTCTGTGGTGCTGGATGCTTCCTTTCCATGGCTTTGGTCTGTTGGGCTCCTTCTATCAAGGGTACGGCTGCTGCATTTGGCATTTACGCATTCGCCTTTTCTCTGGGCCCGACCGTTATTATCGATGGTATTAGGACGAGTATGTGGCATCAAGGTGCTTTTGGCACAGCTTATGGCATCAAAGTCACTATCAACAATGCGTAAGTCCTCGCCTCAAAAAAACAAAAGACTGGACCAAGCTAACAAGAATCCACAGCATGTCCTGTATCATCCGCATCCTCACCGGCGTAATTCAAGACGCAGACAACAACTCATACCACCGCGTCGTCCGCGTCTATGCCTTCTTCGGCTGCGCCTCTCTCGTCGTCTCCCTGGCCATCCTCACCCTGTCATTCCTCTCCCCTGATCTTGGCCGTCTGCAATGGTCTCGTAAGAAGAGAGTTGCAATGGGGGCTTTCATCCAAGAACGACTCCAGAGATTCGAGACGGTGACGAAGCAGAGGAACAAGAGGATCTCGGTGGCGTGCTTTGGGTTCACTATGTTGGTCATGCTTGGAGGGTGGACCGCTTACTTCTGGGGTGTGGCTACTGGAAACAACAAGTAAATGGCTTGGATTATGGATATTACACATATACGGGTTCCGGTGGAGGTCGAGGTTTGATGTCTATCTGAAAAAAGGTTTGTATGATTATGATGATTTTTTTTATCTTCCGTACTGCTTCCTGGAGTTCACGTGTGTTTAGCTCAATCTTTGTCGCTCTCGGCCATCTCCCAAGATCGTAGATGGAAGTCGTCGAGAGTAAACGTGTAGAGGAGCAAGGTCATAGTCACATGCGGAACATTACCGTGAGAGAATACTCAAGCTGCCAGTGAGTTTGTTCGGCGCAAGAAGCCGTATCCTGCTGCTACCACGGTTTAGTCTTCCCTCACTGAATCCACATCATCACATGTCACTCTCGAATTTCATCAAGAAACATATCGATGTATCTCTGCCGGAAGGGGCATTTGGAACATCCGCAACCCACACTGCTCTCACCGCTATATCAAGATCAAGCATTCTCTTGGTGGTCGCTCTCTGAAGGCTTTCAATGACGACGCAGGCTGAGAAAAGCCGCAGCGGACGTTGGGAAAGGCAGGGCGAGGTCAAGAAAAGGGACCTTGGCGCGGCGTCGATCGTGCCCCAAGGTGCGTCCAGGCAATCGTTCTCATCCAATAACTCCTCAGTACACATAAACACGTCCGATGCCACCAACGTATCTTTTGGACCAATGGTCACGCCCAGCAGTCCGATTGGAAGGTACGCTCGGTCGCGACCGCACGGCAGGCCAAACGAGTGCCCGGTCGACACATACGTCGACGCACGCGCTATTTGGTATTCACACCTGTATAATATCCAGCGTCAGTCTGCTGTCTTCTGGGCATGACAAAGTCTCGACGCGCGTCTTGGAACGCTGCAAACTAACAAACTACGTGCAAGCTTCAGGTCAGAGTCTCCAGCTTCCAGTTTGGTTGTAGGGGCGTCCCTGTCAGCCCTCGTCTTACATGCAGTTGAAAGCCCCGAATCTGGATATCACAAAACGCATCGATTTGGCCCCCACATCTACATCTAGATGACTATTTATTCTGTTGACTCCGGGCAAGATACGCGGAAACATGTACTGGACCTTCCGGAAGACATGGACGAATCAGGTTCGAGTGGCTTTGAGGTGAAGCTCGTAGGTACCTCAACTATCGAGTAGGCCCGTCGTCTTTAGGCTTCCTGCCTTGAATATGGCTTGAAAAGCCATTTTTGGTATGCATAGATATATCAGACGCAGCTCTGTGGCGTATAGTTGCTACGGCACCCACCCAGATACCCGTCTACGCCTTGTGGTAGAACCAGGTCACGCTGCTCGGTCGATGCACTCAACATCATATCGGGCTTCGACAGGTGCAAAGTTGGACACCTTCCTCCGGCTAACCTGCTCTTACTATTCCTTAGGTACATGTATGTACTCTATATTGTTGTTGCTCCTCGTTTCATGACCAGTCATGCCCGATGTTTGCTCGTGATAGCACAGCCTGATGCTCAGCTTTCTGTCCTAGCACATCTTGTCATCGTCCTCAAGGCATACACAATCTTCTTCTGTGGCAGACTCATATGAGCTGACTGTTTGAGAAGTTCTCCTCCATTACAGCTATCGAGACAACGACAGTGTTACAACTTAGACACGATAACATTTCGTCATGGTCCTGATCTTGGAAGATATCCAGATTGGATGGATATGTGCCCTGACAATTGAGGCTTCCGTGGCCCGGCTCATGCTCGACCACGTCTACAACGAAACTATACCGCTTCCCAGACACGACGACAACATCTACACATACGGTCGAATCAACTTGAAGACAGGAGACGGGTTCCACAATATCGCTATCGCTCAACTGCCTCTAGCTGAGACGGGCAAAGCGTCCGCGGCGACTGTGGCTAAGGATATGCGACGCACGTTCCCCAACATCAAGTTCGGTCTCATGGTCGGGATAGCAGGAGGTATATGGAGTCGTGGTATCGACGTACGGCTTGGGGACGTCGTCGTCGGCGTGTCAGATGACAACGGTTCCGGCGTGATACAATATGACCATGGCAAATACCTCCAAGACTCGGCATTCGTTCAGAGGGGTGTGATGAACAAAGCCCCAAAGTTGCTTCGCACTGCTGTCGGCATAGTCCAACGCAACGCAACCACATGTGCAAAATCAGAGACTATGTCACTAGTTTGAATTCGCCAAAGATCAGAAGATTTGCTCATCGACCAGGTCAGTGCAACAATAGTTTCATAGCAGCATGTCCTCGGAAGGGTCACCGCCTAACTCTGATTATAGCGCACGATTTTCTTTTCGAACCCAGGTATACCCACAAGGTCAAGGGTAGATCTTGCAGGTATTGTGCGAGTGATCGGCTACGCAATCGACCCAAGCGGTCTTTTACCTACCCTGCCATTCACTATGGGCCCATAGCTTCAGGAGATGCGGTCATCAAAGATGCCCTGTTCGCGCAAACGATTCAAGAGAAACACGGTGTTTTGTGCTTCGAGATGGAGGCTGCTGGTCTTGACGCATTTCCGTGCCTAGTCATCAGAGGTATATCTGACTATGCAGATACGCACAAGAATGATGATTGGCATCCTTATGCCGCCGCGGCTGCCGCCGCGTATGCTAAAGAGGTGTTGGCAGTCGTCCCTTCAACGGCTGTTGCGCAGCTGCCCTCGATTGGTTAGTCCTCGTGTCTACATTGCTCCCATTCGTCATTCGGTAATATGCCAAACAACGGTGGACTGGAATAAGGCTCACGTTCCGTCATAGCTGCCTATAGTTATTGCCACCTTCCCATCTCCACCCTCTTACTACCCACCGCCCTTGTCTTGTCGCTAACCTTTTCAGCAATCCGAAGCAAGAACCTCCACACCGGCCCCGCCTACATGGCCAGCCTACGCGAACAAGAACAAATTCGCCAAATGAGAGCATCCCAGAAGCCTAAGCTTATCAGCAAGAACCTCCATACCGGACCTGCCTACATAGCCAGTCTAAGAGAGCAAGAGCAGACCCGTCAGTACAGAGAGTCCAAGAAAAGAGGCAGAGGGGGTGGCTGCGCCGTGATGTGAGAATGCCTAGCCTCAGGAGGAATGGCCGCTGTGGGCTACACAAGGCATGAACGATGCGTTCGCAATAGTCTTTCGAGTTCCTTTGAAAATTTTCTTTCTTCTTTCTTCTTTTTTTCTTTTTTGAACTCTCATCATCGTCTCTTGACCTCTGTTGCCTCCTTCAATGACGAGTCCCTCAAGCTGAACAAAAACCTCTTCATGATTGTCACCGTGTTCATGTAAGGTGAAAGGATCAGTACTTCACTTCTGCAAGACACCCAGCTTTCAAAAGCTGCAGTCACCAATAAATAGCAGGATCACAGAGGCCGTACACATTACATGTCATGGGAAGACGCCCACTAAAGCAAAATAAAAAAACAATAAATTATCACCGTCAAGGATCGAACACACGACCAGCAAAAGGAGAAGGCCGCCGACGCTACTTCTCCCGATGCGTTAGCACAGGCTATTCCCCTCAGGCCAGACGTCCTTTGGACTCCGCTTTCTCCTGAGTAGGTGAAAGGGAGGCAACTTTTGATACCTATATAGCTAGACTTGGGTTGTGAGTGAGTTGATTTTTTGTTTTTGTCTTGTGGCTTCACTTATGTGTGTAGAGATCCTAGGATATTGTAGTCGTCACCTGGGCGATTGGGGGCTAGGAGCCAGAGTGTCTGGATTCCATACGTCCCGTCGAGTATGCTTTCGTACTCATTGCTTTCTTCTCGTTTAAGAAGCTCTCTCACCTAATGCTTCCACATCAACAAGACTCATCCTCTTTTCGCTACAAGCGCGTTGCGTGCTGGCGATCTTTCTATGAACGTCTTTGTGAAGATCGACGATAGGGTGTATAGTCGTGTTCATCTTCGCTGACTGTACCTAGGATCTATGCCTTGAAGGCGCTTAGATATGCTTGATAGTATTCTCTCGCTTGGGTTTTACTCTCATTGAAACGCTCACGATCCATGAGTCAGATACTATGCTCCTTCCTCATAGGCTTTCCAAAGCTGTTGGCGTTGCCGCTAGGTACTTCTCCCACCCCTCCAATGATATGTTTCGCAAACATACTCGGTGAGTCACCACATCACAAGACTGCTTACTAAGCAACAGCTCTAGCCACCAAGTATATAGAGCTCCCATCCTCCTAAGCTCTTTCTCTCGATTCATCGCAGTCACCTATGATGATCTTCAAGCCCGATTGTCGGTGCTGGTAAGGTTGACTTCGGTCAGCTTCTACCGGTATCGAAATCGTGGTGTTGTTGCTGAGGAGTCACTGCTTTGAGGGATGCCGACAAGATGGAGGTGGAGGGTGATGGGCGAGATGGAGTTATCATGTAGTTGCTTATGATGATCTCAAAGCTCGGGACGGGGGTGATTGCTGAGGAGTACTGCTGGTGTAGGTCGGGAAGGCGAGCGTAGTGCAGACCGTGGGTGAAGTAAGACTTGTTTCGCGATTGCCTATGCTACGAGCCACATAATCAATGCTGGTACTGCTGGTTGCAGTCAACTTTCATCGGTATTGTAACTTGGTAGCATCATTGAGGGACCGCGCTGCGAAAGTCGAGAAGATCGCGTGGTCGAAAGTGCACCTTTTCGCTTCTCCGAGGCAGGCTGTTGTCGGCGTAACAGTCGCTTTAACTTGTCAAGGGATGCGCCAGCTCAGCCATAGAGGCCGAGAAGGGGCGGTCGCGAGGCATGGGAGACTTATATGGACCGATGGCTTAAGTGCTGACTGAATTAGCCGTGCGAGGCAGACTCCCTAAGACAACTAAGCCAGATCAAAGATATTTTGCCATCGAAGAAGACTAAATGAAAGAGGACCGTACATCGTCGAGCAAACTATCGATGAGCTCCTCATTAAGCTCTGCAGGGGAACCCTCTTCAAACAGACATCCGTAGCGGGTAACCATGTGGTCGTTCTCTCCCTGCTCGTCAGGGTCCTCCATATCTTGTTTTTGTGCTTCCGCCCAGATCTTGAGCTCAATGCCTGCTTCTTTACACATTTGCTCACAACGACCTTGGGTAGCGGTCCATTCTTCAAGGCCTACATCTTCTTCTTCTTCTTCTTCTCTCGGATGTGTGGGCATCATAAACCCGGGGAACCATGCCGGGCGATCACTTCTCCACCGCTCAGGTACCATCATGAAATGTCCAATTCCAGCAAGTTCGATGTATCTGAGATTGGGAAGGTCTTTGTAGCCTTGATTGTCCACAAAAGGTGAGAGAGGCGCTATTACATCGTCTTCGCACCAGCGAAGAATCAAACTCTCGATGGAGGCAGGAAGTAAGTCTGAGAGAGTAGGCTCAGGGTCGTGCGTTCCAGGGATTGGAAAAAAGGGGTGATGGTTCATCTCCAATGACTTCAACTTCGTCAATCGACGAAGATCGAATAGGTTGTCGGGTAGGTTGCGGAATGATTTGCCGGGGATGATGAATTGCAACCGCTCGAGTGTACCGGAAACTTTTACTAATTCGTCAATGAAGCTTTGACTGACATCAACAAGCTCATCTGTATACTTCGAATAGAGAAGCTCCAAGGAGCGCAGATTGCTACAGCCTTCCATGATAGACCGCAACCCAAAACTTCCTATCTGCATGTTTTCAAGGTGTAAATCTCTCAAATTGTGCAAAGGGACATGTGGATGCGCATAATCTGGGTCGAGATCATACCAACATCCGTTAAGAGAGCAGGAAGTAAGCGTGGGTATAGTAATCATGCTCAGACACTGTGAAATGTCTACTATGGGAGCTCCTGTTCCATGCCGTAGGGTTATCTTCTCTAATCGTGGAAGTATCGATGAGGAGTGCGAGTGCTGGGCCGCATGGTATCGATAGCTGGGTACGCGACTGGGAGGCAGCCGCCCATCTGACACGAAAGAAACGTTGCCGAGAACTTGCCCGAACAGGCTATGCAAGTCCTGACCAAAGGTTGTGTGAGGTGTTTCAAGATCCAGTACCCTGAGATTGGGCACCAATGTCAATAACAAAGCAAGCTCCGCATTATCCGTACCCATTGCAAGATTGTGACGCCAGTCGTCGTGCCATTTACAATTTTCGGATTGAGGGTCCGGGCGAGCTATCTTGTAACTTGCGGCTACAAGAGCGTCCAGAAGGTCGTCGTCCCGGTAGACAATGCCATGATCGACTCCTGAGTTGTGGCCGGTTTCATCCTCTGAATCGGGCTGGATGGATGGAAGGAAAGTCAGCAGCCGAATGGAACGCATTTGACTTGCAAGGTCTGGCCGATCTAGCAAGGTGCGCAGCAACTGCTTCAGCCGCCTAGGTTGTATCATCTTCGGGTCAAGCCTGTTGACCTCGCTATTTGAGCTGATATCGTATGTCCTGGAGAAACAACGGTGTAGTACAGGCTGAGCGAATCTGCACATGGATCTTGATGCCAGACATAGGTTAGAGAGGGTTGTGACAGCAGCCTGCCAATCTTTGAGTTTCTCTCTCGGCGTATAAGATTCGGCAGACAATTGCTCTGCGATGCATACGATAACTTCGTTCGGAAGTGACAGCATGTTTCGCAATTTCAGAGCTTGGGCCAGTTCAGTTGAAATGCGATTGTAGTTGGTGACTGGTAGGTGTCTTGCAAGGAAGTCGTGACCTGCTTCGGCGGTGTCCTCAGGTTTTGTCGCCTATCACACGTGACCTCCGAAATTGGCCCTCGAATACTGGGAGTCCATGGTGCTCATATTGGTTATGCAAACATAACACGCCCGTGTTGTCAAAGATCTGTGGTGATGGCGTCTGTCGCTCGAGGCGGTGAGCGGCTGGTCCCTTGGATGTCCCTGCCTCAAAGTGCCAACAGTTCGACAGCTTGTGTATCTCATGTTTCTATTATTTTCATCAACACAACCCCAATCTACAACTAAATACAAATGTTGCATGCTGGCGCTATATTGTATATGAAACACGAGTCGATCCTTTGCCGACTTTGTCCCTCGTGCCGCCGGTCGTGCGAGGCGCCAAGTGCACGGGCACAAGTCAGACCGCACAGAGACAGCAAGAGACCATTGGACCACCCAGCAAAGTCATCGCACTTTTGTGTTCCGCAGAGAATGCGAGCGTAGAGACTGTGTCTCCCGAACATGCTTGGTGAAAGAGAGGATGTAGATGAAGGAAGAGGCTGATGCCGGCGGCACCATCCTTCTGCGGTCCAAGTTAATCAATTTACATGCGCCGTGCGGCCTGAAGATCCAGCCTCATGCAATCCTTCGAGTCGGGCAACTGTGGGTAAGAATGGTCGTGAGTCTTGCTTACGCTCGAAGTTTTGTCTCCTGTGGTCCCGTCACGGAGGAAATTGAGTGAAAACTCCTTCGCCCAGTGATGAATTCACCCCATCTCCATCCAGGAATGCCGGGCAGCACCTGCAATGTTCACAATCATGAGTTGGCGGACGCTGAAGCGAGTTCGAGACCATCGACGGTCACTCTATCGGCCAGTCATTCTCTACGAGAAACAACCGTTCAGCACGATGAGGTAGAGCCGTTCCTCGACGCAGACGATGAATCATCTCTGAGTGCGACCAAGAACACTGCTGTCACAATAACGGAGGCCTTGTCAATGCCACTTCAAAAAGCCGACTGGCTTCCAATGACTCTACGACTCCCATATCTGGCTTTTCTCATCGTCCTGTCGCTCGTGCTTGGAGTCGTAGTATCCGTCCTTACAGCCTTGTCTGCCCAACAGCACGGTTTGGGAAATGACAGAGATTCTCCAACCCTCTTCTTTGGTTGGCGCTTTTCTCCAACTTTGGTGGCTACCATATATGCACTCTTGGTTGGATCCATGCTCAACGATGTCCGAAGAACGGAAGTCTTCGCACGATTGTCTAGACCTGGAGGTGCCACTGCTGCTCATACACTCTGTTTTCCCGCAAGATCGTGGTTGCATGACCCTTTCGATGCCTTGAACAAGATTAAAAACAATGGGGTTCGCAGCCTAGCCTTGTTCTCGGCTTCCTTGGTCAACATACTGGTCCTTCTGGTAGTCTCTCCCCTATCTGCTGGTCTCTTGTCCCCGATCGATGTCACTATGTCCAAAGATACAGCTTTTCGTGGGTCTAGTTTGGCCCCTGATGCTGCTTGGCAGTCCGACACTTTTGATTCTGTCGTGTTCCGCACTATTGCAGGCTCAGTGCTCAACAAGTCTACGTCAGCATGGGTCAATCCTAAATCTGCGATGTTACCCTTTTGGCCATCTGATGCAATTGCTCCGTCCGGATCAAGTTTCGCTGCCGACTTTACTGCTCAGCAATGGAAGTCAGTCACTACCGTTTACAAGTCAGAACTCGATTGTGTACCCCTGCATCTGCACAATATTTCGTCGTATACCATCAAGATCGTAGGGGCGGGAAGCACTATCATGACGACTACAGAGCTCGGCACATCGGACGGATGTAATATCACCATAACGGAAGACGAAGAGTCCCTTGAGGGTTATCATGGCGGTTGGTTGCCAGAAAGTCCTCCAGATCCAACATCCTTCCTTGGACAGTTTGGTACTTGGATACACTCCGGAAACTGTAACAATCGCTCAACGATACTCGTCAAGTACCATGATGAAGATACTTTCTCTTTTAACGGCAGTATATGCGCAGGCAGATACTACTCAGCAGCAGTAAATGCTACGGTAGAGATCAACGAAGCATCGACCATGGTCAGTTTTGATGACAATGAATACAAGAGCAATCGCAAGCTACTGGACCCTAAGCAACATGATTTCCCACATCTAGAAGATACCTTCCTGAACTCAAACTGGTCGAACAAATTCTTCAGTACAGTGATCTTGGAGACTCCTGCATATACTGGCCCTCTTCTGGCCATAGCAGCTAGCCCTGACTATGACAACAATGTGGAAGTCATTCTGAACAGCGCAGTGCTCTTGGAAAGAGCGTCGAGGCTGCATCAACAGTATTTCGGAGAAATGTTGCTTCTTGCGCTTGCTTCAACAGCCACTGATCTTGATTTTGGTGAAGTTTTGGTTCAAGAGAGACGAATATTTGTGGTGTCAAGCATTGCAATTACGCTAGCAGCACTATTGTTGTTGTCCTCAGTCTGTGTTATGGTTGTTTTGTGCACTACCAGACTCAGACGACGCCCGCTGCATCTATCTCACGACCCAGGAAGTATTACCGCCGTTGCGTCCTTGATTGCTGGCGATAAGGTAGCCAGACAAGAGTTCGACGGCACCGACAAGTTGTCAAACGAAGACATGATTGCATTACTGGCGAAGCGCAGATTCGCAATCGAACATGGAGGACTGATAGCCACTGGCGACACAAAATTTCACCCTAAACATGGTAAGATAATCCTTTATATCAGGCTCTCGAGAACAGAATTCATCATAATGCAAAGTGTTTCTGGAGTACGGCGAGTTGTCTGAAGAGAGCTAGAGCTCTTGCAGGGTGGCTTGGTTTCACAGAATCACTACATGCACGCTGAAATCGAGATCGCAATTCTGTTGCAGTGACCTGTCATCAAAGTCCATGTTGCTGACACTTCACAGAACAACTTCCGTCAGATAATTCTGATCCTCGGCCAGTCATGATTCGTATCTGGATGGGCACTTTACTGCTGGCTATTCTCGCTGCTCTAATCGCCGTACTCGCGGTCTTGTACAACCTGTCACGCACAGGAAGACTCAGTCAAGCTCTCCTTGTGGATCAGCTGAACATCGATGTACTGGAGCTATCGACAACACTCACTCCGTTTTCTATCATACCGACACTTATTGCTGTAGCCGTGAAGTTGTGGTTCAGAGCCTCAGCTGAAACGTTCAAAAGGCTGCAGCCTTTTGTTTCTATTGCCGACTCACCATCGTCCACATCTGACTCAGTCTCGGCGGAATACGCTAATACTCCAATTGCATTGGCCTCCATCAAAGCTCTCAAACATTCGCACTGGATCCTTGCTCTGATAGGAGCTGGAGCATTCGTTACTGAAGCATGTAAGGTAACCCTTTCGTGATTCTTAGTTCGGGACTAACAATTACTCTCAGTCACGGTAGGCATGTCAGCTTTGTGGGATCGTGAGTTGCAAGATACCTCCCATACATTCAACTTGTCTCGCCAGCTGGAGATACGAAACTCACCGCAGCTTTTCCATCATCCTCGGGTACACACCGCTCTGTCAGCGAATGAGGCAGTACTCAAGTCAGTCTTTGACGCCTCGCTTCAAAACTGGCTTTATGGTGCTACCATCGAGCTCACGCAGTCCGCTTCAACGCCACCTTGGAGCAAAGATACCTGGAGTTTTGTACCTCTAGACAGCCAAGTCACGCAAGAAGCAGCATCTGGGCTCAATAGTACTGGTCGTAACATTACCTTCGAGACACCTGCAATCCGTGCTCGTCTTGAATGTTCAATTGTTGATTACGCATCCAACGAGTCGGCGTGGCTTGTCGAGACAGACTTCGGGAACAAAACGGCGTGGAACCGCACAAATGCCCCTGCTGGTCTTGACCATGGCTACTATCTGAATGATCTCGCTGCCAGAGGTCCAGGATTGAGGACGGTAGCATGTTGCGCCAATGAGACACAGCAAGGATTTGGAGACGCTGTGGTTGGATACTGGACGGATACTTCGTCAAGCACAATCCCGCTCTCGATGCAAGCCAAATGGATTGTTGGACGTCCTCTGAATGAATCGTATACCCAGAGTCCCACCGTGCATGGCGGCATAGTCTACGACAGGTGGATCTGGCCAGAAGCTCCGCAGATCGCAGCGATTGATTGTGCGCCGATTATTGAACAGGCAGAAGCTTCAATCATTGTCGATTTCGAGACGGGATTGGTTTACGACTATGAAATCTTGGGAGCTCCCCAGAATGCCACCAAGGCCTGGACTGACTTTTACTTCTATCACGGTGCAGATACCAGCCAAGCAGCACATTGGCAAGAAAATATCACCACTAGGTAAGCATGATTTTTCTGAGTTACATGAAATAATACTGATGGTTGTAGTTATGGTTACATATTCTGGGATTCTCTTCTGACAGCTTCGAATGCAGGAGCTCTTGTCAACAACAAATTGCTCTATTCAGCGCCAGAAGACCTTTCCGATGGCATCTTCAACTTCCGCGGACCAGGTCTGAACACCGATTTCATGTCATATTCCATGCTCGCCATGGCCAATAACAGCAAGGAGGCACTTTTGGACCCAAAAACTCTGATGGATTTCGCCAACAAGACATTCGGTATCTTCTTCAAACACTTTGCTTCGGAAGAAGTCAACAGTACCGCAGGTGGCCGCGTATACCAACCAATAGGAGAAAAATTACCTTCAGACCTGGGCCCCGTCACCTACGGAAGCAAAATCACAGCCAACCAAGGAGCACTAGCATTACAAAACACAATCACCCCCACGCCAAAGGACACACAAGCCAACCTCATCATACCAATCGAACAACTCATCATGTCACCCATCGCCTTCTTCTTGTCAATCTCCCTCTTGTCATTCCTCATCCTCACCACGATAATCATGTACTCTGTTAATCGCACTCGTTACAAAACACTACCTCGAGACGTCGACACACTAGCCAGTATGATCGCTTTCATCCACGGCAGCGAAAAACTCCTCGCTTGGTCGAGAGATTCTCAGCATTCGGGTGCTTGGTACAGATCTTGGACGTCGAAATCTCAGCCCGCACAGGACAGAGAGATGAAAGCTCAAATGGGCAACTTTTATGATCTTGAGGGGAGAGAGAGGTGGGGTATTGAGCTTGTTGGTACGATGAATCCGCGCCCTTGTCAGGCAGCGCGAAACGATAGCTCGGAGGTGGATATGCAAGAGGTTGGAGATAACTCGAAATCAGAGATGCAAGATGCTGACGACACGAATGCTGATGGTGGGGACAGTTCTGGAGTACGCTCTGCTTTGCTTGGGAGGTTTGATTGGGAGGTGCGGAGGAAGGGAGCCATACGGAGGAAGCCAGTGTCGGAGTAGAAGGTTGATGCTTTATACAGATGCTGAGATTGTGTCTCCTTCCTGACGATGTCAAGAGCCATGAACATTTGGAGAGTCAAAAGTTTAGTGTTCCATTGGACCCCTCTTTTCTTTTCTGCACACTAAATGAGGCTCGAAGTGATCGTTTAATTATCCACTTCGATGTCCGCACCTTCCCTGTTTACTCTGCTCCTCCTCGCTCCTTTCCGTCTGGCATCAGTTTGTTCTCATGCAAATGATCTCTTACGAGAGACTTGAAACACACAACAGGGCTGTTACACTATACGGCGCACTTGAGATAGGCACTGGACAAGAGATGTAGTATCATCATATCCTTGGACAAAAGAAAAGATGTAGTTAACGTGATCTTTGATATCTATTCGTCACCATCTATCCCATTACCAAACCCTCAGCGCTTAGCTCCAAAACACCCACACGCACAGTACTGATCATGAAACTTCATGTGCTGTCTCACAAACCATCCGGTGAACCATCTCTTCCTACAAGGTCTTTGTGGTCCAAACTCCGCTCTGCAAAGTACCTCTCCCTCATCAGCTTCTCCCTTTCGCCACACACTTCCCGTACCCCTTTTCCTGTTGTCGAGATATGCAAAGTCGCAATCGCAGTTGTGGAGTTTACGATGACTAGCTAGAGCACGAGTGGCGTTCTCGCAGTTATCCCGGATGTAAGTCATAGGATCTGCGTCCGGCTTTGAGAAATCATTGTTGGTGATGCGACGGCGCTTTTTCTTGTTTCCCTTGCTTGGAGGAAGGAGAGAAAGTGGTTGCATGGAGCAGACAAAGGAGATGGAAGGGCGGGTCGGGTCAGAGGCTACGCCGTGTTCGATGTGTGGTTGTTGGATGTTGTTTGATGATGGACGAAGGAGAAAATAGTAGTCGGATTTGCAGCGAGTGTTGTTGGTCGGATGTCTCAAGAGCGATGGCTGTCGTGTTGGTGGATGAGAGCAGTCTTCTGGTGGCTCCGGAGAGGTGGCACCGGAACTGTAGCCAGAGTCGCTCGGAGCGTAGTCTTCCAGAAGCATTTCCATGGCGCCATATGGCGGAGGTGCTTCTGCTACACGCTGCCTCTTGTTGCTGTTTCCATTTCTGAAGTTCCTGGGTAGTGTTGCGTAGTGTGGATATGGTTTTGCTTGGGGTGTGTCGTAGAACGTCATTCCTGAGTAGATATCATCGCTGAAAGACTCGGCATTTGAATAGTTCCATGAACTTGAGCGATTGTTGGCTTTGCTTGGACGCCTAGATGCCGACATGACTGAGTGTGTATGTCCTAAAAATGTGATGTGTGAACGAGTGGAAGGTTTACTGTGTAATGCGAAAGTTGGGCAATGAGACACGATGCTTAAATGTATCCCGACGAGCAAGAGTGATGAGAGCAAAGCAGCTTCTATCAAGCAGGGATGTCATAGTCTGACGTTACTGTAGCTTCCAGAGCTACCACCGGATACCTGGTTGCTCAATGCAGTCGTCAGGCAGGATGATCTGCCAGGGCCTGTTGTCTTGGGCACCAAGCATGAATTAACATGTCCTTCAGTCGTTGCCATGGAAGGTGATTGACAGAATAAAGATGCTACGCAAGGCTGAGATCGAGTTGACACGATGTTCGGGAAGCAGCGGTCAGGCCTCCGGGGCCGGGCTGTGGCAGGAGCGCTGGACGCCCTGAAACCTAAATAGTCAATCACCCTCGCAACGCAAGAAGAACCAAACATGCGTGAACTCGCGTTCACAGGTAACGGTATGTCCTTTTCGGTTGGTTATCTTGTAGATCTGAAGGTCGTCGGCAATTTCTGTCGTAAGAATTCGATTTATCGGAATCCGATGTTCTATCTCACATCACAATATGCAGCTCGATATTGTCGAGTACTTGGGCATTGTTACTCATTATTGCATCTATCGTAGGGTATCTATCGTGTATCAGTTGGGCTGCATCGCAGTTCAATGTTTCACCAATTCTTTCCCAGCAGCTGTTCACCGACTTCTGAGGCGACCTTCTCCAGATCTTTCACTCCCTTGAGCTTCAGAACAGCCGCCTTTGCATCCATCGCACTGCATAAATCGTGCAATTCTCCACCTTGAGGGGCGCAGTAAATGAGGTAAGCAAATGCGAAGACTGCTGTCTTTAGCATATCTGTGCCGGTAGTATCCTTCTTCTCCTCTCTATTCTCAAGCTCCGTGGTCATCATCTCCAGTAGACTAGCAGCCAATTCGACCTGCGATGACTCCTGCAGTGCTTCACGATTCTCTTCTCTTCGAAGGCGGTAAACCGTGGCTGCAATGTTGAAAGCAAGCGATGAAGCCGCAGCACGAACGGCTGGCTTGTCTGGCTCGGCAAGCAAGCTTGTTGTAGCTACCTGCACGAGCATTGAAGGTAGTCCGCTATTGCGGTCGTTGCTGAATGCCGACTTTGTGAAGAGATCCGAGGTGAACAGATTGCATGCCAACTGGATTGTGACAAGCCTGAGATTGTAAGGGCAAGTATCATCATTGATAAGAGTCAAAACATGGTTGATCAAGAATGTGAGAGTCTCTGAGTCTCCAGGGGCCGACTCTTCTGTGAACCAACCACTCACTCGCTGGTCAACAAGTGCACAGCGCAGTACGTCGTATGATGTGAACAAGGCGTCAGCTGGTAGTTGACTAGGTGATTGGCGTAACCATCGCGCAAAGGCAGGAAGATCCGGTAGACCGGGAAGGTCCGATGTATTAGAAGTACGAGACGAGATAAAGTTCTTCAATGCAACAACAGCCGGATCCTTTGCTTGATTGCCCATCTTTGCGAGCACCTTGTCGAGAGGAGGAATCTTCGAGTATGTGATAGGGCTGAGTCTTCCGAACTGTAGGGTAGGTACGCGGACTTGTAGATGAGGATGGGGAGGGAAAGCTTGCTGAAGAAGAGATTCAACATTTCCCTTCAACTGGGCAGGATTGGCTCCAGTCCATTCACTATCCTTTTTGCCATGCAGGAAAGTCATAAACGTCGGGGTTGCCCGAATCTGATACTTGGATGCAAGTGCCTGGGCTTCGTTGATGTCGATCTTGATGAAGGGAACCTGCGTATGCTCGGCTGCTAGAGAATCGTATGTCGGATAAGCCATCTTGCAAGGTCCACATGTAGATGAGGTGAAGAAGATGACAGCACACTTGTCCTTTGCACCAGCAAGGAGGTTGTCGACTGACGATAATTGCGTTACATTGTACACAGAACCGTGCACACCATCTGCTTTGGATGCGGCGCTGTCACGAACCTCGAGTTTCTTAGGATGCTTCTTTGGCGTCTGTTCCGATGTTTGGGAAGAAGCCTGAGTGTCGCCATTCTTTTGGTCGCCACCTGCAGCGCTGCGAACTTCAAGCTTCTTCGGCTTCTTCTTCGGCGGCGTCTGATCTGAGCCGTTCTGCTGCACTGCAGGTGGAGCAGAGCTGGAAGCAGGAGCGGCAGTGCTGTTCTGACTGCCCCGGTGAGCGTCGTCTCTCTGCTGCTTACGCTCGCGCTGAATCATAGGGTTGTTCTCCGGTGGTACAGCGGCTTGAGTAATGTGCCTCATCTCTGCATCAAGACGCTGCTTCATCATAGAGCCGAACGGAGTGTTGAGCACGGTCTCGGGCAAGGCAGTGATGTGGTCCGGAATGCCTTTCCCGACTAAAAACATGGCGAAATCATTGGAGAAGTTGTTGCAGTTATGCTTGAATAGATCATAGGACTCGGCCGTGTATGTCTCTTTTAAAGAGTCGAGGTACTCCAGAATGTCGTCCAATTCTAGTTCGGTCTTTCCCATTTTGGTTTTTTCCATAGGTTGGCCATGATGGGTGGAGCCGGGGTAGCAAGTCTGAACGCCAGCACCGTAGAAGTACTCGACGCCTCCAAACACCAGAGAAGTGTGGTAGACAGCATCAATGTGTATTCCCAGCAAACCTTGCGACATCATTCTCGCAAGTCCTTGACTCAGGTCATACACGTATAGTTCGACATCCATCGTGTCTGCGATTGGGAGAGTGTTTCGAGGGGGAATGTACTGATGCGAAAAGTGTATCGATGGGGTTTGCAAGTATCGAGCTCAAAGGTTATAAGGAGAGAGCCAGTTATGTAGTTTTATAAGAACAAAAGCGTGGAAAATGCTGGATGTTATTGGAACTTCTGGAAGTCTGCAGTGGCGGCGTCATCAGACAGGAGCCTGGCACGTCGGCCGGTTTTGGTCCGTGTCACCGACTAAACATCTCGCGATAGAAACAAGCAAAACCATCAGGAGGTATTCTGCATTGCGACAACTATTCAAATGTTGATGAGATCGTTTCCGAAATGATTGACGCGGGCGCCACATCGGTACGCAAGCAGGTCTTGCGAGGAACAACCTCCACTCAATCGCGACGGCTCTGCATCAAGTTTGGATATCTGAAAGCTATGCTACAAGAGCGATATATACGTCCAAGATCATTACACAAACCACACATGGTTCACTGAGCAAACAAAAGGCCTCCTGAGGAGAGTCAATCCAGACTCATGAGCAATCTGGCGGCGGACCAACGCAGGAGTGTTGAACTTGGCGGCGACGCCAGAGAAGGATCAGGGGTCTCAAGCCTTGCAAGGTCGACGATAGTGAAAAAGGGGAAGGCAGAATGGACGAAGAAAGGGAGGATATTGATGTATATTTTGGCTTTGCCCGCACAAAAGGTTTCAATCTTGAGAGACAACCTTGTCCGAAGCATCAACACGGTGCTGCAGGGAGAAAATTGGCAGACTTTCACCTCCTCCAAAAATAGTCGCATATCTGGCCAGAAAACAGTTGGAACATCCCCACAAAAACATCAGCGTGTACTGCTCCGAGTAGTCAGCAAAAGTTCCATATGTCGAAGAAGAGCGACGACGTCAAGCAACGACCCAGCCTCTGGTCCTATATCAGTTTTTCATCCTCGCCGCGGCGACGCACTTCGTTCTCGTCGCATTCCCGCACACAGAGCCAGTCGATACCCCTGGCTTCGTCCAACTACGACCCCTTCGCGCCTACAACAAAATCTAGTTCAATGCAGGAAAAGGCCGGCTGGATGAATCAAGGTCAGCGTATGCGGTACATCAAGACGGGTGGCATTGTTGCTCTCGTCTTGTTCGTACTCTACTACTTGTTGCCCGGCTCGACACCGTCAGTAGGAAAGTTCCCCGGCGGCGATGTTGCCTCAGACCCGTCTGTCGGCACTGCGAAATGCACCCGCTCATACTCGGCCAATAAGCCTTTGATCCAATACGCTCTCATGGTCGATGCCGGCAGCACTGGCTCGCGCATTCACGTCTACCGCTTCAACAACTGCGGTCCTACCCCCGAACTCGAGAATGAAGACTTTAAAATGACCGCTACAAAGGAAGGAGGCTCCGGGCTGAGCTCCTACGACTCGGACGCTGAGGGCGCCGCAAAGAGCTTGGATATGCTGCTTGAAGTCGCCATGAAGAACGTCCCCGACAAGTTGAAGGGCTGCACTCCGATTGCCGTCAAGGCCACGGCTGGTCTGCGCAAGCTCGGTCCTGAGAAGAGCAACGCCATTCTGAAGGCGGTGCGCAATCGTCTCGAGACCGTCTACCCCTTCCCCGTCGTCAGCGAGGCAAACGGTGGTGTCGAGGTCATGGATGGCAAGGACGAAGGTGTCTACGCCTGGATCACCACCAACTACCTCCTGGGCAAGATTGGTGGTCCTGATAAGAACCCCACTGCCGCTGTCTTCGACCTTGGTGGTGGTAGCACTCAGATCGTTTTCGAGCCCACTTTCGCTCAGGCCAAGGATGGTGGTATGCCCGAGCAGTTGGCTGAGGGTGACCACAAGTACAAGCTCTCTTTCGGCGGCCGCGACTTCACCCTGTACCAACACTCATACTTGGGCTACGGTCTTATGGCTGCCCGTGAAAACCTGCACAA
Organism: Aureobasidium pullulans EXF-150; assembly: GCF_000721785.1. NCBI lineage: Eukaryota > Fungi > Ascomycota > Dothideomycetes > Dothideales > Saccotheciaceae > Aureobasidium > Aureobasidium pullulans. The sequence goes on along the minus strand of NW_021941029.1, from coordinate 404,028 downwards.
GGTCGTCATTGACAATATGCACAAGGCAAACCCCGACTCCAATGCCTGGCTGAGCAAGCCCGTCCTGAATCCCTGCCTTATTCCAGGCACCACTCGTGAGGTCAAAGTTCCCCTCGGTGAGGGCCACGCTCTTGGCACATCTGTCACGGTTAACATGACTGGTCCTACTACTGGCTCTGCGCCTCAATGTCGCGCTATTGCCGAGCTGACTCTGAAGAAGGAAAAGAAGTGTACCATCTCTCCCTGTGCCTTCAACGGCGTTCACCAGCCATCGCTGTCCAAGACCTTTTCCCGAGAGGACGTTTACCTCTTTAGTTATTTCTACGACCGTGCCCAGCCTCTGGGTATGCCCGAGTCTTTCACACTTTCCGAGCTCAAGGATTTGACCGCTCGTGTCTGCGAGGGACCCAAGAGCGATTCCAAGGCTTGGGATGTGTTCAAGCCCATCGATGGCGCTATCAAGGAGCTCCAAGGCCGTCCCGAGACCTGCCTGGATTTGAACTTTATGGTAGCGCTTTTGCACACTGGATATGAGATGCCCATTGATCGCGAGGTCAAGATTGCCAAGAAGATCAAGGGCAATGAGTTGGGTTGGTGTTTGGGTGCCAGGTACGTTTCTCTCGATATCTCAAATCGTCTTACCAATATTGACATGTCTTTAGTCTTCCCCTTCTCAGCCAAGAAAGTGGATGGAAGTGCAAGATTAGCCAGGTCGCATAGACGAAGCAGCATGATTGCATTTTGGTTTTTTGGTTCGAGGCGTTGCTTACACTTTTCGGTTCATTGTACTCTACGACGATCAAGAAAACGGATAGATCTGGTGGGGTTTGACCTAGATTCTCGGAGCTCGCATGATCTTGTCATGCCTTACCTACTACACTCGCAAATACAGCGTGTTTCTCTTCTACTGTGTTATTTCTCTTCATCACGAAGACTCATGTCGGCATATGGGCATGTTTGGCTTCTTTACGGGTATCTCTAAATTTTGTGTGTTCTACGAATGCATCGCATCGCGTCTATGCGTCACCCTGCTCCTCGATGATCTTTCTGTTCAGGTTGATATCATGGAGGATATCCTCAGCGCCGAGCTCGACCAATTTCTTTGCGACATCCCAGCCAAACTCATCCGCCTCTTCTCTGTTAGTAATGCGTCTCTGCATCTCGGTCTCGACGTGCCTCTTGCCGTCCAGACTGACAACGATGGCGCGCATGATCAAGTTCTCGGTGAACTCGACGCCGCTCTCCTTGTGCTCGCCCTCGTCCTGAGTAGTGCGTCCAGTGACGGCAACACCGCTGAATTTGTCGTACTCGGCTGCGGGCTTTGCGCCGACACCAACACCCGTGCCGACAGTAGTGCCCAGTGAGGTCTTCTTACGCACCCACTCGGTTTCAACACCAATGGGTACACTGCAGCCACCCTCAAGAGTGCGCATCAGACTGCGCTCGGCAAGACAGGCACGGGTAGTCCACTCGTCACCGACAGCCGAGAGCAACTTCTTGACGTCCTCGTCGTCGGAGCGGACTTCAATGCCCAAAGCTCCTTGTCCCACTGCATGCAAGATGCCACCCGATGCACTATCGAGGTAGCTGGTGATGCGCTCAGACATACCCAGGCGGGTAAGACCTGCGGCGGCCAGGATAAGGGCAGTGTATTCGCCCTCAGGGTTGTCGAGTTTGGCGAGACGAGTACCGACGTTACCACGGACGTCTGCGAACTTCAGATTCGGGTATAGGCGCTTGAGTTGGGCGGAGCGGCGGACGGAGGAGGTGCCAATGACGGAACCTTCGGGCAGCTGGGCAAGGGATTTGTAGGGAAGAGTGGGCTTGACAACGAGGGCGTCGCGAGGGTCTTCGCGAGGGAAGATACATCCAATGCTCATTGAAGGAGGGAGCTGAGTGGGCATGTCTATGCTGTGTCAGTTTCAATTGCTCATGAACGAAGGCAGGGAGCTGAAATAGTTCTACCCTTCAAGCTGTGGACGATCAAGTCCAGATCGCCCTTCTCGAGCAGAGCTTCAAGCTCATGAGTCCAGAGGGCCTTTGCATTGAACTCGTGCAGAGCAGTGGTCTGGTTGTTGTCGCCCATGGTGCTCATGGCGTGGATCTCATACTTGCGATCCGGCCATGCTTTGCGCAGCTCCTTGCACACGATGTCAGTCTGCACTCTTGCGAGGACAGACTTGCGCGTGCCAATCTTGACCGGCCCTTGTGTAGATGTTGCTTCGGTTGCCATTTTTGGTTCTATGCTTGTGAGAAGCAATTCGATAATCTTCAATTTGTCTCGGTGACGTGCACGGCAGCACGGCGAAGCATTCGGCCCCGCCATCGGTGCTTGGGCCACCGCTAAACCGCCGGCCTGCCGAGGCTCGCTCCCCTGCCTTATGCATGTCCATGAAGTTGAAGGGTCGTCGGCAGCCTCGTTCTTGGATTTCGGACTGGCTTTGCATCCTTCTCGGGAATAAACAGAGTGGAAAAGATACGAGTCATCGTAGTCGCTGCCTGACGAAATGATCGCCTGCCGCAGCCAAAAAACACCCTTCAGCCTCACGCGGCAAGGCACCAGCAGCCTCAGAAGGATTTAGAGCCTTTTGCTTAGCCTCAATCTACCAGCAATCCGGCTTGGCTCAAAGAGCTTGGTTCGTTACCGTGTAATGGAGAAGTGAATATATAAAAGGAAGGTCCAATGTGACAACCGTTTCTTTGTGGTAACTTCCTTTCGACGGTGCAAGATTGAGGCTCCTCGTGGAAATTCGACACGCCTCATCTTCTCTTTCGTCGCCAATAACATCTTTACACATATCAGGTGTTTTGTTCCTCCCTCTGCAACAGTTCATCTCAAACAAACAGTATGGGCGACGTTCTGATCAACCTCGCGAACGAGGCCATGTGGCATTCGAGTAATCACACGAGCAACAACCCTGTCGACGATAGCAACAGCAGCATTGACTGGATCTGGGTCTTGAAGGGTCTTCTTCCCATGATCACTATCGCTCTCGGTTTTGCAACAAGATCTCTCGTAAGTACGTCTCTTTCCAGTTGATACGCAGGAAGCTGACGACACACAGATGGATCACTTCTTTCTGGTGATGACTACACTGGCCGAGGTCGAGAGCCCAATTCCTGGCGGCGTCAACTCAGACGACATGGGATCAGAGAAGTACGGCCTCCTTGAAGCAAGCAGCTACAAGGACAAGAAAGGGAGATCAGCCTTCTCCACCGAACCACACTACGTGACCTCGAGTCTCCGTGCAACCATTCGACTCCTGAGCGCCGAGGCAGGCGAGCTTAGCATGTTCAGAGGAATCGGTGCCAAGGTGTGCATCTACACCTTGATGATACCTGTGACCCTCGTGTGCGAATTTCTTGCATATCGTCTGCCATTCGTCAAAAGCAATAGCGTTGCTGGAAGCATCGCAGGTATCGCCGCTTCTCTCATCTCATGCCAGATGTGGGCTGGGCTTTTGCACATCATCATGTCGAAGCAACAGTTCAAATTTTGGTTCCGTCGTCTGCCCTTGTCCTGGTTCAGCGTTCTACGCCAGGTTTGGCTCGCTGTTTTGCTCAACTGTCTATCGGATGACATTGTCGAATGGGCCTTCGGTTACTTTGCTCCTCATACCGAGCCCGGGGCCCCTATGGTCAACAGTCCGAACCCAGGAGAGCCTAAGCAATTCCAAATGAGCCATGGCCCTATGGTCAAAATCGGTATTGCCATCCTTCTTTGGGCTTTCGTCAAATCCATGCTGCGCTCGCAGATCAAGCCCTTGATCAAGATGGCCGTCCTGAAGCCCATTCAAGCCATTGAGGGTCGCGTCTTGTCATCCATGCTCCCCGACGATGCAGATCCAATCATCCCTATTGACCGCAGCTTCCAAGGTCGCCCTCAATCTGGTGGTATCCTCCAGCAGCAGCCTCAACCCTTAAGCTTCATGGAAGCCGCTCGCACCATCAACAAGAAGACGTATCTCCGACTCCTCAAGCTTGAGATCAAAATGCACTTCATCAGCCAATTCGCTCAGTGGGCTTTCTGGACACTGCTCTTCGCCCAGGTCATCTACTTCATCGGCCCCAGCTCCGTCTGGCTTGTGTTGAAGCTGATCATGGGTACCCCGATAGTTGAGGCAGATCTAGAGCGCGTGCAGGGCAATGCAACCAGAGCATTCTTTGACAGAGTGATTGCCGATTCTGCCAACTACACCTCTCCTACATTTAATGTGACGTTCCCCTCTATCGAGTCTGGCATCTAGTCTACGAGCAGATACTGATGGCTCCAATCACTCACTCCACTGATTATTTGCAGAACTGAAAGCACTTATGCTCGCTGAAAAGTAGATTAGCTTTCAATCATCAATCGTTCCACTGTCCCATTTACGTTCACGTAGTTATCACTGTAGATATCTGTCAACACCATGATCGTCAAATGCATTCCATGGTACGACCGCTTGCTCCAAGAACACTTCTGTGCCTGCAGAAGTCGTTTGTCGTGAACAGAACCACGTAAAGTCTCAAAGACCCGACAACTTTATGGGCCGGTTTCCACTTTGGTCCGGAAGATAGGTATGCACTGTCGTTGTTCATGAACTAATCATATATCCCATTATGTAGTTTCCTTGATCCAAGCAAGCTCGATCTATCAAGCGACCCGACATCGATATTAACATTAATAGCTTGATCCTGTAGAGCCCCTTCGATCTATGCTCTTGATCGTCACATCTCTCGCCTTGCTCGTCCGATTGATAAACTCGGCGTTGAAGACATCATTCTCATCGTACCTCGTACAAGCGGCCTCGTAGTCCGTCTCGAACCCAGTATCCAGAAATCGCTTGATGACCCGTTGCCTGCCCACATCCGGATCGATCTCCACAAACCATCGCTCGTTGACCATGCTTGATATCCTCGCCCAGGGTAGATCTTCGCAGAGTAGATAGAGACCTTCGAAGATGACTATAGAGGCGTCACCTGCGACGTTCAATGCATGACTGTCGACATCCTCCACATGTAGCGCGAATGGTGATTTGATGTCGTTGGCCTCGGTGGTTTGTTTTTGTATTTGCTGGACGACATCCACAGCTGCCGCTCCCTTGAATGTCCATCCAGGGCTTTTCGGTAATATACTGCTGGTGTCGTTGTGTGAAGCTTGAGAACATCCGTCTATTGATATTACGGAGCATGAGACACCGCTTTGGTTGACAAGTTTGGCGACTTTGGAGGCGATTCGTCCTTTGCCTGATCCTGGTGGGCCACCGATGGCTATGAGAAGTCGTTTGTCTTGTTTCCTGGATGCATCTGGATCTGGTAGTTCCTGGTAGCAGGCCAAGGCACGCGTCGCCAGGTCGTGATAGCTTTGACCCATGTAGTAAACTGCCGAAGTGGTTTTGCTCTGCCGGGCGATGTCGGGTTGTACGTGAGGTATGTTTCTACAGCAGAGGGCCCCGAGGATGATCGAACACACACAAAGTGAAGAAAGAAAGATGAAACAAGAAGAAATCCAACGTTACCACAGCGAAAATACCCCAAATCTGACCGGCCCAGAGGCTCTTTTGTACGATTCCAAGAACAATGACGCCTCACGTTATTCTGGAGCGACCAGGAAATTGCAACCCTACTTATTTTCGCGATGCTCCAGTTTTCCCCATCTCGCCAAAGGCAGAGTGGGGTCCCCAAACCGGCAAACCCGGGCGCGATGACACCAAAGTATGCGACGGAAGATATCGTCCCACGACTGGTCGCTGGGCAGCGGCCCGACTACCGACCGAGAATGTGTCAGGCAACGTCGGCCTTTGTACTTTGGCTGTGGTCAGAGACAAACACATCTACGTGTGACGACGTGGTGGTCAGCAAAGGTGATGAGTTTCTGCTCGTACATCTTGTGTTGTGAAGACAGAGCAGCCTCGAGTCCTGACCAAGAGTGAGAGCTCTACCGCACGTCGAATGACGGTGGACTATGAAACGACTGCAACACCGCAAGAACAATGTTCCTTCCTCGGTCTGATTCTGGTAATTTTCTTCGGTCCGCCAAGCCGCCGCCAACACCCCGGAAGCGTGCCGTGTCACTGACCTCCTCGACCACGGCATCTGTCCTTCGTCAGAGGTTGCCTTTTGCCGAACACTGGAAGCCAACTCGAGGGACGAGAGATACACAAAGAACCACAGTGAATCGGGATCAACATCAGCCAAAAAGCTTAGCCAGTATTCAGGGTGACTGTGTACCGACTGCCGAAAGTATGTTCGATTCACTCCATGTCAAATGCCGGCGGGTGAGGTCTAGGTTCCGGCGGCAACTGCGATATCAGACAAGATGTAGTCGCGACTACCAGTTCTCGATGCGTTTGCACGGATTAGTTTGAACGTAGGTAGGACCACCAGTTCTCCGGCCTCATCTCTTTAGTAGTAAATTGCTTTCCTTATCTCTACACGAAAACGTCCTTGCTCGGGCATTGCTGTTTCTGCAATATGTTTATCTCAAGATCAGACTACGGAGTATAGCGATACCTATGATAGTTCACGGCCAACCTCTAAAGAAAAGAGAGAGAGCTAAGTCACATCAGAAACGTACTCAAAATCTACTCAACGTCGCTACATTGATCACTCTGGCCTCACATCTTCTTCCAACACCTAACCATCTATCCGTCCCTGCTCTATATCCGCCATCTTTTGTTTACAGTGTCAACAGTACAACACCAAGACCAACAGCCCCTAACACGCCTCCTGGAACACCTATACTCGATCAGCATCTGCAGATCTACAGTTCACGAACAGGACTCACCATATCTCAGACTTGCATCGCTAACGGTGTTCTGGCCCGAAGAACCCTCACCCGAGCCGGATGAACCAGTGCCAACGCCAGCAGGAGTGCCACTTTCGGTGTCTGAAGCAGCCGATGACGAGGAAGTGCTAGAGGAAGAGGAAGATGTTGACGCTGTAGCGTTGCTGGAGTTCTGTCGAGCCTACGGTTGAGTGTTAAGATCGTCTTACAAACGACAAAGGAACATGATAATGATACTGACCTCAAGATCAGGACTAGCAAGGACCCGAGATACAAACAGCATGGCTACCGAGAAGGTAAGTAATGTAGTATAGGTACGCATAGTGAGATGTAGGTAGCATCAATCTTCAACGAAAGCAATACTGTATCGAGTTTCCTGACCGAGAGAGTTTCGTATTCTCTGCACCTCGAGCACGACTATATCAGCCAAATCGTCTCTTTAAACTCTTCCCGCTATCAGCATCTCAGCCGTCCATGACGACCGACATCGTCAAAGATGAACATGGCGGACGCATGAGCGGCAGCAACGAACAACTACATACTCAGAAGCAGACAAATTGTCATCCAATACCTTTCCGACCCGCAAAAACGTGTTCTGGAATTGATGGGAGAACAGAAGCAGATGCAGAATGATGATGACACTGTTTCGGGACAGTAGCCGCGGGTGATCGACATTCTTGCATGAGCCTTCTCTGCATCACTTCATTGCTTGTTTTCTATCTTGACGGCAATTACGAGTGCAGCACTATTGACGGTGATTGTTGATGGTGGAGAAGAGTTTGTTCGTTACGTCCGATATTGTTTGTGGTCTATACTTTAACTATATTACTTATGGAACTTTCATCGTTCTTCCGATTAATCCTTCCTCTCTGTTCTTTTTTGGTTTTGTTTTCTTTGATAGCCGTGAGGCGTCTCTACCTGGGACACGAGCAAGCATTCTTTTCTACATCTAGGCTATCTCCATAATCGTTCATCGATTCATCGTCGTATGTATGAGACTTGGCAGGAAGAACATAATCTCCAAAATATCCCTCTCGCTACAATTTTGCACCCGACGGATATCAAGATGCAATCGTTTGTCTCCATCACTGCGGCCATATTTGTGTTGTTTGTGTTCCTTTATCTTCCAGGTTCCATCAATTCTCTGTGGGAGATTGGACGGCAATCGCAAGTGGGAAAACCAGTTCAAGCCGGCTTATCTGAACCTGGGATACAAACATCTGCTGTTCAATATGCTACAATTGCAGGTAGCAGCACCGTAGCTTCTCTGACAAGAACCGTCTCGATTCAACATTGCCGAGTTGCCAAAGTCCCAAGCTGGGACAGGAGAATTCCGGGGACGTGCGTATGCATTGTAGTTGTTTTGAGCATCTCTCATACAGGAGGGCTCCGAGAAGTAGCAAGTGCATGTGAAGGCGCCACTGTATCTTTGACAGGTGTTGGATGAGCCAAAACCAGGTACTGAAGGAGGACCATTGCCGAAGAGACTGCTAGGACGTGCGCCGGATGTCCAGGGTGTGAGATTGTCCTGAGATGTACACCCAGCGCCGAAAAGGCCACTACCTGTGTGGAGAGGGCTGGTGACGGATGGGCCATTGCCGAAAAGACCTCCACTAGCGTTGCCGTGGAATGTTGTCGAATTGAGTGATATAGACTCGAAGGGCCCAGTAGGTTTAGGTGGCATGGATTCGAAGAGGCCGGTAGAAGTAGGTGGCACACTGGACCCGAAGATACCACCGGCAGTGGAATGTGGTTGGTTTCCGAAGAGGCTGGTGCGAGTAGGTGGTATGTTCGTGCTACTCAAACGCTCTGTCTGGTCCAGCAACGTCGCGGTCTTCAATCCTTCAATGGACTTCGTAAGTTTCTCGATCATCTTCAAGACATCGCTGTCTCCCGAAGACGTGTAGGTGATGGTGTTATCTGTCTTAGATCTATCAACAGGTGCAGAGATAGCATTTCTTCTCGCAAATCTAGCAGGAAATGCTTGGTCGTCGCGCCTTGTCTTACAAAACCTGTTACCGGTATTGTAATCAGCCAATCTAAGTTCTTCGAGAGAGCTTGTTTGGTGACTCGGGTGCGCAGTGATGGTTGTAAACTGCTCGAATGTCCCCCAAATGGGGTCGCGTACTGGAATAGTACTCGGATGTGCATCACTGTTGGCTCTGGCACTTTTGGAAGGACCAGCGATTGTGTCGGGGTTGTATGCCAGTTTTAGTAGGCGCTTGAAGACAGGCCCGTCTTTTCTCATCGAATCCATGAGTTCTCTGACTTCGTGCGACTTGAGAGTCTCGAAACTGACTCTGGAAACCGCATCCGCCAGATCTCTGGGGAGGTCGTTCTTCTCGCGATATAGTTTGTCGGCATCTTGAGATATACGTTGCAGAACTGCAAGCACGGTCTCTGGTTGACTGTGGTTCTCTTCTTCTCTCTCTTGACTGTTTGTGTTGCATAAGCCTGATGGCTCGCGTTGATGCTCGAGCTTCATGATGATTTCTGAAGGCTGGTCGGACAGTTCTTGCTATGGGGACTCGAGGCTCTGCAACTCAGCAGCTCTTTTTGGCAGAAGAGTAAGCAATGCGACGGACAGTGACGATAAGAAGAACAGACATTGTGTCCTCTTCGACTGCCCTGAGTCATCAGTATCATACGCCATTGTGCTCGTCCCGTGGTTGGTGGGTGGCAGGAGGCTGAAAATGAGGGAGTTGTCGCATGAATCATCAACCTACCGAGTCGGCCTGCCACTGCTGTCTGCACAAAAGAGGCCTCATCCCTTACTAAACCCTAACTTCTTACTCTGTTGGCCTATCTTAATCATCATCTCACCGGCCTAGGACGCCAATGGCCTATGTGGTCGATATTGCATAGAGTCGTTGTTGATGAGCGCGCTGAGGATAAGCACAAATGTGATCAGCTCTGTATTCTGGAATATCCGGCAAACATTCAAGAACACACTCGAAACGCGACATGGGCAGGATCACGTCGAAGTTTGACAAGCAAAAGAAACAGAGTCTTGCAAGACAGGTTAACAACGCACGGATGTTTATCGACGATACAGTAGCGACAAGGACGGTGGACCCTCGGACTCGGCCAGACCAGCGAAACTAAGTTTCCCCAGAGAGGCAATGGCCTTGGCGTCGAAGGATGCGTGCAAGCGTGATGGTTCTTGGTCCTGGTCTTTGGTGACTTCTTTCTCATTGAACATTTGCAGAGCAAACAACTGCATCTCTCCTGCACTGCTGCCCTTCCTATGTCCCTAATTCACTGATCCTGTGCCACCTTTGTCTCTCCCAATCTTTGACCTTTCTTCACAACCTGTTACGCATTCTTTCCTGTCTGGTCTTGTTCGCGCAACATGCCCACGCCTCATGACGAAACGCAGCCCACGCCCATCGACATCTCCGCATCAAGCACAACTCACGCGACTTGCCCGCCAGAGGACCGTTTCCCGCAAACACAACCCGAAGAACATGTTCTCCCACCCTCCGAACATAGTCGTAGTCTCGTAGTCGACCCCATCGCGCAAATGCCCACACCCGAAGAGGATTCAGACCCGGACCCGACCATGTCGGAGACGCCTGCAAAACCCATCGACATCGTGCAAGATAGCCTCGAGAAACAGGCGCGCCTGCCAACTCCCTCTAGCCCAGTAAACGACGATTTGAAAGACACTACTCCGCGAGTCAATCCTTCGGCCTCGGCACAGCCTTCTCCTACCAATTCGAGTTATCCCCTTAGCAGAAAAAGGGTTCGTACAACTGAAATATGCAGTGACATACAGCCGCTGACCCTGTGTCCGATCAGCTGATACCCTGCTTGACCTCTTCCAAGTTCCAATCAGGTAGCAAGTTCCGAGGAACTCAACAGTCAGATCGACAAACATATGATGTACAGGTTGAAATAAAACATGTCGATATGGACGAGTCGTTCGTTTGTGGATATTTGCGCATTCAAGGTAAAGAGAACAAAGCTATCGACTCGCGACTTCGCGTGCTGAACTTAGCCAGGTCTGACCGACGATCATCCAACATTGACCACCTATTTTGAAGGCGAGATAATTGGTACCAAGCACTCGTTCCGAACCGCGCATCCAGAATGGGGCTCTACAGAAAAGGTTGATATGCAACATTGGGCTCGCTTCCCACCATGGAAGCCTCTAGCCAAGCAGGCCAAATCGCCAAACTTTGCATGCGAGGATTATGCTCAGCGCGAGCATCTCTTTATGAGGTGGAAAGAATACTTTTTGGTACCGGACCACAAAGTCAAGTCCATTACTGGAGCCAGTTTCGAAGGCTTCTACTACATTTGCTTCAACCAGCGTACCGGCGCTGTGTCTGGAATTTACTTCCATTCTCGCAGCGAAAAGTATGTCGATCCTTCCTTGCTGAAAACATTCATACACGACACACGACACTAACCTTCTACCCTAGATACCAACAGCTCGAGCTAGTACATGTAGACGACCGAGGTTGCGTGGGTGCCGTCGAGTTTCGATAGCCCAGCCAGTCACACTTAACGAAGAAATGACCAAGGGGCGGTGAGGTATGTTACTGGCGGCGGATCGTTTTCCTTTCTGACAGCCATTGTATAGTCTGGCGTTAGTGAGGTTTCTTTTCTCTTGTGTTAATAGGGCTCGTGGCGTCTTCGACATAGCCATTCATTGCTGTTCTTTCGTTTCGAGCAGGTACTCAGGCAAGATTCCATTGTACATAGTTATTTTCTGCATCTGTTCAGACTTTTGACGTGCTGTACGCAGCGTTGAGTCGTCTCGACAAACAAGTATTTTGCCGACGTGCTTCCATGAAGCCTACACCACAATGTCCAAGACCGCGACTTTCTATGGAGTCTTTTGACAGAACCTTGAAGTGGACTGTCCCGACAATGGACAAGGATTCTGTTCCCAACAGTTGTGCAATCTTGTGCAAGCTCCCAACGCCGAGGGATAATCCGGAGATCGACTCCGCTAAGCATGGCAATCATCCAATGACACGTTCCATAGAGGGGTAAACCGGGATTGGCTTTTTTATCGCCGAAGGTGCACAGCTCAGCATGTGCGTATAAGCTTCTCTCCTCGGCATTTACACCTCTTTCCTACCTCCTCACACTCGCTGGATTGTTCTGCTCCTCGTTGTCGAATACGGATCAACTCTCGCCATATTCTGCTCCGTCGAACGGCCCCTCAATCACAACCGAAGATGGCGTCTGGAAATGGTTCATCCTCGAACTCGACCACGCAACCGCCCGTACGACGACAACACAGCGATACCCACGTGTTTCCTGCCAGAAACTTCCCGGATTATGATGCGATGAAGCCACAGGGTCTCTCAGAAAGCACAAAAGCCCTCGCCAGACAAGTTCTACATCCAGAGCTGGCCTCAGGAAATGATTATAGTCCCGGGGTCTTCTCCGGTGGAACAAAATGGCTACTTGACTCGGTCAATGAGACCGAGAAGGCCATGACAACTCCGCGAAAGCCATCTCTGCTTACGGAGACTGCGGTGAAGAAGCATAACGACCACGATCCTCGCAAAAAGCATCTCGTTCTAGAGACTCCAAGTAATGATGGATCTGGTCGAGAGGAAGAGCAAGAGAACAAGCCAAAACCCGAAGGTATCGGGCGGACCGATGCTTGGGTGTCGCAACAGACAGGCGACAGCGATGTGGCCTCTTGAGCGTTGTCTGGCTCACATCTCTCAACGTTTTACCACTATTCCGGTCACAGCATTCGGCGCCAGCATGGTCGCTACGTACCAACCCTTGAAGGACGCTTCCTGATCCTCTGAGACCATCATCCCAAGTCGCGGCTTCGGCGATGGAAAGTTATGCCGCTTGGGCACCGACTGTGCTACCAGTCTCGCCGGACATAAACCGATGATCAAAGACAATGAATCCAATGCTGAAGTTACATTCGCACATAACCCACACACGTGGGGTTCTGGTTCCATCTCCGCAATATACGACAGGAGTCTCAAATGAACACTTGGCAACATAAGATTGTACGATATTGAGAGCGAAATTGGAACAAAAGTTTTAAACATTCATACTCGATGGCGACCTGCAGAGCTGCCGACCGAGCTAGCACAAGTCGGTACCCTATATCGTTCTACTTCATCTGCTTGGTCTCGTGTTATAGAAACTCTTTCTGGATATCTAACAGAACAGATTGAGACCCAGTGTGCCTGCAGGTGTGTAGGCGCAGATGGCCTTTCCAAGAGTGTCGTCCAAGCTGCTCTTCTTCTGAGTAGCGTCTTGTTGACAGCTGTCCACGACGTCAATCAAACCAAAAGCGAATGTCTATGAATAAGATGGTCAGCCAACATGAACTAGTCTTTACACACTATGTTTACTTACATCGAGGACGTTCTCATGTTGACGTAGCACGGCGGCAACGGGTCCCAGGAAAATACCCTCAAGAAGACCAGACTTGCCGATAACGTATTTGAGCGTCTCTTGATGAGCGGCAACAAAAGCAGTGAAGGCTGTGCAAACTTCCTTCTGAGCAGCCTCCCCAGAGATGGGAGCTCCAGTCTGAGGCATAGCTTCGATATCGGCTTGTGCCTTCTTGTCGAAGTCTTGGAAGCCATCGATGACAGGCTGTGTAAAGAACTCGTTAGCCAGTGAACCTCTGAAACGCAGGCACATCATCTCACCTGGAAGGGATTTGTTTGTCTCTTGAGGAGACCGCCCACGGGGGACTGAATAGCAGCGACGACAGGCGTGAGCTTTTGAGTTCGCTGTGTGAGGTCCTTGAGGCTCGCGAGAAGGGCGTCGGAGGTTGCATCACGCTTAATAAGACCAGCAGAGGCAGTGGCAGCGAGGAGGGCCATGACAGGCGCGGCGAGAGTCAAGAAACGCATTTCGATGAGGAGAGTTTGGGTGAAGAAGGAACTTGGTTCTTGAGATAGTAGAGAGCTGGAGGATGATGATTGAAAAACAGCAGTCTTGTTGCCTGTTTATATATCCATCGTGCTCGCACTGCATGCGAGCTTTCTGACAGTTGCTTCATGAAGATCTTTATACAATGTCTTGGTGGACGTCAAGCGTCAGCGGCGACATTGCGATTTTCAAGAATGGTTCTGCACCAGGATGAGATTTGCACATGTACAGTCGTTGCACAGTCGTTGGTATAGAAGATCTTCAGACTAAAAGGGAAGAAAGGGTCATAGCACATGTCAGTCGTTCACCATCGTGTCAAAGCTTGGCTGTAACGGTTAGTGTCTAACCATTTTCATACCATGCACTCTTATGGTGATTTTCTTGATGTGTAGACGACAGTAGAAGATCTGCTCCAATCACTTGAAAGGCATGGGCAGATACAACTGCAAGGGGCAAGGCGCTGAAGAAAGGTTGGACCGCGTCGGGCCGGTGCGAACCATCTGAGCGCTATACACAAGATCATCACCTCTTCATATCAATCTTCGCAGCATCATGTGTGCACATCCTTCAAAAAGAGGTATTGGACACTGTGGACGGTTCAAGAGGTGGTCAGCGATAGCAGCGTCATCTGTCGAAGTTCAAGTCGGTGAATCTGAGCGACGGCGAAGTGTCGGTTGAAGCTAAGTGATGGGAAGTCATGTTCAAGAGTCAAGACCTTGATGATATAGCACAGCTCTGTATCCGCTCAATGGCCGACGTTCGGCTCTTGACCTTGTCGAAGCGGCGAGAGTGTTATCGCGTCTGCCCTCGGCCGGTCGGGAGAGCTTAAACGCGGCCAACCATGGGGAAAAAGAATACAGCCGCGTCCAGCCGCCGCAAGCCGTAGACACTATCGGACATGCGAGTGTAGCCAGATAAATAACTGGAGCTGTCCTGACTGCTGTCAGAGTCTGTCCTTGTCTCTCTTCTTCCTATTGAATCAATCGCCTGTCAGTCATTCATCATCATGGCCGCCAGAATCACACTCCAGAGCTACCTCAAGGCCCCCAAGGCGGCATCCCTCGCCAATGGCATCAAGAACACTCGCACTATTGCGACCTTCAAGGTGCCCGCTGTGAACAACGAGCCCAACGTATGTTTCGAAGTCCTGAGGATATTGAGAAGTGAGAGCTGACAGCTGGTTACAGCCTACCTACTCCAGAGGTACCGTGGACCGTGAGAAGCTCGCAGCTGCCCTGAAGAGCTTCAGACAGCAAGCACCCGTTGATGTTCCTGTCGTTATTGCTGGCAAGGCGGTGAGAAGGAGTGAGATCTAGTATACAATAGCAAAGAACTAAGACAGTGGCAGATCTCGAGCCAGACCAAGCTCTCCCAATCCGACCCCTCAGCTCACGCCAACTCGGTTGCATCCTACGTCAACGCCTCTTCGCAGGATGTCTCAGCAGCCATCGATGCTGCTCTGGCCGCAAAGCCCGCATGGGAGAACCTTCCCTTTGCCGACCGCGCTGCCGTCTTCCTCAAGGCCGCCGACCTGATCGCTGGCAAGTACCGCTATGAGATTATGGCTGCCACCATGGCCGGCCAGGGCAAGAACGCATACCAGGCTGAGATCGATGCTGCTGCCGAGCTCTGCGACTTCCTCCGCTTCAACGTCCAGTACGCTCAGGACACATACGCTCACCAGCCCACACACAACTCCCCCGGTGTCTGGAACCGCGTCGAGTACCGTCCTCTCGAGGGTTTCGTCTACGCCGTTTCCCCCTTCAACTTCACCGCCATCGGTGGTAACTTGGCCTGCGCCCCTGCCCTGATGGGTAACGTTGTCGTCTGGAAGCCTTCGCCTTCTGCCATGGCCTCCAACTACCTCCTTTACAAGATCCTTCTCGAGGCTGGCCTTCCCGAGGGTGTCATTCAGTTCCTTCCCGGTGATGCTGCTGAGGTGACCAAGGTTGTCCTTGCCCACCGTCAATTCGCTGCTCTCCACTTCACTGGTTCCACCTCCGTCTTCCGCAGCCTGTACGGCCAGATTGCCAACGGTGTCGCTGAGGGCCGCTACCAGGGCTACCCTCGCATCGTTGGCGAGACTGGTGGCAAGAACTTCCACCTTATCCACCCCTCTGCCGACGTCGACAACGCCGTCATCAACACCGTCCGCGGTGCCTTCGAGTACCAGGGCCAAAAGTGCTCTGCCACCTCTCGCGCATACTTCCCTGCCTCGCTGTGGAGCAGCGTCAAGGCTGGTCTGATCTCCGAGACCGAGAAGCTGAAGATTGGCGACCCTGAGGACTACTCCAACTTCATCGGCCCCGTCATCCACCAAGGCAGTTTCGACAAGCTCAGCAAGGTAATCGATGAGGCCAAGAACGACTCTGAGCTCGAGTTGCTGGTCGGCGGCAAGTACGACAGTTCCAAGGGCTACTACATCCACCCTACCATCTACGCAACCAAGAACCCCGCACACCCTCTTCTCAAGCAAGAGCTCTTCGGCCCCGTCCTCTGCGTCTACGTCTACGACGATGCCGCCCCTGACGCCTTCGCCAAGATTTGCAAGGACATTGACGCTTCGTCCGACTACGCCCTGACCGGTGCAGTCTTTGCTCAAGACCGCTACGCCATCCGCTTCGCCGAGGAGGCTCTCCGCAACACCGCCGGTAACTTCTACATCAACGTCAAGTCCACCGGCGCTGTTGTTGGACAGCAGCCCTTCGGTGGTGCCAGAGCCAGCGGTACCAATGACAAGGCTGGCAGTGCTAACCTGTTGACCCGCTTCGTCAGCATGCGTGCCATCAAGGAGGACTTTGTCGGCAGCAACAAGGTCATCTACCCCAGCAACGAGGTTTAAGAAGGACATGACTTTGATATGTTGATGCCGGTTCTGTGCATAAAAAGGGGAAATCGGGCATTTGGGATTGGGCGATACTCGGCGTTTTTCTTTACTTCTTTGTTTATACTTTTTGATTTCTGAGATAACCACCCCCTTTGAGTACATGATGAATAGTCATGTCTAGACAGCTTTGTAGTTTGAGCTTGAAATACAAAATGATGATGATCCAAGAGAAAATATCCAACCACTGTTCATGCTTACGAATATGAACCAGGAAAAGGAAGAAAAATCGATCGTTCGTATTTACATATTACATCAAGGACATGTTGAAGTCTGGGGGCATCTTTGTTCTCATGAACAGAATACAACATGACATGGCAACTCTTGTTACCTTGGAAGAGTCTACCCTCACATACACTGTCGAATGCGGTACTTCCTCTTTCCTCATCTCCCTCCCCTAACCAACCCCTCAAGACGCCATTGAACGCCTCGCTATAAGCGCAAAAAGAATATTTCTGGCCCGGCGCGCAAGATCAAGTCGTGTGACACAAACCCAACCACATACACTTTCCACGTCTGCTTTCTCTTGCTCTTGTCTCTCTCATATAAGGTCTTTGTATAGAAACAAAAAACCAATTTGCGTCCCCCCACCCTAACCTCCCTTCCCCCTGCTCTTACTCATACCCTTTTCATAGCTGCAAAGAGAGATCACGGTGGGGCGTCTGGCTTCAGCTCATTTGTATTTCCTTGGCCTGTCGTTGGGCGGCCTCGACACCTTCGGGTGCTTGACGGTAGAGGACGATTTCGGATTGCTTGAAGTAGCGGCGGGCGTCTTCGTCGATGAGGACGAGGGAGAGGTAGTAGCGGGTCGAATATTTCTTGTTTACTTCGCGGAAGGTGGGTGTTAGGTCGAAGCCGCCGAGGAAGAGACGGATGGGGATTGTTTCGCCGCGAGAGGGTGAGCCGTCCATGATCTGTAGAGATGGAGAGTTAGCATAGCCATATGGGAAGTTGGAGATACCAGGAAGCTGAACATACCTCGAAGCGCACAAGCGTCTCGCTCTCATTATACTGATTCGGTGGCACACCTGTTGTCTCGCGGCGGATGATACTAAGCTCCATATGCTTAATCTTCAAACGAACCAGTAAGAAGTAAATGCGGCCCACAATAACGTCCTTTAAGTGGTACTTGCTCTTGCTGTACTCGAATTCAATGTGCAAGCAATCCTCGATACCGACATCCATCTTGATGACACTGTTGGTCTCTGGCGGCATACGGTATGAGTAGACCCAGAGATCCTTTTCGCGCACGACATCTTGCATACGGCGACTCACGGTCACGCGTACAAAGTAGCGTAGACGCACGTTGATGCCAGAGTAACTCTCGTACGGCTTCTCGACGTTCTTGAAGGTGAATGGGAAGGTTTGCGGATGTTGAAGGTCGCCGGGCGCGGCAAGTTCTGTTTGCATAGACAGGAACTCGTGGTGGGTTCCGCGGTCGAAGAACATTTCGATTGTGCCAATGAACTGGACCTTGATACCAGTGTGTTCCAGTCGCTTGCCGTCTTTCGGACGGACTGTGACGGCACCCTTGACGCTCTCGCCGTCTAGATATAACGGGGCCTTTTCGCGACGGTTCTTGTCCATCTTGACATCGACCATGGCGCGTTCGTCGGCATCTTCGAGTACGATGTCTATGTCCAAGGGCGTTGACCAGAATAGCGACATGATGGGTGGTGGTACGGGCTTAAGCGCGTGTCGCGAAGAGAGTCGGATGAGCGAAGAGTCGCAGAGATTGGGTAGGCAAGCGGCACGTCTAGGGAAAGAGCGATTGGAGCGAGGATTGGAAGAATTAGGCAGTGATTGCGTGTCTGGAGGGGAGAGGCTGCTGGCTATGACCGGCTGCTCCAGAGCACGGGGAGCTCTGCGGAGCGGACTTGGCAGCGAAGGCGCGGAGGTCGGCGATTGGACTGCTTTTCTCCGTGTGCAGTTATACATTTTTTTGAGCCAGTCCGACTTTCTCGACCCTCGCCTTCGTACTCGACCATACATCATTCACAATGCCCAAGGTCGGAAAGCCCATCTCAAAGCGTACTTCAACGCGTCTGCGCAACAGCATTCAGAAAAAGTCTGCTGAAAAGCAAAGAAAGCTTCGCAAGCAAGCAAAGAACGTTCGTCAACTTTTCCTGTCGACATATTTCTCTGCATGCGCTAACACACACAACCATAGAACCCGGAATGGAGATCTAAGATCAAGAAGGACCCCGGTATTCCTAACCTGTTCCCCTTCAAGGCAAAGGTTCTCGAGGAGATTGAAGAGTCAAAGAGGAGGAAGGAGGAGGAGAAGCAGAGAGCCCGTCTGTTGGCCAAGGCTCGTCGCGAGGGTATCGATGTGAAGGATATTGACCAGGTCGCTGCTGCCGAGGGTGACGAGGACATTGATATCAGCGACATGGACGACGACGACGCTATGGACGAGGACTCGGCAAACCCCATGGCCGCCCTGCTCGCCTCAGCACGCGCTCGCGCCCAGGACTTTGACGGTGAAGCCGACGAGGATGAGGACGACATGGACGAGGATATGTCCGAGGACGATATGGAGGTTGGAGAGGAGGGAAGCATGAACGCTCCTGCCGTTCGCAAGGACTCATCTCGCCGCGCATTTGACAAGGTCTTCAAGAACGTTATCGAGCAGGCCGATGTTGTCCTGTACGTTCTCGACGCCCGCGACCCCAACGGAACACGATCAAAGGAGGTCGAGAGACAGATCATGGCTGCAGAGGCCGGTCACAACAAGCGTCTCATCCTGGTCCTCAACAAGATCGATCTTATTCCTCCTCAAGTCCTCAAGGACTGGCTCATCCACCTCCGTCGCTCCTTCCCTACTCTCCCTCTCCGTGCCGCCAACTCGGCTGCCAACGCCCGTACTTTCGACCACAAGGCCTTGACCGTCAAGGGTACTTCCGAGACTCTCTTCCGCGCCCTCAAGACCTACGCCCACTCCTCCCAGCTCAAGCGTGCCATCACTGTCGGTGTCATTGGATACCCCAACGTCGGCAAGTCGTCCGTTATCAACGCCCTGACTTCCCAGCTCGGCAAGAAGGGCAACTGCCCCACTGGTGCTGAGGCCGGTGTCACAACCAGCTTGCGCGAGGTCAAGATCGACAGCAAGCTGAAGCTTCTCGACTCACCTGGTATCGTTTTCCCTTCGTCTGCCGAGGGCGCAAAGGCAAACCGCACAGAAGAGCAAGCTCGTCTGATCTTGCTGAACGCCGTGCCGCCAAAGGAGATTGATGACCCTGTTCCTGCTGTCACCCTGTTGCTCAAGCGTCTGAGTGCCAGTGCCGATGGTTTCCAGAAGCTGTTGGACGTTTACGGTCTTCCCGCTCTGATGACTGCCAACGGTGATCTCACCACAAACTTCCTTGTCCAGGTCGCTCGCAAGCGTGGTCGTCTCGGAAAGGGTGGTGTTCCCAACATCCACGCTGCTGCACAGACCGTTGTCACCGACTGGAGAGATGGCCGCATTCAAGGCTGGATGGACGCACCGACGCTACAGCTCGCAAAGGATGGCAAGAAGACTCCCGGAAACAGCGAGAGTGCTGGCCTTGTTGGCGACCAGAAGGAGATTGTCACCGAGTGGGCCAAGGAGTTCAAGCTCGAGGGCCTGTGGGGTGACTCTAACGAGGATACGGCAATGGAGGCATAAAGTGGGAAAAGTGGTTTTTTGCTGGTCGGTCTCTAGTGCGTACGGAGTTTTATCATGTTCCTTTTTATGTCGGTTGCATACATTCACGAGATACCCGGCCTTGAACTAAGAATGGCTTGTCAAGATTTTGATGCTCGGTCCCTTTTCTACTTTGTGTTTCTCCCACGGCCTCCTTTGAGAGGATATGTGTCCGCACTGCAGCTGAAGAACCAGCAAGCCCTTTGATCGTCAACTTGAACTCGAAGAAGGCAGATCAGGATTTCGCTGCTGAATGTCAAGGCCAGGGTCGCCCCGGACTGGCCCACCCTGGCAAGTATATCGCAAGCTCTCAACTTTGATTTGCTTCCATATTCAAGAAGATCTGATCTTCAGCAAACTAGGCTGCTCTCTTGATCCCATCAGTTATCTCTCCATGCTCTGGTATGTTTCTTGAAACGACACGAGTGCTCAGGTGCAAAATCATGGTTCATGGAATGATAGTCTGAGTAGATATTGTTGACACGGTCTATACTTCGGCCTTGTTACAACGCGCCAAGTATCAAGCTCACGGCATTCGATCTGAGTGCTGATCACAAACCAAATTCAAGTTTGTTTGTTTTTGCACTCGACGTCCTGCGTCTTTTTCAATCACCAGATTCGAAGCCTTGCAGAATGCAAGATATCGCCATATCTCCATGGAAAGTGGAGCTTAGATACCATGAGCCCAAGCAGTGACTTCTCATACTATGCAGAGGCTATTCCAACATTAGAGTGCCCTTAATTCGACCTATGTCGGCGACTGCGTCCATTTTCATGTCACGAGAAATGCGCTAGTGGGATGACCCTGTCAAATGATCATGAGGTTTCAAGACCCACCCAACCAGATGGTAAGAATCCCAGCCTGGAGGCCTCTCTCTGAGAAATATGATGCTTCTAAGTGCATGGAGAATGTTATCATGCCTGTGAACGTCGTTGGTTTACTTTTATATTCACTCGAGCTTAGCACGTGTTTCCAAAATAGGAAGCTCCGACGCAGCGGGCCCGCCAAATTTGGGAACTCACCGCTCTGACGCTCCCCAGCGTTCACTTTGACTCACAACAACTTCTTGTGTACGATATATATGCTGCCTCTCTGGAGTCAGAACAAAGCAGCCACTCGTTTGAATAGCAAGTTCGCATCTCAATCATTCCCTCAGCCTACATAAGATGCCACACTTGGAAGAGCACAACTTCTCGGCGCCTGCCGAGGAGCATTCATTCTCAGCACTGGTATGCGTTGTCATCTTTTCCTTG
Organism: Aureobasidium pullulans EXF-150; assembly: GCF_000721785.1. NCBI lineage: Eukaryota > Fungi > Ascomycota > Dothideomycetes > Dothideales > Saccotheciaceae > Aureobasidium > Aureobasidium pullulans. The sequence goes on along the minus strand of NW_021941029.1, from coordinate 382,584 downwards.
ACCCGGAATCTCAAAAAGCACAAACAATGCTCGCTGTTCTGCCAACCGACGGACTGGTAGATACTGATCAGAAAACAACCCTTCACTGACATGCACTACTTGACTCATAGCTATTCGACATGGATGGCACCATCATCGACAGCACAAATGCAATCGTCAAGCACTGGCATCAAATCGGCAAGGAAATCGGCGTGGATCCTGAAGTCATCCTTGCCACCTCTCACGGAAGACGGTCCATCGATGTGCTGGAGATTCTAGAGCCTAAGCTCGCTAACTGGGAATGTACGTAAACCTTCTTTCATTCATCCTACGATCTTGTCACCTTCGGAGTCACCGAATACAATCCTGCCATGATATGCCTACTCTTGGCCTCTTGTCGCGAGGAATATGGACTTTTGAGACGATCACTCAGGTGCTCACTCTCAAATCGAACGATTGCGTGTGGAGACGGACAGCCAACCACCTGTCCACCACGGTGCAGTCATGCTGTCACAGGGTCATGTACCTGTAGAAATCAGAGGAGCTGATGCGTGGGCAATCGACTTTCTCCACTCGAGCGTTGTACATGTCTCTCGATGCTCTACAAAGTCCCACCCACACGTCCAACCCTCAGCTTTGCTCAAACGTCTTTTTGTCTCAGGATTTGGAGCGAAAAAAGACAACGAAAGAGAAACACTTCCAATCATCGCGTCAATCACGTCGAAGAGGCGAGCGACAAGATACGCGCTCTACTGCACACCACCATCGCGCCGCCTTCACTCTACTGCACACCACCATCGCGTCGCCTTCACTTCACTCCACCACACCATGTCTCGCAGTGACTCCATCAGCTAATTCGCGTCCGCTCTTGATAGACGTCTGCGCGGCCGAAGGCGCCATCCCTAAGAAATGGGGCCACGACGCCGTCGAGATACCAGGAAGCCGATCTATCCTGGAATCCCTCGAGCACGCCTCCGCCCCATGGGCAATCGTAACATCAGGCACACAGCCCTTGGTCACGGGATGGCTGGAGGTAATGGGTCTAGCACACCCCAAGCATCTGGTCAGCGCCGAGCAAGTTGCAAAGGGCAAGCCCGACCCGGCATGCTACAAGCTAGGTGCTGAACGCTTGGGAGTCAAGAGCAACGACGTCCTGGTCCTCGAAGATGCACCTGCGGGTGTACGTGCCGGCAAAGCGGCGGGCTACAAGGTAGTTGCTTTGGCTACCACGCATACAGTGCAGCAGCTGCAGGAAGCCGGTGCGGACTGGATCGTTTATGACATGCGCAGTGTGACGATGAAGGACTTCGATCAGAAGACTGGCAAGGTTGTGATATCAATCAAGGATGCGTTGGTCCAGTAGATAGGGGATACACGGATTGTTGCTCTGTAACAGAGAGCGTTACTGGTAGATCGTAGACGGGATAGACAAATTCGGAGAACAGTCGAGAAATGCCAATCGACAAGGAACAAAATTCTTAAAAAAAATCGCTTATCATTTCGGCTTCTTTGGCATTTTTTCCCTTCTTTTTCTCATGCGTTATACCTTTTCGTCCTGTTGCTATGGCACATTTGATGACAAGGGGGAAATTTCTGGCTGGTGGTTGCTGTATAAGCAAAAAACCCGCACGCAGCCCTCGACCGTTGTATAGAGAGGGGCAACAATCAAAGCGGGAAGCAGCAATCCAACTTCCTCACAACCGTTTGGCAACAAAAAAGACCCCCATCGACCACGAAGCCTTATGATCCGTCCGAGTTATTTACGATTGTTCCCGTGTCTCTGCAGTGACGATAAAAAAACTATGCCGTGTGTGTGTTGGCAAAAAGTGGATATCTTGATGTTCATCGACGGGGAGTAATGCCGGGGATGATATGCTGATTCTCTAGAGTTTCAAGATATCAACGTTTTAGAGACAGCGTTGTCAAGGGTCCTGTTCTTCTGGCAAGTGATCTGCTGGATATGACGAGTTATTCCGTTTTGCGATCTGCTGTCAAGTCATGTGGGAGTTATTCTTGCGAGTACGTGATAGTCGTACATTTTGACGTTCTCTTGTTCATGAGGAAGTTCGATTGGGCAGGACCGATCAGCACAGTGGTCGCCCTCCAAGTCATCGATTGTAACATAACACGTGATAGCATAGGTTCACTTTTAGTGGCATCAAGGGAGACAATAATTGATTAACAACTGTACCTGAATTTCCGAGCCATCCATCATCTGATAGTCCAACACGTGAAACTATAGGTGTATATCTCTATAGCAGTGTGGAGGATGATATCCCAAAGACCTCTCTCGCTCATCGGGTTGTCCGAAGCGTCGGGCAGAAAATATATTATGCTTACCACACTCATGGTTGATGGAAACTCGACTTCGTCGCTTCGAGCGGAAAGAGATATTGCGATCTATGCGTCATGAATGTCCAGACCAGCGAGATTTCCAGCTGCCACGTACTTCACATTGCAGTATAGATTAACAGAATCTTCAGCTGCCACTATACGTTCGCAGTTCATAGATTGATGTGCAGCTTCTCTACGTGCGTAGAAGTCCCGGCGAATAGCTGACCGAGGCTTGTCGACTCATGTAAAAGTCTTCATTGGCGGTAACAGCGTGACGCTCATGTCCCTTGGGTGACAATCATGCGACGTTATCTTGTTTTCTGCTTGCCTGCACGTGTGCGTGCCTCTGCTTCTTTGCTGCACGATCTGCTCCGGAGCGGTGAGATGTGCTTTTCTTCTTTAGCGAGGCGAGAAGTAGCTTGCAGAACCTACTTGGCTGGGTGCATGAAGATTGACGACTGACATGTACAGACAGGTCTGCGTTGCATATCCTTAGATCCAGATCTTTCTTCTTACTCTCCAAGCGAAGATCATATCATCAAGGAAAATGCAAAGGTAACAAAAGGGGGGTCGGGAAATCTTGAAATTGTGCAGATACCTGAATCAGTCGTACCCGGCCACTTACATCAATGTATACGAGTCTCTTTGGAGGTCTCTTTTTATTTTTGTCGCTTCGTGTGCTGGTGCGAGGTGGCCCACGAGGGCGGGACAGGAACAGGCAAGGAGCCTGCTACTCTCTGTTGCAGGTACCCGGGTTACAAAGGGAAAAGAGAGAGGCAGCTATTTGGGGAAATAAACAAGGGCAAGGGTCACTCTTTTCGCTTCTGTGCCTTCTTCATGCTCCGTGCCGTGTCGCATGCAGGCCAAGGAGCGACTCTCGGGATGTCGGGGCGTGTTACCAGAATAATTTCTTTCATCGCGTGTCTCTTCGAATTCTTTTTGTGGGTGGTGACACTGCATCAGATAGACCCAAGAGCAGTGTCGCTGGGAATATCTCACATGCAGTCGCGAACACGAGATGGATTCGAGCATGGGACGACATGACTTGACAGATAGGCCTACCGCACTTACCTTGTCCACGGCTGCGGTCACCTCCGGAAAGCGACAGCAGCAGAGAGTCTGACTGCGAGGTCCCGTATGTCGGGACGCGAATTCAAGAAAATCTCTCCTTCTCTTGATAACCCGGAACAATCTCACGCGTGCTCAACCGTCTTCCAAGTCGCAAAGCCAGCCCTCAAGTGGAATGGGCAGAGCCAAGTAGGATGAATCGTGGCCAAGTTTTGAAAGGGTGGGGAATGTAAGAGCAAAGCGGGGGTGTTTGCAAAGGGCAAGAAAGAGTGAGCGAGAAAAAAGGAACCAAATGCGTGCTGACAGATTGTCCCAGCGAATCGGCGAAAGTCGTGTGTTTCAGAGGTCAACAGCCGCCGCGCTTCTTGACCTTGGGCCACGGCACTTGGGGATAGCATAAACGAGACTCAATCGCGGTCGCAATGGGAACCGCAAGTCGTTGGGACCTCTACCGTTTGAGATGTCTTTTTTAACACAAGGAAAAACTTGTCGCGCCGGTGTTTTGTCAGAGTCTGATCAGTTGCAATCACCGTGGTTGCCCTGTGGGAGAAGCCTCATCGTTATGGCAGTTGAGATTGTTGTCAAAACTGCTCGCGCCCGGTCAAGTCCCAGGGCAAGAAGTAAGCCCGCCGGGCGGGCCTTGAGTTACCAATCGCTATCAGGTGAGGCGTAAAATGTGGAGGTTGTACATGTCTCTGGTAACCAGTATCTTCCATCTCCGTCATCACGCACAAACTGAGGGACCTATCCCGACACTGCATGTGTCAGATTAGCTGAATTCGCTCTCTCTTATGCTGCAAAGGGTGTGGATTGCTGCCATGTTTGTCGAGCAGGGACATGCAGCAAGCGGCTACGAGCACGAGCCGCTCCTCCGTGATTACTTTCCCCTTGGTTACATGAGTACACACCGCAACGTCTCTCGCTTCACTGCCGCCGCCAGTCTGTGGTAATATGAAAATAAGGTTGTCAGCAAAGGGGGTAATTGTAAGATGATTCAGCACCACATGTACACGCTTTCTTGGACAACCATCCTTGTGACAGGAGGGGTTGTCTCTCATCAAGTCGGCGATTTCTCCGGTTAAAGTTGAAGATTTAATCCTCAACCGACCACAACGCCGAGGAGGAAGGATGCGGGGACGAGTGGACAGACGCCAGAGCCTTGGATGCGCCGTGGCTAGCCCGGCATCAGTCCGAAAAGACAAAGACGAGAGTGAGAGGACTGCAAAGCTTGACACTAGACACCTTGCCCTGTAAAATTTCAACATTCTCTATCCACCCTATTGCTCTATCCACCTTCCGCATTGGTATGTAGGTTCGTAGCGGCTCGGCAGTCGATTAGTGGAGTATTGACGTCGTCGTCGTCACGTGCAGAGGGCGGAGACCTTGTACACATCTAAGGCCCCCCCCTAGGTACGTTTTTAGTGTACCCGCTACTAATGTTGTACCCATTAGTAGGTCTGTACGTGTACGACCGTCATCGCAACCTAAGGAACCTTATCCTCGCAGAACTAGCAGATCGCATGCCTATAGAATAGCTATCTATTAAGGAGCCTATCTTTAACCTTAATAAATAGGAGGATACTAAGATTAGGAGATATCTGCGGTTTAGTAGAGACGATATCTATCTTCTTGCCGAGTACTTCGAGCTTAGCGCTATGCCTCGAAGGAACTAGTATAGACCTAACCCTATTAGATCCATGTGTATCCTCTTAATAAGGATAGCTTATTATAATAGACTGCTCTAACTTTAAGATCTCTTCGGCCTTAATAAGACTACTCTATCGAGGATTTTTAACGATACTGTCGACTAGCTTGTTCTTAGATTTGGCCACCTACTTTATTAGCATCTAATGCTTAACTATTAGAGACTTAAGGACTATTTAGAGGCCATTAACGACTTTAGAGGAGTTACCTAAAACACCTGCTAGGGGTTTATTAATAGGACATTTCGAGCTACTTATCGACCCCTCGTCGGCTAGAGGGATTATTATATAGGGCATAAGAAGCTCTACGGATTTAAATACTAAGCAATTGTCGTACCCGATAGCCTCTATGTTAGTCTCTACGGTCCCTTCGAGGGCAAGAGAAACGATGTCTACCTAGGTCGAAGATTAGCATTTAAAGACAGAATTTAGGAAATCTATATAGGTTCGGGTCGACGAACGATACGGCTAATAGGGGACTCTACATACTAGTCGTTTAGACTATGCCTTATGCCATTTATTAGAAGGAGGACCCTTAGCATTTCCTAGACTTAATAGAACAACTCCCTGTCGTCTATAAGGATTAGTGTTAAGAACTTCTTTAGCCTTATTATAGAACAGTAGAAATACCTTAGGTTCCGTATTAGTCTTCGGGTTAGACAGTCCCCTATTGCTAGCATCTTTAAAGTAGGTGTACTATTAAGCAATTGCTATACCTACTTATATAGAAACGTAATAGGGTCGAGGTTCGGCATTAACGCTCCTAGAGTAGAGGAATATCTATAGGTCGGAAGGTTCGCGGTCGACTAGATTAGCTATATTAGATTAATAGAATCGGTCTTAAAGTTATCGACATTACGATACGACTCTAAGCTCGAGTCCCTACGCCTTCGCTTGTTCGACATAAGACTAAGTAATTAATCTATCTTCGAGTCTAACCTATTAACCTTAGTATATAGATTATCGATGCGGCGCCTCTTAGCATCTACTAGTGCGCGAACAAGAGGTAAATTTAGCGACATTAGCGACGACGAGGACATCGAGCGTTCTATTAGGTCTAAAAACCTTAAGTTGTTACGCTCTAATTGTTCGAGCACCTCTATAACATTACTCGAGCGCTTGTTTCGACCTCGGCGCCTCTAAGCAGCGTTTAACTTATTAGTAACATTACCTTCCTCGCCGTTTTGCTAACCTTACGTAGGCTAACCTTCTATAGGCGCCGGATCGTTTTAGCCTTATCGATATGCTATCCGGCCTTAACTACGCATTAAATTTTAACGAAGGATAGCCTACTCTTTAGTCTCCTACTAACTCTAAGATAAGCGCTCTACGCGCGTAACATCCTTAGCATTAGCTCCCTTAAGCACCTATATCTACTTATCGACGGCGTAATTAAGGTTAGTTTCTATCTCGTTCCTGCCGGTCTCGTCTTTACCTTCCTCGAGCGCCTTAGTACGGTTACTAATAAGAGCCTATAGCGTAATCCGACATCGATTAATAGAATAGTCGCGCTCGGCGACTCGCTTAAACTTTACGCGTAGACGGTCCTAAAAGATAGTCTTCGTAGTCCTTAGGTCTCGCTAGAGATAGTTAAGAGAGGTAGCGGCCTCGGCGAGCATAGTCTTCTTATTATCGGTAAGTAGTGTCCCCCTCTTACGTCGTCTACGCTCTTCGAGAGTCTCCTTAGTAGGTTTAGTAATAGGTTCCTCTTATTTATTAGGTGTCGGATCCGGCGCCGCGGCCGTACTACCTTAAGTACGACCTCCTCTTATACGACCTCCTCGTCCTCGACTTCCTTAGCTACTACGACTTCCTCTTCCCCTTCTACGACCTTAAGCTAGAACCGGCGGTAGTAGCATGTCATTTGTCGACTAAGAATTCTGCTCTAGCGTAGGTAGAGGTTCCTATTTATAAGGCACCGGCTCGGTCGGAGCGGCCGGCGCACTCGAAGGAGGTTAGTTAAAGACGAGTAGCTAACTACCCTAGCGAGGTAGAGGGGGGTTATTAGCATTAAGTAGCGAGTTAACGTCCATTATTTTGATGTGTATACAGCTAACTACTTCGTCGTACAGAGTCTTAACCTTCGATCGACCGACCCTCGCTAAGCTAATCTATACCGCTACGAACGCTACCCTCGCTATAGTATCTACCTCCTTCCGTTTTGAGCCAGTTTAGAGGGGATAACGAGCTATCTAACTTATGGATAAGTGCTGTCCATGTTACCGTCTCCACCTTCCCTATTAGGCCGAATTTCGGTGGATAATGGAGGTGGATAGCGGTTGGGCAAGGTCTCTACTGCTGTACACTGCTCATCGGGCAAAATAGATTGCGCCATTTGCCTAATTCTGCCCTGTCGTGAGCTGCTGGAAGAGTCGGGAGGTGGGCGGTCATCAGCGATTGGATAGATGAATGATAAGCACCTCTTTAGGTCGATCAGCCGCTTTTGGCTGGACCCTCTTGGTGCAGCGTAGAGCTGGCATTTGGCATGCTCTTCAGCACATCTGAGACCGTGTTAAATTCGTCAAGCGAGACGAGCAAAGGCGGAATCGCAGAAGCCTTGCATTCTCGCCTGCGCGAGTCGTGCATAACCATGAATGCAATCTCTTGTCATAGCGCCTGGCAGCGCGCGCAAACCTCATGGCAAGTTTGACCCCACAGCTAACGGCGGGGTGATGCGTCGGAAACGAAGCAGGAACAGGAAAGGACTGGTTCTTAGCAGCGGCCGCTAAGCGACACTTTCGAGGCGCCGGCGCTCGGTTTAGCGTCGCCCGCTCCGAAACATGCGAGTGGATCCTCTTTGGCTTGCTGTGCTCTCAGCAGGCCGTGGCGCAAACTGATGATGGCCACTTGGGTCGATTTGAGTGGGCGCGTGGCTCAACAACCCCTCTCGTCAGACAGGCGATTGCACCGGCGCGGCGGCAGACCGATGGCGACTCATGATGATTATCGCGATACCGCAGTAACAATCACGGATGGCACAGAGATGAGGATCTGAGTGACGCGGAGAATAAACACAATAATCGTCGGGCATGCATAGGCAGCCGAGGAAGCGGGAAGAAAACATGATTCCAGAAGCAGGGACCAGGGATGGATGAGGTGGTCAAGCTGTGTATTTTTAGGCAGCGGTGTGCTGATTGATGGGTTGTGAGCCTCTCTCCCGCGGCAAGCGTCGCAGGACAAGAACAAGAAAAAAAAAAGAGTCTCACCCACGACGACGGCGGGCAATGGCAATGGGCGTGGCAGAGCGGCCCAATGGCAGAGAGCGGGCAAGGCAGAGGGACTCTGGTCGGTTCTTTGATGGACCATGGCAGGTGCAGGGATTTGGCGCGATTATGTCACGAGCGAACGTTGAGGGTTGTGATGCTTGGGCTTGTCTGTCTAACAGTCGGGCGTGGGCATGGGCGTGGGAGGCTTGTGCGGCGGCTGCGCATAAGATGCAAGCTGGAGGCCAGACAAGCAACGGCGCATGTGTTGATTTGGTTTGTGAGACCGGGCGCTCAGTCCTCTCTTGGTGCACATCTTCTTTGGTGGGCACTGGGCATCGTAGCGATCTTCAAGCTCCCGCTCGGTCTCTTCGAGCCGGACCCGCGATCTGTATGCTTTGCGCTGTGCATCCGCTCCCAAGCTTTGCACTTCCGAGTCGTGATCCGCCCTAATCTCCTCGTCGAGTCGCTACCCTTTTCTCTCTTCCTTCCAAACCCAAACACTTGTTTCTGCCCCGACGTTCGTTTTCCCAACTCCTCGCTCAAAGGCCTGTTGATCTGCGTCCCATGCCACTTCCAGTCACTCGCTTCAACCCATAACATCATAATCACTGCCATCACAAAATAACCTGACCATCATTATCCGCCCTCCTCCACTCTCCTCCACCGGCCGCACCGCGAGCTTGTTGATCCTGTCTGCCCTCCGTGCGCATCTGAGACACAACCAGCCTCCAGGCCGCCTCTTACCTCGACTCCCGACCACTGCCGCAGAGGCCTTCTTCTCTCTTAAACCTTGCACCGTAGCCATCCCAAGATTGCCCCTACCTAGTGCGACCCACCACCACACACCTATACCATCCCAACATGGAGTTCGCCGACTATCCCGGGCTCAATGCAGACCTGGCAGCAGACTTCCATGCACGGCACTTTACCAGGAGGGACACACACATGTTCTCGGACCATCTAGGCCAGATGCCTCACTTCAACCCCGCCGCCCTGGCTGGCCTGGCCGTCGACGTCAAGCCGCGCCTCACGAAAGAGCAGCACGACGTGCTCGAGTCCGAGTTCAGAAAACAAGCAAAGCCCAACACCAACACCAAGAAGAGATTCGCAGAGATCCTTGGTGTATCATTAGACAAGGTCAACGTATGTAGTCCCGAGTCGGTGCGTCATTGAACCGGTCCACTAACATGAGACAGAACTGGTTCCAAAACCGTAGAGCAAAGTCGAAGCAGGATGCCAAAAAGGCCGCCGGTGCTTACAACCTCTTGCAAGCGACTCAACAGCAAGGCCAGCAGCAAGGACAGCAGAGCTTCGTCGGCATCAATCCAATGGGTGGCATGAACAGCATGCCTGGCGACCAACCCTTCTGCATGCCCAATCTGTACAACGGCATCCGTGACATGGACGGCCCCATGTCGAGCGGCCTGGGTATCAGCCAGCCCGAGAACACGTTTGCCTCGCTCGACCAAATCACATCACAGCCCATGCGTCACCAAGCCTCGACACAATCTCTGGCATCACAGCACTCGGTGCAGTCGGAGTCCTTCAGCGACGCTAACAACAGACACACTCTGACGCAGGCTCAGTTCGATGCCTTCTCTCAGCCAAATTACACCACCATGTCGTCTGCTGACACGAACGCTGCTCTGAACTCGACATCCAACGGCGACTTCTACTCCGAGTTCTGCGACTTTTCGTTTGACGCTCAATCCATTGACCCATTGACGTCCCCACCCATGCAATCTACTGAGAGCCTTGAGTCTTTCGCACCTGACGCTCCATCAGACTTCAAGCCTTCTGACAATCAGCTGCGTAACGCTTCATCTAGCTCGGACGGTTCCGCTCCCTCAGTGACCATCTCGCCAGCAGAGGACAAGGAAGACAACTTCGACATGGAACTGCCAAGTGAGCAGAAGCCGTCTCAACCAGCCGTGACGTCTCCTCAATGGCAGCCCGGACAGTCAGTACCCGTCGAGATGGATAACCTTCGCAAGGAGTTCCAAGAAGCCGCCATGCGCCGCGACTTTTCGGTCCAGTCGATTCCCGATCCCAGTGAATATCTAGACCAGGCCATGGCTTTCCCTGGTGATGAATACGACCGCCGCGAATCTTCAACGGTCCAGCTTGCTCGTTCGATGCAAAGCTTCACCATGGCGCCACAACGCTCTGCCATGCCCTCATCCAGCATTGCTGCTCGCCGTCAGCGCCCACGCCCTGCTCCTTTGGGAACCACAAACATGCGTAGCACTTCTTACTGTGGTACCCTGCCCACCTCTCCTGGTCCCGTTGGTGGCAACCACAATATTGGAGGTCATACCTTGCGCCGCATCAAGTCATCGCAAGCCATGAACGGCATTGCAGGTGGTCGCATCCAGAAGAACGTCGGCTCTGCTCAGCGTTCGCCTTCTGGTTACTCGACTTTCGCTGAGGCCAACACGGCCAGATACGGCGGCCGTCGTGTCTCCTCATTCTCGCCTGCTTATGCCAGTCTTGCTGCTTCGACTGCCAATCTCGCTCCGCCGACTCCCTTGTCTCCCACCAATGTTTCGAGCACTTTGCGCCACATGCAATCTCAGCCAATGCTTAGACAGACGAGCTTGCCCGAGGGCGACGAGAACTACATCGTCTCTGGCATGAACTTCTCCCCACCTTCTACCCCTCTGTACGGTGGTCAGTTCATCCGTAGCCGCATGGGAAGTCTTGCAGTTCCCACCGAGAGTACCCCTCCCCAGTCAGCCCCACCAACCCAGCAATGTTTCCCAAGCGGTGCTTTCAGCCCACCTCACATGTCGGCTATGCCCATGGTCCAGTCTCAAGCCCAACCTCAGGGCTTCCTTGGCATGATGCCTAACGAGTACCCCCAGATGCACAATGTCATGTTCCCTGCTCAGCAACAGCAAAATCAGTATATGGACCATCAGATGTCCTACATAATGACCAACACCGGCGAGGTCATCTCAGGATACCCCGTCATGCCTCCATTCTCCCAGGGTCACATGCAACAAGCAACGCCTCCTAATCAGCAACAGCCTTTCTTGCCTTCTTCAAGTCTTAGCCCTGGTGTTCTTGGCTCTTCGCAGGTTCCGAAGCAGCACGCCAACCCTGGAGCCGACTTCTTTGTTCACGAGTACTCACCTCCGCGAGACGTCAAGCTATCATCCACACCTCGCAAGGCGGTCGAGACCGGCCCCAAAAACTACACATTCTCTAATCATGGACCCGAATACTTTGAGAAGAACACCAAGCACAAGGGCAGCTCCAGCCCGGCCTCGGACTCATGCGAATCGGCCGCGGCATAAAATCAACGACAGATCATAATCTCTCCACCTGATGACGACTCCATCTTTCATTTCATCTCTCTATCACGTTTTTCCTATGTTTGGTTTTTTGTTGGCTTACAGCACTGGATATCCCGAAGCGAGGCGTTTAATGTCTGGTCTCTTGCTTTCGCATCACGGGAAAAGCTGGATCTGAGCTTTTGTTCCTTTTTTTGTCTTTCTACACCCTGGGTGGTCACTCTTCTACCACTTACGTTCCGAACTCTCTCTAATCACTTAATTTCTATTGCGATAGCCTGGATTTGTTTTTTGTTTTCTTTTCACTACTTTTGATTCCCCAGCAAGCAGCACACACGGCGATGTATCATACGGGAATACCCAAAGCGGAAGGCAAGGTGGGACTCTGGGTCAAAACAGGGCAGGCAAGGCAGAAAGAGAACGAGAAATCTAGACGCCATCAATTACTTTTCCGAATCAAGATCTTGATCTTCTGAGCTTCTTTTTTCCCGCACACATCATCCACTTTTCATCACTTCCAAATCGACCTTATTTGACGATCATCGACAGACCCTTGTCCACGACTGACGTGTTACGCATACAGCAGGTGGATAAGAGGAAACGCCGTTTGATGTGCGCTGTGACTATCACACAATTCACGATGGACTTCAGGTACCGAACACAAGAAGGCCTGGACAATCAATCCTTCGCAACTTCAGCCAAATGTTACGCCGTCGTCTATACGGCCAACCAGTGACCCCATGACCGAAAAGCCCAAGGCATGCACCATCAACGTCTGCCAACAGCAAAAGAGAGAGCCTCAGATCATTTGGCGAGAAGCAGGAGCTCGGCCCGGTGGTATCATGCATGACATTTCATGGCTCGCCGTCGGCAAAACGGGCTATCCCGTCCAACCAACTCTCGATCTTGGGTAAGGCAGGAGCAGGGCACGGAGTATGACAGGGGAAGGTAAAAACGAAGCTTGTTTCAGACTAAGAAAAGACTTGAGTAGGTCAAGGGAAGAGAGCAAAGGGTGCAAGTGGTGCGTGGAAGGAGGGCTAGTAAAATCAAATAGACTCAACGGCCCGCTCCCGTGATGGGTGGGTTATCCATATCTGGACGACAGGCCGACGACGGATTGTGTGCATGGCGACCGCGCAGACCCGTTTGTATCAGACTTGGTCGAAAAAACCGTTTCGATATCCGCTTTGGGAAGTTCTCGTGGTCCATCGTTGCTCTTTTTCTCTCTGCCCTGGGCCATGACAAGGAAGGAGGACGACTGTTGTGTTCGAGACTGAGCACTACTGTTGACGATACGGCCATAACGATTGCAGGAGGAAAAGAGCCGTCGTATCATTATCGGACCATCATGCCATCGACAAGGGTCTTCAAGTCGAGATCTTCGTAAACTCGTAAGAGGCTCAGGTGACAGAACGGAAGGACCAGCTACTGGTGATGCTTCACAGATCCGCCCATGACGAACTACTTTTTACTTCGTGGACCTGCAGGATCTTGGATCGTGGATGGGCTGACCCTAGCTTCCTTCTGCATGGCGGTTTCTCGCTGCCACACCTTGACTGCCTTGATTTGTTTTCATAGCGCCTTTTGACGTATAGGGCGGAAGAAGGACGACGAGATGGCCGCGATCAAAGGTTCGCAGTACTAGCTTCCACAACCTTACGTGCTGTACCCCAGATTGTTCACCTTGTCTAGAGTGGTGGAGTGTGCTCGCGGATGCAGGTACCCAGATACGCCTCGCCGCCGACCGTTGTGAGCCGTACCTGAGTGACCTGCACCGTCTTTTTTTCTGCAGGTGCTTGAGAATAGGCATGGCAAGAACCAGGTCATGATTTCAATCACGCTCTCCACTTTCCCGAGTCCGCGGATAATCGTGAGGGCCATGGAGAAGCCAAAGGCAATCCCTACCGGGCCCCAGGAGGATTGTCCGCTAACCAGTACAATGTCTTGTATTTTCGATAGAACTGTTATACAGAGGTCTTGGCTTGGCGAGGTATCGACTCTCGCTTGTTCGACATGTCATGACACATGGTGAAAAAAGCCAAAGGGATACGAGGATATGCTTTTGTACTGCTGGGCGCTCTCTTCATGTGTGGATTTAGAGTCGTGCGATAAGCATAACTCGGCGTCCGTTGTCAGTCTGACGTTGTGGCTATAGGATGATGGTTGAACTTTGTCGTCCACGTGCTGTCGACGGCGGGATGGTTTGGCGAAACCAAGGTCCTTGGATTTGAGGTCTTTGTCAGTCGATTGTGACAATGTACAGATCGTGATTGTCAATGCTTGCATACTACCGAGTGGCTTGCCATAATGCTTTGGATATTACTTCTTGATTTGACATTGATGGTCTGTATAGCCGCTCTCCTTGAACCATTGATACTTTGCCATGCCTCTTCGAGCCTCAATCAAAAGACTCCACTCGAGAAGCAGTCTTTCTGTCTCGGGTCATAATGAGGCTCTCTGAACGGACAACGAGTCGTCTCAGTCGCGAAAGCGTTATCTGGCTGTCTCGGACACTGTTGAAGAAAAAAAAGTCATGCTCGTGAAACAATTCACGGTCTCGCACGCTGGATTCCTGTTGAACTTCCTGACTCGGCTCCTCACGACTCGCGTGAGCGGTATTGTGTACCGACACATTGTCTTGGGGATTTCGTACGGATTATGGAGACCTGGCAGTTACAGCATCCGGTGGTCCCTGTGAGTCCGAAGGTATTTCCATTTATCCTTGACCTGCCTGGTAGTGTGTGTTTGTCATGACCCATAGACACTGGCAGTCATTTGAGTCAATCGTAGGTCAAATCATAGGAAGCGCTAGATGGAGGTTGTCTCATTCCGCCAGCAGAATTGTTGAACAAGGCTGAGAATTTCGTGTCAAATCTAGTGTGAGACTCAGGAGCCTGTCTCCGCTGGTATACCCGGAGGTTCGTCCATTTTTTCGACATGTCAGGAGGCAACTTGATGCGAGACGGAAGTCAAGGCGAAGAGTTCTCATTAGAGAACCAGAGGAGCGGCGATGAGGTTCTCGGCCAGAGCGGAGGTGACAGGCAGCTTTATGGCATGACTAGGATGTGTTGAGTTTTCTGCTACTCATGTCCGCGAACAGGGGCATTGAGCAATTTGTTTAGAGCTTTGTGGCTGTCTCTTGCGCAGCGCCCCCAGCAGTGTAGTATCCATGATGTTCTGCAATGTAAGTGCGATAAACTGATAGCATCCATTTGGTGCGTGGGAAATTTGAAGCCATACTCTGTCAAGACCTGTAGGTTTATTGGTGCGAGTGCGTAGATCCATGATCTCGTTCGTGACTTCCTTCGTGGTTGTTGATGTTGCCGTGCACATCAAGGGAAGCGCGAACCTGATGTCAGGTTGAATGTTGCCGTCAAAGGGGCAACCACGAACGTGACCGTGACTGCACACCACCTTTCGTAAAATGCAATGCTAGCTTTCCGCTTCGCCAAGTCTCCCAGAACATCTTGATGAACCATACCGAAACAATATCATATATCCATTCAGTCATCCGGACCATCCATTACGGCAGCAAAGATACCTCGACCGGCGAGTATGATAATCTGTTGTTGCTACAACATCAGTAGACGATTCTAATGTTCATCAGGAATACTTACCGTTGTCCTATTTCATCGATTCGACTACACTTTATCACACACATCCCATCGACGCATCTCTCGTGACACACCTTTACCTCCTCCGCCATGGCTCCAGTTGTGGCAGAGTCTGCATTGCGCTCAACGAGATTCGCCCCTAGCACGAAGGAAGTCAACAGAATCTGCGATGAATTTACCACAATGGCGAAAGACATTGCCAAATACAAGGAGGTACTCGACAAGATCTGCCACCGACTCGAAACAATCCTCATGGAGGTGGATGAGCACATGAACAACCCAGAAAGAACATCTGAAGCGCAAGCAAAGTTACAGAAGGCATTGAACGACACTGCCAACTCGCTCGATGCATGGTTGGTCGCAGTGGAAGGCAGATTGGAAATACTCGCAGTGCTGGCAAAGAACACGGAAAGAACGTTGGCCTCAATGGTCATCGCTGGTGATACGCCATCGAATCAGAGGATGTCTGTGTCCAGAAGAAGAGTTGTCCGGTACGGATTATGTGTATGCCTGCTGATCGCGTCACTGTTGACTGGTGTCGTGGGCATGGTCACCTTCCTTACTCGCCACGTGGAATGGTACCCGCGTTCAGGTGGTCCAGTGGAGGAAGAAAGAGAGGCATGCTGGCTACAATGTCGGCGCCAGCTCCTCTGTGTGTATGTCCTCATCGTTCGTGGCTTCCGGGCAAGTCAAAGAGGATTCATTCGTTGATACCAAGACATCCGCCATGAATTTGGACTGCAGACGCTCAGGATCAAGGGGTGAGGAACCCTTGTGTTTGATGCCCATACTTAAAGTGTGCTTGAAATATCATTGAGAACAGGACTTATTCATCTCCTTTGGCTACAATCTTTTATGGTCGAGGTTTGGCTCGTTTCCGCTTCGCCAGTCAAGTGTTTTTGCGCCGTGTAAGGCTTTATGCCGTGCGAACTTATGAGCCCGTGTTCCGTGGCTGTCTGAAGAAATTGAGAACCACGAGATGTGGCGACAAAAAAGATAATGCCGGAGCAGTTGAAGTAATTTTCATTCCATAGCCACAGGCAGAAGATCATGCGGTCCGCTGAGGACAAAAACACGAAGGACGTTATGGAGTAAAGCGAACGTCTCCACATGTTTGTTGGGCGAATCTTTCGCCTCAAACAATTAAGACAGTCCAACCAGGTGTAATGCCACTGCTCCAACATGGCTTCTTCTGCTGGGAGGATGACAAAATGTCGTATATAAAGGTGGGTATCAAGACCAGATCGAGATAGAGGAGGATGCCGAGAGAAAAGGCGAGGTCGTAATATTTCATGGCCATGCGGGATCTTCGAGGCGCTTGAAAAGTGCAACATACTTGTTGCCCTTGTTCCTCGTCACCTTTTTGCCTTCTTCCGTCTCTTCGCGCATGACAGCCACACACTCGTCTGCTTCTTGCTCGGCTTCAGAAACACGCTCGAAAGATGGGTGGGCGTCCAAGTGTTCCACCATCCAGTTGTGAAGGTCCTCGACGTCGGTGATCGTGTAGACAATACCGCCTGGTCGCAAGACGTATGCGTACTCTCTGCAGCCTAAGTCAGCTCCTGATACAAATATGAGATTTTGGCTGTTCTCACGAATTGAGTGTCGTGCTAACAATTCTGGCCTTGTGCTTGCGAGCCTTGAAATGAGGATCCGGGAAACAGAGGAAGATCTTGCTGAGCTGAGCACGATTGAAGAAGTTGGGAAGGAACTTCATGGTGTTTGCGCGCAGACAGGCAACATTCTGGTAGCCCTGGGTCTCGCTATGTTGCGAGCGCAATGCCTTGGCTTTTGTCTGGACGTATTCGGTGACTGCAGAACGGATCTCCATGCCTAAGTTCTTGCGCATTAGCTTTCCGAGCTCTCCAAGGCAGTCCGACAAGGCTTCGTACCAACTAGCAATGTATCGGGCATCTTTGGAGCCAATGCGAATAGCAATCCACCGAACCCACATCCAATATCTGCTACCTCTACCTGCTTTGAGATCTTGCCCACGCTCTTTCCTTGTGCAGACAAATCCTTGTTTTCCTTCTCTTCTGTTACTGCGTATGCTGGGTACAGCTCCGCCCAATCCATGGCAGCAGGCGATTCCGGGTAGGTCAAGTTGTGGTCGGAGAACGGGTTTGCGTGAGCTCTTTGGCGGAAGAATTTCTTCTGGGGCAGCCTGCCTTCAGGCACTTCGTCGCGCTTTTGGCGCTTAGTTGGAGGACCGACCATTATTGCGATGTTTGTTGTCGAAAGATTGTGTGATGCGAAGTCAAGATGGTCGCCAAAAAAATGATCGGGTCTTGGAGATCACCGTGGGGGGGAGCTTTGCGCCAAGCCCTGATATACTCGAGGTGGACTATTATTATTTGAGAGTGTAGATGATATTCAATTTCATCGTGCGAGCTACGAATTCGAAGGAATAGACAACGCCGTTATGCCAACCTATCTGAGAAGAAAAAGAGCCTCTTGTCTATACTAACCGCCGGAAGGGTATCATGAAAACACAACACAAACACCAACTCAAGAACTCCAGTGAACCAGACCGTATTTACTTTGGTCCCTCAAACTCATAGACAGCTCCGTTTCGGCTCAACACCGTGCCCAACCCGCCGACTATTTCTACTTGGAAAGGCTCGAAGGGTACCTTCTCTCCATCAATGCTGATATATCCGACCTTCTGACCGGGTCTTAGCTTGGGGCTGATTCGATAAGCGCTCACTTTGCGGTAGTTGACAACGTCCATGTCAAACATCTTGTTCTGCTCGACCGCTAGGATCATGTCGAGCGCCTTGAGACGCGGGATGGCTCCGTCAACGTTGACCATGTCGATGTGGTTGTCGGATGGTAGAGCAGCAGCAAAGAATGGAGTGTCGGGTGACATGTATGCCATGTTGCCGCAATAAAAATTGCCGAGTGTGGGTAGTGATGCCTTTTCCCAGTCAGAGGGCACATCTTGGAGCACAGAGCCGTATTGGAGGGCCGGAAGCGAATCATGCTTATCGCCGTCCAGGTCTTGATGTGCTTCCCATTCTCTTCTTCCAGAAACATCCTCACGTTGAGACCTGACGTGGCTGTATGCGGCTTTGATGGCCTGCTTGTCGTCTATATCCACCTTGACAGCGAGCTCGGCTGGGTAGACTGTCTTTCCCAGAAGTCGCGTCAAGATACCCACCGTAAACCTGGCGCTTCCCATCCATCTCATATTCTCGGTACCCAGATCACAGTCGGCGATGATACCAACAGCCTGGCTCAAGAAACTCCAGTACATTTTCTCTCCTTGCGTCACAGCCATCAAGTCTAGCGGTGTACGTAATCCTTTGACAATGGCTAGAGCAGCAAACGATGGAGAATTGGTTCCGTTGAGGTTAATAGACATGGCGTTACCTGATCCACAAGGCAGCTGGACGACGGCAACCTTTCGTAAAGCACGGCGTGGCTTTTGTTGTTGAGCGAGGCCATTGAATACTTCGTGAGGGAGACCGTCTCCAGAGGCACATGCCACCACATCATAGGCGTCCACGTTGAGTTGACGGGCAATTTCAACAGCATGACCAGAGTGTGTCGTTTCCTGTGCATCTATTTCGCAGCCAGCAGCCCTGAGAAGTGGTTCGACTTCACTCGCGTACAACTTTCGTGCAGCTCCTTGGCCACCAAAGGGGTTGACCAGAACCTTGATTCTCTTGTTTCTCTGCGAGTTGCCGTAGGCAAGATCTAACAGTTTGGCTAGCCATGACTTGGCAGCATTGATGGAGGATTTATCGATAAGCGTGTAGGAAATAGTCGAGGGGCGGCAAGATGTCTTGGAGGTAGGCAGAGCATGTTGGATGGTCAGCTCGAGGTCGTCCAGCGAAGCATCAAGGATGTTGTAGTGAGGAATCGAGTGAGTCGTCTTGGATCCTGAAAGGTGTTAGGCAGGCAGCAGTCAGGCTATCGCAGAGCGAACATACTGGTCGGCAGTAGCCCGCAACAATTGGCAGCCTCTCGGTGCACGAAGCGATCGTCTATTTCATATTAGCGAAGGCGTCAAGACCCGAAAGCACACGGCTCGGTACCTAGAATAATGAGGGAGTCGGCCCCGAGAGTTAGGGAGGCATCTTCAGCAACGAAGAGCGTAGCCTCGCCTTGGAGTGCGGAAGGCGTTTCGTGTATAGACGGGTCAACAAACGGGTTATCGACAGGCAAAGATCGCTCCGACATGTTGCCTCCCCGATTGAAAAATAATCAACAATACACGGAATAGCAGCGACAGGTGGAAGAAATAATAAACTTGTGTCTTTGTTGCTTGCCTCGGAACAGACTCCCCCACATGCCCGTCAAAGCCCGCGGCGACGCGCCATCTCGTATCCCTCTCGTCCTTGGCTCTTCTTTGTTACAACACATCCACTTACCAGTATGTTCTATCTTGATGAGAGAATCGGTTCCTCCGAAGTACCTAGATCACGATGGGACATGGATCATGATCAAGATTGTAAGTCTTCACGAGTAATGACTCGTCCATGGCTTGTCATCCGGAGCAATAATTCCCAAGCCTGTGACGTAATGTCCGGCTTATTTCCATGTGCCTGGAGCTTACCTAGGTAGGGCTGTCCAAAAGTATTTGGCGGTGTAACTTGATAGCTTCATCCACCAACAATCTTCAATCATGTCTAATCTTCGCTCGATATCATTACTGGGACTTGCCCTGGTATTCTTTGGTGCCCTCAACGTCTCTGCACATGGTGGCCATGAGCAAGCCCCCGTTGCCCCCGATGCTGATTGGGCGACACGACACATGGCTGGTAACACACCTTCACATTTCCTCTCGTCAAACCTGAATAATCGCTCATGTCATCTGCAGAGGAACATCACATCAACTCCTTCGACGCCGGCTCATTCTTCAATCTGCACGACTATGATAGCAGCGGCACCTGGACCCCTGATGACATCCGTAAGACTTACGGTCTGAGAGACGAGAGCACCAAGGATTTGCCCGAAGAGAAGAAGGAAGAGGTCGTGCGAAAGATTCTGGACCTTTTCGACAAGGACAAGAGTGGCACCGTCTCTTTCGCCGAGTTCCTCGTCGCCGACGCTCACGGCATCAAGCTACCCGACTTTGGCTACGGCCCTGGCCACCACGGCGACGACGAGTACGAGTATGAGATTCATCATTTCGAAAAGTACCATGGAGATGACACAACCGAGGAAGATTTGACACATCCCGAGGACATTGTGCATTTCCGTAAGCACGACATAATGGAGCAGGAGGCAGAACGTCAAGCAAAGCTTGACCGTATGGAAATCGTCGAGGCAAACATTCCTCAGAAGTTTCGCCGTCAAGGCCACTGATCGGCTCGAGGAAAGGCTTTGCTTGATCAACGCCAGCCAAGTAGGCTTCAGCAGTCGAGGATTTTACACTGCGGTCTCCATACTTGGTTGGCGAGCATTTTGGAAGTATGCAGATGAAAATCAAGACAATTGGGGAGCAGTCTTGCTGGCTTGGACTGCAGTCGGTCTTTCGATTGGTGTTGTACTATATCAATAATTGGAGATGAAGCACGTAGAGTACATTGGTCGAGGCAGACTCGTGGGTCCTAAACGATGAAATGATTTCAAGACAAGACAACTCTTATTTCAGCGGCATGGTGTCGTGTATGCTATCCGTGGATTCACAGCACCTTGATGGAACCAAGCATGCAAAGTCTCGTAAATGATAACTGGGTCGAGGCAACTTGGCGGGGTTGAGTTCGCCCAGGTTTGCCCTGTTTGATTGCCCGAATCTCACTTGACCGACAAAGTCCAATCTGCGTCATCTCTCCTTCCTCTCTCTCAAACATAAATCACTGGACGCCTCGCACTTTGTTGTGGAGCGAACTGTGGGATCGTAGACACCGTCACTGCCATTCGTAGGTCTCAGTTGTCTCACGTCTTTGCGTGCGTATAGGTAGTGCACTACCGATTCCTGGCCGGCTCACTTCTCAACCGAGCAACTTGTATCTGCTGCTCTCTGCGCGTCTTCTTCTTAAGGAAGGTGCAGTCAGGGTCGCTTGCTTTTTGCGTTCTTTTCGACAGACACTTGCTTTACGCAACAGCTTAGCTGTCACCTCGCTGTGCAGCAATTGTGAAGTCTTTTTCACAGATACAGCAGTTGCGCATTTGTTTGGTCCTGCTGTCCTACAGGCAGATTTCGCCTCTCTTATACACTGATTTCAGTATTCTTTGTCAACCCGTGTACCGTTGACCTCTCAGAGAATCGCATACAATGGTGCGCACAACTTCACGAGCTCCCTCTGTGGGTCAGAGTTCTGTGTCCAAGATTCGCGACCGACGCAGCAAGAAGGCCTACAAGGTCCAACTCGAATCTGTCGTGACCAAGAAGAAGAAGCTCAAATTGAAAGTCTGTCAATATGCCGCCTACTCTTATCAACCTTTTTTACTGAACCATTTACACCCAGGATATCCAAGGTTCCGCAAAACCCGAAGCAGGCTACACCTTTCTCCCCGTCGGTTATGCCGACCTGGCCGAGCGTTGTAAAGAGAAATCCAGACAACTAGGCGTCGACGTATCCGTTGTCTCCGTGCGTATCTTCATCTTCGAACCGGGACTTCCCTCACCCATGCCGCTGCTCTCGACCCCTTTCTGACCACACAATCAGGCTGGCACAAGACGTCCTGGAGCACCCGACCCACAAAAGCTGACACATCACGTACATCGCGTGGGCTATCACTTCCGTTCCGACATCTTTGACCAGGCCTGCAACTTTCTAGGTTACCGTGAGGTGAATGGCAAGCTGGTGCGCGACACCGGTTTTGACACGAATTCACGTTTCGAACGCACAATCGCCCGTTTTGCTCCTCGTTTCGATCTCAACGTCAACAACCGATCAGTCGAGCAGAGCACAAGAGTCAAAGAATACATCCGCGAGCTCTTCCCAAAGATTCCCGAAGCAGATCTTGAGGAAATTTACAAGCGCGCATGGGAACAGGTTCGCTGCTATGGGTTGCTTTGCATTGACCCGACAACTGACCAGCCTAGGGTACCACGACTGTAGGTAACGCATCTGACTTGTCACTTTCAAGGCAGGTACAACTGGCTACGATTGCCCGCATCAGACACACCTACACCGATTACGACAAGCTGCTCAAGATAGTCAGCTGGAAAGAAGCCAGACAGATTGTTGAGCCCATATCACTCACAAAGCTGATCGAATGGCGTGGAGAGAATGACAACGATACGGAAGACTTTGAGGAAATCCTTCGAGAGACCATTGTTATTGACGATGATGAGGAGCTCGAGGATGCTAACAGCGATACTGATAGCAACACTGCTGCTTCTGGGGACGACGGTAGTGACACCAGCTTGGAAATCTTGCAGCAGACCTTGGCTCCCAAGGACCTCAACGTCGCTGTTGGCGAGAGGATTCGTAATGCTGTTGCCTCCGTCGGCCGTGCAGCTGGCAGAGCTTTGCCTGCTGCAATCCAGAATCGCTGGCATGACGCCCGTGTGCGACACGGTGCTATTGACCAAGCTGTCAATCCTCACGGCCATGGCGGCCAAATTTCTGTCCCTCTTGATCAACGAGGTAATGTTCCGCGCAAGGTTGTCTCCAACGGAGTGGAGTATGTAAGGGTAAGTCTGATTCGTTTTCTTTCTTCTCTCTATGAATAGAGCATATAACTTTGCATTCAGGTTTCATCGAGTCCAGAGCCAGAAAAGGAGCAGCGTTCTCAATCCAACATGCCTGGTGCCTGGCCAGTGGGCGGTGCTGGACTTGCTTCCGAACACCGCCACGTTCCGAGTCGTGGCCACCGCGCGGCAGCAGGCGTGCCCATATGGGATCGACTTGAAAGACGGCCCGTGTATCCGGCATCCACAGCACCAGTTGTTGACTTGACTTCCTCCCCAGTAACGCTGCGAGGAGGGTATGGGGATAGAATCTCCTACACAGGCCCACCCAGGTTCGGCTACCAAACAGGTGAGCCGTCGGCACATGTCGGTGCTTCTAGAGGAATCCCGGATCGCAATGTGTACCGGCCGGGGATTGCGGATGATGATGTGACCATTACTGGAGTTCAGGCCAGGCCACAGGCTCGCCGCTATCAGTCATACAACTATGGCGGCGCTCAGGATCGAGTGGAGGTTATCAAGCCGGAGGATTGCCCCATTCCTTCTCGCGAGGAGCCTTACCCCGGCTATCCGTCGCTGCCAACATTTTCGCATCACGGTGAAACTGAGAGAAAGGACGTGAACGTGAGAGCCCCTCCTGGATTCACTTTGCAGACCAGAGCTACGCAGCGTCAGCCTGTGTATGGTCAGCCTGCGTACCCTCAAATGAGGTCTCAGACTGTGGCAATGCAGGTGGTACCTCGCCCTGTACATGGCGCCCCAGCAGCAGTCCAGCCAATGCCGCCTCAGGACAGAGCACCATCGGTGGGTCAAGCAGCACCAAGTTTTGGCGCGCCTTCTCCACCAAGGTACTTTATGGGTAGTAGTCATCAGCCGTACTACGTGCCCGACAGATGAGGTTCTTGTTAAAACAACATGTCAGATCAACAACCAGGAGGAACGCCGGGATTCCTCAAAAAGAGAGTCGAACAGAACAGGTCCGCGTAGGTTCTGTTGCAATATCACGCATGCAAAGAGTAGAATGCATAGGTATGTCGATACGATCCGTTAGATCTTGCCATCACTAACTCCCATACAGTTGCAGGCCAGTGTACGAAGGAGGTGACAGACGCAAGATGGCAGGGACCATATTTGTGTCATGAGGAGAAAGTCTTATCTGTATCGTGTGGAGGAAGCGATGCTGGGTGTCATCGAAGATGGAGCACCTGCGTCGCGAGAGGAAGAGGATAGTGCTGGGCACAAGGAGGACGACACAAGAGACGGACAGATCCGAGGAGGAAGTTTACAGCATCAGTAACAGCATCAGGCATGGATATCAGCGTCAGCGAAGCAAGCATTGATTTTGAGATGGTCATCACTTTGACCTTCACGGCCCCTCTATTCTCTCCTTCTCATTTCCAATATATGACAATGCTTCCATGCAAGAACAAGACGTAATCCAAGAGTAGAAGCGAAATTGAGATCGAGAGAACAGAACATAGCATTTCACTGTACAACAGAGGTATCAAAAAGTCCCACGCCTGTGGGAGAAAAGAAGTCTACCCTCTATCTCATCAAACCACACATCCAAGTCCCATATCTCCCCCGACATCCATGGCGCCTCTTTTGTAATCACCACCAGACCAGACCAGAAGAAAATTCACTTTGAAAAAAAAAGGGGTTGAGGCATGCACGTGATAGATAATATCGACAATGACGGCAGGGTTAGGTCCGTCGGATAGAGTGTCAGCGGTGGTATGGTGACCAAGCGACTGAACTACGCATCATACTCATGTAGAAGGGGCGGATTTGGTCTTCTTGCTCCAGTCGGGCTTCTCGACACCGTAAATTTCTCGGTATTCCCTGGCATATCTTTCGAGATCTTTGGCAGCCAGATCTTCGTATTTCTAGGATGCAGGTTAGCAACAGGCAAATTGTCGAAAATGAATGTCGAGACGCACCTTTCTCTCGCTGGCGGACAGAGCATTGAATTCAACAGCAATGTCCTTGGCAGCATCGCCAGCCTTGATGCCGCGGAAGTCACCAGAACTGAAGCGTTCACTGTGGAAGATGATCCAGGAGCCTCTGGCACGTTTGACCAGACGATCATCCTTGATGGGCATGTATTTGTTCCCGGTGTCTGCGAGCTTGTTGCGCAATTGTAAGCGGGCGTTGTTGGCAGCGAGGATCTCAGCAGGAGTGTGGCCATGGAGCCACTCTTCATACTCGCGCAGACTCTTTGCATTGGCCTCGTTGACTTGGTGGTTCAAGTGCTCTTTCTCACGGGTGGACAGGTTTTTGAATTCTTCGGCCAATTGCTTGATGACGGTTGTGACGGGGGAGCCTTGAGCTCTGTCTTTGGCGTTCTCTCTCACGTAGATGGCCCAGTTAGCGAGCTGTCTGTTCTTGGGGGGAGAAAGAGCTTTGGCTTTGAGCAGCTTGATCTGTTCTTTGGCCTTGGCTTCTTTTGCCTGTTCTGAGATGGCGGCCTGCTCTTCGGGACTCAAGAGCTTGTAAGCCTTCTTCGCAGCAGCTTCCTTGGCGGCGGTTTTGGATATCGGGCCGGCCTTGTTCTTTGGTACAGTGGTGCCAGCTGCCTCCTTCTTCTTGGGTGTAGTAGAACCATCGGCCTTGGTGCGGTATGATCTGGAAGCAGACAATGAAGAAGCGACTACCGGGGTCGCGAGACGCGCATTGGAAGGGCCAGCGCGGGCAGCCAAGCGGAGCGGAAGACGGAGCGCGAGCATTGTGTGGGTTGCGCGCGTGAAGATGTGAGCAGACCAGATGAACCGATAGGGTTGTTAACAGTTGTTGTAGCTCGGAAAGAAGTTGCGAAACGAAAGTAGCCAGGGAAAGAGACAGAAACAGCCGAGACGAGCAGTTGTTGATGTTTGAAACGAGGGAAAGCACGCGGTCGACAACACAAGGAACGAACGACAGGGTAGCTGCTGCCAAGATGAGCGTCACGAAACTCTAAATCCAGCCGTCCATCCCCGCGAACCTTGAGTCTCGGGCCATTCGCTGTCGTAGGTCCATCTAATATTTCTCAACTTACCATCACATATACAACATGTCTGGAAGGCCCCGCTCCCCTCCTCGCCGCAGTGGTGATTCGCGCCGTGACGACCGTTATCGTAGAGACGACCGTCGAGACCGTGACGACAGAAGAGGAGACGACCGCTACTACCGCCGCCGTTCTCCAGAGCCTGTAAGCCGCTGTCCCAATGTTCATAAAAACACCTTCTTGTCGCTTACATACTTCCAGAGAGACCGCTACAGCCAGGATCGAGACCTCATCTCTTCTCGCGGTGGTCGCGATCGCCGCTTCGAAGAACGCCCGCTCAGTGACCGCTCACGCGACAGAAAACGCTCTCGAGAAAGATCTCCAGTAAAGGACCGTAGAGACCGCAGTAGAGATAGACCTCGTGATTCGCGCCATCACCGTGATGACTCGCGCGACAGAAAACGTCCCAAGCGCACTGATTCCGTCGAATCTAGAGCTCGCTCTGCACGCGACGATGCTAGAGGCAGCCTCGCCAATACCAAGTCCGAACAACCCACCTCGGCCCACGCTGCTGACAAGGCTGCAGAAGAGGAACGAAAGAAGCTTGAGCGTCAAGCAAAGGTCGAAGCCTGGAAGAAAAAGCAAGAGGAAAAGAAGAAGCTGCCACAGTCTCCCGCCACACCTGCTACCCCTGCCCATGTTGCTACACCTACTGACACAGCTGCATCTTCGCCCAAGTCGACAGCTCAGGACGAACCGCAGAAGGGCTTTGCTGGTGGAAAGTTTGATCCCAAGGCCATTGCAAAAAAGGCGGCAGCTGCCACGGCGAAGCTATCAGCGCTTGGAAGTGATGTTTCTATACCCGGGAAGTCCAAGACTGCCGCTGTCGCGGCTCCTCTTACTGCCAACAAAGCGGCTGACTTTAGCAAGAAACCCTTTACCAGTCAATCCAAAGGTACGTTATTTCCCTACTGGGTTGTCAGCACACTCGACTGACTTGAAAACAGCAAACGCCGCGACCGCGTCGGACGCTCTCAAAAAGGGCTTTGGTCTCACAGCATCGCCCGCCGAAGAGAGATCGACTCCTCAGCCGGCCCCTGCCATCGACATGGACGACGAACAAGTCGAGCGTCGCAAGTTAGAGAAGCTTCCTACACCCGATCTAAACGATACTGGGGATGCTGCGCTTGCTAACCAGAATGACACCCATGATGACGATGGCGATGTCGACATTGCCGATGCAGGATCCGATCAAGATATCGACTCCGCTGCACGACTTGCCGCAGAAAGACGTGCTGCCCAAGCCGCCGAGGCTTCCGTGGACGACGACGATGCCATGGAGGGTATTCAAACCGCTCAGACCGCCAACGCAGCCGAAGAAGAAGACATTGATCCTCTTGACGCCTTCATGAATGGTCTAGCCGAGGAAGCCCCCATGCCAACTCGCAGATTCACAAAGACCAAGATTCGCGAGGCCGAAGATGTTTTCGGTGATCAGGACGGTGCAGACTTGGATGCAATTGGTGAAGATGCTGATGACATTCTTGCCCAGGTGGCCAACAAGAAAAAGAAGAAGGAAATTCCTAACCTCGACCATTCCAAAATCAACTACGAACCCTTCCGCAAGGCCTTCTATACCGAGCCTCTCGAAATTGGTCAAATGACTGACGAAGAAGTCAGGGATCTGCGCTTCCAGCTAGATGACATCAAGGTTCAGGGGTCCAAGGTACCTCGTCCTGCCCTAAAGTTCGCGCAATTTGGTCTTGGAACACAGGTCCTGGACGTCATTCGTGATCTTGGATTCGAGATGCCTACCCCTATCCAAGCTCAGACTATCCCTGCCATCATGTCTGGCCGCGATGTCATTGGTGTGGCCAAGACAGGCTCAGGCAAAACGGTTGCCTTTTTGCTGCCCATGTTCCGTCACATCAAGGATCAGCGCCCACTAGAAAGCATGGATGGTCCCATTGGTCTGATCATGGCACCAACACGTGAGCTCGCTGTTCAAATTCATCGTGAGTGCAAACCTTACCTCAAAGTTTTGAACCTTCGCGCTGTGTGTTGTTACGGCGGTGCCCCCATCAAAGATCAGATCGCAGAGCTCAAGAAGGGTGCCGAAATTATCGTCGCAACTCCCGGTCGTCTAGTCGACCTTCTTGCTGCCAACTCTGGAAGAGTCACCAACCTTCGCCGTGTCACCTATGTCGTTCTCGACGAAGCAGACCGCATGTTCGACATGGGTTTCGAGCCTCAGGTTGTCAAAGTACTCACCAACATTCGACCCGATCATCAGACAGTTCTCTTCTCAGCCACTCTTCCCCGTACCATGGAGTCGCTTGCTCGCAAAGTTGTTCATAAGCCAGTCCAGATCACTGTTGGAGGTCGTAGCACAGTGGCGGACACAATTACCCAGAAGATCGAGGTGCGTCCCGAGTCCACCAAGATGTACCGCACACTTGAAGCCCTTGGCGAATTGTTTGAACACGACGAAGATGCTCGTGCTTTGATCTTTGTCGAGCGTCAAGAATCTGCAGACGACATGATGATTCAATTACAGCAAAAGGGCTACCCTGCTGTTTCAATCCATGGCGGAAGAGAGCAGATTGATCGTGATTCTGCCATCCAAGACTTCAAGAGTGGTGTCATCCCTGTAATGGTCGCAACATCTGTCGCCGCCCGTGGTTTAGATGTCAAGCAACTCAAGCTGGTCATCAACTACGATTCCCCCAACCATCTGGAGGATTACGTCCACAGATCTGGACGTACCGGTCGTGCTGGCGAAAAGGGTACTGCCATCACATTTGTCACGCCTGAACAATCCAAATACTCGGTTGATCTGGTAAAGGCCTTGAAGATGAGCAACCAAGATGTTCCCGAGGAACTTCAAAAGATGTCATCTGAATTCCTGAAGCGTGTCAAGGAAGGCAAAGAAAAGGCTGGCGCTATCGGTTTCGGTGGCAGAGGTATCGAACGATTCGACGAACAACGTGCCGCCGAACGCCAGCGCGAGCGTAAAGCTCACAAGCTCGAAGGCGAAGAGGAAGAAGAGGAAGAGGAAGACAAGAAGAAGGCGCCTGAAGAAAAGATCAATGTCGTTAAGAACACCGGTTCACCTACTCCCACAACCGCAAACGCAAACGTTCCTGGTGTCCCTGCTCACATCGATCTCAACGCTGATATCAAGGTTCACAAGACCGAGGTACCTGCGCC
Source organism: Aureobasidium pullulans EXF-150 (assembly GCF_000721785.1). Classification (NCBI taxonomy): domain Eukaryota; kingdom Fungi; phylum Ascomycota; class Dothideomycetes; order Dothideales; family Saccotheciaceae; genus Aureobasidium; species Aureobasidium pullulans. The sequence continues at coordinate 353,600 of NW_021941029.1, read as the reverse complement.
TGCGAGCAATCGTCCTCTGGATCGCGTCGCGGCTGCTGCTGCCAACATTAATTCTCGTCTCGGTGCACGCAACGCAACTCGTCCTGGTGTACCAATCGACAACAAAGGCCCTGATGCTGGTGCCTATCACGCGACACTCGAGATCAATGACTTCCCCCAGAAAGCACGCTGGGCTGTCACCAATCGCACCAACGTGGCCAAAATTCTTGAGTCTACTGGTGTCTCCATCACTTCGAAGGGTAACTTCTATGCTGCCGGCAAAGATCCGGGCCCAACCGACGCACCCAAGCTTTACATCCTTGTCGAGGGTGATACAGAACTCCAAGTCACCCAGGCTATGCGCGACCTGCAACGTCTGTTGAAGGAAGGTACGATCGCAGCCGCGGATAGCGAGGCTCGCGCACCCACAAGTGGTCGCTACACTGTTACTTGATCTCGACTTGGTCTTGAGATACCAAGAAAATTGTTTATTTCCGACAAAGGTAAGCATGGCGGATTTTCTTATCTTTTACGCAAACCTCATTCACCACCATTGCCTTTGAGGCAGGCTCTAACGACTGTGATCTTTTGATCACACTATCTTGCATTCATCACACTGCCTGAAGGCTCGAAACCATGGGTCTCTTGTGTCGCCTGCATTTGCGGAAAAAGCACAGCATGGTCTACAAGCCAAGCCACACCATTCCATTCATAGTCATATTGTAGATATCGAAACGGAAAAGAGAATTGAAATCTTTTATGCTGCCATTTGAAATTATGCCCGTACTCCCCAGCATGTTTACGACGCGTAAACGCCTGCGGCTGGAGAAAACGGCGGCGGGATCCCGCCGACGTCACTTGGCATGCGCAGGAAACACGATGTCAATCTTGTCTTTTGTACGTGAAACTGCGAGACGTGTCATGAACTGATATTGTTCATACTGTCCAGAAAAAGAGTCACCATCATGGGTCCACCACCGCTTGTGATTCGCAACCTCAGCTCGACCCCTCTTGAGCTCAAGGTGATAGAACGCTTCGAGACCCCGCATATCGATGAGCCCAAAGGGTTTGCCAACATCACTCGCAATGTAACCCATTTCGTTGTCTCGAACACTACTGGCAATGTTCCTCCTGCTGGACCGAGTTTTGCACCGCTCATGGAGCATGCTCAAAGCTACGGGCAACAAGAGGTGTGCATTCGTGTTGATCCTTTCACTACCAACAGAACGGACATCAACACTGCTGAAAGATCAGAGAAGGACGTCCTCAGACTGACCTTCGAGTACGAGGGACAGCGCTATCGAGTCGACACACGTACGACTACGCAGTCCCAGGAGTTGATCCCGTTGTCTCCCGACCCGAGGAAGCAATACACTGCCATTTGGATCGACAAGGAAAGCTATCTGGCCATCTACTCTTCCGCAAATATGAGTTGCTGGATGAAAGAGATGGCAGACGCCACACCACTCTCTGGTCTTTCAATCCCTGGTACACACAACAGTCCCACTCACCACAAAGCCTTGCCTTCAGTCAGATGCCAAGCAGTGTCACCTAAGGAGCAGCTACGTAACGGTGTACGCTTCTTCGATATCAGAGTACAGCCTGAAAAACCAGAGGATTCAAACCACGATGGTCTCGCTCTTGTACATGGTGTGTTCCCCATTTCGCTCACTGGGACGAAGCCTTTCCGCAAGCTCGTTGGAGACATCCAAGAGTTCTTGCGCGAGAACCCATCCGAGACCCTCATCATGAGTCTGAAGCGCGAAGGTCCTGGCGAGCATACAGATGAGCAGCTGTCCAACATCGTCAAGCAGCACTACGCCAATGACAACAATCTCTGGTTCACTGAGCCTCGTGTTCCTTCACTGGGCGAGGCACGTGGCAAGATCGTCTTGATGCGTCGTTTCGCACTTGCCGAACCCTTGACTCATGAATGGGACGGTAGAGGATGGTGTCTCGATGCTCAGAATTGGGCTTACAACACGCCATGCGACAATCACGGCTCTGTATGTGTTCAGGACTTCTGTGAGGTTCTCGAGACCGAAAATATCCAGAAGAAGATTGACTTCTGCTGCGAGCACTTTGAGCGCGCTGGTGCCCAGGTGTGCCCTGTACCTGGTATCACCACAGATGCTGTCAACCCTGTTCCTCCAGGCCCTCTTTACCTCAACTTCTTGTCCGCCAGTAACTTCTGGAAAGTCGGATGCTGGCCGGAGCGTATCGCTGCCAAGCTCAATCCCGCTGTCACCGAGTTCTTGTGTTTGAAGCACGACACTGCTGAGGGTGACAATAAGGGCGATGGCGGTGTGGGCATCGTGGTCACCGACTGGGTTGGCAAGGACGGTGATTGGGATCTGATCAGATGCATTGTGGGAATGAATTCACGTTTGGAGCTCAGGGAAAAGCAGTAGATGATGACGAGTCTATGAAATACATGAAGAAGGTCCTTTTGGGTGCACGAAAATCGATACTGATAATGTAGCGAAACTGCTTTTCTATATGTGCATATCACAATAGCCAACATTGTTCCGCACTTTGGTGTTGGTTTTGCGGATCACAACCTATTTCCTGCCTACACGACTTCCATGCGAAGTAGCCGAGAGCGCCCTGGTGGTTCCTTCTCGCAGTATCTGTCATTGCGCAGCAGGAATACCGGTAATCTTGCTTGCTGAGTATCGTCTTCAGTCCATCATCGGTCTTAATCTGATCCAACTAGTGTACACTCAACATGGGTGAATGCTCGATGGACATCACAACCTTCTGCTCAGCTTCCGACTACCCACGACACCTATTGACGATGTTCGCAAATTGCTTCCCCAAGCTATGGCTCATATGCAAACCATCGGATTCATGCGTTGACCTTTATATCACTTCGGCAGCTTGCACATAGGCTGTTTGTACTGACTGTTTGCCGACATCTTTGGTAAACTATTTAATGACTCTCACATTCTCGTTCGCTTCTGACACTTACCCTGTGTTTACCTATTTCGATGCAATCTCTTTCTCTCTGAGCTGTATCGCCTGGCATTATCATGGATTCTCCTCCATCATCCATTTCTGGTCGCGAGTTCCCCGATCCTCTTGATCTCCAGACTCTTCAAGGTACGCTTCCGCCTCATCACGCTCTCTCCATTGGCTGATCAATATCAGATTCGCGCTCGACTATTCCTCGCTACCTATTCAAATGCTACTCACCTTCGTCAGGTAGTAGATGCTCAACTAGATTCATTGGCCCAAGAGCCCGACCAACCACATTCGGTCCACACACCCAAGATATCCTTGAATGCCACTTGCGATGGGGCAAACAGATAAGGTCGGAATTTGCGTCTTGGACCAACTCCATCTTGGTGGCGCTCGTCTATGCCATTCGGAAACTAGAAGGACAAGATTGGCGTGATCCAACCGGAGAAGGCATATGTATAGCCGTGCTCGATACCAGCACTGTACCAGAGACTGTCCCCATATATCCAGCCGGGACCCTCATGAAGACTTTCGGACTTCCGGACGATGCACCTTACAAACGCTACAATCATTCATGGGAGTTTTTGATGCATGGTAGGGTTAGAAACACACCTTGTATACAGCGATACAGTGTGGTCGCCGTCCAGGATTTCATCGACAACAATTTCTACCAGGTTTTCGAGCCTTTTCAGAATCCTGACCAAAGGTTGTGGGCACGTATGGACGAGCTGCGCAAAGAGCTATGGAGCGAAAATACTGGAGTTTCCGACATGGACAGGATAGCAGACATGGCCAACGAATTTCATGTTGAGTTTCAGCTTCCTGTTGCTCTGGCACTCGCAGCAATGTTAAAGATTGACACAACTTGTGTCGACAACATCAAGCTACTCGCTGAAGAGGATTTCAAGCACATGAAAATCCCATCTTCATACTCGGCTTGTCCTGTAGACTCATCCTTCCGGTCTGATTACTACGAGGATACACGCTTTTACACACTCTTGACAGGTGTTTACAAACAGAGACTTGTGTCAGAGCAGACCGAATCCATTTCCTCCATTAGAAACACTGCAATCACCAACTCAACCTTAGCCCATGAGGCCAACAACCAACGTAAAGACAGTTTGGTCGCTCCTCCGAGTTCTGCCATCCAAGCGGAGTCCTTGCGTCAGTACTTCCCTCCATCAACAATGATCCACTCAAGCTGACACTGATTACAGCTGGTGAAGACAGTGCTCAAAAAGCACTTACAAAGCAAGAGACTGCGTCAAAGCTTATGGAGGTAGCTTCGAAGCTCAGAGAGATGGCTTCCGGCCGCCGGCCGATGTATAGTGTCGAACTCCTTGATTTTGCTTCGGATATTGAAAGACTGCAGATTAGTTATGTTCTCGATGGTGGGACATGGTGAGGGTCAGCATCCATTCATTTTGAATCCATGTTGTTGAAGAAAAAGATTTGGTGGTCAAGCTTGTCAGAACAACAGTGTTGGGTCATGCAATTAGACATGAAAGCAATATCAAAGACTCTTGTTCTCCCAAAAGTGTTATTGCTGTGAAACCCCTACATCGAACAAACAAAGACATCATGACATTGCTAAGCTAACGCTCCACATGCACCTCTCCTTTCAGGTAACCCAACCTTCCAAAACAACACCAGGTGACCGACTGAGGTCCGGTCACGAACATCAAGAAAGCAACTTAACAGCCAGCAACAGAAGAAGGAAACAAGAACACCCACATATGCCTCTCCTCTGCCGATATCCATGCGAGCAACGCAAAAACAGTAAAGAAAAACAACAAGAGAAACAGACTTGACAAACAGCAGCTTCGACAAGCAAGCAAGCAAGCAAATCATCATCGAGCAGCACCACCCCAATTACCCTGACTCAACTTGAGCAAGCCCTCCACACAGTTCAAATCCTCCTCTTCCGAGCTCTGACGTTCGTCTCTTTCAATCGCACGATGTGCCTTGTCCTTTCTAACACTACTACTAGGAGGTGCATTCATGAATTGCATGACATCCTCGTCATCGTCATCATCGTCGTCGTCCAGGTGTGCGACTTGTGTTCTGCCGCTATGCTTGCCACGGTTACGGGGTGCAGGTGTTTCGTGGAAGCCTGCGTGGGCACGAGGGCGCTTGACTGTAGAGGGCATCACGGCCGGCGAGGTCTGCATCTGATGCAAGAAATGGCGGTCCATGAATGCTGAGGGGCGGTCGCCAGGGCTCCAGTTCTCCTTATCTGAGTCTGTGGCCGATATCTCAAAGGTGGGCGTTTGCTTGAGTTTGGGGGTCTTGGCCAACAGCAGCGGGTCATGATGTGCTGGTCTTCTGTTTGTGGACTGCATGTTACGCGCTGAAGACGAGCGTTGCATCAGGGGCTGGCGGAAGGGAGTTGCGGCTACGGCAGAAGGAGCCGAGGAAGGAGGAGGTGCAGTGAAAGACTGGCTTTGACGCAGACGCTTGACTGCACGATCTTCGTTGGAGATGGTCTGAGGATTGAGACGCTTCAGGGACGGCACGCGCGCCAAGGGGTTGCAGGCGCGATCCTTTTCCTGCTGACGTAGTAGGGAGATGGCTTCAGCGGCATCACCACTGGTTTCCTGGTTGGCACGATCCTCGAGCTCGCTGCGAGCACCACGGTCTGCAAAGAAGGACCACACGCGTGAGTCGCGAGATCTTCCACTGGGTTTGCGACGAAGGCCAGTGGAACTTTCCTGACTGCCCGGAGTATCGCCAAGACTGATCTGGCTGTTGGTTCGGTACAGATCGTTTGATTGACTGGCAGGCTCGTCAAAGGACGCACCAGCCGTTACTGGGGGAGGAAGCTTGCGAGGAGGAGATGATGTTAAGTCATCGCCCTCCATGACACGAGCAACACCATCTGCTGTCATGGACAGGCGGATCTTGGAGTCGGACTTCCTTAGACGCTTGCTCGGTTGGTCCTGGGTGTTTTGAATATCCTCTTGCGAATCTAGTGCGGTGAAGGAAGCGTTGTTACGTCTGTTAGACAGATAACCAGCTTTCGAAGCCGAGTCCTGTGAAGCCGGGTCTGGTTGTGAGCTGGGGACCTCGATGAACGAGGTTGACGCATTCTGGCTGGCAGAAAGGGCTGTCTTGTCTTGGGATGTTGAGTCGGTCTCGGCATCCTGAGTCGTGTCAATCTGGCTAATTGAGGTGTCTTCGAGCTGATCTGCGGTATGGGCATCGTGGGGAGACGAGTATGAGGCTTGGTATTGGGCGATTTCGCGAGGATCCAGTGGTTTCGACTTTCTACGCGAACTCTGGCGACGGTTCTGGAACCAAATCTGCACATGGGTTTAGTCTCGACGCGTAATTGGGGTTTGGATGGATTGCGATACCTGTACCTCCTTCTCCCCCAACGCGACGCGACTCACGATATCCATACGAGTGGCCTTGTCTGGTTTTGAGTTCTTCGCGTAGGCTTCCTCGAGAATTTTCTGGTCATCGGGACTATTTCAGGCTTAGTCGGGCTGCACGTGCTGGAGACGGTATAGATGACTCTTACCTTGTCCTCCTTCTCTTTTGACGGGCCAGAGGTTTGTTGTCGACATTGGGAGGGCGATTGTTGGCCAGCGTGTCTGTCGAGTGTACCAGAAAAGGATAGCTATTGGCTGTCGCCTTCAATACCAGGGATGCCTCGGTCTCGGGCTGCGGTGCATAAGGCGACTCGGACGTCGATGAGTCCCTCTGAGTAGTCGTCTCGGTACTATGTTCCTCCATGACTGCAGTTGACACGTATGTTGGGCGAGGGAGTGGTCTCGCTGGACGAGCTGAATAGAAGATGGGCGGACCAGAGCGGTGGGACGCGACGCGAGCGTGGAGCACTGGAGAAGCCACCGTCCACGCTAAAGCCACGGAATTTATGAATGAACTCGACTTGTCCTCCTTCCTGCCCCCAACAACATCTTCAATCCAGAGAAGACGCTCTGTTATACTAATCGACAGTCATGTTTGATTTGAATGTCCTCTCGTGAACTCTTAAAAATCAGTCCTCCCTTTGAGTCGTCGCCAAAGGGCACATTTCTCTTTCGACCAAGGTCAAGAACGCGTCAAGCAGTCGTTTTCAACCTCTCGAGATTCTGCGCCTTTCAATCATCCTCATCGTAGCACTCGATCTTGTTTCGCCATCCGTTCTCAATCCCCTCCATGTCAACTGGCCCTGATCAACTTCGCGCTCTCGCACGTCTTTGCATTGTGTGTTTATTTCCTGTCTTCCACCAAAAACGCGAAGGAGGAACCAAGCTCGTGACCCGCGCGCCCACGTTTCAACTCTCAACGTTCCTTGAACTCTGCCAATTGGCCCGGAGCCCTAAGTAGCTATTCACGACTACACCTCTATCCACCCACTCCTAGAGATGATGCTGTGCATCTTCGCTGTCAGCATTCTCAAAATCACCGCTAACTCTCGAGCAAGTTCACTGATGAAGTACACTGCAGTCACTTTGTTAGTGTTCGATCAATCACTTAATACGCTTGGGTCTTGAGCTGCGCTGATAGCTTTATTAATGCCGACGCCTCGTCGACCAGTCCTGATGTAACAAAAAGGCAGCGAGGGGTTATCAAGTCATATACTCTATCCTATGACCACCACTGTACGGTTGTTCTGCTGTCCATCGAGTATCATGGTGCCAATATTGGATCTTGCAGGTGGTGCAACCCTGGCTCCAACTGTGACATCTCGGTCTTCTTCGTTGCAAGTGGAATTTCAAGTCTTCATGACCAGCATGGCTTCAGTACTCGCTCTAGAGTACTAAGGCTCCATCGTGTGTGTAGTACGCTCAATTGTTGCTTGAAAAAGAGTGTAATGTCTCGCTACAGTTTACTGGCGGCATGTCTGATCCAGCCGTCTCAGAAGCAAGCATTCACATGCTGGCTCATCTAGACACGACAATCCTCTCGAGACACGAATCTTATCTTCTAGTTCGAACAGTACTCAACTCTATATTACACGAGGAAGTCTCTTGACATCGCCGCCGTCGAGACCCTGGGATCCACATATACCAAGGCCAATACAAGCAGCAGTACTTATATGCAGCGTTCTCAGGAAGAAAAAGAAAACCATCGGACAACGCGGGATACCCACTACCCCAGCTCCAGGTCCCTGACAAGAAAGGATGCTAAGAGGTGTCAGACCCTTGATCGACTTTATTAACAATGGAGCCCAGGGTGTCGGATTGCTTTAATTCGTTGCTCCTATCACCCGACTCATCTCGAAGTCTGTGTACAGATACTGGACAATTCCTCACAAGAACACAATGTTACCAGAAACAATATTCAATTACTGAGTTGAATATCGAAACTCTTGTCAAAGTTACAGCTTTGGTGCCAGCCAATCTATGACATGAGCACCAAGAAGTGTTGCGGCCTTTGGCCGAGAGCTCTAGCAGAAGGGAAACCTTCACTGACAAACACGTTGTTCCACTACAGCGTATAAAACGAGTGTTCGCATGCTCACGCGATAGAAAATATTGTCAGTCAGTTTTACAGAGTCTGTGCAATCCAGCTTCAAGTCAAAGTGCCCTGAAGTGCTCTCTGACGTACACACGTACAGCATGAGCAGCCGCGCCAATTTTCTCAAAGGAATAAACTCCGCAAAAATAGGAAAACAGCAAGTATCAAGTAGAGCCGACTGCAGGCCGTTGATCGCAATGTTGTTGCGCAAAAGAGATCGAATCCTCCACCCCTCCATCGAGAACTTCGCGAAGTTGCGACTCCACCAACACCGACGCAGTGGAGTTCCAACGCCTTGGTAAAGCCACGAACATCAACAAAATTTGGTATTCATGATGGATCGGATGATGCAGTTGGTGTGCACAGTCCGCCTGGGGCATTCGGTGTTCGACAAGTTTCTGTTCTCTGAAAATTGCAAGGTGTTGATGCTCCATTGCCCCACCGCATGATGTAAGTCAGGCGTCATAATTATTTTTGCGACTGATCATTGAACTGGACGATGAGTTCAAATATGAGCATCTTGCAGTCTCTGAAGTATTCTTTCTCTACTCATCTCATATCTCAAACGATTCTCAATCACACAACTCAACTACCAATCTTCACCTTCCAACTCCAACCCACCACTACCACACTACATCACAATGTCCGGCACCGAACAGACCTTCCACTACACCAAGGAGGACGTCCGCAAGATGGAGCAGCGTGACTCCGCTGCCCACGGTGGTAACGTCACTGCCGACTCGAACGCTTCTGCCATGCAGGTTAGTATTCTTCAATCTTCTCAAATTCCATACTTGCATACTAACATTTATATCTCAGTCCATTGTTGACCAGGCCGACAAGAACAAGGCCGAGCTCATCGAGGAGCGCCGCAGCAACCTCCCCAAGCCCGAGGACCCTCCCGTCAAGTCCGACTTCAACTCTGCCGACCCTAGCACCGTCAACGTCGGCTCCGGTGCCATCTCCGGCGGCTTCTCTGTTGGCAACGATGCTCTCCGTGAGCCCGCCACTGGTGACTCCGCCGTGAGGACCGACGGTGCCGCCTACGGTGTCAACACCCTTGGTCAGGGTGTCGGTCGTGAGGGCAAGGACGGCCTTAACGGTCTCCCCAACGACGCTGTCGCTCGTGAGGCCAAGGGCAAGTCGAACCTCGCCGACACCACCGGCAAGGACTACGGTTACCCCAAGAACGACCCCTCCAACGCCTCGTAAAGTGGCCTTGTGACGACTCTTTTTGATGTCAGGAAAGTTATTTTTCGCAGCCATTTGGTGCAGGGCGCCACAGGATATTGGCTTGCATGAGGGATGAACTCTTCTTTTTGTCTTATATACTATCACAGACCTGCGAAGGAGCGCGCAGGTAATTTTCATCAGGCATTATCTCAAGCCAAATAATCATGAATGAGCATTCAAGAATGCTTCGGAAATGAAAAAATGAATTCAACGTACTCAAAACATATCCATCTTTCTACCTCTTCAATGTTTTGTGAGACTTGTGCATTGTTCTGAAGCCTCATTCTGCTGCTCTAATTTACCTGGGTTGTTAGCATGGGAACAACTCCACCTAGCAATGTCCCAATGCCCTATCAACAATCGATTGAGGCTCAACACTATTCCTAGTGCTAGAAATCTCTGCCACGAGAGTGGATTATATAAAAAGAGGTTGCGACAGTTGCGGCGGAATCAAAGTTTCGGAAGCGGGTGGGTCACTTCACAGAGCCTCCAAATCTTTAATCAAACCACCAAACCACCACGAAAGCACAATTGATGCCTGTTCTTTGACATCTATACCATTTGACAGTATGTCTCTTCTGCTCTAATAGCACATCCGAGGGGTATCAATACCCTGACTATTCGGACCCCTTCCGCATGACAACCATGATTGATTGGCGTCATCATCAGGTGCGGGGCACTTCTGGAAATTTAGGTGGGGGTAAAGTTTGAATGATGTAACAATCACGATTGTCACAAAGTACAGATCGCGTGCGAACCTCGAGGGCGGAAACATGGTGTACTGATTACGTCGAGATGATGTGCCGCGGTGAGTAGAGACTCTACGCAATAGGTCGAGCTTGACGGAGGGGAGGAGCTCCTGCAGCAAACAAAAAGCAGCACAGGAAGCTATCTTCTTGCCTTCCAGTTCATACAATCAACAAACCATCAAGTCCACCCTTTTCTCAAGTTCAAATCAACCTCCCTCACACATCAATCAGAATGTCTTCCACCGGAACCAAGGTATGTTGAGCTCGAAACAGCTTTGGAATTGGACATCTTCTCACATTTACCTCACAGGTCACCAACGACCCTCAAGGTATTAACAACCCCAAGGTCGAAAAGGCCGGCACCATCACATCAGACTCTCTTGCTGGGGAGTCGCTCAACCAGGGTGGTTCGTTCGGCGCTGGTAGCCACGCAGCTGCCTCGCAGCAACCCTCCAGCTCGACCACAACCAACAACACGGACATCTCTGGCGCAACAACTCTTCAAGCCGCCTCCGATGCCGAGGCCCGCCAGGCATTGGAAGGTTGGAACGAGGAAGCCCAGCTGAACGCCGCGCGTGGATTGAGCAGTGATCATGGCAGCAGAGCCGCACCACCGCCGACCTCTTCGTATCTCGCCAGTGGACCCGCTAACACATCGGGCACCGCAGGCCAAGCCCCTCACGGCAAGAACATCTCCGAGGGTGGCTTCGACAGCAACGCTCCCAACGCCTCCTTCAACAACGACATTGGCGGCAAGAACGACCCCGGCCGTGCCGCCCTGAACGACATGCAGCGCAACGCCCAGCAGTCTGCTGGTGACGCCGGTATCCCCAAGCAGGGCGGTGTCTCCAACGACGGCCAGTTCGACGCTCTCAAGGACACCTCTGCTTAAGCGGATTCATTCCTTGATGGCATGAAGTCTTTTTTGTTATGATACGAGATGCATGACCTACCATATTTTATCAGAGCACTGGTGCTTTGATGGACAGCTCAAAGGTAGCTGATCCTATACGATGTACTTTTAGTTAGCTCTACAGCAAAATAATTGCATGAACCAAGCACGCCAAGCGTGTATTCACAGAAGATTTGTATGCCTTTCAAATTGTGGTTGATGAGAACTTGGGCTGTGGAAATTTTCTCGAAGCTGGCATTTCTCATCGTAAAGCTTTTGTGAGTCGTGAATGGCGACCAAGACATTTTGATGACCCTGGCCTCGAGAGTCAAGGTAGATGCAAGAAGCTTTCGTGACGATCGTGAACTTGTTGGTTGTCTGCCGTCCTATTCTGTCCAATCCTTCTATGTACAGTGACAGATAGACCGTTTGGTTAGATGATCCTGTTGACGCACAGAACTTGGGCTTCAAGATGCAGGCGTCGTGCGATACCCTTACCACAGCGGTCCTTTGGGCGTCAAGCGTGGGAAGAGTACCCCTTGGCCGTGTTGCTGTTTCTTGTCGGGAAGTCAGTCGAACGAAGCGTAGCTCCTTGTTTTTCAACTGATTGATCAACAGGCATCTCATGCCTCGACCTTGAGCTTCTTCATCGCCTCCAGGATATCTGCACCATCGTCGTCCTCGTCGACAAAGGCTCTGGTCGCAATACCACTCTCCCAAAGCTCTCTGCCCGACATCTTCTTCTCTTCCTTTCCACCTCTCTTCTTCTTTTCCTCGGCCTCCCTTTGCTCTTCGGCCTTCTTTTTGATGTCTGCCATTTCCTCCTTGAACCTGCGACTCCAGTCCAGATATGTTTCTCTCGTGACCTTTGTACCTTCGAACTTTCTGTTTTCCTCTGCTTCGGCTTCTGCGGCTTCCATGTCCTTTGCTGCTTGAACTGCTTGTTGTCGTTCGGCGATCAAAAGTTCGGCTTCGTCCTTTATGGTGGTGACAAGGGTGAAGACCATGGCCATGCCCAGGTTCTCTTCGATTGTTGCGGTCAGGCCATCTAGAAGGCGTGTCTTGTCCTCTTGAATGTCCAGATGTTTATGTTTAGGGGCGTTCGGAGGTGCTGAGAGATCTAGTCGGGGAGCTACATCTGGGTAGTCTTCTGGGTATGAGACGGAGAGGATGAGAGTGGCTTTTGAGGATGTCAGTCGTCTTTCGCCGATGGTTACTGTTTCCGATGCGTACGAGGGGATTCGGTAGAGTCGTCATCTTCAGTCACTTCGAGTTGTATCGACACACGGTATTCGGTCTCGGAGATGTCTGGTTTCCTGTCAGCGCATTGTGTTCTTCCTCGTCGGATATTCAAGATAGCGGACCGGTAATTTCTTCGGGGAAGATGGAGTCGAGGACTTCACGCTCCTCTGTTTGTTCTTCTCTACCCATGATTCAAGTATTCTAATTCTGGGGATGTTCTGGGTTTGAGTGGAAAATGGCAGTTAGAAGCTTCTCATGCGGGCAGCAGCAGTTCGCTGTGGCCGTCTCCAACAAATGATGTCGGGATTGAGGTCTGTGCTCCAATTTTTCTCGAAGACGGAGCGCGTAGCGGAGAAGCATTTCTGTTTCTTAATTCTACACTCTTTCCTTCAGTCCTACGTGAAACTTGGTCAGCTGGTCTGCATATTCAACACCAAGCTCATAAACCACTACGCGACCGAGCAACTCCAACAAATCCCTCACCTACATCCACCACCAAATCTACCGACAAGAAAAAAGAACAATGGCCAAAACCAAATCAAAGAAGAGCCCAAAGAGCTCGTCGCAACCCAAAGAGTCTCCCGAACAACTCTACGACCTCGCCATCCAATGCGTCGAGACTAGCGAACCCGAACAAGCTCTCGAACACGCTCAAAACCTGCTCGTCCTCGTCCGCCGTCTCCAAACTCCCAATGCCGTCCTTCCCGCTTTGAACCTCCTCGGTGAAATCAGCATCGAACTCGGCGACGCAGATTCGGCCCGCGACTACTTCACCCAAGCCGTAGAGGCCGATCCCGAGGGCACAATTCCCGAGTCCGTGGGCGGAGGTGCAGAGAAATTCTTATGGTTGGCACAGTTGTGTGAAGAGGGTGGTGCGGCCAGTGTTGGCTGGTTCGAAAAAGGTGCTGCTGTCTTGAAGAGGGAGATCTCCGAGCTCGAGGCCATGCAAGAAAGAGACGAGACTGCCGAGGTGCTTTTGGAGGAGAAGAGAGGAAAGCTTGCGAATGCACTCTGTGGTGTTGTCGAGGTTTACATGACCGATCTCTCGTGAGTCGCTCCTGAGGAAACCCCGAGGAGAAGAAGTGAAATTTGCTAACAATACGGTGTAGATGGGAGACAGACGCTGAACAACGATGCGAAGCTTTGATCACAGAAGCCATGATGGTCGATCCTGACAGCCCAGAGGTGCTGCAGACACTAGCCTCTGTCCGTCTCTCACAGCTCAAGCCCGAAGACGCTCGTGCTGCCCTCACTCGCAGCATCAGCATATGGAAGGACCTCGAACCCGAAGATCCTCTGATTCCCGACTTCCCCACCCGCGTTAGTCTTGCCCGTCTACTGATGGAGGCCGAGATGGAAGAGGAAGCCATGGATGTATTGGAGCGTTTGGCTCTGGAAGACGATCAGAGTGTCGAGGCCTGCTACCTTGGTGGCTGGTGTTTACAACTCATGGCAGACAAGAAGAAGACACAATTTGGCGACGCCATCAACAACCCCGAGACCGAGCAAGCCAAGGAATTACTGGCTACATTGAGAGCCAGCAGAAGTTGGTTGCTCAACACTCTCAGACTATACAGAGTCTTGGAGTACGAAGACGAGAGACTCAAGCAGCACACTGAGGAATTGGTCGAGGCACAATGTCAAGTTCTGGGTCCTCCGCCAGAGGAAGGCAAGGAGGACGAGGAAGATGATGAATGGGAAGGCATTGACGAAGATGACGAAGCAGGCGATGCTGATGAGGAAATGGCTGGCATGTAAAGGGTGGAAAAAGTACTCATCTTTTTTTTTTTCGCATTTTGATACCATAGACATTTCACAATTTGCGACCAACGAACGTTGTTCCGTCAAGGCTACATGTATACAACCTTGCAAATTACCAATAATGAATCAATTAGATGACTTGTCGCATGGTATATTCAGCGTGGATGTCGATGTCTTGTGTTTCATTCCAGCGAGTAGAACGACTATGTGTTGCCAGAATGGGGGAGACGAGTAGAGCGAAGTGACTGGTAGCAAATGTCGAAGTGTCCAAGCATGGAGGATAGAAACAGAATCCAGAACGACTTTTATTTTCTTCCCGGTCCTAGTGATACCAAACTTCACGTTCGCAATGTAGAAAACAAATTGTCGAGAGTGAAAAGAGAATTCTTTTGTTTGCGTAAAACATTGGATCATTGGTTGGTAACCCTCAGCTTGTCATTTCTTAAACGCCGAAAAAGTGCGCGCTGCTTTTTTGGTTGCGGTCTTGATGCTGGCTACATTGCTGGCTAAGAAGTGAGCGATAAACCCGTCCTAGAGCCGTCGCCGAACCAAGAAAAAGGGAACCCCGCTATGGTGGGAGAGGAAGTAGCAAGTCGGAAGAGTTGTTGGGCGAAACCATTTATTGGGCCTGGTAGAGTTTTTGTCAGTAACGCTGACTTTGTGTTTTCCCGAAAGGTTGTCGACGGGAGATTGAGGATTGTTATCGCACCTTGACGGCGTAGTTTCTCTGAGGGAAGTGGGTCTGCTTCTTCTTCTGCTTCTCGGTGACGCGCGAAGCATCCTCCTTGCTCAATCTTCTGCGGATGGCACGGGTCTGCTTTGCGCGGAGGTCGAGGGGCAGGTACTTCTTGTTCTTGTAGAAGATGCGCAGCTGCGAGCGCTGGTTGATGTTGATGATGGTCAAGACGCGAGCGATGGACTTGCGGACATCATGGCTGTAAGAGAAGGATATGTCAGAATTGGTGTTCGTATAGGCGCGGTTCGTGTGTGCGTATGTTTTGATGTTCTCTCTTTCTTCTTCTTTCTCTTTCTGGATTCGAAGTGCGGGAAATTCAGTCGTACATTCTGGTGAGCTTGCTCTGGGCACCACCGGAGATCTTCTGGGTGCGGAGCTGGACGAGCTCGGCCTTCAGTTCCTCGAGCTGAGTCTTGAGCTCATCCTTGTTCTTGCTCCAGAGGGTTTGGGCCTTGACCTTAGCGGACGACTGCAATAATTTCCGTCAGCATTTCGACGTGACAAAGCGGACGTATGTGATGGGCGCGCACCATTTTCGCTGTGAGTTAGTAGGATGAGTCGACGGGTGGGCGAGAAGTCGTGTGAGATTCGGCGAAGTTGATTTCCAGAATTTGCTGGCTGTGTGTGTTCCCGCTAGACGCCTTGGCGCGCGACAACCCAATGGCTAATTGTCGGTTTTGATGATCCGGGGTAGTGCATAAGCCCTGGCCTCACTCGAGCACAAAGCGTGCACAACGGTCTTGCGCAACGTCAGTCGCATGTGAAGGTCGTCGCTTGAACCTGGTCCTTTCCATCCTTGTACAACAATTACCAAATCTTCAAGATGACTTCGACAAGCACTGGCAGCTGGGCACAGTTGCGACAACAGGCTCGGTCACTCGAAACTCAGGTACATGTTGTCTTTCCCGTAATATACTCAGCAACTAACATCCCGTAGACTGATGCCTTGTTCCACACCTACTCTCAATATGCGTCTATGAGCAGCATCCCTGCCAAACCAGATGAAGACGAACAACGAACTGAAGCTCAGCTACAAGACATACTCGAGAGGGTAAGTCATCCCTAGCTTCCTCCATCAATCACCCAAATAGACTGATGCCTGACAGCGCTCAGCCCTCATCTCCCAACTCTCGCGCCTACTCGACTCTGAACCAACCGCCTCCGCCCTGAAATCTACAAACTTAGCTCGTCACCGAGAACTTCTACAACAACACCGCAGAGAGCTCGACAGGCTCAAGTCCAACATTGGCCATCAACGAGACCGTGCCAACCTTCTCTCCAACGTTCGCAACGACATCAATGCCTACCGTGCACAGAACCCCGAGCAAGCAGAGGCAGACTACATGCTGGACGAGCGCAGTCGCATAGACAACAGTCACAATATGACCGACACGGTCCTCACACAGGCATATGCCATCAACGAGCAATTCGGCATCCAAAGAGAGACGCTTACCAGTATCAACCGTCGCATTGTGGGAGCCGCTAGCCAAGTTCCTGGAATCAATAGCCTGATCGGCAGGATAGGTAACAAGAAGCGACGAGACGGCATCATCATGGGCAGCTTCATCGCATTCTGCTTCCTAATATTCATGTACTTTTGGTAGACACATTTCAAGGCGCGGAGTCTAGGAGTTTGAGAGATGGAAGCGCTGGAATTGGGAGGGGAGAACATGTCTGATTGTTTTGACTGCTTTATGAAGAATCGACTATTGAGCTGCATGAGGTGCGGAATCAACGTCTGCCTCCAACACACTGTCGGCTCTCTCAGCTTTTGCTGATCCCGTTGGCTTTCGTGTCTCAGCGAGAACTCTCTTCAGGTTCCTGACCAGACTCTCCTGCTCAAGTTCATGGGCAATAGCACTGCCAGCCCAACGAATCTTGCACTCTGTGTCGATCAGGTAGACGTAGCCAACCTTGCTGTTCAACAGGCCGATGGCTTCTCTCATGTCATCGTCGATGCCACGTCTGATCAAGAAGTACTTGCTCCAGTCCTGCTTGGGGCGCATACTTCTCAATCTGCCCGCAAATGCCCGTAGAATCCACCACTTCAGCGCATTGGGTTCATGGTTGATCTCAACCAGCTGTGCGAGTCCTGCTTTGCCTCTAGATTTCTCTTGTTCCAGTACCTCATGCAGCTCTGGGTTCTTGTCTTTTGAGCAGAAAGTTGCGACTTGGTTCTCTGCCCATCCAGACGAGAAGATGCCAAGGACGCTGACCTTGCCTCTCAATGCATGTACCAGATCCTTCTTCTCTGCATTCTTGGTAGAGTCCTTTTCTATGGTGCGACCACGCAGGTTGGGGAACCAGAGGGCATGGTCGGCTTTGAAGACGGACTGCGGCGCAATGAATGTCTTTCCCTTGAAGTGGCGCATAGCACTGAAGTCGCGGAAGTAAGGACGGTACAGTGTATCGCTCAGCTTCTTGCGGCGCTTCAAATGCTTGTCGTAGTCCACAAAATCATCTCTGCGTTCTTTCCAGCTGCGATCGTCGATACCAGTATTTTCGCCAGCTCGAGGTGGACGCGGTACTCCGATTGGTCGGCCCAGGGGTTTTGGTACGGGATCCTCATCTGGATCCTTTTCCTCGCGCGGTTTGTATGTCGTGGGTCGGGTGGGCTTGGTGGGCGGAGGTGTTGGTTCGGTAGCATAATTGCGTGTTGCTGAGAGGCAGAGTGAATTGCTTTGCGGTGTGACTAGTGCACGAAGCACTCGCAAGCATGATAGCGATGGTGCTTTCATTGCCATATTGTCTATGTTGTTGGTGTATTGAAGATGATGGTCGGAGATGGATGTCAGAGCAGCAAGAAGATCCCCAGTCTCGAAATTTGGCCGCGGATCTGCGGAGTCGACGACCTCCGAGCCCTCATGCTCTCCTTCTACCATTCAACTTGCCATTTTGGAAAAGCAATCCGAGTCTACAATTATGAATGCATGTCTATAGCGTTATTCATACCCAGAGTACGCCTGTTTTAAACACTATACTGGAAACACGCCTTGATGTCTTCTTCGCCATGCAGCGCAATACTCAACATGATTGCGCCTCAGACTTCTCGAGATGCAGAAGCGAAGAAGAAGATCGGATTTGATGCTTTGTATGCGCTGGATAATGAGAGTGACGAAGCCGAAGACGATGGTCTGTTGGCCTCGTTACAGAAGGTGCAAGGCAAGACCCTCGGTGACCCGACCATTTCGCTTTCACGCTCGCGTCGTACGCCAGGCAGGCCTCCAGGCAGCCTTGTTCGCTCCAAATCTAACATCATTCCTGCTCTCTCATTATCGACTCAGCAACATCAAATGCCCAGAAACACTAAGAGTCCTCTCGAGCTTTTGAACGAACTCAGTGCTGCTGCTGCTGCTACTTCCACTTCTAATTCTATTGTCAAAGATACTCCTACCCTACAACACCATAACACAGTCACCGGAGTCCCATCACTCGAGAAGCCTGCTGATGATGGGAAGATGCCTCCTTCTTCTGCCCTACCTGCCTCTTCGGCAATACCTATGATCAAGAACAAAAAAGGCAAGGGCAAACAAGTCGTCGACATCAAACTTGTACCCGAGGATCAACGCATCTTTCAGGGCCTTCACTTTTGTAGGTGGCTTCTTGACCTCTATCTCGTACTTCATACTGAACATCCAGATTTCTTCCCGAACAGCGATACGCATCCTGGCCGCAGACAGAGAATCGTCAAGGCTATTGAGTACGGCGCATCATGGCAGGACAAGTTCAACGACACTGTCACACACATCATTGTTGATCGCGACTACGACTTTGAGCAACTCCTAAAATATCTCAAGCTGAAAGAACTACCGGTAAGTCTGTTGAATCTCAACGCTGGGCTCTACAGATACCTTCACTTCGATGGCAGTGACTGACAAAGCTAGGCTGGCATCGTAGTCGTCAACGAGAACTACACAGCAACATGTATGGATTTCTACAAGTTAGTGGACACGTCGACCATCGAGTTCAGAGTCAAGGGCTATGAGCCACCAGCCTCTTCGGCGACAATCGCTCAACCAAATCCTTCTCAAGCGTCCGAAGTGTCACTGCAACTCAAGCCTGTGAAAAGAAAGGCCGTGGTTCTTTCGTCGCAGGTGACGTCCGAAGCGAGCCTGAATCTGGTATCTTCTTCTGCTGCATCACTCTCGAACTCTCCTGCGCCTGGTGTTCTGGATCCGCAGCAAGTTCCCAACAAGGACGAGGATGAACTCGACACGGCTATTAGGCAGGCCAAAGAGTCACACCCCCTTGCTTCTGACGATGAGGACGACGTCGAAGGTCATAAGAGACGCAAGACAAACAATTGGCAAGATAAGTTTCAATGCATGCACAAACACACCGGCAAGAGCGGCGATCAAGGACCAAATGCCCACACACTGGTGGTCTTGCAGGAGCTGGCTGATCACTATGATCAAATTCGCGATCAATGGCGGTGCAAATCGTACCGTCAGGCCATATCTGCCTTGAGGAAACAAACGACCAAGATCAGTACTAAAGAAGCGGCAATGCGGGTCTACGGTATCGGCAGCTCGATCGCAGAGAAGATCGAGGAAATTGTTAGAACCACTCACCTCCGCAAACTTGACTTCGCAAAGCTGGATGAGCGCCAGCAGATTCTCAACAGGTTCATGAAGATATATGGCGTAGGCCTTCATGCAGCGGAGAATTTTGCGAGTGCAGGCTACAAGACCATCGACGACTTACTCCAGAAGGCCGAATTGACGGACAACCAGCGTATTGGTATTGACCATTACGATGACTTCAACAGTCGCGTGCCTCGCGCTGAGGTTGAGAAACACGCTGGCATCGTCAAAAAAGCACTCAAAGGGTTGGGAAAAAATTACATAGTCAACACCATGGGTTCTTACCGTCGCGGAGCCCAAGACTCTGGTGACATCGATCTGCTCATCACAAAACCTGGCGCTTCGATCGATGAGATCCGCACGACGGTTATGGACCGCCTTGTACCACTACTCACCAAGCACAAGTTTCTCGTTGCAGCGCTTGCTCAAACATCACAGGCAGATGGCACTAAATGGCACGGGGCCTCTTGTCTACCTGATAGCAGCACCTGGCGCCGCATTGACCTCCTGCTTGTGCCTGAAGAAGAGCTGGGCGCGGCTCTTCTCTACTTTACGGGCAACGACATCTTCAACCGCAGTATGAGGCTGCTAGCTAGCAAGAAGGGCATGCGTCTGAATCAGCGTGGTCTCTACAAAGATGTGCTGAGGGACTATGGCAGAGAGAAGCTGAGTGAGGGTACCCTTGTGGAAGGCAAAGATGAGCGAAAGATCTTTGAAGCATTAGGCGTACCTTGGAGGCCACCCGAGCACAGAATCTGTTAATCGAGAAGAACTGAGGAAGGATGATTATCGTGCTACATATCGGGTAACGAATTAATGACGAAAAACATTGCTTTTGGTCTGTTCTTCTTCAATAGTTTTACCTTCTGTCAGCCAGGAAAGTCCGATGCATGTGTGCTAAGATTATTTGCGTGTAGCCACCATGTCACTGTTTCCACACTCTGCGTGCCTGCCACGGCTATCCAAATGCAACAACTACTTGAAGACACGTTCATTGAAATGGAAAGCTCGGAATGGCAGCCATCTCAGTGGGTAAGTACTTGGATTCCATGTCCCTTCATGTAAGAGTAGCACAGCCAGTGCCTGGCGTTGGCGATGTCATGCAACCCGGTTTTTGGGCTCATATACGGTAGTTGTGACCATCTGTATCTTCGCTTCTTGTTGTTGGTCGATGTAGTATCGCTTGAGCTTTCGACATCAGCCGAGCATCGATGGGGTTTCCATGGTACATGTTGCTGGTGGCAGAAGAAGAGTATGAAGGTTTATGCTTTTTGATTTACATGGTGTTACTATACAGTGATGAAGAAGGAGAAGAAGAACATTAGGAAAACATGACTTAGTTCTTGCTTGTCCTTCTCTTTCCTTGGTTGCGGACGCGCTCCTGGACAACGTGCTTGTTGGGGTTGCGCTTTGCACGAGTCTTGTAACCACCCTTTGCTGGAGTTCCCCAGATGGACACGGGGTGAACGTTACCCTTCGATTTACCTCTACCACCACCGTGAGGATGGTCGGCTGTAGAAAGAGCGTTGTTAGAGAATGAGCATCAGCGCCAGAGAAAAGATCAAACTTACCAGCGTTCATAGCCAGACCACGGACGGTAGGACGGATGTTGAGCCATCTGCTGCGACCGGCCTTACCAAGCATTCTGAAATGGTGGTGAGGGTTGCTGGCAACACCGATAGTGGCGCAAGCATCAGGGCTGACTCTTCTGACTTCACCACTCTGCAGACGAACGGTGACCTCCTTGACCTTCTTGCCAACCTCCTCCTTTGAGACCACTGTAGCGAAAGTACCGGCACTGCGGCAGAAGACGGCACCCTTGCCTGTGGTGGATCCAACAGCGTAAACCTGAGTTCCGAGAGGGATCATGCGCAGAGGCAGACAGTTTCCACGGAAGGCAGTCTTTGCGGCAAGCATACCAGGATCCATAACACCTCCCATACTCTTTAAAAGCTCGCCGGGGATACCGGCACGGTAACTCTCAATGACATCGCCAGCACGCATACCATCTGCAGCCAAAACGTAGCTCTTCTCTCCAGTCTTTTGCCTCGTGAGGAGGGCCAAGTGGGTACTGCGGTTGGGGTCGTACTCGATGCGTTCGACTGTGTGCTTGCCTGGCTCCATGCGCTTGAAGTCGACGGTACGGATACGTCTTCTGTGACCACCACCGCGGTGTCGCACGGTCACGCGACCTGTGCAGTTACGTCCTCCCTTTCCATGACCGACTTTGGCGAATGTGAGCTTGGCCAGCGGCTTTCCCTTCCATAGATGGTCGTTGATGGGGCGGCGCAAGTGTCGTGTACCGGGAGTGCGAGGCTTGTATGTACGGAGTTCGAAACCACCACGTCTTCGGCTGGGGGCAGCGGTGGGAGGGTTGAAGGCAATGGCATCGGTCGTCGTTTCACGGGTCGTCGTCGCTACTGTGGAAGTCTCGGCGGCGGTGGCATATGTGCGGCGGGCGAAGGCGTTGGTAGAGGCGCGGAACAGACACTGAGCTTGCCTCCAGGGCTGCTGCTGCCATAGCCGTGGCTGTAACATCTTGTCTGCTGATTGAGTGAATGCACGGCGAGAGGAAATTATGAATTGCTCCAACGCCTTGTCCGACTCTCCAATCTAAACCCTAAGCTTGTGCCGCCAAGACGTGGAACTTTGAACATTTCTGGACGGACGGTTGAAGTCCGGCGCTTTCCTCTTCCTCCTTGCTGTTGCCTGCCCTTTCTTTCCCTCGACCGCGCTTTCCCTTGCAAGCAGCCGCGCTGGACGTGTGTTGTTTCCCCAGCGATGAGACCTCGAGTTAAAGTGGTTCCTTCTTGTGCTTCTGCCATTCAAGGCGTGCCGTGGCCTAATCAGTGTTTTACATGTCACGTATAATTCAGGAGTCAACTGCCAAACTCTGATGTGTAGTTGTAGAGGTGTACTGTTTTGCATTCATTTTATGTGATGTTGTGAAGACGTTTTAATAATAATGAGGCTGGGATTTGTGCTCTCATACACACGAAGCGTCATTCTGCAAGTCGCGAGACGTGGAGCGCGAGAAAGCCCGTGCATTTGATGTTCAAAGCCAAAGCAAACAACATCTCTTCCAGTTCTCTTCAAATCCCTTCCCTCAGCATCCGCCAACGTCGTCGACGTCTTCTATAATTCACCCATCGACCGGGAGACCGCCTCGAGCAGCCGTGACAGCAAGTCCCTGCCGAATTGACTGCAGCCGCCCTCCTCGACCTGGTCCCAAGTTCCCGCTCCCTCGCACGCAGCACTCCTACTCGGCGCGTCAATTGTTTCAAGAGCATCAGTATCCAGCAGACCGCCCGCTTTGCTCCAACTGCACTGCCATTGCTCTCATCTTATCCAACACGCACAGCTCGTGTCCGAAAGCCCTTGTTACGTGCGTTCTCTCGCGTGCCCAGAAGCCGATTACCCGATTCGGACGTGTTTGTTGTGCCCGCCCAGACTGACTCGACTTGACCAAAGCAGCCGCTCCACTACTTCTTCCTCACGCCTACCACTTTGTCTAACCATCTCATCCTCATATCAACATGCCTCCCGTACGTATACCTCTTGCTATACCCTCACTGTCGCTTCCTTCCTTCACTGCCAAGCCTCCCTTGCTGCTCACCTTGACGCGTCCACAACTAACACATCAGCTCTCAGGCCAGAGCAGTGAGACGCGCCGTGACGAACGAGAACGATGAGAACGCCGCCACCACTCGTCTGACACGCGCAAAGGCCGCTGCCTTGTCGCAACCCGACGCCATCGCCGGTGACCCACCTAAGAAGGCCGCTCTTGGCGTCAAGCGTGCTACTACCACCACCACTACCGCTGCTGCCACCCAGCCCACCAGAAGACGCGCTGCCCTCGGCGATGTCAGCAATGTTACCAAGAACGAGACCATCGACACAAAGGCTGCCCCTGCCAAGGGTGGTAAGTTGAGAGACGCACAGAAGCCTACTGGCATCACCAAGCCCTCAACTCGCACCGCTTCGACCCGCTCTGCCGCTTCCACCAAGACCGATGGTGCCGAACCCAAGGCTAAGAGGCCCATGCCTCTCTCTGGAACCTCTGGCAATGTCCCCAAGGCAAAGAGACACATGACAACCAAGATTCCCAAGGTGGAGGACGAGTTCGTGAAGGATGATGTCAAGATTGAGGCCATCGAGGAAGAGGAGGAGAGCACAACTCCCAAGGAGGAGGAGGACTTGGACGAGCCCCTGCACAAGACTTTGGAGCAGCTGGCTGCCGAGGCCAAGGACCTGGACTCCGAAGACCTTGACGACCCCCTCATGGTTGCCGAATACGTTCACGAAATCTTCGACTACATGAAGGAGCTTGAGATCACAACACTCCCTAACGCTGAGTACATGGACAGCCAGGGTGAGCTTGAGTGGAAGATGCGCGGTATCCTGGTCGACTGGTTGCTCGAGGTCCACACCCGCTTCCGCCTGTTGCCCGAGACTCTCTTCCTTGCTGTCAACATCATCGACCGCTTCCTCTCAACCAAGGTTGTCCAGCTCGACCGTCTCCAACTCGTTGGTGTTACTGCCATGTTCATCGCTTCCAAGTACGAGGAGGTTCTCTCTCCCCACGTCCAGAACTTCCGTCATGTCGCCGATGATGGCTTTACCGAGCAGGAGATCCTCAGCGCCGAGCGCTTCATCCTTGCTGCTCTTGACTACGACTTGAGCTACCCCAACCCCATGAACTTCCTCCGCAGAATCTCCAAGGCCGACAACTACGATATCCAGACCCGTACCCTTGGCAAGTACCTCCTTGAGATTGGTTGCCTCGACCACCGCTTCATCAAGTACCCTCCCAGCCATGTCGCCGCTGCCGCCATGTATCTCGCTCGCCTCGTCCTTGACCGTGGTGAATGGGTAAGCACAATCGTCTTCCACTTTCTCTTCTGTTATTTATACTAATCATGATATAGGATGCCACCCTCGCCACCTACGCTGGCTACACCGAGCAGGAGATCGAACCTGTCTTCAAGCTTATGGTCGATTACCTCCACGGTCCTGTCCAGCATGACGCCTTCTTCCGCAAGTACGCTAGCAAGAAATTCCTGAAGGGTATGTTTCACCACCATCTCGTATCAACATACATTGCTAACACGTTCCAGCCTCCATCGTCCTTCGCCAGTGGGCAAAGAAGTTCGCCCCCATGTACCTTCACGACTGCGATCGTGACGGAAGCGAGACCCCTCAAATCTAGTCGTTTGAAGGTCCACTTCTTCCCATGACTGCTTATGGCTGTCCTCGATGGCAGCCTCACCCAAGCACCAAATGATCATCTTTGTCTCTTTTCACACATGGTTTCGGCGTTCCTCGAATTGCGGCAATTTGCATCGCAACTGGCATGGCGTTCACGGCGTTCAAAGCGATTCTCCATTCTGGATAATGCCGTCATCCTGCACCAGCTTCATCACGTCCACACGCAACAACAAGACTCCCCATTCACATCATCGCCTGTGCTTCTTTTCTCTTTCTTTCTTCCACGAACTCAACCCCAGACATGGACGTTGTTCTTGGACACTATGGCTCTCATGCTGTTGCACTGCAAGATCCTCTTCCAGCAACATGTCGCCACCGTCAAGACATACAACGGACCTCTACGGTAAGAGGTCCTACTTGCTGATTTTTACACGACGGATGGCTTTTTGTGGCTGCTTTTTTCTACATTTCTGTTGCTCTGTTTGCTCTTCTTCTTACAAGTATCCACTAGCTTTTTATGCTACAGCTCCTCGTCGCTCATGCGTTGCTGGGAAACTGTAGAACGATATCCATGGGAAGCCCGGAGTGATGTACGGGAACAAGGGGAGGAACACTTGGATGAGAAGGAGTGGTCAAATTGTATTGGTTGTTCTTCTACTGTAGTCCTTGTTCTTTTCTTCCAGATTTGTACTAGTGCACAAGCAGTGACGAACTTGTTAAACTAAAGGGACAATTGCATCATCTCAATACCGCGTGCTCCAGTATGTGTTTTGCTCAAGTGCTGAGCGTTGTGAAGATGCGCATCTGTGAGACTGCAAATTGACGGTGGATTCCCGAAGACGCGTGGTG
This sequence comes from Aureobasidium pullulans EXF-150, assembly GCF_000721785.1. Taxonomy (NCBI): domain Eukaryota; kingdom Fungi; phylum Ascomycota; class Dothideomycetes; order Dothideales; family Saccotheciaceae; genus Aureobasidium; species Aureobasidium pullulans. The sequence goes on along the minus strand of NW_021941029.1, from coordinate 327,938 downwards.
TAACACAAGAGGACGTGCGGTTTCCAGTGCCATCTACGTACCAATGTGAATAGCAGACATGATCCCCTGATTGAGCCGTCCTACTGTTCTCGAAGGTTACAACGATATGCTGGTGTTGGATTCATTCGGAGCCCACCAGGTAGCTTGCCTGGCGAGAGACATGACACGAGCGTAGAGACGGCGGAAAACCATAAAACCACAATTTGCTTCAACAGTTCCTACGAAAACGTCACCAAGACTCTTGCTGCATATAACAGGGACCTGAGAGATCTCTTGTATCGTTTGCGACATTTTTGATACCGAAGGAAGTGCGTTCAATATTTCTGTCAAGTGATCTTCTTCGCAATGCTTAGGCTAATCTGGTGACCCTGTCTCTGTGTCAGAGCTCTCGTCATGCTTCAACCCTCCTATATTCCGCGTCATCGCGAAGCAAGACCATAGTAGATCTGATTGCTTAGTTCCTGAGACCTCTGGGGGGTTCTCGAAATGACATGATTGGATCCATTCTCCAGAACTGGTGTAGTAATCGTATTTTGATTTGACCTGAACGCCGCGCCTTCCTCCATCTATCGTAGAACTTCATTGCCAAGTTTAGATTGGCTTGATCTGGGTTAATAGTGAGCAACAGTTACTTCATAGAGATGATATTCCATGGGTTGGACGTACCTTGAAGTGCAGAGCGATCAAAGAAAATACGAGTGCCTTCAAATCTTGCACAAGATAGTAGAAGACACGGAGGCCCTCAGGGTCTTCTGATTCGTTGACATCGACAAGAGATCCGATTTTGGCAGTCTGTGAAGAGGATCAGTATGGCGAACAGTACGAGTGGTTGGGAATGATGTTGACCTCGAAGGAAATATGCTCGTTGCCTAGGCGAATCTCAAGCTCCTGTCGACCGTCCTTGTTCTTTTGCGGCCATTTCGTGTCGTCTTCCCTGTGAATGTGTGAGGACCGTATCTCAAGGGGATCGGGAGCTAGGAAACATACTTCAAGATCTCGCTGTCCTTGATAATACGCTTGATCTCTTCAATCATGAGTGAGCTGACACACACTGTGACGGTCAGCCAGGCCCGCGGCAAGAAATGTGTTTCTTCACATACTCTCTTTTCGGATCAGGGAGTCATTGCGATAGTTAGAGTTGTTGGCATAACGCGCCGAAGCAGAGCGGCCATCACCCAGGGCGCGGAAGTCGAACTCTGTAGATGGTCAATAACCATGACAAAACTTGCCAGCTGGACAGTAAGTACCTAAAAACTCATGTCCGAATCTACCGGAATGACCTGAGCTGCAATAAAATTAGTAGGTGGAATTGGCAAACATGTGACTCTTGCGATATGAGAGAAGAAGCGAAAAAGCGCCATAGGCCACGATCGATTGCGAGACAAAGTAACAAGAGACTCACTAGTAGCGTAGGTAGAATGGCTCGTTGCTGGCCATGATGTGTTGAAGTTTTGATGCAATGCGCAAATGATCAAGACGCGATGCGGCGTTGGACGGCGATGGAGTAGTTCGCTTATTCGGGCCTAGGCGAAGTCGGGGGTGTAAACGTACAGCTTTCCAACAAGGAGGAGGAGCTCTCCTGACAACTAGGCCGCTTTGAAGACAACAATCCACATTTTCCTTCCATACGTCTTTCGCATCTACTCAATTGCCGACTGTCCGACACTTTTCCACCCCCTACCGTCGCTTCGTTCCAATCTCCTGGTCCCAGCCTTCACTGCGCCGCTCGACCCCGTCCACAGGACCAAAGGACAGGAGACCCGCAATACCACCAGGACCTACTCTAGAGCACCCCGCGTGCATGGTCCACTGATAGACTACATCAACAATGGCGACTTTCCTCGACAATGCATACAGCTTGGTCCACCAAGACAACACGGCCGACCAGCCGTCGTTGCAGGACCTCAAGAACCAACTGGAAAAGGGCACCGACGAGTCCAAGCAAGAGACGATGAAGCGCATCCTGACAATCATGCTCAACGGCGATCCTATGCCTCAACTGCTCATGCACATCATCCGCTTCGTCATGCCATCCAAGAGCAAAGCGCTGAAGAAGTTGTTGTACATGTACTACGAGGTCTGTCCCAAGCATGATGCTGGCGGCAAGTTGAAGCAGGAGATGATTCTGGTTTGGTATGTCTATGACTTTGATTGATGTGTGAGATCCCATCGCTGATCGCATTTCTTGCAGTAACGGTATTCGTATGGACTTGCAGCACGCCAACGAGTACATCCGCGGCAACACACTCCGTTTCCTCTGCAAGCTTCGCGACGCCGAGCTCATCGAGCCCCTTCTTGCGCCCGCACGTCAATGTCTCGAACACCGCCACTCATACGTCCGCAAGAACGCCGTCTTTGCGATTGCTTCCATTCACCAACACAACGAGGCTCTTATGCCCGACGCTCCCGAGCTTCTGCAGGCCTTCCTCGAGTCCGAGAGCGATGCCACGTGCAAGAGAAACGCCTTTGCCGCCCTGATCTCAATCAGCCACGACCAGGCCCTCGAGTACTTGAGTTCTGTATTTGAGGGTATCCCCAACGCGGATGAACTGCTTCAACTCGTCGAGCTGGAATTCATCCGCAAAGATGCTGTCACCAACTCCCAGAACAAGGTTGGTCAAACGGGAAATCTACACTCAAGCTCATGCTAACCCACATCTACTAGGCGCGCTACCTCCGTCTGATCTTCGACCTCCTCGAAGCCAAAGAATCTACCGTCGTATACGAGGCCGCATCTTCACTCACAGCACTTACCAGCAACCCTGTCGCAGTCAAGGCAGCTGCTGCCAAGTTCATTGAACTGAGCATCAAGGAGTCGGACAACAACGTCAAATTGATCGTCCTCGAGAAGGTCAACCAATTGCGCCGCGTCAATGAAGGCATCCTCGACGATCTGACCATGGAGATTCTACGCGTGCTTTCTAGTCCCGATCTTGACGTCCGTAGAAAGGCTCTCAGCATCGCCATGGACATGGTCTCAAGCAAGAATGTCGAGGAGGTCGTTCTTCTCTTGAAGAAGGAACTCTCCAAGACTGTTGACGAACAATACGAGAAGGTGGGTAAGCCCGAGCCGCTGTCAAGGGATGATACTGACAAAGCCTGCAGAACAACGAATATCGCTCTCTGCTCATCCACTCAATCCACCAATGTGCTATCAAGTTCTCCGAGGTCGCTGCCAGCGTCGTTGGCCTATTGATGGACTTCATCGCTGACTTCAACAACGCCTCCGCCGTCGATGTGATTCAATTCGTCAAGGAGGTTGTTGAGAAGTTCCCCAAGCTCAGAGGAACCATCGTCGGACGCCTCGTCTCAACCCTTAGTGAAGTCCGTGCTGGCAAGGTCTACCGTGGATCGCTCTGGATCATTGGTGAATACTCCCTGGAGGCCAACGACATCCGTGAAGCCTGGAAACACATTCGCGCCAGCTTGGGTGAAATTCCCATTCTCGCTTCTGAGCAGCGTCTTCTCGAGGAGCAACCCGATGGCGAACCCAACTTGGATGATCAAGTCAACGGTAACGCGAAGGCTGCCCCGACTGGCTCACGAAAGGTTCTCGCCGATGGCACATACGCTACCGAGAGCGCTCTAACCAGCCAATCTGCGGTCAAGGCCAAATTGGAAGCCGTCAAAGCTGCACAGAAGCCTCCATTGAGACAACTCATCCTCGACGGCGACTACTACCTGGCCACTGTTCTTGCCTCTACGCTGACCAAGCTTGTCATGCGCCACAGCGAGATCTCGGACGACGAGGCTAGAACCAATGCTCTTCGCGCCGAGGCCATGCTCATCATGATCTCGATCATCCGTGCTGGTCAATCACAATTCGTCAAGCACCCCATTGACGAGGACTCGATCGACCGTATCATGTCGTGTGTTAGATCGCTGGCAGAATTTGCTCAGAAGCGCGAGCTCGAGAACGCTTTCCTTGATGACACCAGAAAAGCTTTCAGGGACATGGTCAACGTTGAAGAGAAGAAACGCGCCGAAAAGGATGCCCTTAGCAAAGCCAAGAACGCCATCCAAGTTGATGATGTCGTGTCTATTCGTCAGCTCACAAAGAAAAACGCCGTTGATGGTGCAGATGAGATTCAGCTTGACTTGGAGAAGGCAACAGGTGGTGATTCTGCCACGGAAGACCTCAGCTCTAAGCTTAGCCGTGTGGTACAGCTCACTGGTTTCTCCGACCCTGTGTACGCTGAGGCATATGTTCAAGTTCACCAATTCGACATTATCCTCGACGTCTTGCTGGTTAACCAGACCCAGGATACTCTGCAAAACCTCTCGGTCGAATTTGCCACTCTTGGTGACCTCAAGGTTGTTGAGAGACCCACGACCCAGAACTTGTCACCATTGGATTTCCTGAATGTCCAGGCTACCATCAAAGTTTCTTCTACAGACACCGGCGTTATCTTCGGCAACGTTGTCTACGAAGGCGCTTCGTCAACGGACCAGAACGTGGTCATTTTGAACGACGTTCACGTTGATATTATGGACTACATTCAACCAGCTCACTGCACAGAAACACAATTCAGAACCATGTGGACAGAGTTTGAATGGGAGAACAAGGTCAACATTAACACTAAGATGCCAGGCGGCAAGGGCTTGCGTGACTTCCTCAAGGGATTGATGAAGGTCACCAACATGAGCTGCCTAACACCCGACGCAAGTCTTAGCGGAGATTGTCAGTTCTTGAGTGCCAACCTGTACGCCAGAAGTGTATTCGGTAAGTTCAGCATATCTCTCCTTTTCTTCTGGACCGAGACTAACGACCTGTAGGTGAGGATGCTCTGGCCAACTTGAGTGTCGAGCAAGAGGGTGACAATGTCACTGGCTTCGTGCGGATAAGAAGCAGGTCGCAGGGACTGGCTCTCAGTCTCGGCTCGCTCAAAGGATTAAGCAAGATTGGCGACTATGTTTGAGACGATTCAACGATGAAAGATAGACCCTGAATAAGTTGCTTATGGCAGCCAAGGATAGAGACCTTGGATGGACTTTAGCGCGAGGTAATGCTTGCGATTCATCGACCGTGACTGGGTCTGGGTGGGGTCATTACTGGCAGGCTACGGCGTAACAGAAAAGTAGAGCGGTAGCATGAAAGGATACTATTTGTTTTGTATTATGCAGAGACAATGAGTGCCCTCTATTGACTGCATCAAAGGTGACATTTGTTGAGCATCATGAGATGGCAAGAAGATATATATTGACTTGTGGAGACCGCTGGAGCAAGCAAAACATAGCGACCGACATTCGTTTCCAGCCAAAAAGATTGTTACCTCGAGGCACTAAAGTCTGCACAGCCGGAAATGGCAAAAGGAAAGCTCTCCATCGGGGAATCGAACCCCGGTCTCCCGCGCTTGACGAGATTACTCTTGACAAGCGGAAATCATGACCACTAGACCAATGAAGATGAGCCAGCTAAGCTGGTATTGGTTTATGGTTGCTCGAGAAACGCATTACAATTTATTGTTCAAACCTTTCGCTTCGACCTCCCGAGCGACATGCTAGCCGAAGTGGCATGTCGCGAGTCCAAGCTTGCACATCAACACCCCTGGATCGACCACGGTGATCACTACGCCAGGTCAGGTCTAATATTGTCAATGTGCCTTTGCGCAGATGCAGTGTGATACATCATAATCGGCCATGTACTGGCCCATTGGGGCACCCAAAACATACGCTGCTTCTAAGCATGTAGCTCGCAGCACCAATTCACCCATTCCCGAACACGATGATTCTGAGACGACTGCCATCACACCACTCTCGCCCGATGCTGGACAACTCACACCTCTCGTCTTGGAACACGAACAGACTCTCTTTGAACCCTCGACCACATCGCACGTTACTTCGGACGGCGCTAGCAACAGAGAAGAGCAGGAAATAGTGGACATCAAGACATCGCGCGCAGGCAGCATATTCACCACAATCACTGCATCGTCGCTTAGTGTATGGCAAACCAAGCCCACTGCGCTACTTGCCACCGTTGCAAGATCGAGCCATTCACTCGACACCTACGGTCCAAACACCTCTCTTCTGCTGCGCCCAGATGCCCTCATTGTCATTGTTCAGACCCAGAAAGGCTTCTTGGTTACATATTCTCTGGCCATTGATCCGGCTGCTAGGGTGTACCAGACTTCTATCTACACCCCCTCTGGATCTCACGTTCGGCGACCAAGCAATGAGGCATACAGCAAAAGGCCCAATCTTGCGCCTGAAGTTGGACCTGCAGAAGGAGAAGGCATAAAAGAAGTCAGCATCCGCTTCCGCATGGTCATTCGGATAGATGCTGGTATCTCGCGGGCTCTTGTTCTGGACGACGAGCTCGTCGTGACGACCGTCAAACCCGCAGCCGTTCAATGCATACGCTGGACACCGGACAGCTCGGGCTCATCACACAATACCGAACTTCTTAAGCGGATGACCTGGCTTATTGGAAAACCCGCGGTCACGGACATGGCATATGATCGTCCCATGAACCTGCACACTTGGGTGACTGACGACGGACGGGCATACGCAGTGCAAAGATTATCGGGAGCAACTGCGGATCCAGCAAATTCAAAGAGTCTGTTCAGGGGGTTCTGCTTTCATTCTCCCGAGCACCAAGGTCATTTCGCAACCAAGTCCGCAATCAATGCTCGTTTCTCCTTGATAGCCATCGGCTGCTCAAACGGCTCAATTCAAGTATACTCCGCAAAGGACTACATCGGTAACATTCCTCGATCGCATGAGCTTAAGTTGCCGGTTTCAGAAGCATCTTCTGGTGACCTGACTTTCCTGAGCTGGTCTCCGGATGGTTATTGTCTCTTTGCAGGATATGATCAAGGCTGGGCAATGTGGAGTGTCTACGGTAAGCTGGGTGCAAATTCTTTTGGCGCAGATAGGCCAATGTCAGAATCCAATGACGAAGAGTGGCTCTGTGGCGTGCGCGCAGGTTTCTGGGTCGGCGGTGGTGCAGAAATCTTGCTTCTTGGACCCAACAGGCACGAGTTTCATGTGGTCGAGATGATGCGCAGCAGCGTGACGGGCTGCTTTGCCATGCCGAACATCTCTCGATCGTTGCTACAAGGAAGTACCAGTCTGATGCTATACAAGGGATTTGAGACCTCGTACCACACTACCATCTCCGGCGACATCTCCCTGTGGCAGACCGTACAGGTTCCACAAGCCTATCTAGCATATCAGTGGCCGATCCGACTGAGCGTCGTCTCTTCTGATGCACGGTATCTTGCTGTAGCTGGAAGACGAGGGCTGGCACATTACAGCGTTGGTAGTGGGCGCTGGAAGACCTTTGATGACACCATTACCGAGAACAGTTTCACTGTAAGAGGTGGTATGTGTTGGTGGCAACACATTCTTGTGGCTGCCGTGGAATCTGGCAGTAGTTATGAGGTATGTTTGTTGCAATGTCCTCAATTATTGAATGCTTACCAACTAGGTCCGTCTATACTCGCGCGAGAAAAGCCTGAACAATTCTCAGGTGCTACACACCGAGACATTGGCATATCCAGTGGTTTGTATGTCCACATCTGGTGAAGATTCGCTCCTGGTATATACCTACGAGAACGTACTGTTGCACTACATCTTTGTCTCGTCCTCGAAGTCTGTCAAGCTGGTACAGGTTGGTCAGATCGCTTTTCATGGCATCATCAGGGCTCCTCCACGCGTTCGTGCTATCAGCTGGATTCTTCCTGAGGAGCAGCGAGGTATGTTTACAAGTCTTGCTTTCTCTCTGTTCTTCATGCTAATTATCTAGACAATGGTGATCCCTCACACGATGTCGCTACAGCCTCTGTGCTATTTCTAGTTGATGCCAAATTGGTCTTGTTGCAGCCATCAGCAAACGAACACGGCGAGCTCAAGTACGATATGCGCGTCATCGCTCACAACGTGGAATTCTATACACTATCAAGAGAGCAGCCAGCATCGAACCCACCATCAAGTCCATTAGACGACAATTCTGATAACAACTATCTCCCTATGGGTGCTCTTGGCCATAGCTTGCGAGATTCTTTATGGTATTTCGACGGCACATCGATGCACGCTTGGTCTGACGTCCTTGATGTGCTTTCTTCTGCCCTTACAGAACATGGGCGTGAGGTTGCGCCCACTGTCGCGATCGCGACTGACTTCTATCCACTGTCTGCCATCGTAGAGAAAGGGCTACTCACCGGTCTCGAATCAGACTTGGTTCAGCGTCGGGACATCAATTTCGCATTTTACCGCCTCAACCCTCGCACTCATTTGTCGATACCGTCTCTTTTACGACATCACTTGGCCCAATACGACTCGCCTGCTGCACTCCATCTCTCACATTCCTATCAAAAACTTCCATACTTCAACCACGCCCTAGAAGTGCTCTTGCATGATGTTCTAGACGATGAGGTCGACACGCCTCCCGAATCGTTAGAGACAGCCCTGCTTCCCGGTGTGCTTTCGTTTCTCTCATCATTCCCGACGTATCTCGATATCGTCGCAGGCTGCACACGAAAGACAGAATTGCGAAGCTGGAAGACCTTGTTCCGCTACTTGCCTCCTGTAGTTGAGTTGTTCGAAGAGTCATTGCAGAAAGACATGCTGAAGACAGCCGGAAGTTACTTGCTTATCCTGCATGCATTCGACGAGGGCAGTTTCAGCGCCCGGCAGATATCGACTTTACTCAAACGAGCTAGAGAAGAGGGGGATTGGGATCTATGCAAAGAACTGGCTCGATTCCTGGTGGGAATCGACGAGACTGGAAATCTTCTGAAAACTGTCCTCGTCCGAGCTGGACTGAGGGATGCCGAACCTAATAACAGCTACAGCTCGGATGAAGATGAGCACATGATGACCTCTAACGGAATCAGCACCTCCAATGGAGCGGCAGTACAGACTCCGGACAGATCTGACGGTAACAGTAGTGGCAGTATCATCCATGCCGGCCGACACTCCTCACAAGACTATTTCGCCGATTCGGCGAGATACTCATAAGAAAGGTTCCCCTGTCTGGTCAGTGGATGCCTGGTGGTAGCCTTATCGTAGGGCTGCATATAACGTCCCACGTATATTATTTGTTTTGATCGTGGCTGCCTTGTGCAGCAGGAGTCGGGCGCCTCTATACAAACTTAAGCAGGGGGAACCGCAGATGATGGTCCTGATATGACGCCAGAAAGCCGACAGGGAAGCTTCACGCGGGGTCGTCCCTTCTGTTTTGGGAAATGTAGACTGTTTTCTGCTTCAGGAAGGAACACAAGCTGGGGGCGCACCTCCCATCCTTCTCAAGTGCACCATATTTGAGCATTTCGAACGAAGAATGTTGAATTGAAATATTTAATGAAGCTCTTCTTGCTCACCGTTACTTAGTCGCATTGAATGCCGACATGGCGCAGTCAGTTGGGGCAGTGACAGGATGTAAAAAGGCCCCGAGTCTGACCCTCGCGTGGTTGGCATAGTGCATGCCAAAGCCGAAAGCTTGGTATGTAGCTATAGCCTGCATACACCGCCCACCTGCTTAGGAAAATGGAGAGGCTTCGGTCATCTTACCTTCCGTCTGCTCAGACTTCTTGCTCCAACCGATGTCCAGTATCATCATCGTCACCCCACATCAACCGGTGTGCCTTATATGCTTCTTCTTGGCCTTTCACTGCTTTTGGGATGCCCGAGGTGTCACGCAACATCGGGCTACGTACGTGGCAGAGCCGTATTGCCAAACATGCCTTTGAATCGAGGGGCCTCACCGTAGATTCGATACACATTGCGAAGGTTTACTGTTAAGTTCAAGAGGTGAGGAGAATGCTACCATATCCTGTCACAGTTGCAGCTTGAGGAAAGAGCGCTCCGTCATTTACTCCAGGCATCCTGGCTCCAATTCACAAACCGCTGGGGATGGTCCACGGACTGACGGTCGGGCGCTCGCATTCGTCTTGGGAATTTGTCTTCGGCGTCCCCGGTTATCGAAAAGACCTTTGCATATGACTGCGATAGCCTGAGGTGCTTCATTTAACGCTTCGGGTAACCTTTTTCTTTTCTAATGACCGCGTTTCTTCTTCTGCCACACAAAGTAGAAAGAGCCACACAGCCTCTTCGTTGCGCCCAAGCTTTGTTCCTGCCTTTAAATGACTATGGTGCGTACGTCAACTTTCTTCCTTCTCTGCTTTTATTCAGACTTGGCCTGTCTATCGTCAGCTCTTTGTTGTTGCTGTTGTTGATTACGAGCTAATACTAGAGGAAGATCAGGCATGCTGCACACCATATCTGGCTACCAAGATCTCTCAACAAGATACAACCTTGCGATTAAAAGACGCCGAAGAAGTTTAAAAGCCACTCTCTGCCCCGTCCCATTGTCAACAATCAATTCAAGCAGAGATCGATGCTACCGTCAATATGATGGTGAACGGCAGAAGATCTAGACCATCGCCTTCCCCTATGGACAACTCCAGCAGTCAAGAGGGCGAGCAAAAGCTTGCCAATCTCACCTGGATCATGATAACAGAGCCAAGCCAGTCTAAGGACAAGGAGATGATGCGAAACGTTCGTATCCAGGTTATGAACGACTATCTCACCAAGGAACGGCGCAACCCAAACAGTAAAGATGCCCGCGTACGACACAGTGGAAGAAGAGATCGTACACCAATCAACACAACACCAGAAGCGAGAAAGAGACCCGGACTGTCGACCATGAGGAGTCACTCTCCTCGAGCTAGGGATTCTGTGATCGACCTGACACTACCGTCAGAAGAGGAGGCCTACCAGGAAATCGAAGAAGAGTCCACAGAAGATGCACACATGGCCATATTGACGCGTGGCGTCGCTTCAAAGGTCCAGCTAGCAGGTATTGGTGCAAAATTGGACGTCTTCAGTGCCACCCCCAAGTTCGATGGGGAGCAGCACATTGATGTCTGCATGCTCAAGCACAACTGTAAGCGAACCCAGCCTTTATGTCTGACCTTGGCTGACACATAGTCGTAGGCACAACCTACTTTGGAAGCCAGGCCATGTGCAAGAGGTGGGCCCCACTGCTGTTCGCTGGCCGCGCAGCATTTCTCAGCACCTTGTGCATATCTTCTGCATATCTCGATATGATGCAGATGGACTTCTCGCATGTGACGACTTCGAACACAATTGAGTCTGTGAGGACACTCACCGTCAGGGAACACACTGTGAAGCTGATCGGTGAGCGTCTCTCTGATCCAGTCACCTGTTGTAACGATGGAAACATAGTCTCAGTCTTGCATTTCTTGTATGGTGAAATGATCGTGGCATGTGATCAAGCTTTACACTGGCACGAAGAGGGACTGCATACTATGGTGGAGTATCGAGGAGGTCTGGACCAATTAGGCGGCGACGGAGTGCTTGCTGCTATGGTCACAATGTAGGTGACCTGGATCAAAGTCGGACAACCAACGCTGACCACCTATGTAGTGAGGTCTTTGAACTGTCAATCTTCCGCGAAACACGTCCTCGCCAAGAATACCTCGACTACGCTCGCTACATCTCCAATTCATCCAAGCGTGGCTCAGCAATTCCCGAGTCACCTCTCTACTACCCTACAGGTCTCCACCATACCTTGGGTCGAACAAGACGCTGCGATGAAGAGACCTTGGACCTCATCAACTTCACACGAGACCTCACACAAGTCGTACTGGATCTGCAGAATGCATCTTCAACCGGAAGCTCGCCTCTTGGGAGATATGGTCCTCATACAGCAAGAAGAATATACACAGAACAAGAGATACGAGCGTTAAACCAGAAAAAGAGCAATGTCACAACACAGATTGTGGTACTGGAGGCGCGAGACGACCCTGTCTATGAAGCGACACGGTTATGCGCTCGACTCTATGCCACCGCCGTCCACTGTAACCAGCCCTTTTCGGTCACGGCTCGCAACTTTCCAACCCAGCGTGGAGTCTCGAGTATCGTGATACAGATCAGAAACTGTCTTCTCCGCACAGACATGTCAAACTGCTGGGACAGCATGGTAGGTATACTCTTCTGGTGCACTCTGGTGACCGGAGCCGCGTGCAACGACCCGGATGATCATGATGTGGAGGTTTTGGCCACAAAGAAATGGATGGTTGCTTTGGCAATCAGATGTTCAATTCTCTTGACCTTTCAACACACGGATGCCGTGATAAGGACATTGAGAACAGTACTGGCTGTGCAAGGAGTGCTAAGAGGCGCGGCTGGGGGGCAGGAGGTTTGGGCCAATACCCCTGGTGGGTTCTGAGCAAACCGGGAAGGTCGATGAGTCAACGGAATGTAATTTTACAGCAGATTATAGCAGACCTCCAGCGTAGAAACAGCTTATGCACTGATCTCAACTTCACTAATTGCGAGCTTTCACAAAATGCTACGATGCATGGCGATAAGCATGAATTTCCTGTAAGCCACCAACATGACTTGCATCAGGAGTGACAAATAGTACTTCTCCAGCCAACCGCGAGCGCCGATAGACTTTACTCAACTCCAACATACAGACGAAAAGCATATCTCAAGAAAGGACAGACTCAGAGCAACACCCCAAACGAAAGTCTTCTATTTTGATCGGATAACCCGCGTCTACAAACCGCCCCGGACACACACGTAAAGGAGCAAACTTGCAAATCGGCACGAAGGCGTCAGCAGAGGGAAGCCTAAACGGTGGCCATTCGGGTCTCTACGCTCCCCTGGGAGGGATCTCGAGTAAGGGCTGTCGCGTTATCGGCCGTCGCTGATAGAGAGCGCTGTGGCTTGATGGATGTCGGTTAGGTCTGCTCTTTTCTGAATATGCTCATTGAATGTATGGGAGTCAAGCAAGCCACCGTCGAATACGTTGCGCACGCCAGCATTGGAGTCGTTCGGTATGGAAGCTCGACCCAGATGGGACATACGAAGAAGAACGTCAAGAAGGGCGTGAGAGAAGAAGGAGGATAAGGAGGTTCACAGTGCTTTGTTGCTGCTGAGAAGAAGAGAATCATTTGGGTATCATAGAGGAAAAGCTGGTACAATAGACCGATGGATGGAACGTGGTCGGCAATCATGGTTTCTCGCGAGGTTCTGTGGCAACACCGTTACGGTCGCGGAGGTCTTTGATGACAGTCTATGGCGAAGCATTAGCCAAGGCCGTGTGTAAGATAACATGTCGATCGAGCAGGGGATGAGATTGATGTTGATGGCCATGTTGAAGTCGCTGTGTTGAGAGAAGCACTCACAGCCAAAGCGTCTGGATTGACGCCATTTTCGATAAGCGAGACACAGTAAGACAAGGATTGACGATCCAAATTGGTGTTCTATGGTTTCATCTGAACATCAGCATGATTTTCAAATAAATGGAGAGTCCGAGAGCAAGGTTTCCAAAGGGTTGATGATGTTCGATTCTGAAAAGGTGCATGGCGCTGTTGACCGCCGACGCGTTGACAAGCAGTGATCATAAGAGTCCATCGAACTTACGAGCAGGGAGGAAATCTCGTAGAGGATATCAATCGTTTCGCGCGCAGCTTTGCGCTTGTCTTCTGTAGGCGGCATCGTGATATTCTGATGGTGTTTGTAATGGGAGATCAAAGCTGGGTGAACGGAGATGGAATGTTTGGCTGTGGCGGGGCGCCGCTTCTGAAAATGCAAGCTTTGGCAACCATTGAAGGTGAAGAAGGTACGACAAATTCTTGACAAATTGGAAGAACAGAGACAATTCAATTGTGGGAACAAAACCGGTGGTATCATTAATCGTGACAAAACAGCAAGAAAGACACAAAGAGAATCAGGGCCTGATCGAGGCCGCGAACAAGGCACGCATTGCTTTCAGGAAGGATGCCAGATCCCTCGTCTCGTTCAGTCGCTCGACAACAGCATCCACAGCCTCGTCATCCAACGCAGGCTCGACTGCTACAACTTGATAGTCCTTGGTCTCCATGTTGAGCTCAAATGCGCATTGTCGGTCCCAATCCCTCTCGTCAATGTGAGTATAAACAAACTTGATCCTGTCATCAATGCCCAAGCCTTCAATACGCATGCATAGGTGCGACTCCCAGAATTGTAGCTCTGGTCGGTTGTGGCGTGCTTGGTTGTCGAGTTGTCGCTGATGATGGTGTTGTGCTTGACGGCGGGTATGAATAGCTTTTTGCAACGACGAAATTTGAGAGCGCAGGTCGTCGCGGTGGGCTTCGTGGTTTTGGCGTTGAATGTCGAGTTCTTCAATCTGCTGTTGCATCTCCTCATGCTCTTGCGCCTCCTTGGCCAGAGTGTTTTCGTGGGCGATTGATTTGTTGGAAATATCCTCGAGCTCTCTGCGTCTTGATCTTTGAGATTCTGTTGGATAGCGCACGTCAGCATAGCACTTGGGGTCTTTGTTCGGACAGGGGACGACTGACCTTGGATCTCAGACATGTTCATGCGGAAATGATTGCGCTCTTCGAGTACGCGCTTGCGACCCTGCTCGATGAAGTCATCGAAGCGCTGAGTAAAGCGAGCCATGCGATCGCGCAAGTCATCGAAGCCGAATTTGATGCTGGGCAGCTGGTCGACCATGGACGGTGGGTCGGGAGTGAGGTAGGGGCCTCGAAGGCCGCCTGCGCCGAAGGATGCATCGAAGCGCGCATGGCTAGGTGTGTTCATGACGGCTGCCATTTTTCTGGTGGTTTCCGACTTGGATGTGGTATAGAGAGACTGTGGTCAGAGCATGTGAATGTGTCGAGCTCGACAGAATTGTCGCCGAGAGTAAACACAACCTCCGCCAGCGTTGCCAGGGACTTAAGCACGGACGACGTCAGATCGCGTGTCGAAAATAGGGAAGCCCTTCCACCAACCACCCTCCAGCTTACAGACTCGAGAGAATTAGACAAAAGAAGACGGCATCAATGGGAAACCGCTAGGAACTTGTCATGTTTCTTCAAAGATCTGTTACGGAAAGGCAGAAACAACAGCCAGATGCACAGAACCAAGGCCGATAGGTTGTTGGTCGGTCGGCACGCCCCCGGCTAAGGAGCCGAGGGCTGGTCAAGTCCTGACGCGCTCCAATCTCGACAAGTTTTTGACGAATAATTTCTCCTCAACTCTCCTACCTCGACAATCATAATCTAGAGCTCTCATCTACCGCCGCCACCTGCGTTAATCACGATATTCCTTAGGTATCATAGGCAACAAGATTCCGCGACGACCTTCTCCCCGGCAATGATTCAGTCCGTCTCTGGCGCACCACCACGCATAGCTAGGAAGAAGCCGCATGGCTGACCAACTCACCACCGACCTGAAATATGGTCACTTTGGTCAAGCCATCTACAACTCCGAAGACCAGACCTGGTTGTTTCCTAGGAATTTCGAGTCTTCGTCCTCATTACAGCCTCTAGGCACATCGCAGCTCGTCTTTAAGTCGCAGCATGCTCAGTCAAGACCAGACTCTACCACCGAGAAGCCGAGCATCCACCTGAATCGCCAGATCGCTGAACTCGTCAACTTTGACCCAACTTTGGCTCCTGGCGCCCACCTACTTAGCGAGCCTGCAATCGTGTCTGGAGAAGTTCAAAAGACTGCCATCCGTTATGACCCGACTGTCGGCCATCTGCTAGCTTTCGGTCGTGTGCCCGATGACTCCACAAAGCGCTCAATGCCAATCGTCGCCTTCCCGGCAGCAGACCATACACACGTCTTGCGACTCGTTCAAGTCCAGCCTCAAAAGCATGGTTGGGAGCACAACAAATCCATCTGGATCGATGTTCCTCGAATCTATGGAGAGTCTGGCATCTGGCACGCTCCTCACCCTATCCGCCAAATATCTTTCGCCGACGCCGATGAAGACTCGAATCTTGCCCGCACTCTTGCTGTTCGCACTACTCTCGCCGTTCACATTTTGCGCATTGCTGCAAAAAGGCATGCCTCATCCTGGAACTCTCTTACCGATTCGCCATCACGTTTTGATACGCATCAGTTGTGTACACTGAGTCTGGATCTGTTTGGCGGCGTTGCACCTGCTCATGTAGCTTTTAATCGCTGGTATCCTAAGCAATTCGTGACCGTTGACCAACATGGCACGTGGCGTGTCTGGGATTCAAGTCTGCGACAGCTTCCATCTGATCAAGGCAAGCCGACAGAGCTTTGTCGCGGAGCTACTAACGATAAAGCTGTCTCGGACCACGAGGCCAATGCCACTCTTTTGGACGATGGCTGGGGAAGAGCAACCTGGGCTGGTAATGTTCAAACCATTGTTACCGCCAGCAGAAAGTGCTTAGCGATCTATGACATCCAGGGCAAGCCTGTAAGGTTACAGTCTCCTAATCTCGGCATCTCCGGAACGCCGCATTGGATTCTTGACGTTCTGCTCAATCCTGTGGATTCGACTCTCGTGTTCGTTCTGACTTCAACATCACTCTTCTGTTTACGTGTGCGATGTCTTGATGGATTCGATCCGGAAAGCTATAGCACGGCTGGTGCCGAGGTCGTATTGCAGTGCAGACATTTCCGAGATCCCGAAGATATTGGGCTAGGTCTCTCTAGTCACGTCGATAATGAAGGCAGGCTGCCCCCGCCCTGTCAAAGCGATTGGTTGCTAACCTTATACAGACGCCGTTGTACTGATCAAGTCGTCTTTGAGTCCACTTGCAACAAGCTACCGTTTCATCTCGGGTGATTCGTCTCCTCAATTCCTTACAGTCGCCGATGCTACCCAGACTGTTTTGCCCGAACTCCCCTCCACGGCCACTTCTGCGACAGCATTTCTCACTTTTGATCTCCAGGCTGCGGAGTATGGAGAGAGTTCTCACCACGAAACCTCATCTGGTCCAGGAAAGATATATCGAGACCTCTCAGTAAAATTCTTTGTTGCAACTGCCATCACAAGTGACATGGTCGTTGTGCAAAAGCTGTACTTCGCAATACCAAAACCAGAGACTGCGTCTTCATTCTCGAGTATTGTGCCCCCAGACTGGCGTGGTAGACTCGTACATAGTCGCCCGCGTCTGAACGAAACCAGTTTCGTCGAACACTCTGCAGTGCACCAGGGTGTGGCAAAGATCCAAAGAGAGGAAGAAGCAGCATTGTCATCTGGACTCGACATGTTGAAATCAGCGCGGGACAACTGGACAATGCTATACGAGCTATCGCATGCTCGAACTACTAGCGCAGCTTCTCAGACCGAAGACTTTTCGCGCATCCTTGTGCGAGTAGGGCAGGTCTTGGAAATACCCGACGCTGTTCCTGGCAGGCACAAATTGTTGTCGGAGTTCTGCGACAGTCAAATCCTCGTACCCGATATCGACCAGGTTGCTGCAGAGTTCAGGGATATGATTGCTTCCAGAGCACATTTCGGAGACGAAGCGGAAGAGATTGAACAGAGTTTACTACTTGCAAATATCGCTGGGATTGACGCCCTCGACCTTGGCCTCAAGGGTGACATCAATCCGATGGACGTGTACGACAATATCATAGCTCATTGGCTGACACCGCTGTCTCAAAACGTACCTGGTCGGGTTCGACTTGTCAAGGAGCAATTGGCACGAAGAATCTCTGCCGAGATTTGCCTGGCAAGCCACGTTCTCAGGCAACCGCCTGTAGAATCAGCTCGAACGGAGACACAGACCACGGAGACACAAGGCATAGAGCACTTCGCTTCCTCGCAACTACATTTCCCGCAGTCTTCTCTTCCAACGCCGTCGCCAACGGCCACACCATCGCTGACTACCATGACGTCTCTGTCTAGCCATCCATCAACTCTCGTGTCGTCCGAGTTTGCACGTCTCCAACGATACACTTCATTTTCATCGGAAAAGTCCACACCAGGTCCTCTGCCTAAGCCGTTGACGAACACACTTGCGCATTGGAGTCTTGGCGGCAATCCGGATGAATACGACTGGCTTGCCATACAAAGGGATCAGGAAAGAAGGGCCGAGGAAGAGGATGAGGACCTCACGCCGAAAGAGCGAGCGAGGTTGAAGCGTCGTGCCGAGAAGCACTTGCTCAAGCAGAGACGTGAGTCGCAAAAAGCATCCGCTATGGATCTCGCGAGTAGCCAAGTTCCTGGAATCATAAGTGCGAGTCAGCCTGCCTTCGTGACACCTTCTAGAAGCGAGGCGCCGAATCTCCCTCAGTCCGCTAGAGCAGCAAGCCAGGGCACTCAACTGCTAGCGAGCTCTCAAGTTCAGCCAAACATGTTCACTAGCCAAGTTCAGCCTGGACGGTATGGTGGAAAACCGGCAAAAAAGAAACAGAAACGCAGGGTTGGGTTCTAAGCAAAATCGAAATCCTTCCGTTCGCTCTATACTTCCACATATGTACAGCTAGAATGCATTTTATGGGGTCATGTGCCATCTCAAGTCTTGAACCCAGTTTCCTGGTTGTGTGCATCTGCGATCAAACCCATGTCGCGAATCCTGAGGTGCCGTTACCCGCATTGGAAAGCTAGGGTGTTGGCGCAGCAAAAGCCAGCAGAAGCAAGTGTGCTGTCATTGAGGCTTGGCCCGCGCTGGAGCTATCATGTGCCCCGAGGTTGATGGAGACACGGCACATGCGTGCAAGCGCCTTTTAGAATGATTGGACGTCTTCTCGAACAACATGCCAAGCCGGGCTACTGATACGGATTGTTACTTTGCGCGCATGTGTGGTCGTCTTTAAACTGCCTTCTTGACCCTGTCTATCAGGCCTCAATTGCACGTTTCGGCGGAGTCCGACAAAGGAGCGTGGGGGGCTGTGATGATGGAATTGTGTTTTGAGTGGTGGCAGGAGCTAATCGCAAAGGATTCCTCCCCCGAAACCCCGCGCAATGACATGGTCTAGCAAGGCTGAGTGAACACAAGTGTGCAGATAGGCTTGTGTGAGGAAAGAACCACCTTCGTGACTGTACACATTTAATATGACTCTGACCTGCCACTATGGTTTCCCCTGTTCTGACCAACCCAATTCTTTCCACCACGCACCCATTTTGCTTGCTATATATATCCTCTTCAGAAAGAGGGAGGACAAATCTACTTGAACATAACGATCAGGATCACTCGGATTCATCAACGTGTTATCATATACTATCGCTCCTCGAATGGCCTGGCACAAATCGACAGCACTATACGTGAGTGCCCATTGCGTGGTGACGATTGAGCAACGCCGCTGACTATAGACAGGAGTTTACCGAAGACCATCTGAACCAGGACTTCGAACTCTTCCCATCGACAACATCAATCGTCGGTCAAACCAATGGCAGTAAACTCTCTCCGGTAACGGCCAAACCCTTCGCCGAAGCGAGATCTTTCAGTAATGGATCAGACCCCATGGCTCAATCTATCGACAGCGAGCAAGCATGGCTGGCTTGGTGTCGTGCCAGTGCTGCTCAAGATATGCACACATTGCCTGTGATCAAGGCTAGAGCCATGCCTTCTATCAGTGATAGTGGTTACGGTTCTGTAGAGTATACTGACAAACATGAGCTCGACGCTGACCGGAGTGTAAAACCCGGCATCGTCGATCCCAGACACCAGCAAGTGCCGCAATACTGCGAGATTTGCTATGATGAGTCGGAGAAGAGGCGTTACTTCAGCAACAACGCAGACAGAAGGTGGGCATACTGGCCACTGATTCTTCTCATGACGCTGATCTTTGGTAGAAAACACATGCTAACACACACTCGTCCTTTCAAGTGTGATGTATCTGGATGCGATAACCACAACGGTTTCGCGTCTCCACACGATCTTGCACGACACAAGAAGACATGCCATAGTGTGTTGACCGTCAAAACCTCGAAGTTCTACTATCGTTGTGCTGCTCCGGCTTGCCAGAAGAAGGACAAGATTTGGCCACGCAAAGACAACTTTAAAGCTCACCTGGAGGGAACACACAAGTACGATGAGGTTGAGGTGGCTGAGCTCTTGATGAAGTAAGTCGAATGGTCGGACGACTGAAAGTGTTGCTAACAATGACAGATCTGAATGTACTCCCGACTCTGTACAGTTGACTACTGGGGGCAGCCGGCGCAGAGTCATCAAGACGTCCAAGGACAGGCGACCGTCTCGGAAAGGGCCGCTTGCAGACCATGAGGGCAGTATCAACTCAGAAAGTCCTTCTGAAGAGGTACAGCAAGAATTTGAAGCCATCAATTCTAAGACTGTGCCGTCTGGATTCTGGGCGTCTCCGAACATCCCCATGGAGTCTACAGATTTTATCCTGCAGCCTACTCAAATGGATCCTGCAGCTGAATATACTCATCCTCCATCTATCTTGATATCCGATGACTCTGAAGTCAATGCATACGCGCCAACATCTCCGATCGAGATGATGGATACTACAACAGACTTCATGGACAATTTGTACTCACCATACCTGATGGTATCTGCCTCTTCCTCTCCATATGCGATCGAGCATCCACCAACCCCATGCGCGTCAAGCACGTACGCAGATTCCTTGTTCGAGTCGGACATGGACGATGTGACCACAGACAACGAGTTTGATATCGATGTGTACGAGCAAGAAACGGTCTTCCAGCCACTGTTAGGGCCGGCAATCCAGCAGCTCCTTGCTGCTTATACCATGCATCGCCAGATTGCTGGTGGCGAGAGATCATCGCACACTAGCCACCCATCCAGTTTTGGCAGCAACTTCGCAGTCGAGTCTACATCCGGCGGATCATCACTGCCACCGGTGGGGAGTAAGCGGAGACGCACCGTGGATGACGATGGTGACGACAACGAAGACGAACAGCCTCCAAGGCGGAGGAGCAAGGTCACCAAGTCTGATGAAGACCTTGTCCCTCTGGCATGTCCTTTCAACAAACTCGACCCGATAAAGCACGACAAGTGCTATACATTCGTTCTGAAAGGCATCTCACGTGTCAAGTAAGTGGACCTTACATCTTCAGTCACGTCTAGTCCTGACCTAGTTTTCGCAAGGCAACATCTCGAACGTGTACATAGTGAGCCTGTGCACTGTCCCAAATGCTACTCGATTTTCCGCAACAGTCCGGAAGCCAGAGACAAGCATGTCAGACAAGGCGCGTGTCATAATGCTCCGGAGCGCCGTCTCGAAGGCATTGATGAAGCTACGATGCGAAAGCTCAAGCGTCGCGTAACAGGCAAATCTGTGGGAGAGAGCTGGTACTCGATCTTCACACTCTTGTTCCCAGGGGCAAGGAAGCCCGAGTCGCCTTGTAAGTCTACACTTGATCAATCGACTGCTAATCTTTTACTAATGATTAGCAGTCATGGACACCACACTCTCCGCAGAGCTTTCAGCCTTCCGAGACTTCTGGACTCAGGAAGGACAGAATATAGTCACAAGCATAGTGGACGCGAGCATGCCCTCATGGGGCCACCCACATGAACAACTCGAAGACTTTGCAAGACAGGTTTTCCAGACAGCTTCGGAGCACTTGTTCCACCAGTGGCAGAACCGATCCCGTTCTGCCGCAAGTGCGCCGGCTATGGCAAATCCGCCAGTGCTTCCACCCACTCCTACTTCTACCTTTATCCATGATCTGAACGACATGGGTATCGGTGGTGCTTTTTCCGGTATGAATGACGAGGAACCTTTACTGCCAGCGTCGCAGCAGCTCCAGGATGTTGATATGCAGTGGATGGGTAGCGAACCCCAGCAACAACTGCAGCAGATGATGTATTTTGGAGAGATACCCCATATGGATCAGCAGCAACAGTTCTGGAACGATCATGGTGTGTTGGATGGGATGGGAGGTTGGTCGCGTTGAAGATTATAGAAGGAGTTTTGTATGCGGCTGATTATGTTTTGATGACTGGTGACGATAACGCTTATGTATAGATAGCCTTGTTGTACATGTTCTTCGTCTTGGGTATACTAGAGGGCGTTATGAATATTTCATTAGAAAACCGGTTAGGATAGCTTTTGTCAAGCGGATTTACTTTAATCGTCTGTGAAGCGAATATCCAGATCGCCTGCTATAAGACCAGCTATCTTGCGCTGCAGACTGCGTTCGTGATGATCGACTGTCTTGTAACACAGTTCTTGTTACATACAGTCTTGTCGACACCTCAAAGATTAAAACTGTAATGCTCAATGCTAACAGAGATCTTGTAAGTCGCAGTGGTCAACAATGCCCTACCAGCCGAGTGTAGCTGGAACCACCCTGATGATAAGATGTTTGCTCATCGACATATTGTATGGTTGATAGTTTTACTACAAGATGCTAAGTCTTTGGCTTTTTCATCCTAAGCGTCAGCTCCCAAGACTTCGCGCTTTGAGGCGGTTGTATGGACGATACGCCTTCAGGTCGTCTGACAAAAGACCCTGGAACCATTGAATCACCTCGTGAAGTGAATTTGGTGAGGCGTCTCACCAACTGCCACGCAGCAGAACGAGCGGTCAAAAAGACCCCGGCCAGAGAAGAACCATACTGTGGCTCTCGTAAGAGCTCTGGCCGTAACGCAAGCATCAGAAGCGTATGCATGTTATAGAAAGCGTCGTTCCCGGCATTGTGAAAAGCATGATTACTCTTGTAATCCACATCTGCGGTTAGCTGTCTAGGAGAGAACAACTTGATAACGTCTCCTGGTGTGACATCGCCAGGGCTCGAATTCACAAGGAATCTCCAGAGCTCGGATAGCCGTCCAGGTAATTTCATGCGACATTGCTGTGCTAGAGTATATGTGTCCACAATAGCAACAACGTTGGGTTCATTGCGTAGCTGATGACCCAAGACGTGCGCAAGTTTTTCGATATCATGGCTTACAGCATGGCCGACAAGGATATACAGCCGATCAGAGCGCAGTTTGAGATATGGCTGTATGGCTGTCAGAGGCACTCGATGCTCGACAGCTCCAAAGAGGAATGGCTGACGCTGACCGGCTTGGAAGCGGAATTGACGAGGCTTGATCTGCTTCGACCATTCCAATGCTGAAGGGCCAGGATCGATGTTTTCAATATCTCGAGTGTCAAAAGTCGAGATACCTAGCTCGGTGAGATTGTCCCTGGTGCCCTCAGTATCAATTGCGATGAAGATGGCATCTTTGGACGCCCGATCCGTTTTTGATTTCAACCCAAGACTAGAACGAACGAAAGCAATACACTTGTTATTCAATCGCAGTTTAGTCTTGGGTGGAGGTATCGGTTGTGATTGTACATGGTCCTCATTACTTCAGAAAGGGTAAGCCAAAATCTGCTCACAGTGCTTGGAGGTTTGCGTGCACATGTTCACTTAGTCAGACACCTTTTGGGGGACCTACTTGGGATTGGTGTCAGATTTAGTGCCGTGGTTATCAAGACCTCGCCTGGGGCTATGAATGGTCCCACGGAGCCCCTCAGTGCTTCCCGGCTCTTCGCGAGGGCGGGTGAGGGAAGGACTTGACGGTGCCGAGTCGGAGGACGAGGCTGCCGATTGATGCCAAGAGTAGCCGAAACGAGACCTTTGTCGTACAAGAAGTCCTGAGACTCTTTGGCAGACGAGACTACAACGGCAGATAACCATCAGCAGTGACAGCGACCATCAACTACCGAGGCACTTGCGTGGCGAGCAGGAGACGACAAGCGGAAAGTGATCGGTAGAGGAATTGGGTGAAGCCGATGGGTTCGAGAATCGAGGCTGGAAAGCAAGATCAAGAGAGGCTCCGGAGAAGTACCGGCGCTTTGATGATTTCACGGTTGGGCGCGGAGAATGACGAGTGGGAGGATGGAGAATGGTGAGGTGATACGTTGGAGACGAGCGAGGGGAAAGGCGGAGGACAGGTGATGTGCAGTATCTGAGCAGGTCACTTGGTCGGCACCGCAAGGTGAAGGCTACCCTCGAGATGCAGAAGGAGTGCTTCACTGTGAAATCAACAAGGCGTTTGACAAAAGGCAAGAGGTCCATCGCACGTTTCTGTGACGTGGAGGCGTTCTGGACAAGACGTACCCCGCTACTTTTTGGCTCTTGAGTCTCATAAACGATGCAAAAGGTCAAGACGCATCACGGCGCCGTCAAAAATATCAGGTAATAGCAGGTTTAGGGCTGCTACTTAATTCCCTCTCGTCTCGCGTGCCCCTCCTGACTCCTGTCCCTCTTCTTTTAAATACACATCACCACCCTGGCGGTCCATCGACGCACCAGATCTCTCCCAACTCCCTCATCTCGCTCCTCATCCCCATCTCACGCGGCAGACCCACCCTTTCTCCGCGAGCTCCGATCTGAAAAAGGCTCGTTTCTCTCTCGCTCCTTGTACGCTGTCGTCCTCCTCGTACTCGTCCTCAGCGTCCAATTCCTGCTCGTGCCCCGCTTCGTAGCTTCACTTCGCAAGCCAAGTCAGCCACAGAACTTGGGCAATCCTGACTTTTGTCGCTACAACCCTTCGAATCCTTTCCTACAGGACTTGATCTGTCCTCACACCTTCGAGGACCGCGCAAGCACGCTCTACGACACATCAGCACCTCGCAACATGGGTCTCGCACAAGAAGCCGGCCGTGTGGCTGCCGAGTTTGAGTACTCGGACGCCCAGGTCAACAAGGCCGTCAAGGAGTTCATCCGCCAAATGGGTAAGTTTACTGTTCTCGCTCTCTCGTTCTGAGCCCTCGACTAACCATTGGACTCAGACGAGGGTCTCGAGAAGTCTGGCACCACCATGAGCCAAATTCCCACTTACGTGACCGCTGTCCCCAACGGTACCGAGAAGGTGAGCATGATCCTGCAAGAAGCCCACCTCTCAAATCTGACAACCACAGGGTCTCTACATGGCCGTTGATCTCGGTGGCACCAACTTCCGTGTCTGCTCCATCGACCTTCACGGAAACAGCACCTTCTCTCTCACTCAGTCCAAGGTCGCCATTCCCCGCGAGCTCATGGTCGCTCAGACCAGCAAAGAGCTATTCTCTTTCCTCGCAAAGCAGATTGCTACTTTCCTGCAAACCCACCACGGCGAGCACTACCACGCTACCATCCGCAGACGCGCCACAATCCACTCCGAAAGCGGTTTCGAAGAAAGAGAGATCTTCAACTTGGGCTTCACCTTCTCTTTCCCTGTGGAGCAGGTTGGCATCAACAAGGGTAAGTTGATCCGCTGGACAAAGGGCTTTGACATTGCCGATGCCGTTGGCAAGGATGTCTGCAAGCTTCTCCAAGACGAGATTGATGCTCTCCACCTACCCGTTCGCGTTGCCGCCCTGGTCAACGACACCGTCGGTACCCTCATGGCTCGCTCATACACTTCTCCTGGCAAGACTGGCACTCTCTTGGGTGCCATCTTTGGTACCGGCACCAACGGCGCTTATGTCGAGAAGCTCGACAAGGTCAAGAAGCTGAACGGTGCTGAGAACAGCGCCAACGTTGACCGCACCACTGGTGAGATGATCATCAACACCGAGTGGGGCTCATTCGACAACGAGCTCTCCGTCCTTCCCAACACTCCCTACGACAACTCACTCGACAAGGAGACCCCCAACCCTGGCATCCAGATGTTCGAAAAGCGCATCTCTGGTATGTTCTTGGGTGAGATATTGCGTCTTGCCATCGTCGACTTGATCAAGGAGCGCAAGACCGGTCTCTTCAGTGATGACAACAGCAGCAGCAACGATGTTCACAGCACCACCTGCGTCGCCGAAAACAGCCCCTTGTGGCAACCTTGGGGCCTTGACACCAGCTTCCTGTCCATCGCTCACGGCGACAACAGCAACGGCTTCAAGGTGACCCGCCAGACCCTGGACAAGGACTACGGCGTCCACGCCGCCAGCTCCGAAGATGCCGAGGCCGTCAAGCTCATCGCCGCTGCCATTGGCAAGCGTGCCGCTCGTCTCTCTGCCGTTGCCATTGCTGCCGTCGTTATCGCAACCGACAAGCTTTCAGCGCCCAAGGACATTGCCACTGCCGATGACACACCCGTCAACGAGGACGAGATGGTCGACATTGGTGTTGACGGCTCGCTCGTCGAATTCTACCCCGGCTTCGAGGACTACATCAGAGAGGCCCTTCAACAGATTGAGGGCATTGGCAAGCACGGTGAGAAGCGCATTCGCATCGGTATCGCCAAGGATGGTAGTGGTGTCGGTGCTGCCCTCATCGCTCTTGTCGCCGACAAGCTCGCTAAGCAGGAACAGCTCAAGGAGTACGACTAGAGAAGCTTTCGATGATTTGACCAGAAATTTCTTTTTGACGATTACAAAATCTTTACGCATTGAGCATGCGGCACAATCTTGGGAGGGCGTTTTCTTATTATCTTCAATCGTCACATATGTGTACATATATCCCAGTACATTGACATCTTCTTTTCTTTTTAAAATCATTATCTCATCGGTTTTCTCGTCTCATACGTGACTTCCTTCTATTGTGTCGCTCGAAATGAGGCTTGACCTCTAGGCTTCAGGCTCGTCCAAAGTCCAGTAGATCTCTGGGGCCAATTTCTCTTCTCAGCACATAAGCACCCTGCGGAGTAAGTCTACGGTAGTAACGCTCCTCCATGTGCGTCTCCCTGAATCCCCTCTTCCGATACCACTCCCTAGCATCCTGACTAGCCTCCCAAACATGGGCCCCAACAGCGTTGACCCCGTGTTTCCGTATGCCTCTCTCTATAACCGCGTGTAGCAGGTGGGTCGCAACACCATAGCTCCTGTACGGCGATAACACACCCAGTGTAGAGATGTATAAAATCCTGTCTTTGGGCTTGGCTTGTGTTGATGGATCTGGCAGGATGCGACAGCGTATTCCTCCTATTACTCTTCCTTGCACCCCTCCTATTACAGTGCCTTGTTGTGAAGAAGCGGTTGTGGGATCATCATGCCATATTGCGAGGATGGTGAGGTCGGCGGCTATCGGATCCGAGAGGATTTCCTTGTAAAAGGTTTGGGGGTAGGGGATTGGTAGGAGAAGGGTATTCAGGCGTTGAAAGGACGAAATGTTTGTTTCGTTGCAAGGGACTAGAGAGATGTTCTTCACTAGTTGTTTCTCTGGATGTGAGAATGGAAGGTTTGTTGTCGTCGTTGCTGAGGTTGGTTGTGAGGTCAGGGTGGGCTGTGGTGATGGTTGTTGCGGCGGTGACGATGAGGTCGAGACATGTTGGTCATTTGATGGAGATGGAACATCAGATGGTGTTTCCGGGGATTCTTGCTCCGTCAGTGAAGATGGAGCAATCGATTGCTTGACTGCAGCAGATTTCTTGAACCAGGTAGTAATTGATGTCTGCATGTTTTAGGTAAGTCGCTGGGAAGACGCGTACCGCGTTGGTTTGGAGTTTAATTGATTTTTTATTCTCGCAGCAGCTTCCTTCCGGAGGTGGGAAGTTCGGCTTGGCATCGACATCGCGGCAGCAGCAGCAGCGAGCATACAGCGACGACGACGATTTGACCTTCAGCGATTGAACATTTCCCACACTTCAGTCACATTCGCTCAACATGGGTTCCGGAGGATCCAAGCCGCAAGGCTCGCAATACGTCTTTGCTGCGTACGATGTACAGTCCAATCGCATGCGATAACATCTTTACTGACAAGCGCATCAGAGACAGCCCCGTCAGCTTCTCGCCGTCCGTCGTCGACTCGCTGCAAAACAGCTCCGAGGTACTAGGATAATACACATGACAAGGGAGAGTCAATTCTAACCGAATCCACAAGACCGACTCGACCCGCTCGCGCAACCTCGAACTTCAAATCCAACAGCGCGTAACAGCCGAGCTCGAGCGCATCCGCGACGAGGAAGCCCAACGTCTTGCTCAATACACTGAGCGCCTCACGCCATCTTCCGAAGAGCAATCCGACGACTCGTCTTCGCCCTCGCTCAAGGAAAAGATCTCCTCCGCTCTCACACCTTCGTCATCGCAAAACAAGGACCGCAGCAACGACAGTGTCTCGAAAGAGGTCGCCGAGTTGCGCAGCAAGCTCGAGCGTCGCAAGAAGCTCGATCAGACCGACGCTTCTGTCGAAAAGGCAAAAGATGGTCTTGTGCAGTGTTTGAGATTGAACGACCGCAGGCCTTTGGACTGCTGGGAGCAGGTTGAGGCTTTCAAGGCAGAGGTTGCTAAGCTCGAGCAAAAGTTCGTTGACAGAACTCTGCGATGAGCTACTTCATTGTTCCGCCTGTCTTTGATGTCCTAGGCTTCTTCAGGGAGTTTGAAGCACGCAAGCCTAGGAGATTCGACGACATTGGCAATTGCGAGTTCTAGGACGATTGTCGAAAGACACGATTATATTGCACTACAAAAAGCAACCACTACCTGAGCATATCCTGTTCTCTCATCTTGCCTCTACCTTAGAATCACCCTTATCTTCCCACATTTTACTCATGTATAAATTTCGTTTTGATGCTTGTACCGATTGATTCACACATATAAATAGCTACTCTTACAATCTGGTAGCCGCCCTTGCTCTAACGATCTATCGCAGAGCATGGATATCGCTTGTGATCATACCGCGTAGGGTCTTGATACAAGAATCGAATTGCCTCAGACGACTGACTGCTGCGATCATATCTCTGTACTTGTATGCGCCGAACCACTTGTCCTTCTCTTTCTGCCAAGGCAAGTCTTCAGCCATGTCAACAAGACCGCCAATTGACTTTTCTGCTACGTTGAAATATGTGAACAAATCGGAACCAACTTTTACCAACGCCTTCCGTAGGGTATTGAGATCGTTGATACTGGCCTCCAATTGCTTCTCGTCGGAATCGGGGTGGCGGTGAATGTGTAGTGCGCCTGCAGCCCGCTTGCGGATCGACATGTATTCGTTGAGTTTACTGTCTGGTTGTTAGTTTCTATGTGTACTAGATAGAGCAGAGATATAATCCTTACGCAGTGATAGCCGACTGTTCCGTGTGCAGGTGTTGAACACTGTCAAGAACAAGTTTCCTGCTTGAGAACTTCTCAGGCGACACTCTGGTATATTGGTTGACGAACTCGCGGTACAACCCTCCGCTCATACCCTCCAGATCCGAGACTAGCGAGGTGAAGGTGGTCATATTCCTTCCTCTTTTGATCACAAGATCCCAAGCACGGGTTCTGTGAGGATCATGTTTGCTTTCGTATTGGCCAGATTTACTACCAGACCAGAAATGACTCCAGAGTCCTGGAGCTGCAGCTGCACCAACACCCAAGCCATATTTGGCACCATGCTCGAGGCTATGCTTCACACCAAGGTCTGCAGCATTCACGCCGTAGTCTTTGACCTTGATGCCGTAGTCTTTAACTGCACTGACGACGTTTCGATGTGGTAAATATGCTGCTGAAGTCGGCTGCATAGCGGATGACGAACCAAGGTTTGTGATTTTTGCCGCGTTCACCTCTGAAGGCGATGAAGCAGGAGGACATGGCTCAGGGCAAACAGGGGTGAGGTAATTTATATATAACACCGCTGCAACACTGGCGAGCACAAGCTTAAGTAGAAAACGTAACACATCGTCTCCAAATATATCGGAAAGACTGGCTGTGGTTGCTTCTCCAAAGGTTCCGGTGTTGATCTTGGGAATACTGTCCGAGGCCTTCGTCTTGGGCGGCACACTGTCATCTCGGCGAGAGCCCTGGTTCGCTGCAGGGCCTCCGAGCCACACTGCACCTTCAGAAGCATTGCTGCCGGTATGACGGCGTTTGAACATTGTTTGATTCTCGGTTTCGTTCGGTGATAGATGTGAACAGCCTTCTCAGTGAGTTGTCGACAGATTTGAGAAGGAACAAAAGACATGGCTGCGCTGTTAACTAGAAGAAGAACCGAAGCCATGATGGTAGACAAAGCCATTGAAGCGTCCTGTTGTTCTCTTTGACAAGCTGCTTCCGCATCCGGCAAAAACTGTCCCCTGGTTGTTTCCGTCACACCTACCTTCTAGAAGGACTTCGAGTCAAAGACGAGAAGCGAATCAGATAAGAAATGTATGGGCTCAAAGAGGAGCAGAGTCATTACCAGCCTGCCAGCACTTACCGTGCCGCACACAGGGCTTACCTTTCCCAGATGTTGTATCCGGGTAAAATAGCAATCTACGTGACCACGAACAACGGGTATTTCCATGGTCAACTCTGATAGATGCCGATGCATATATGTTGCTAGGTAGGGTACTGTATTGCGGGTTGGCTGAGAAGGGTTGAAGTTGGGATCAAGGTCAACCCCGGACAAATCGGACTTTGTCGGCCGCAAGGGTCTCGCAAGGGCAAGAAATTCTGACCATCAAAAAATCCAAAGTAACTTTTGAAACTTACCATAATCAATCAACGACAGGATATAATGGCCAAAAAGAGAAAGGCATCCTCCGCTGGAGCGACCAAGGACGATGTACCAGATGACTCCAACAAGCGCACGCGCATGCGCATCAAGACGTACGAGGATGTGGCGGGCTCAGACGACGAGTTCCACATCAATCGCGACAAGATTATGCTCGACGATGGTCCGGAGGCAAAAAGGAGAAGAAAGGTCCAGGAAGATGGTACAGTCTCTCATATATATGCGCCAACATGAACAGTCGCTAATGCAGATTGTAGAGGAATTCCTCGAACTGTCCGACGAAGAAGTTCTAGGATACTCGAGCCCTTCGGAAGCCGAAGACGACGACGAGGACGAGGATTTGGAGCAAGCACCAGCCAAGAAGTCAAAGAAAGATGCACAGGATGAGGAGGATGATGACGAAGACATGGGCGCATGGGGTGAATCCAAGCAAGACTACTACAACGCCGACGCCATCGAGACGGAGCAAGATGCACTGGACGAAGAGAAGGAAGCTCTGCGCCTGCAGAAGAAACAGCTCCAGGCCATGAGCGCTGCCGACTTTGGATTCGACGAGGCCGACTGGCAACAAGATGAGGAGGAGGATGCACAAGACGGCGAGATTGTCACAGAAGTTCTACCTCAGCTCGAGCTGGACGAGAAGATGACCCCCAAGGAACGCCTGAAGCTTCTCAAGACACGCTACCCAGAGTTTGAGCCTTTGAGTAAGGAGTTGCTCGCCCTGCACCAGACATACCAGGACCTCTCCGCCGTCGAGACGCCATCACTCGCTGTTCACACCAAGCAGCAAGCAGCTGCCGCATATCTCGCCTCTCTGACCATGTACTTCGCTCTTCTTACGTCGACCGCCCAGGACTCGCAAACCAAGGGTCTCGCTCTTTCTGCAACCGCCATTCGCGACCACCCCGTTATGGAGAGTCTGATACAATGCCGCGACCTCTGGTCACGCCTGAAGGACTTGCCGGAGGATGATTCAGAAGACGAGTCCGCACTGAATGGAGCCGAAGAGGAAGAGATGAGCGAGTCAGAAGAGGAAGCCCCCGTCACCATCCTCCCCAAGAAGACCAAGAAAACCGCCGCCGAACGCGCAGCCGACACCGTCACAGCAGCAGCCGAAGCCCGCCGTGCCGAACGCCTACGCAAGACCGAAGCAGACTTTGGCGACCTCGACGCCCTCCTCACCTCCCGCCCCAAGAAATCCGCCTCCAAGAAGAAGTCAGCAGCAGCAATCGACGAGAACGACTCTGATCTTGGTGAAGACAATTCGCTCACCGCAGAAGAGCTGGCGGAAAAGGCCAAGCGCAAGAAGTCGCTCCGTTTCTACACTTCGCAAATCGCACAAAAGGCAAACAAGCGTGGTGCAAAGGTCCAGGGTGGAGACGAGGATGTACCGCATCGCGAGCGTCTGCGCGACAGACAGGCCCGTCTCAATGCCGAAGCAGAAGCAAGAGGCAAAAGCTTCGACCGGGACCAACTGGGCGAAGACAGCGAGGACGACAATGACCGTGCTGTTGCCCGTGAAGTACGCGGTGAGAAGGGCATCGACGACGAGGAAGACTACTACGACATGGTTGCCTCGAAAGCAGCCAAGAAGAAGTCAGACAAGGCTGCCGAAGCCGCTGCTTTCAGAGAAGCCGCAGCTCAAGGTGGTAGGGTTATCGAGAAGGAAGAGGTCGGCCCCGACGGCAAACGAGCCATCACATATGCGATTGAGAAGAACAAGGGTCTTACGCCGCACAGAAAGAAGGATGTACGCAACCCGCGTGTCAAGAAGCGCAAGAAGTTCGAGGAGAAGAAGAAGAAGCTTGCTTCCATCAAACCCGTGTACAAGGGTGGTGAAGGAAAGGGTGGTTACGGTGGTGAACTCACAGGTATCAAGAAGGGGTTGGTCAGGAGTACCAAGCTCTGATGAGATGTCTGATGAAAAGAATAGTTGTTTCTCTGTTGATAGCAACATTTTGCATATACTCAAATACTATTTGTTTCCCCTCTCTGGTCGTTCCTGCTGTTCCAGAAACGGAATCTAGCTTTCTCCTCGAGCCATTCGTTATCCTCCTGTTACGGCAAATTCTTTTCGGGTAATAGGAGACATCGACTCTAACCGGCGCCGCTGAGGCCCATGAGCGCACCGACGGCCATCATGTCTTCGTCTCTCTCCGCTTGTGAAGCACTTGCTTGTTGCGCATTTGCCGTGTGATTTGCGTCTTCAAGCACATCATCCACGCTCATATCTCCTGGGCTTGCAAGATGATCGATCTTATCGTGATCCTCCCTCGTCCACCAAGGAGTACCTGACCATTCCAGCTCCTTTGATTCAGGGCCCCATACCTCATCCTTCATTTCTCGTAGAGTTTCCTCGCCCAGTTGTGTATGTGCGAGCTCGCCTTGTAGTACACCCTCCAGCAAAGCTTCCTTTGCGGCCCATTCTTTGCAACGGAGGTCCTCGAGTGCTTCGACTTCTCTTTTTAGCGCATCGCCTTCGCTTTGAGCCCAATGAAGCTGACGTCTAAGTAGGCGCATGAGTTGGTTCGCGGGGATCTCGCTCTCAAACTGCGAGAAGTGGATGTCAGGAGGATATGTGATCATGAAGCCTGCCTGGCCTGTGATAGGATGACGAGCGGGTATGTATTGAATGTTGTCCATAGGTGGTGATGGGTCATTCGGGGCCTGTGTCGACATGGGAACGGGGACGTCTGGGGCGACGGGCTTGACTGTGGGCTTGCCATTCATTGAGAGCCGTAATTTGGGGCCCTTCTTGGGCTGTCCGGTAGCCGGATCAATGGGGTTGGCGTTTGTAATGGCAGCGCGTGGTGGTTCAGGCTCGTGGACGGTGCGCATGTGTTTGGCGAGGGCATCGGAGCGAGTAAAGGAGCGGTCGCATTCTGGCAGAGGTTAGCTGGATTGGTCCTTTTAGCAGGAGCGTGCAAGGTGGCATACCTGGAAGATGGCAGAAGAAAGGCTTCTCCTTGGTGTGACTCCTCATGTGGGCTTTGAGAGCATAGCCGCTGGGATGATTGGTGCCTTTGCGAGCGCAGTCTCCCCATTCGCAGGTATAGCGTGCTCGCTTCGGAGCAATGTGGTCGTTCTGGACGTGTGCAATAAGCTCGTCGCTATTGGCCAAATCTCCCACACTGCAGCCTTCCCATGCGCATGTCGTGACCTGGTCTGCTCTCATAGCGAACTCGTCTGCGCTTGGTGACCCTGGAGCCGATCCCTCGCTGTCGCAACTGATGTCTGCTTCGGATTCTTCCATCGCATCACCGCCGGTTGCCATTATTGTACCGCCATGTGGTGTACCAATGTGTGCCGGTCCGCCTCCGGTGCGTCGTTTCTTACTAGGTGGTCCTGCCGTGTCTGTGTCTATGCTGGGTCTGGCAGATCGGTTCGGTGTGCTGATGTGGTCGTCGGCTTCGTCCGACGACGATAGCGACGACAATGGTGATTCCGGAAGCATATCGCTCATGGTTGATAGTCTGGTGATGGTCTTTTGGAAGAATTACGACCAAGGTTGGTAGATGCTTCAATAGACTTGCGCAGGTCGCATCGAGCTGTCGGCCTTCTCGGCGTTTTGAGAAGGAACGCCAGGGTCGCGCCTGCCGTACTTGGTCAAATCATGTTGTTTATCTTGACTCTTCATTTTGACCAGGCTTGCATTCAATTCGATCAAATCCATTCCGATCGCTAGTTTTGCTTTATGACGCTTGCCCATATATTCTCACATGAACCAAAATCGATCCCTCGCGTAAAGACCTTAATGACATGCCTTCCCCCATCTCCTCAGCCTGTAATAGTTCCACGGTAAAGGTACCAAGTATCCAGCAGCAATGCTCACTATCGCAGCAGTCCAGAATCGCGGATCCTGGAGAGCTACCACACCACCCGTCAAGTGGTAGTCAACGACATTCTCGGCCATTTCCATCGCTAGCATTGAGATAAAACTCATTCCCATTGCTGTCTTGAATGCCATGTTGAGTGGGAACTTGTCTTTGCCCCATCGAAGAAGACCTGTTTCCAGTGCGACTGAGGTGCTAAGACCAGATGCCACTAGTGATTTTCATCAGCGTCTGTTGAAGTGCGCGGTATCGTGATTGCTGTGAGGCACTCTCAAATGGAAGTTTATTGGATCATAACTTACTAGATAGACCCATGATAGTACCCATTCCCAACTCTGGCGCATATGTTTGCAATGCCCATAAAGCAGAGAAGTCACCAACGGTGCATCCAACAAGACATCTAAAGGTATTGATACCTGCTCGTTTCCATGTCCCTCGGCAGGTCCAGAAGGCACGTTCGAATAACGATAATTGAGGCTTTGTAGGCGCCGGCTTCATTTCATTACTCTGCAGTGTACTCTTCTTCCTCCGATTGTAGGCTTCAGTGGTCTTTGGGCCGAATGTAAATGTCGAAGTATGCTTTGCTTTTAGGACACAATTGACAGGATAGCGGTGACCGAATCCTTGCAATCGGCATAAAGATGAGGTTGACACATTCATGTTCATTGATCTAAGACGGCAAGTTCTTAGGGTTTGATGGAAAGTGGTGATGATTGCTAGAAGAAAACGGTACTCTACTTGTACTGTAGTCGTCAACTTTGAAAGCCTGGCCGCAGAAACCACGCATGTCTTGGATCATAAGCTTCGGATTTCCAGGTCTCGTATTAACCAGAGTGAAGTGCTGTACATTTTTACACCAAATGTTGGTCTATACGCCTGAGTATCGCACGAACATGACATCGTCTGATGTGAGGTGAAATGGTTCAAGTAAGGAAGTCGAGTGTCAAACCGAAAGAGGAAGTGACAGACCGCCACCAGCAGAAGCGTCAGTGCGGCGATCATGAGAAACACTGCTTGACTCACGACGTCCTACTATCTATTTACAACCTATTACCACCTTGGAATAAAGTTATAATCAATCATGCCGTCTCAGTCGAAGTCCAACAATACCAACTCCAGAAAGTTGAAGATTCTTATGCTTCATGGTCAGAGAGATCACACATCTCATCATGACGAAACTCGCCACTAACTCACTCGAAGGCTATACACAATCTGGCCCCCTATTTCAAGCCAAGACCCAGCGTGTGAAGAAATTGCTCGAGAAATCACTTGCAAGCTCACCTATCAAGACCGAATCTCCAATCTCTGGTGTTGAACTCTTCTACCCAACCGGACCTTTCAAAGTCACCTCGGCGGATATGAATGGGGTAGAAGTCAGGGAAGAGGCCAACGGATGGTGGAAACTTCGAGAGCGAGGAGAGATGCAGGAGGGAGTGGAGGAAGGATTGGCTCGTGTGGCAGAAGTGCTCCGGGAACATGGACCAATGGATGGTGTCATGGGCTTCAGTCAAGGAGCCGCTCTCGCCGCTATGGTGACATCCCTACTCGAAACAGGAAGATCGGAAAGCTTTGCCAAAGTCACTGATGGTATGCCCTTCCCTCAGACCTTTGCCGAACTGCAACACCCACCGCTCAAGTTTGGCGTCTGCTTCTCAGGGTTGTTAAACAAGCATGCCAAGTATGCTGCATTCTACGAGCCAAAGATTCAGACGCCAGTGTTGCACGTTTTGGGTAGCATGGACACGATAGTGGAGGAGAGTGAATCACTGGCACTGGCAGATCGGTGTGAAGATGGCGGTGCTAGCATGGTCATCAGACATGCAGGCACGCATACTGTACCCACGAGCGAAAGGGACATTGCAGCAGTCATCCAGTTCATCCGTAACGTATACCCTGGCGGCAACACGACTGCAAAGAAAGAGGAGGAGGAAGACGTATTAGACATGGACATGCCATTTTAGAAGAAATGTGCTTGCTTCACCCGATGGAAATGATAGAGACGCTTCGATAGAGGTCATCAGAGGTGTATCCGGAAGACTGAAGAGAGACATTACATTTTTCGATCAGGTCTTTGCATTTCGTAAAACGTCGTGACTAAGAAAATATCCAGATCTTCCCGAACCGTCTCTCAACCCACCAAAATCCTCAAATAGCCAAAACACAAGACAGACATTAGAAAGACGAAAAAGCTGTATGCATCTAAAGGGAAAAGGAACAGAAGAGAAAATAAGAACGCACGCATGAACCAGCAGCTTGCAAGCAAGTATATCAAATCCGACCGTCGCCCGTACTTGATTTCTTTAATGGACAACACACAAGACATTTAGTGCTCGTCGTACCTGGCAGAATGGTAGTATGAGTAGTCTCCGTTGATGGCTTGAGCCCAAGCATCCCGGATGTGATCCTTGTCTCCACTCAACAGCATTTCGGCGATTTCTGTCAACAGTTCTCTGCTGACGTCTGGCACGAAGTTTTGCAGCACATCCGAGTGACTCCAGAGAACGATAAATGTCTCGACCACCAAGCCTCTTCCGATAGAGTCAGGAGGCAATGACGGGTAAAGTAGCTCGATAAGCGGTCGGACAATATTTTCTGATGAAGATGCTGAGGGTAGGTCGTCCTTGTTCTCGACCAGAGCAGATGTCTTTGGTGACTTGTTGTTGTGCATGTTTCCGATACATTGCAAAATGCGGTTCATGACCTCGTTCTGGAAATCCGAGTTTTGGACCTTTTCGCCAAAAATGTAGGCTTGCAGTAAGTCGATATATGTATCATAGCCGGCGGATCTTGAGTCCAGAGCTGCATTCGAAGCGGTAAGGTCCAGGGATGTGATGCTCTTCTTGTCATAGATGTAGTGGGCGTATAGTTGAAAGACGATGGGATCATCTTCGGGTAGTTCGAGTGGTGCGTCTTCTTCGATCTGCTTTTCTAATAGCTCGGTGAAGTACGGTGATGAGGCGGCAAGGCGGGCGGAATGAATGTGGAAGTCTTGACTGTTGGTCAAGCTGCCAACACGTACAAGAATAGGCTTCGAGAATGCGCTAAAGCAATTGAATCAGCTCCATACAATTTTTCCGTTGACGTGTATGTTTTTCCGCTAGACGAGTCCAAGTCTATTCACAACCAGTACTCTCACTGATAAGAACATCAAGATAGGTAAACAAGCAAATAATCACCTACCTTTTCTTAATCTGATCAGTCATGGCCAAAGAGAGTGCACTTTCACGTCCGCGACATATGCGCTTGTATGGCCGGCCACTGTCCTCATCATCGTCTTCAATAGCTTCTTCATCATCCATGTCCAAGTCGTCGGCGGAATCCATCAGAGCGTTCTCTCCTGAAGCGACAAGCTCGGCGATCTGTTTCTCGCTGGGACTGTCGATTTTCAAAGCCGCATCATCTCCGTGAACACTGCTGTTACTGCGTGGGCTGACGGGCATTTGAGCGCCTGCGGTCGTTGCATCTGCTGATCTCTTTGTCGCCATCTGCGATGGTGTGATTCGTTATCGGTGTCCGGTGGGAGGGAATCGCTCGTCGTCTGCGTATACAATCTTGACAGGTATGTGAAGAAGGCAGAAATATCAGTCTAATCAAAATAACAACACGGACGGACACGGCAGTCACGTCAGACGCTCGCGCACTCGACTAGCCCTGCGCATATTAACCCTTGTCCGTGGCAGAAAACGCCTACGCCCGCCCACCAAAAGGTCAAGAGGACGGGTTGGTGCTCTGCCGCGTCAACTCGCGGGGCAAGATTGCTATTCCGGCGCTAGGTGCGAATGTACATGCAGACATCCTTGTCCCAAGCATGCGCCGTGGTGGTTGGCAGCTGAAAACATGTGCAATTCACGAGACTCGTAAATCATGCGCACAAGCCTTGCGATTTTCACTGAACTTGTCGTTTATTCATATCTGAGCTGATCTCTATTGCGAAAAAAGAGCCTCGATCCCTGGATGTCGTGCAGAGTTACCTTGATTTCGAAACGCCCACCCACTTGGCGAACTCCGGAGCGTTGGGGTTTCATCGTATTAGGTTCAGCATCGCTTAAACCGTATCTCACAACGTCCGCCTAAAGTGCCTCTTTTTCTGCCTCTCCGGATCTCCATGTGCCTGTTCACATGGTAACAATGTGTTTTGCGAACTCTACTTTTGGACTTCTAATGCCACGCATACAATAAGAACATCGGGTATCGACACTCGGAAAGACAAACAGTGCTAGATGGCGGGAGCATCCCAGGCTTCGCGGCGGATCTTCATGAGGTTTGACTGCTTGTGCGGGAAACTGATCTCGCGTTCTTTGAAGAAGCCGACTTCTTCGCAATACTGTTTCAACCTGTGTTGGTAATTGTCAGTCTCGACTCATCCAGAAAAGAGGATAGATTCTCAACGCCACTCACTTGATGTTGTCGACCCTCGGCTCTAACATCACCGATTCTGTTCTGGCGTCTGCGAGGAAGCAGAAGTGTACCAATGCGCTCAGCCAGACCTTGACACGGTGAGGGCCTCTAAATTTCTGCTCACCAACCAGAACATGCAGCCCGCGATCATAATCCGCCACTTGATATCCCAGGTATGAGCCCAGTCTATCCTCCTTGACCCAATAGATCTCGAAGTAGCCGAAGGGCTTTCCGTCAAAGCAGCCAATCACTGGAATGGAGTGTTTGTTCGTCAATCCAGCCTTCAGAAACTCTTCCTGGTGGGAAAGAGGGCCTTGTTCGCCCCACGAGTATGCAACACGCTCATCATTCATCCACTTATGCAGAAGATCACCGTCGCTCATTTCATGGTTCAAAGTGCCAATGGTTGGGACGTGCGAATCGCTGGCACTGGCAGAAGCACGAAGCGGAGAAGCTCCCGGGGTCGGATCTGACACTGGACCGATGTGCTGCACAGGTCTTTTGGACAATGATGCAACGCGAAAAGAGAGATATTCGCCAAGGCTGGGGATGTATCTTGTGTAAAAAGTCTCGCCTTGACGAGGAGGTTTGGGACGCAAAGGATGGCGAACGTTGTCAGTGAATATGTACTGAGCTGGAGCGGGCGGGTAAAAGGTAGGAAGATGCGAAGATGACTTGAATTGGCCAGGAGGTGTCCAGAGACCATGGTTACCGCCAGTAGCAGCCACAGGGCCGGCATTGTCGACAATCGAATCGGGTCTACTACTAGGCACACCGAGAGCAGGCGAGTCTGGTCTCGAATCAAGGTGGGTATGCGAGACCAAGGCAGAGTTGACCTGCGGGTTGCTGGTGAAGAGATAGATGCGAGGGTCAAGCTGCCAGAAATGGCGTCTGGAAACAAACATGGCCGACCAACCATCCGGAGTATTGGGATCCAAAGAGGTTCCAACTGCAGAATCCTCGGTAGCGATCAAACCCATGCGCTCCAATTTTTGCATCAACTGTTTTCCGCGGAACACACCTTCGCGGTTGATGTTGATGCGCCATTCACCCTTGGGTCTTCCTGCCTCAGCGGTACCCTGAGAGGTAGAGTTGGTCATCTTTGCATCAGGCTCCGGCTGTTGAAAGTACCAGTACAAAGTAGCCCATAGCATCATAGCAATCTGTCGGGTTGGAGAGGATGCAGGGAATTGAGAAGGAGTGCGCTCATTAGGCGGGTTGGAAATACTGGATATGAACAAATGATCACTCTGTAGGGATGGCTGCCTGTAGCTGTGAACGCGGTACCTTGGTGCGCCAGGGAGTTCGGAATCAGCGCCCGGGGTGATTGGATGCTCATTGTCTTCGCTCTCAATGGTGATAGTCCAACCAGGAGGGAAAATGTTTTGGTGGTTGTGAGCATCGACCGACTTGAAATACAGACCGCCGAAGACAGGCGTGACGGACAGGTTATGGCCGTTGGGCAAATGCACAATGGCTGGTGGTGCCATGGTTGGGTTGTGTGTGTGAGTGGATCGTGGATGGTCTGCACGCGGTTGATGGATTTGATGTTGCTGACCAATGACCACCACAACGGCTTTGACTCGTGATAAGAATGCGAGATGAGAATGGAAGATGCCCGACCCTGGTCAATAAGAGTCCAAAATGGATTGCAGCAAGCAACGTGACGAATAAGCTGATGTGGAAGAAGTTCGCAAGCAACACACTACTAGATGCATCTATCAGGCGAGGTTGTTCGGCAGAAGTCACATCGAGGCAGGCGCGACTCGCACGAGTCATCTAGGTGGACGGTGACGAACGACAAGCTCGGGCCCGCACGACAACGAGACTCGGGAGTGGCTTGGGATGGACGGCGGGTGAGCCCAATGAGCGACGAATCTGCTCAAGCAAACCAACTCCGGTCGTATGTTTCCTGGCGGACAAGATTCTCGTTGCGGAATCCAACAACGGTGTTGCGCGTGCCCGTAGTCTTGCGGAGACGACCGTGAGAGTGACGCGAAGAGAAAGAGGACGGAACGTCGATTCTTCCCCAATCCCAAATTACGGTGATACGGCTTTGCTGAAACGAAGGCCCGCGGTCTTGCAAAAGCTTGTCTGTTTGATTGCCCGAGTGAACATCTTCTGTCGATAACTAGACATGATGCCTGTCGAGTGAGATCGCGACCAGACAAGATAGCGACTCCCCTCGACCGAGTCCATCACAGTAGCACCGATCCACGACGCTGCCGATCCATCGAGGATGGGCTCTTATTTTGGTCGAAACCACTCGCCAAAGCCGTCGAGCGAACGCGCCCACTCGTATACACACAGCTACACTTCGTCGTCGCCTGTATCGCAACTAGCCCCTGTCCTGCCGCCTATACCGAGCATTGCTGATGTCGCCGACGATGCACCTACAACGGGACTCGGACTCGATGGCGCCTTCAGCTTCAATCCCAGTCCACAACACTCTACGCCCTCTCCAGCATCAAACATCTCGACGCCATCGCCACTACGAGATGCTGCTGCAGCCCCCGCCGTGCGACCACGAAGTCTACTCCAGGGAAGGGCAGTGACAAGCCCAGTGGGTGCGTTGCCCAACTTTCAGCAGACAAACATGTCGCCCTCTTCCCCTTTGGCCGCTCTCTCCGTGCCCTACTCTTCGACGACCGCCCAGGCCAAACCTCGAGCTGGAAACCGTCCTCTACCCGCCGAGTCAACCGTGAATGGCGTCCCGCAGCATGCAAAGGCGTCTAAGCAGAGACCAGAATTACACTCGAACAAGTCGTCCAAGGGCAAGTTTAATCTACTCAACCCTGTCAATCTGCTTATGCGGAGGCGCTCTGCGCAGGCGGTTGAAACCCTCGAAAAGACGACATCCAAGAATTTGGCCGTACCTCCCATGGACCTTCCCGACGACTACGACCCACGTATCAGAGGCAAGGTCGTCCACGACTTCAGCGCCCCGAGGACTCGCCGTACGCCTTCATATGATCCCAGCTTAGCAGAGGCTTCACCCAAACCATCAACTGCAAATGATTCGATCAAATCACATCAAGACTCGATTGAGCGCGACCCCAAGAGGCAATCAGTCCAACATACTCCCGTCTTTGTCGAGCACATTGATAGTGCACCCGACGAGAACCGTGTTCATGCTGAAACATTGGCGAATAATGATTTCGTCGCTCGCAACTCGTGGCACCAAAGTGGAGAGTCTCTTGACATGCCTCCTTTCGGTCGCCGGAGCCAGCTCTTTGAGGAACAAAGTCATTCCGAACCTGCATCTGATTCTCCGCATTCTGCCATGAGCGCTACAAGTGGTCCTGGCTGGCAATATCATGAACCCGAACGTGTCTATTCTCCTGTGTCGCCCGAATTTGCTCCCGAGTCTTCGTCTGCACCTGAGCGCCACGAGCTCGAGTCTGATGGCTTCGATCAGCCGTCACCGTCGATTCAACAGCATCCCCAATCGTCGCCCAATCTCCTTCCAAATCCCTCCAATATCCCAAGACACATGGCCAGTACAGCTTCGCGTTTCAGCTTCCAGATTGCCAACGATTCGATAGCGGAAGAGAAGCTGTTGGAAGAAAGGCACAAGCTTCGGCAGTCGAATGTCGCTCAAGACCCTCCAACCTTTGAGCATGATGAATACGATGAAGAAGAAGAGGACACATTCGACGAGGACGCAATGTACGATCATGATGAGATGGAAGATACTTCACCAAATGGTCTTTACGGACACCCAAATTCTGGCTTGCCTGAAAGGCTTTCTGCCATGACTTTGGATTCCCATCAAGACCACATGTCGATGGCTTCTTCGAGCACTCTGTATTCAGTCACCGGCCCACAAACAACACAACCGGTTTTCCAGAACCCGCTTCGCTCGAACCCACCTCTAAACCCACTCCACCAGCATCCTCCTGGCGCCTCTCAAGACTCAATTTTGATTGAACCTCAACAACAACCGGCCAGTCCTTCTTCGGTCAACTCTTTCTATTTTGATGATGGTATGCTTGACCAACTTGACGATGTCCAAGAAGAGGAGGAACATGACGAAACCTTTGACGAAGGCAAGTTCGACGATCCATCATATCTGAAGAGGCCCAATCAACCAGCTCACCTTCACGAATCTCCCGCCACCTCGTCAAACCGTGCTTCTCCAGGAGCTCCTGTTCACAATGTTAATGGTTATCCATTCCTCATTCAAAACCCCGGAACCGGTCATTTTTCTGCTGATTCGCCTTTTTCTGAAGGCTCTTCTCAACCCGGTGATCACCAACTTGATTCACAAGAGGACGCAGCACGACACGACTCTCAACAAGGGCCACCTGGGTGTCAGAACCTTGCTGCATATCACAATGCTTTAGCAGAGGCGGCACACCGGGCTGCTGCTGATGGCAAATTTACGAGACAAAACAGCATCGCTGCCTCTGACTCTGTCTATTCTGAAGATCACGATGAGCAGGTCGAGAATAACGATTCTCGTCAAATGCAATATCCACAACAGATGTCTATGCCCATGCCCGCACCCATGCAGATGCAAATGCCGATGCAAATACCTCCTCAATCCCAGATGTCTCTTCAGTCGCAAATGCAGATGCAGCAACAGTTACAGCAACAATTTCAATTGCAACAACAGATGCAAATGCAGATGCAAATGCAAATGCAGCCTCAGATGCGTCAGAGCTACATGTCGGGCTCAAGTCATGTTTCTCGTGGCTCCTATTCAGCCTTCGACTTTGGCTTCAGCGATGGTGCAACCATCGAGGACACTTTCTCGTCTCCAGAATTTCCAAATGACGATTTTGCTTTCGACGACTCTGATCTGATCTCCGCTGCAAACTCGGAAGCACTTGCCAATGATGACGAGGGCTTTTATAGCCAGGAATTTGGATTTTATGCTAGAGCACGTCCAGGAGGCGATCCTGACACTGTTGAAGCCATCAATGGTGGCTACTTCGGTGCACCCGGCATCGAGATAGTACGACAAAAGAGTGTCAAAGAGCCAAATCTGACTCCCATTACCGAACGCAGTGAGTTCAGTACACGAAACTCATATATTGGTCCCTTCAGCCCTCTTGCCGCCGCTCTCCCTTCGCCCGGCTTCCCGCCCTCTCACATGGCAGCAGCACGCATGAGTCCTCTTGCCTGGCAACATCTACAAGAAGATGAAATGACCTTGGCCGATCTTCGAAGACTCAAGCAAGGCGC
Organism: Aureobasidium pullulans EXF-150; assembly: GCF_000721785.1. Classification (NCBI taxonomy): domain Eukaryota; kingdom Fungi; phylum Ascomycota; class Dothideomycetes; order Dothideales; family Saccotheciaceae; genus Aureobasidium; species Aureobasidium pullulans. Next base: position 284,477 of record NW_021941029.1, on the reverse strand, counting down.
ATTCGGTAGCAGCAGCAACAGTGTCAATTCGCAATCCTCGTCCTTTGGCATTCCAGCGCCCTACAGTCCCACTACTGCTGCACAAAATATGCCTGGTGGCTATTTTATGCCACGCGCTGGCTACGGCGGTGTTCCCATGGCATGGCAGCGTAGTAGTGACAGCAACTCGAACTACAACCCCTCCAATCATTCCTCCAGTCCGGCGCCCACCTCTCCTGTCCATGTGTCCATTCCCACCGGCATGAACTACAGTCAGACCCCACACTCGCCTTTACAACCACCGCATGCCTTCTTTGTCCCAGACAATGTTTCAACTCCCAAGAAGAGTTCTCCGACTCTACACGAATTGCCAGGAACACCAGTTACAGCAAAAAAGCCTTCAGCAAAGGACGTGGCCGCTGCCTCTGAACGACAGCCATATCAAGCACATTCGAGATCTGGTAGTGGTGCAGACAACATCACTTATGTTCGTGAAGAAGACTCTACAGGTGGCAAGCGTTGGGTTCTTGAAAGACGACGTACAAGCGAAGCAGGTCTACTCGAGCTTATTGGTAGAGAGGTCGTCGAGGGTGGCCGCATTTGATCCAGGTCTTGATATTTCACTTCTCTTCCTGCCACATTGATGGCATATGGTGGCCGATCTCTTTTTCTGGGTGTTGATACCATGATACTGCGTTTTAGCGATAACTTATAATATGTCCTGACCTTTTTTCGAATACCCCATGGCGGACACATCAAACTGCTTGTATAGAATGATTTTGAAATGAACATACGCTTCTAACTCGTGAACTCCACCTCATCAACATGCATTACTAAAGTCTTTCAGAGTATCAACAAACATCATAACATGTCAATCATCAAGAGTGTCACAAAGTGAGGTGTTTTGGATGCCAAGGAGCCACCACAGACACCCCACTCGTACGGTCTTTCCTCCTTCTGTCCTTTCGAATGCGGATTTCCTCTTGTTCATCTATCAACACTCATGCGAGTAAGTCTGTACTGTCTCCTGACATCTTGCATTCGGTAACAGAAGCCTCTCATGTCGTCGGAAAAAAGCCATCTGCAAGCATAGTAATGTTTACTCGTCTTCTCTAAGCGCCCAAGCTGGGCACCCATTAGCCCTGATGCAGGTGTCACAATCCTCTGCAAATCTCGGATTAGAATAGCAACCGTAAGCGCCCAGCGTATACTTGTATGCAAGCAACCAATCAAGGATAATCTCCAAAACAATGGCTTGCCGAATGTCGCGTTGGCCATGCAGACAAGCATCAATTTGGTCACTCCTGAAATGTCCAGAGCGGTTGTGGCTTTTCTCGACTTAGAGTCTCTTATGATCTACTCGCTGTCGCAGGTTGTGGTTCTATCTCCTTTTCTTGCAGCGTTCACAGCACATTTGCACTTTACATCCTCAGCGGTATGCACCAAAGAGGTGATATAGAATGAACCAACCGTATGGTGCACATCCGCCTTCTGGACAATTCTACCCGACTCGACGGCATAATGCTGAGCAGATATCAGTTCCTTCCATCGGCCAAGCACAACAGTCGCCACAAGACACGACAGGTGTGGGATCATCTTTTAGCACGCCTCTCAGTCCCATGTTCTCTCCCCTTGGAAGTGGGCACTCGACACACAGCAACTCGACAATGGGATCTAGGCCTTATAACCCTCAGCAATGGGGTCAGCCCAACGTTGTTGGAGGATCACATGTAGTTTTCTCTCCAACTCAAAGAGTTACCAGGGAAACAACCGGAATGGAAGGTGAGTAGCTTTATCTTGCAGTACACACATCACGATTTCCATCGTAGCCAGGGTATCTCCTTTTGTGCAAGTTGTGACCGAAATATAGCATCGATGCCATCTCCACCACCCCCGTATACACCCCCACCTGACAGTGCTACCCGCTTGATGCGATCGTCACATACCATGGGGTTCATACCTTCTCCCATCTCCATCGAACCATTATCGTCAAGCACGATAAGCCTACGTTCAACTCCGCCAAACGGGCCGACAGCACACTTTCCACCACCTCCAAACTCACATGCCCGTGATCGATCGAGTTCAGGGACAGGTAGAGCTAGATTCAGTATCTCTGGACTTGCCGCTCGTGTCAAGCGTTCCGACAGCTCTGATCAGATATCTACTTTGAATACCCAACACACTCAAACAATCCCCATCTCAGCGCGTACTGTCTCACGACCACCAGCTTCCCGTCGTGCTGCATCAACAGGTGCACTGCAAACACATACCGCCCATCAGGTTCCAAACGGTAGAGTCTCGCCCGAGTCATCACACTGGGAGCCTGGAATGCCATTGCCTCCCCCTCCACCAGGCCCACCACCTCCTGACAACAGATCTCAGAGTCTGAATCGTTATTCGAGACGAGCTCCCGAGACACGAGCTGCTCCCTTGAGTGTGGTCCCACCTCCACCGCCACCTCCAACGAGAAGGAGGCATGAGAACACACTCGGTATGATTCCGCCAACACCTTCTGACTGGCATCCTGACATGGACAACGAATCATCTGGCTTCATGGAGTTGCGTATTGACACTGGAATAAATGTTCATGAGGTCAAAAGTAGTCGAAGCAACACTCAAATAACCAGAGACATGACGACTGACAGCATACGTGAGAGAAGATCGCGAAGTCGAGCTAAGATGGAAGGTTGTGAATTCGAACACGATCATCAAACGAGTGCTCAAGAAAGGATTCAGAGCACTGTGTCCGAATTGTCGAAACCGACCAATCTTACCCTTGTGACTGCAGACAGTCTACTGCAGAGGAGACGTACCACAGTTGCCGAGGCCTCTTCGTCTCAATCGAGTCCGGCTCAAGCTTCTTCCCCCGAATACACTCGACGACAGAGACAGGGACGCAATAATTTGACGGTTCTGACGCCCCCATACACGCCTTCAATCGCTACTCCTTTGCAAAAAGGAACGTCACATGGTGCATCCGGTACTCATGAGCACGCATCAACCCAACCGGACTTCTCGCGATTGCCAAACGATGAACCCTACAAAGTGAGCAGCACCGTTGCCTCGAATACCAATGAGCTCTCCGCATTCACACAGTCAAGCTTGGAACGCTATCAAGTATTTGTTCATCAAGAAGCCACGGCCGAAAATGACAGGGAACGACTGGAACTCTTTGCTAGCTTTATGGTTCAAGAATCCAGAATCAGAAGAGGACGCTACTCCGAGGCTTTCAACACCATGGCTGGGGATATTATGGAACTGACTCGTGACATGTGGAGGCCTCTGGCTTTTTCGAATGAGCAGGACATCAATCCAACCAACAATCGTGATGCAAGTCCAGAAAGCGCAAACATCATGATTGATCTGGATGATAGCTTCCACACCTCTATCGCCTCAACTGCCGAGTTTACACCCACTACCGATACAGAGTCTTTGGCTGATGAGAGTCGTGATGCGGTGGAAAGAAGACCTGCCAATCCCTGGGGCGACAAGTTCCAGCCCTGTCTCTCACCAATCCCCAGCATGGCCGTCAGTACTGTCCCGGATGAGGAAAGTTCAAGAGGAAGGTCTGCCAGTCGATGGTGGGAAGAGAGTGTAGACGGCTCTATTGGAAATGGTGGACGTAGAGTTGAAAGGACCAGGCAAGAGTCGAAATACATGAGCCTGCATCCTCAAGAGTTGTATATCGCTGCACAGCCTTCACCAAATCAGGATACGCCAACGCCTAGTACCAGCAAGCAGACATTTCAGTATGGTCCAGACGAATACCCTTCAGAAAAGATCGGCTGGCATGAAGAGGAAAACGTGTTTACACCATCCAACCCACCCTCAGCAGCTTTGTTGTCACCTCGCAACAAAGCACCGGTAGGCCGTCCAGCAGGCAGTTCGGCTCTAGACGTCACAAGACTCGTCACGCTCCCGCCACCATATCCACGACACTACCCCGCTGTCAACAACAGCCATCCTGCTTTGAGTATACTCAGAGCAAACCATCGTTCTGTGGCAAATTTGTCGAGTATACGCGAACTCATTCAATCTCACGAATCCACTGAGGCAAGCCGCCGTCAAGCATGGAGGACTTCAGCTGGTGAGAGACTCCGCCACTTCCGTTCACAGACACAATCTTCCATCAATACAGGAAAGATATCCTACAATGATGCCACCCAAGCTGAATTGACATTTCGTCGATCCGAAGCTGCGAACGTGCTACAACAAGCTGAGACACAGTGCCAGGATTTTCGACAACGAGTCTATGAGCCTGTACATCGGATGCTTTCTGAGCATTCGCGAAGTTGTGATGAATGTATTGAACAGCTTATCAAAGCCCTAGATGCAGAGGCTGAATGCAATCAAAACTTGCTCGCTCAAACCGAGGGAGACGAAAGGCCTGAACTCGTCGAACAGCTGACGCTCTTGAAGTGGCTTTTCGAAAGTAAGGAGCACATCCACAAGGAGCGATTCGATATTGATACTGCTCTGATGGCAAGGGAATCTGCGGCCATCTTGACTAGCTATCAGCAAAATGGAAATGAAGTGCAGATACGCCAAGTCGAAAGACACTTTGAGTCTGAACGCCAAAGACGACAGCTTGAATATGCACAAGAGACAAATAAGAGGTTTGATCATCTGCGTAAGACCGTGGAACGTCATATCTCCAGAGGTGTAGAGATTCAACTATCGGCATTCTGGGACATAGCTCCAGGTCTGGTTGAGGTTGTGCACAGGGTGCCGGACGACTTGCGAAGGTTCGAGATGGCAATCCCTGCAAACGAGCTTGCAGAAAATGTCTCATACCAGGACTTTCCTCTGCAGTACATGTACACTATCTTGGTACACGCCAAGAAGTCGGCATACCAATTCATCGAAGCACAAACGAACCTGCTGTGTCTTTTGCATGAGGTACATACCGCGACGGAATCGGCTTCATTGCGGTTGCGAGAAATCGAGCGTAACATGGCAGGCGAGAACGCAGCTCTTGTACAAGCAGAGATGGCGCATCTCAAGAAGCAGAGAGAGTTGGAGCTGACTCATGATCTGCAAGGAAAAGTGCACGAGGTGGAGGAGCAGTGGAGAGAAGCTTTGGGAATGTCGATCGAGGATTGCATTGAGAGGGTCCGAACGTGGCTGCAGAATACTGGCGGGTGGGAGGAGAGTTTGGAAGTCTAGGACGCAATCAACGGGCAGGCGGTGTTGTGATTAGAGTAAGCGAATTTTATCAATTAATCAAGTATGATTGGATGGGCTTGTTTGTGCCTCGCTGGAGTTTGACAGCCAAACATACAAACGTGTGATTTCTCGAATGTGTTTGCTGACAGGTCGTCACTTCTTTGAGGATATTCAGACAAACAAGACCGCATGCGGAAACAAACATTCGTCCGTGTCTGCGTGGACGTGAGGAAAGAAAGAGTGAAGTGGTCCCGATAAAGAAGGAGGCTATCACATGACAGGCCGGGTGTTGCCGAGCGGTCGCTCATTTGGCAGGTGTGGGAAGCTTGTCAAAATCTCTTTGAAGAAGTTCTCTTTCACCGCACGCATCCATCATCTCCCACTCCAAACCCCTCGTGCTCTCGCACTTCCTTTCATAAAGACTCGTTCACTGGTACCAAAAAAATTTGAAAAATCCAAAAAAGCCCATATCGCGCCTTCTCAGCGTCTAGTTGCGAAGGTTCATCAATCACACACGAGTCTATCGAAAGGAATCTTTTTTCGTCTCTCTCAGAAAAAGGTGCGCATACACTGTCTCTGCCTCTGCGCGAGACCTATCTCGACCGTCGGATCTTCACGCCTACGCCCATCCCTCTTCAGTCGCTGCGAAAGTCGCATGCCCGAGCACAACCTTCAGTCGCGTATCAACAAGTCATTCGCAGACAAGCGACTTCCGCATCTGAAGACGCTCTTGCAACTTTCACATCGACTTACACTCTTTCCTGCTTTCTACCCTCTGACATCGCGCATCCGACCCCGCGACGAAGATTTCGTCAAATCAAAAACACCGTGTGGAGAAGCAGCGCTGACGTACATCTTGCAGAAAATCTAAAAGTCATACAACATGTCTGACGTTCAAGCTACCTCCCCTACCGGTGCCGCTGCGCAGCCCGCCTCTCCTTCTGCCGATGTCAACGGTGCCAACGCCCCCAGCGATGTCGCCGCTCCCCAGCAGGCCCACCAGAACCAGGCCTCCAACTCGGCTTCCCTCTACGTTGGTGAGCTCGACCCCTCCGTCACCGAAGCCATGCTCTTCGAGCTCTTCTCCTCCATCGGCCAGGTCGCTTCCATCCGTGTCTGCCGTGACGCTGTCACCCGCCGTTCGCTCGGTTACGCCTACGTCAACTACAACAGCAGCGACGATGGTGAGCGTGCTCTCGAGGAGCTGAACTACACTCTCATCAAGGGCAAGCCTTGCCGTATCATGTGGTCTCAGCGTGACCCCGCCCTCCGCAAGACTGGTCAGGGCAACGTCTTCATCAAGAACCTCGATGTCGCCATTGACAACAAGGCTCTCCACGACACTTTCGCCGCCTTTGGCAACATCCTTTCCTGCAAGGTCGCCCAGGATGAGCACGGCAACTCCAAGGGTTACGGTTTCGTCCACTACGAGACTGCCGAGGCCGCCAACGCTGCTATCAAGAGCGTCAACGGCATGCTTTTGAACGAGAAGAAGGTCTTCGTCGGCCACCACATCCCCAAGAAGGACCGCATGAGCAAGTTCGAGGAGATGAAGGCCAACTTCACCAACGTCTATGTCAAGAACATCGACACCGGCGTCACCGACGACGAGTTCCGCGTCCTGTTCGAGAAGTACGGAGATATCACCTCCGCTTCGCTCGCTCACGACAACGAGGGCAAGAGCCGTGGCTTCGGTTTCGTTAACTTCGCCAGACACGAGGATGCCTCCAAGGCCGTTGATGAGCTCCACGAGTCAGACTTCCACGGTCAGAAGCTGTACGTCGGCCGCGCCCAAAAGAAGCACGAGCGCGAGGAGGAGCTCCGCCGCCAGTACGAGGCCGCTCGTCAGGAGAAGGTCAACAAGTACCAGGGCGTCAACCTCTACGTCAAGAACCTTGCCGACGACATTGACGACGAGGAGCTCCGTAAGATCTTCGAGCCCTTCGGTTCCATCACCTCCGCCAAGGTCATGCGTGACACCCAGCCCGCTAAGGACGAGGCCAAGGAGGGTGAGGAGACCAAGGAGGAGTCTACCGAGGAGGAGGAGAAGAAGGAGGAGCAGCCCGTTGAGGCCGAGAAGAAGGAGGAGGAGCAGGAGGAGGGTGTCGACTCCGTCACCAAGGACCTCGAGAAGGTCAAGATTGGCGGCGAGCTCAAGATCCTCGGCAAGAGCAAGGGCTTCGGCTTCGTTTGCTTCAGCAACCCCGACGAGGCCACCAAGGCTGTCACCGAGCTCAACCAGAAGATGGTGCATAACAAGCCCCTCTACGTTGCCCTCGCCCAGCGCAAGGACGTCCGCAAGAGCCAGCTTGAGGCCAGCATCCAGGCCCGCAACCAGGTCCGCATGCAGCAGCAGGCCGCCGCCGCTGGTGGCATCCCCCCTCAGTTCATGCAGCCTCAGATGTTCTTCGGCCCTAACGGCCAGCCTATCATGCCCGCCCGTGGTCAGATGCCCTTCATCCAGGGTATGCCTCAGGGCCAGCGTGGTGGCTTCCCTCAGCAGGGTGGTCGCGGTGGTCCCAACGGCCAGCCCCCCATGGGTTACCCCGTTCCTCCCATGCAGGGCTTCCCTCCTGGTGCCTACGGCAACCCTGCCTTTGCTAACCAGATGATGATGGGTGGTCGCGGTGCCGGCCGTGGTGGTCCCATGCCCATGATGCCTGGTATGCCCCCTAACATGATGGGCGGCCCCAACATGGGTGGTCGTGGCCAGCAGTTCGGCCGTGGTGGTCCTCGCCAGATGGGTGGCTTCCCTCAGCAGCGTCCTCAGGCTCCTTCCGCCTCTCCCGCTCTTGACGTCAACGCTCTCAACGCTGCACCTCCTGCCCAGCAGAAGCAGATGCTCGGTGAGGCCCTCTACCCCAAGATTCACGAGCAGCAGCCCGAGCTTGCCGGCAAGATCACCGGTATGCTCCTCGAGATGGACAACGCTGAGCTCCTCGACCTGACCACCGACGACGCTGCTCTCCGCAACAAGGTTGACGAGGCCATGCGTGTCTACAACGACTACCTCAAGTCTCAGGGTGGTGATGACGCTGCTCCTGCCCCCAACGGCTCTGAGAACGTCGCTCCTGCTGCCGAGGCCGCCACTGAGGAGAAGGCTTAAGCGATTAACTTCGACTTACACGAACCCGCCTTTCTTTTTCAAAAAGTTTTCATGACACGCGCTGCATTCGATTTGGGCGCCCGGCGTCTTGATCATTCAGCTTCTTTCACCCCGGATACCCCACCTTAATGAAACGACTTTTTACTCTTTGTGACCATCATTATTTCCCCTCCCATCCACTGTGCATGAGAATCTTTATACACTCTATCGTTGCTCTACGGTTATCCTACACCAAGCTTTGTGCGTTATGGCTGCTCTCGATTATGGTCACTACCGATCGCAATGGTTCACGGCTGAACGAGTATGTCAGGCCTGCGCAAAAGAGCATCGACTACTTGAAACTCAGACTGAAACAGAAAGACGCGGCAACGCCAATGGTACGAATTTCTTTATTTGCTCGAGGAAGGTCCATATCTTCAGTGCGGACATGAATTGATGGGCTGATTTTTGGGGGTTATCTTTTTTTATTCTCTTTTCTTCTGGCGATCGGCGGAAAAAAGAGAGGGGTTAAAATCAAGGGCAGGTTTCTCTCTGATCACAGCGGAACGGCGCACATGGATATCTTTTATAGTCGTCAATCACACCGTGTTTATTATCATTTTATCCCGTGCTGTGCCTTGCTAATCTCTTCTTCTTGTATTTATTATGCGTAATATCTGATTGAAACATCTATTCCCTTGGTTGGTCTCGAAACACAACCTTCTAAGGGTGCTGCTGCTGTGTTGGAAATGATGTCAAACTTGTACCAGTTCTTTGTGTTTTGAGATTGAATTATATCACAAACCAATCGATCGGTTATAATATAGACACGACTGGACCAGACCTGATAAATTACATCTCAGAACGTTCGAAATAATATTACAGATGATTTAAGTACATCGAAGCAAAGAAAACTGCCATCGTCGTGTAGCGATGTCGTTGTCACTCTCTGGAATGATTGTCAAGGGTATCACCCTGTTCATGCAGCTCATCCCGCCACGATGACCAACCACCTCAACGACCTAAACAACTCTTGATGAATACAGCACTGTAGCTCTAAAATCCATCTTAGACAAATCATGATGCAATCAGTAGTCAATCTCATCGGTGAAGTGACACTGAAAAATGCCAACAACATAATAGAGTTTTGCAAGTTCAACACGTTTCCCCAAACCAACAATGACGAAGTCGACTCCACGAGAAATAGCGGGGCATGCATGTGTGGAGGAGTGAGGAGGGTTCAACAACATCTCTCACCAACTTGTCCCTTGAACTCCAAAACTTGTGTATAACTTCAGGATGTGTGAAAAGAGCAGTATCAACAAGCAGCGTTGGTGGAAGGAGGCAATTGTCTATCAGGTATGTTGTACGAGATCGGATGTTGGAGGCAAAATATAGCTGATGTTGGACAGGTGTACCCTGCTTCGTTCCTCGATTCGGGAGCGGGCAACAAGCCTGGTTGGGGTGATATTCCTGGTATCACGTCGAAACTTGATTACCTCAAGCATCTGGGTGTCGATGTGCTATGGCTTTCGCCTAGTGAGTTGTCATCATGGTTATTGAGTGTGCACGTTCATTGACGACATGCAGTTTACAAGAGCCCCCAGGCTGATATGGGATATGATATCGTGTGTTGAATCCGATCATCGGTGTACTGGAAATGGACTAACTTTTCGTAGGCCGACTACAAAGACATTGACCCCGTATACGGTAGTCTTGAGGATGTCGACCACTTGATCAGCGAGCTCAAGAAGAGAGATATGAGATTGATGATGGATCTTGTTGTCAACCATACCTCAGACCAGCACGCCTGGTTCTTGGACTCTCGCTCTTCGAAGCAAGCTAGCAAGCGCGACTGGTACATCTGGAAGCCTGCCAAGTATGACAAAGATGGCAACCGCCAACCACCCAACAACTGGTCCATGATTCTTGGCGAGGAGAACAGCGCCTGGACTTACGACGAAAAGACTGACGAGTACTATCTCTCTCTTTTCACCGCTGAACAGCCAGATCTGAATTGGGAGAACCCTGACGTTCGTGAAGCAGTTCACGATGTGCTGCGCTTCTGGCTGGACCGTGGATGCTCAGGCTTCCGCATGGATGTCATCAACCACATTTCCAAAGTTCAGACCTTCCCCGACGCAGATGTCATTGCCCCTGATCACAAGTATCAGCCTGGTTTCAAGTACTACTGCAATGGACCTCGCTTGCACGAGTGGCTCAAAACTATGAGAGCAGAGGTTCTCGACAAGTACGACACCATCACTGTTGGCGAGATGCCTTTCGTCAGAGATGAGAGTGAGATTCTCAAGATTGTCCGCGAGGATGAGAAGGAGTTGAACATGATCTTCATCTTCGAGCAGGTCGATATTGACAATGAACCTGGCAAATACAGAATGACTCTGCGCGACTGGGACGCCGATGAGATTCGCAAGATCTTCAGTCACTGGCAGCGTCTGATGATTGACAAGGACGGATGGAACAGTTTGTTTGTTGAGAACCACGACAACCCTCGTTCCGTGTCGAGGTACTGCAACGACAGCGATGAATTCCGTGAGTTGAGTGCCAAGCTACTCTGTCTCATGATGACCACACTTGCTGGTACGCTTTACGTGTATCAAGGCCAAGAGCTTGGTATGCGTAATGTACCACCAGAGTGGTCGGCTGAGGAGTACAAGGACGTCGAATCCATCAACTACTGGAAGAAGATGAACAACATGTATCCCAACGACAAGGAGAAGATCGACTTTGCACACCATTTGCTGCAAAGAAAGGCTCGTGATCATTCACGTACACCTGTGCAGTGGACCGCCGAAGCTCACGCCGGCTTCTGCAAGGAGGACGTAACACCTTGGATGCGTGTCAACGACGACTACAAGACGGTCAATGCCGAGGCACAGCGCAACCAGAACGATCCCGACAAGCTTTCTGTGTTGCAATTCTGGAAGCGCGGTCTCGCCAACAGGAAGGAACACAAGGACGTTTTCGTCTATGGCGACTTCCAAGTTCTCGACGAGAATGACAAGAAGGTGTTTGCGTACAAGAGAGCAAGCGAGACCGAGGCGTTCGTTCTTGCCTTGAACTTCTCCAAGGATGAAGTCAAGTGGGAGATTCCTGAGGCTGCCAAGGTGAAGAAGTGGGTTGCTGGAAACTACACTGCAGGCCAGCCAGACAAGCCCACGAGCGGCACCATCACACTTAAGCCGTATGAGGGCTTGTTGGCCACTTCAGAGATCTAGGATATTCGTAAAATGTAGATAGATTGCACAGAAACAATGATACAGATGAACAAGTCAAGCAGTGTACTCTAAAGTTGCCAAGAAATAGTGAAGATGGTCCGAGCGGCGAGTCATCGGCTTCGGGAGTTTGACGTCGCAGGCAGGTCGAAAGGTCGGTAGGTCAGCAACTGCAGCCATTGTGCAATCAACAAGAACACACATCACCCGTCACCATGCCTCTGATACGACCAACCGTCTTCTCCAGCCGCGCCATCCAGTCGGCCGTCGCCTCGACCCCTCGATCCATCGTCGCGCGCCGAGCTCTTTCCACCACACAACAACTGCGCGGCGGCGCCTCACACGACGACCACTTCGACCCCCCGGGCGGTGTCCTCTTCGGCGTCAAGCCCGGCGAGAAGTACCAAGAGGAGGGCTGGGAGAGAATCTTCTACTGGGGCTTCTTTGGCAGCATGGCCTTCGGCATCATCGGCTACGCATACAAGCCCGACACCAGGTTGGTAGCGTCCTTACACCTGGGAAAAAGACTGTGAAGCTGACGGCATACTTCTAGCATTCAAACATGGGCTCTTGAGGAGGCCAGGAGAAGACTCGAGGCCGAGGGCATCCTTGCCGACCCCGAGGACGAGTAAACGCACACAACCCCACCCACCCGCATCAGGACCAACCCCCTCTTCCATACCGAATACGCTGCAATGCAAGACATACCACAACAAACCTCTTTCGAAACCATGAATTTCCAAAAAATGGCGGGCCGCTCTCTCTCGACGACGCAGCCGGTCTGTACATAACAACACACCAGGGGAATTGCTTGCAACCGATAGACATTTTTGACTACTTTTTTTCCCTTTCTGCTGCTGCAACACCATCGGTACTTAACTCTCTAAACCTCGTTTCATAAGATATCCAAACAAGGACGTTTCAATTTCTTTCCTTTCGCATCTAGATTTGTGCCATTGCTTTTCTGAGACTATTCACGTTTAGGGAACAAAACACACACCAACGAGTTCTTCTTTATATGTGATTGAAAGCGACCTTTTGAGAATCACTTACCTTGCGACAAGTAGTGTTGACATACAAGCAGAAGCTATCCATCATCCTTCTGCAAATCCAGACTTCTCGGTGTCCGAACAACCACTTTCAGCAAAAATGGTAACCACATTATACACGCACCCTCCAGACATTCAATATAGGATCTTTGAGCAAACCTTCACCGACCTCATGAAAACTCTGTCGCACCTACTCTCCTCGGTCTCGGGAAGCACTCGACAAGAATGCCTGCCATATCTACTGCTATGCATGCGTTTCCGCTCTATATGCTATTACAGCGAACGCTATGATAGGGATGAATGGCGGCTAGCGCTGAATTCCAGCAAAGAACAGCCCTGCAGAGGAGTTGCAATTGTACGAGCAACGTGATACGTTCGAAACACGTCTTAAGATAATTGTTTGAGAGACATATTGATCTTCCTCTCCGCTCGAGCGACCAATAGCAATTAGAAAGGTAGTGATGCACGATTGCACCAATTTGGGTCTGGAGGGAAGCCTATATATCTGAATTGTCTGCTTAGATGCGAGTCTATACTCAATCAACACCGTTCCACCACGCTTAGGTTCTACACAACTATCTAAACCTAACCTGCTAGCAACTAAGTGAGGTATCACCAGATGAGATATGAGACACGAGATCGATGCACTTTCTCCAACAAATTCTTGGAGACACCATAATGTGACTGCCAGCACACACCAGAGCAGACAATACCAATGCCATCAGGACCCGATGTTCTACCGATGTCTGACTGAGAAAGTAAGTCACCAAAACGCCCTTTCCATCAAACCTTGGTGAACATTCATTTGGAAAGTACGACCGTTCATCGATATAGAAGTGTTTTCGTACCACGTCCCAAGAATGAGGTTGTATGTAAGTGCTGGTCGCTGGAGAATCTCTCGGGATACAAACCTCCGAAGGATGCAGTGCGAGTCAGCCTTGCGCAGATTAGACGCCGACCACTTGAAGTGAACGCCGATGAGAGCCTCAATAGCACAACGCTTCGCCATGACACCTGCAAATAATTTGCGGCCGTTTGTGCGTTGTGTGACAGTGCGACAACAATCAGGAACACTCTATCATTGATACGAGCCCCAGAAAGCTCAAGCCTTGCCAAACATGGACAACCCTGCTCGACCCTCTCCTTTAGCCTGCACGTCTTGTAGACAGAAGCATCTCAAGTGCGACGCCAGCGTCCCTGCTTGTACGCGGTGTATTACCGCAGGGCTACCATGCAATTATACGCCATCAAGGCGTGGGTACCGTGGAGCGAAACGGCCACGCGAAAATGACAGCCAGCCTGCAGCAGCCGAGTACCACCCGGTATATATCAGCCATGGCACGAGCGTAACCACCTTGCCCACTCAGAACCCTACCTGGACTTCGCCTACAGCTCCTAGCCTTACGGGCTCAAGCGTCCAGGGTGGCTCGAGCAATGGCCCTGGTAACACATATGGCTCGACGCCTGCAATGTCGCCAAATCAGCAGCAGCTGTACCCAACATCATTTCACTCCTCACCTAGCAGTGAGCTTGTAGATGAAGATGAGCTGGTAAATCTCTTCTACTCCAATTTCTTCTCTGCTCACCCGATTCTGGTGCCTGGAAGCCTTTATTATGTCCATCCATATCCGGAATACCTCCGACAAGTGGTGCGCTTGATCGGAAGTCACTATTCCTCATCAGTATCCAGCGACTCCCTGCGAGCAAGTATCGATCTTACTGGCCATGGAAATGCTGAACAAAAGGAATCCTCCATGGTACAGGCTCGGCTGTTGTTTGCAATCGCACTTCATGCGCGTGGTGAGGCCATGGAGGCTGCAGACATGATGCACGCGGCCGTCAGTCTGGCCATCGAGATTGGCATGAACTTGAGAAATTTTGCAACAGCACATGGCCAAGGCAATCTTGTTCAAGAGGAAAGTCTTCGAAGAACTTGGTGGGAGCTCTATGTCATGGACGGCTACATGGCTGCTCTCCACAAGCGTCCCTCATTCAAGAGCAACACCGTCCATTCAGGAGTCTTATTGCCATGCGAAGAAGTGATCTATGCGAGCTTAGGCTGCTTACCGCAACCATCCTCTCTTGAACAGTTCGATATGCGACTCTTTGCAGATGAAGAGATTCAATTCTCTTCATTTGCTTATCGTATCGAAGCTGCCAGAATTCTCGCAAGAGTATTGTCTGTTGCTGGAACTCAGTACGAAGATCAGGTCCAGGTGGTCGATAATGCTTTGGCTGGCTGGATACACGGCCTGCCGCAGATCAAGGCAGATGTTGTCAACAGCTATAACGTGGTCGATGAGATGCTTTTCCAAGGGCACATGATCATCCAATGCGCTACGATATACCTGCATCTTCCACGAAGCGATCTGCTCAACACACTTCCGGTGACAGCCAATATTGTATGCGCAGAGAGAGGCAGACACATGTCCCCTGCGTCGACCCAGCATATGCACTCTGTCAAAGCCACCAACGCGTCAAAAGAGCTCGCGAACCTGGCCGCTGTCCGTGTTCCGGTTCAAAAGCATACTCCTTTCTTCGTTTGTGGATTGGTCCTTGGCGCAATCGTCCAGCTGTCAGCTTGCAGCGCGAATGCTGGTAGTGAACAACATCGCGATCGAGTAACCTTGATCATCGGGCTGCTAAAGTCTTTGAGCCGCAATTGGGCGATATCCGGTCAGGTTCTGGTCCAAGTCAAGAAAGTGGCATCAGAAGTGTTGCAAACAAGCAATCTCTCGTCACCTAGTGCCAACCGGCAAGACAACACAGCATACGACAGTGGCATAAGTATAGGAAACAGTCCCAGCAATACTTCATGGCTCTCCATGCTGAACATGGTCGAGAACCAGGAATTTCATGGTCTCATGCACCTCGAATCCATCTACCCAGGCTCGGTCTAGCTCGCATGCATAATCTCACGCACAACCCCTTTTTATGCACCCAATACACCGGGTCCCAGGAGATCTACCCCAAGATCAGGCAGTTTTAGGCGATCCGCATACTCACTGCTGCAGCCAATCCAGCACTAAAAAATATTGGACGGCGACCTAAAGTCACCACATCAATCACTGGCAAGAAAAAGGTACCAATGCGACCAAGACGTTTTGGCTATCAGCATGCACCATGCACATACCCCTTGACAGGACATTTGATGATTGCCTCAAAGGTCCCTGCTTTAAGCCATTGGGTCCCGCTCCTCAATTTCTCTTTCCCTTCAGCTCCACACCGTTTGCTGTCAAGTTCATCATGTGCATGCGTGCTGATTGTCCCAAGTGCAGTGAGTTGAATTGGTCTACGACGTTTTTGGTCATTGCATTGCTAACGTCTCTTTGTAGAGAAGGTCTCCTGGTGGGGTTGTGGGAGACACATACCTGCTACCATGGATAAGGTCCCTAGAGATCAGAGATGCACCTGTGGGCCGCCACTGGAGATTGATGGCAAGATGTATCCTCCAAAGCCTCCAGGCTTGTTTACCGACTGCTCTGTGTCATGATCACACCAAATCCATCACGACTACACGGCCTGACAGGAAATACTCTCATTCTCATTCTCGTTTCCTCTGTACATTTGCTCTCACCAATTAACTTCTAATACTGGTCTGGATGTATCAACTTTGTTCATGCGATTAATTTACTACTGTTAAACTCTTTCTTCTGTACAAGAGAGGAAGAAAAGGAAGGAAACCTGGGTATCATTGTATAAAGACCGAGAACCGCCCAACACCAAGAAGACGATCGCAACATCTTTGACTTTCGACAAATTCATCTCAAAGCAGCAGTCAAGATACCGGCGGCAAACATGCTACCGACCGAGATCAGACTGGCCCAAGAGAAAGTCGCAAGGCCGCTGATACCATGGCCAGATGTGCATCCTCCTGCCAGCCTTGATCCAAACGCCATTACTGCACCACCAACAACTGCAACAGCTGGAGATACTAGATTCGACGATGCTTGTGCGGCGGCAGCAGGGAGCAAGAAGCGGGCGAGCAATGCGCTTGCGGACATGATGCCACAATCAAACATGACCGAGGCAGTGATTGGTCCTTTAGATGCATCACCAGAGAGCGCGTTGCGCAACCATCGACCGACATCTTCAAAGGCGCCAGAAGTGCCGACAGTGTGGCGAGTGAGTGCGATGGCACAAGCTTGAGCGGTGCCGATAAGAAGACCTCCGATGACAGGTGACACGAGACCTTGCTTTCCCGGACCCTCGAATCCAGAAAGCAGCTGCAGCATGCCGAAGCACAAAATTTCCCACATGGCGAGAACGAGCCAAGGGCTTACACCCATACTCTTTGGGATTGTCAACTCTGCTGTCGACTTACTATTGCTTCTGCCTTGACGTAGCTTTGCGATGCTAGGTTGCGCGGAGACGAAGAGCAGGCCGCCCAAGATGCCGCCGCCGAGCACAAAGATTCCGCTAGGAAGGCCTGCGCCAGCTTGGACGAAGACGGTGCCAGGACAGGCTCCAGTCAATGCCATGCCAACTCCAATCATCGCGCCACCGAGAATGTTGCCGTCGTAGGGGAAGTAGCCAACGGATTGGGGTGTGCGAGGTTTCATGGCCGAGAATCCTGTAGAGTCGGCCAGGTGTACGACTAGTCTATAGCGGATCGTCAGTCTGTGGTCTTGTAGATCAAAAGTGGAAGCTATCGGCAGGGTGATTCAGGATGCTCAAGAGTTCTTCATGGTAGTTGTGTATATTCAATAACATCTCATCTGGTTCCGTTCCATGCCTTCGGTGCTGTACTTACGCGCTTGTAGCACTTGCACCGAGCATCGCCTTTGCCATGGTGAAATCTTCAAGTCTCATCTGCGCAACAATTGTACTCGGCGCGAATACTCCTGCCGCAAAGAGGGCGCTGCCGAATAGTGTGCCGGCTGCATACTCTGAAACCAGTGATGACATTGTGTTGATGTTTCGAAAGTTTTGCGGAGGCTTGATGGGTTGTCGCAGATTGTTGAAAGAAAGCAGCCACGTGCGGGAAGTCTTTAACAAAGAGAATGCGCAAATGATGTTTTGGTGTGATGGTGAAAGAGGTGTAGAGAAGGGGCGATTCGAATATTTATCCTTCTTCACTCGTTCAATCTTCTGGTCGACAACGGTTTTCGTGGGGATAGAGTTCGAGATGGAGGCCGAGAAGATGTGTTCACCGTGTTTCTGGTCGGCGACATTCACAGAGTACGAGTACGATAGCAGTTCCCAAGAAAGCAGATTGGAGACTCGAGAGAGAGGGAAATCTAGTGCCCATAAAGCGGCTGGTCTCGATACCCAAGATTGTAATTTACCTAGCATTCGGTGTACAAGGCGCCGCAAATTCGCTTACGGGAGAGACCAACAGATCCTAGTCTCCCCCCTTTTGCTGCGGTATACTGCATAGAACATATGAGCCTGTTGCATGTTATAGTGTCACAACGATGTCGTTGTTGGTCATGTTAAACGCCTTGCCTATTGCCTTCTCTCAAAGGGGAGTGGACAGATCGGTCAAGGCTCGAGGCAAGCACGGTTCATCGTCGCCAAGGCCGAGATCCCCGAGAGGGTTCCGGAACTTGACGAGCCGGGACGATGAACTTGACTTCTTCTTCTCAGCAAAAGCTGGCACATGAAGTCAAAAGGCATGCATGTGACGGTATGAAGGTCGTTGAGGTGCAGGAAAGACAATGCATGTACAAGCATTAGATGCGGCATGCCCGGTAGAGACTGACAAGATTGAGACAACGCTTTCAGGCTGATCATCGTGTGAAACCGGCATACCAAGCCTCTTTCAGCGGCTACTTTGACAAGATTGGCCTTCGAGTGTTTCGCTGCTTTCCGAATTGGCGATTGCTCGATGTGCCATGAAGATAGCAAGCTATACAGGTCGTCGCTGCTTTGTATTATCAGCGTCAGAAGAAACGGTTGCAGACACAAAGAAACACCATGTTTCTGGAAGGAAAGAACGACGGGTAGGCCGCTGACTGCAGCCACGTGCAACGCGATGATTGATACGGGATGGCACCTTTTGCCCAAAACCTGCTGCATCCCTTGAGTCACTCTGGCTTAATGCCGGCCGGTATCACCGAGAAGGATTGCGACTTCCCAACCTCCCCTTGCTTTTAAATAAACACTCGTGACTGCATCACGTATCCATCTTACCACCTTTTGGATTTTGCAGCTAAAATGACTACGCCGTCTCCTTCATTGGCTCAGGCCATTACCAAGAAACAGCCCGAGGGTATTGACCTCTATGCTCGTTTCGCTCTTGCCGGTGCTTTGGGTTGCTCCATCACACATGGTGGCTTCACTCCCGTCGATGTGTATGCTATTTGTTTATGCTAGATTCTACAGCGACTCACATGGAACAGTGTCAAGACCAAGATTCAACTCGACCCTGCCACATACAACAGAGGCACCATTGCTACCTTCCGCCAAGTGATCGCTAATGAAGGTGCTGGTGCTCTTTTGACCGGCGCAGGCGCGACCTTCTCTGGTTACTTTGTCCAAGGAGCCTTCAAGTTCGGAGGTTACGAGTTCTTCAAGAAGCAGTCCATTGATTACCTCGGTCTTGAAAAGGCTAGAGCTAACCGTGGTCTGGTCTACGCCTTCTCCGCCGCCAGTGCCGAGTTCTTCGCTTCCGTTGCTCTGTGTCCTTTGGAAGCTACTCGCATCCGTCTCGTCTCTACTCCTGGATTTGCCAATGGCCTGATCGGTGGTTTCTCGAAAATCGCAAAGACCGAGGGCCTCGGTGGTTTCTACTCAGGTTTCGGTCCCATCCTCTTCAAGCAGTAAGTCCTCGCAATAAAACGAATGTGTATACAAGAGTATGGAAATTGCACCAAAATCGAGCTCTCAGCCTGGCGAGGCGCCTCACTTGCCAGCGGTCAAGAGGCACGATGTTTTGACGTGCATGGATCTGTTGAAGAGATCACGCAGAAGTACCGCTTTCACTGGACATGTACTTGATCATCAAAACATCCTGCCTTCCAAAGCTAGCCTGAATCTTGAGAGGGGAGCTCGGTGCCGACGCAATTGTTCTGCATCTATGTCTGCGCCGATGGATTATGAAACTGACATGTATGTGCAGAGTCCCCTACACCGTCACCAAATTCCTCGCCTTCGAAAAGTTCTCCGAAGCCATCCTCAGCACAATGGACAAGTCCACCATGAGCAGCGGCACAGCCACTACCGTCAACCTCGGCAGTGGTCTCCTTGCTGGATTCGCCGCCGCCATCGTCTCCCAACCTGCCGACACCATGCTCTCTAAGATCAACAAGTCAAAAAGTACTGGCGAGGGAACTGTTACTCGTCTCATAAAGATCGCAGGAGAGCTCGGCCTGCGCGGAAGTTTTGCTGGTCTGCCTACTAGATTGGTCATGGTTGGTGGTTTGACTGCTGGTCAATTCGCCATCTATGGTGATATCAAGAAGGCGCTTGGTGAGTTCTGATCGTTTTTCGATATCATATTGCTCCACAAAGACTGACCGTATGTTTCAGGTGCCGATAAGGGTATTGAGATTGCTAAGTAGAAGTACGAGTCAGGAGTGGAAGGACATGGTGTGTTGCGCTTGCTGATCTGAAAATTTGAGTGCGACTGAGTATAGAAGTGGTAAGATAAAGCATGTTTGATTTTTTCTTGCATACTACTTGCTTTGAAGCCGAAGGATGTCGGTGTACATGACCAAGCTGCACGTGTTCTCGCATTTTTGAGTGAACATCATCTCACTGTCTACTAATGGTCGCACCGCTCTCTGCTCTTCCTTCTATTGTCCCGTCTTTCCTTCTCTTCTCGATCATTAATATCGTGCTCGCTGGGATAAAAGATATCAGACTATCCTTGTTGAGTCTTGTCGGACACTATCTGAGCCATCGTATCAACAACATGGGTTGAAAGTCCAGAAGTGTTCGGCCCAGAACTTATCCTCAAATTCATCTATGAGCCCTGCGCGGTAACCCTCAGGATCCCCGATGAAGCAGCGACTGATGGAGCCAGTCCCGTGTCGGTCATAAGCATGAAGATAGACGAGCGGATTGGGTACTTGAGCCGATGTCGATTCTTCATCCACTGGCAAGGGACCTCCCATACGAAGATATCTGTCCATTGCATGTGTTCTCCAGCTAGAATGGCCATTGCAGGTATTGCCGAAGACCCACATTGATCCATCGATATCCCCGAGATGACCGTATATCATGAAATGCGCAAGCTTGGGCATCTTGGTCGACATGTCTTGTAGGAAATGGTTCCAGCCGTACCCGTCACCCGAGTCTTCGAAGTCAACGCTTTTGAATCTTATGAAGGTGAGCGTCTCTTTGCGAGCGAGTAGAAAGGTCTTCATGTTGTGGCCTTTGGTCCTGATACTTTCCAAGCTCAAGGTACGAAGTCCTGGAAAGACCTCTGGATGGATTCGTACGTCAAACAGCGACTGCAGAAGACAAGAGTCAACAATTCTGTCTTCTTCTCCATGTCCTACCACAAACCGTAGGTGAGCAAGATTAAATGCTGTGGCAACGAATCTGGAAAGATCCAACTCGAGCTCATCGGCTGCACTCGCGATACGAGAGACATCTTCTTCAGTATATCCAAAATGGCCTCTCAGATTGGCAGGGCCTGTCGGAGTCGATGGTCGATGGACTAGCTTGAGAACGAGAAATTTCAGCGAGCTCATGGCGTTTGTGATGATGGCAAAGTCGGGATTGGACTCTCTGATTGACTCAATAGGCAGGTAACCAACTGCTAAGCGTTCTAGCTGGATACCGGCCCGAACAACCGAGTACATGACTTCAGCAAGTTCGACAGTGCTATGGTGGTGTCGTTCGCCAAGAGAGATCTTGCCAAAGCTCTTCTCAAATGCTGTAGTGTAACTGCTCTCATCACTGGACTCCATAAGATTCCAAATGCCACTAGCGAGAGACATGGCGAGTGATTTGAGATTGGGACTGTTTTGGAAGAATGTCTGGAGACTCTGACGATGTATACCGTCTTGGATGATGTGCTCAATTTCCTTGTATGGTTGCTTGAAGGCAGAGTACTTCTCAAGTCTTTCTGCTTCGGAAGAAAATCTCAAGAATCTGCGACCTTTCTGATAGGTGTCTTCGCTGGCTATCCATTCGTCGTAGGTGAAGAATCCAGTAAGATGCTCCGTGATGAATGTCAGCGATCTGATTCGCTTGGAGAGTGCCGTGTTGGCAAGGGCTTCCAGATCCTGAAAGGCTTGCAGTGAGAAGGAAAGGTATGCTCCTTCAGCCAGGTATCCGATGCCGACAGTACCAAACAGACGGCATACCAGTCGAAACTTGGTCACTTCCCTGTGCGTCAAGCGGCGGCACACTAGATGGAGAACCTCCAATGGCAGTGCATCAAGACACAGTCCTTTGTCAACTGCGATTTCAGGCTCGGTGGAAGCGACCATGCCAGACGCATTGGTCTCGACATCGTCAACAACTTCTCCAATGATACGGCGCTTCATATCTGCGGGATCGAATTTGTTGATGTGGATGAGGAAGTTGATATGATGGGGTGAGATCTTCTGCACAGAGCTGACTGGCCGAGTTGAGTAAAGTGATGGTGAATTTGGGATGTGGTGCAGAAAGAATGCCTCTGATTGTTGTGAAGAGAGACGGGGCGCAAACAAACTGTTCAAGCGACTGTTCAGGCGAGGATGGAACAAGCGTACAGTGTAAACTGTGCGGCGGCAAGGAGAGAAACTTGCTGTCCAAGGGTGGGTGACAAGTCAGGATAACCAGACTGAGTGGCGCCGTGGAATAGATGAGAGGACGTAGTAAAGTCCCATGAGACAAGTGAAAAGAGAACAACAAAAATTCGCACGGTATCGGATGATATATTGAGTCTGCTGCTCTCAAGACCCTCGCTAGCCAGGAAAGCACCTCGGCGTAATGCAGAAAGTCAGACTTGATGAGCACGATCTCCTCCGAGATCCCGGTAACCTTTCGACTTGAAGAATTCGAAGGGTGATGCTCCTGAGTTCGAACAGCATTATTTCCTTTGATGGCTATAAAAAACTCCATGATCTCGACAGTATATGGGTAGGTAGCCCATGGAGCTGAATGTAAATCTACCTAGCTACAGATACAAGTTATGTTCTTCATGAGTCCATCTTTATGTGACCTTCATCTATCTTTATCATGTTCTTTCGATGCAAAGAACGCTGTGAATCTCACTGTTCACGTATTGAGTATCAAGAGAAGAACTGTGGGGAAATTTGGGTGTGCTTTTGATTGGTATAGAAAAGTGATGGTGCTCTCAATGGATGTTATGGTTTCGTCCTTTTTCTTGTTGGGATCTCGACCGTCAATGCTTGAATGCCTTGTCGTCTTCAAGGTATCTACATGTCCCAATGGTCATCGTCGTCTCCGTTGTCCTTGAAGGTCTCGACGTCGTCATCCTGGAGATCGGGGACAATCTCCTTGTGATGTCCCTGGAAAGACACTGTCAACATTTTTTCAAAGGTAGGGCCGATTGTTCAGTCTTACCTTCTTGACCTTGACAAAGCCAGAAGCACCGACTACGATGTTGGGGTCGCGGTAGGTGGAGCCGGTGTAAGTGGACCAGCTGATTGAGATGCGCGAAGAGGAAACAGTCTTGGTGGTGACCGAGGAGGTGGGAATGCGGGTAGAAGCGGCGGTGGTTCTGGTGAAGGTAGCAGCGGCGGGGAGAACGACGCCACCAGTCTCGGTAGTGACTGAGCCAGTGGTGCTGATCTTGCTGGCGTTGAGACGCTGTCGGCACTTTGTCAGTGAGAACCTTGAGGAGGTTCGCTGTGGGTAAGTACTCACGATCATGTAGTCATCGTCACTCTCGTCCCACTCCTGGCTCAGGTGTCCAGCCTTGACGTTCTGGATCTCGGGAATGCACTTCTTGCAGATGGCATCATCTCCCTTCTTGCGCTGGGTGTAAGAGAAGTCGGTGAGGCCGCGGAACTTGCTGCAGCCGGCGCATTCACGCTCAACCATCTGATTGGGTTGGGCCATGCTGGAGCTGTGGGCTTTGTTGGTGGGCGTTAGATAATGGTTGATGGAAGTGGAAGGGGAATGGTGGAAGGTAGAAGGTGGAGGTTTAAGTATGAGACCCGATGTTGGTTCGACGAACGACGAACGACGAACGACGAACGACGAACGACGGAAGGTGAAAGATAGTAAGTGATGTTTTGGTTGCTGTGTTGTGGCCGCTGTTGTCGATCGAAGTCGTAAAGGTGTTGTCGAATCTTTTCAAGCAAGTCGAAGGAGCGACTGGGTGTTTTCATGTGAAGCTGATGTCGATCTGTTGCGATGGAACAAGTAATGGGATGTAATCAAGATAGGAAGGTGGGTTGCTCTTTCACAAGTGCGCCTTCCAGAACTTCAAGTCTTCATCTTCGTCGTCGGACAACCACTCAGAATCAGAGTCGGGTTCGTCGATATACTCTGTGTGTTCTGATGCGTTCACAAGTCTACGAAAGCCTGGATGACCAGACCTCGAGGCAACATGAGGACTTCGAAGACTTCTCTCAACTACGCGGCAGTTGGGAATCTGCTGACGACACTTCTCGTCTGTTGTAGGCAGATCACCGCCCTTACGAATGTATCTGTTCATAGCATGAGTCCTCAACGATGACTTACCGTCAGACATATGACCAAAGCTCCAGCTTGCCCTGTTGCCACCTTTCCAGTCGCCATAAAGTAGGAACTTGCGGGCTTGGGGAAGCTGTTGACACATGACACTGAAAAAATCGTTCCAGTTATCGTTGTTGTTGACCATGTTGAAATTAGTGAGATGAACATATCTGAGCGTTTCTTTGTGCTCAATCAGGATCTTACTCAGGCCTTTCGAGTTGGTTGCAACACTCCTGAGGTGTAGGGCCCGAAGGCAGTGGAAAACATGCTTTCCGAAGATGTGATTGAGATACAGGGTCGCTATAGCGGGACTCCAAGAGTCACACGAGCGAACGGACAAGTACCGTACGTCCGATGCAGCTCCTAATAGCTTGGAAAGTGCCCCCTCGGACAGCTTAACCCAACTCGTGGCTTCAAAGTTCGTAGTAGGATGAGGCTCATCGATTTCGAGGGACAGACATTCCACTTTCTCAAGGCCGGTCTTGATGATTTCGGTGTCGACAGCCTCGAGATGGAACAGCGTCTGAGACAAGCGTCCAGCAAACAGTCGCTTCAAGCGAGTGCGGGTCTGATTGGCTGCTTGCATGACATCTTTGATAGCATGAACGCCATGTACGAAATTCCCTCTGCGGCTTCTGGGGGAGATCCCTGCGTCGGCGAACACAGGAACTGCCTTTTGCATAATGCGAAGGTTCTCGTAGGCTGACCAAATTTCTACAGTGTGTAGTTTGGGGCAGTTTCTGAGCAGAGTTGCGATACTCTCGACATGAAGGTCTTCCTGCACGATGGCGTCTTGATCTACGTAGTAATGTCTGAAGCGGTCGTACGCATCTTGATTCTCTTGGCTACGCCCGATATTGGATGTTACTCTGACCACTCTGCGCCATTTTTCGAATGTGAATTGTTCGTTGTAGCGGTTGGCGTCGAAGCAGAGCGAGCGGATGCTTTTCCGAAGATCGGAGGTCGAGAGACGCTGAAGCTCCTGGAACGACGTTCGTTTGAAACACACATGAGCTTGTGCATTGAGATGGTCGTTGCCAATCTTTCCGAAGATCCTACAGACGAGGCGAAAATTCTTGACGACGTCAAAAGGTAGGTTGCTGCAGATGTTATGAAGTACCTCATTTGGGCAGGGGGTGATACAATCAGGGCCGGTGTAGTCATCGAATTGTTTCCATATGGGTGCCATTGAAGATGTCGAAGATTGTTTGAGCGCAGCTGGTGGTTGTGCCGTGTGAAGGACGGCAGGTGGCTCGGTAGATCTTCCTGTCATGATTAGGAAGGAAGTTGTGTAAACGGATGAATGATTTTGCGAGAGTTGGTAATTGCTGTTGCGAGGCCAAACAAGCGATATCAGAGGAAGACTGATGATACGCGCACGACTTATATGGGTTTCAGAACAGGACTCAAGTAGAGTGTCTTGCGTCAAGACCACGACCGAAGTTGGACATTCCGTCGAGTCTCGTCTCAAGCACCACATGTTTCATGTAGCCAAGTCGTTCAAATTTCATGTTTGAGACATCGTTGCGCGACGAGAAAGGCGACGATGAGCAGACCACCACAAGTCAGAAAAACATTGTTACGATGTTGATCGCCTGAACTCGAGTTAGCAAAGACATAGCAATGTCTTAATTAGAAAACACGTACCTTCTTCCGCAAGACTATGTGCTGCAATAACAAAAAGATTGAGAGGTAACCTTAGGATGCCATATATCCTCCCACGATTGCCATCCTGAATCAATCTGCCTTTTAAAGAAGCCATGCTGGGAAAGTAGGCACCTACGCAAACTTCGAACAAGCAGAAAGCCCAGAAAACTAGTGCCTCATTCTTGAGCAGGATACTCGAGAGAAAGCAGACACTCGCACTGGTCAATACCATCTTGAGTATATAGTTGGCTTTGTCGTTTGAAGGTGGCACAAGTGTGAAGATGGTAGATCCTAGCATCATGGCACACATGTAGCAGCTGAAAACGACTCCGAATGGAAGAGGGCTGGCAAAATCTACAGCTGTGTGGACAGTCGAGAGAGCAGCTGACCAGAAGAAGACGAACATGTACATGCTGCCCTCGAAGAAGCACGAAGCAAGACCGACCGAAAGAATCCTTGTGTCTGAAGTCGTCAGTGTTCAGTTCAACCACGCAGTCCTAGTGTCAAACGTACCCATCAGGACGTTACTGAGGTCAGTAGATTCGCCGTCCTTGTCTTTGCTGTTCGCATTGTCTCCATAGTTCTCGTTCTAAGACAATCAGTAGATTTCAAGGCCCGCATAACGTATCGGACTTACCCAATTCTTTGACATGAAGAGAAACGCAAGTATCAAGCAAACAATACTGGCCATGAAAGGGCTAGTCTTCGAGTCTAAAGATCTGACCAGAAGGTCGCCCAGGACACCCGAGACGATTGCAACGACACCGCTCAAAGTTGTCATCTTGCCAAATATGCTTCCCAGGCTCAGCCCGTAAGCATCTAATGCTTGATCATGGTACTCGGCGATCATCCACGTCTCAAAGACGCTATACAACAACGTCGTACTGACGCCGCCGCAAGCTCTACCCGCGAACAAGATGAGTAAGTCATCGGAGAGCATCGAAAAGCATGACAGCGAGTAGATCACACAGTATAACAGACAGGCGTTCTTTCGACCGTGCTTGTCTGCCAACTGGCCGACAAAGGAGGCGCTGATGGCACCAGCGACAAACCCGCTCGCGTAGAGAGCAGCTACTGTTGTCTCCGGGAGATGTTTGTGATACTTGTAAAGGGCGTAGATATGAGGGCCCTCCTCAAGGTCAGTGGAGATTTTGCGTGTAGCTGGGGGACGCTCTTACCTGAAGCCAATCGGCCGCGCAGACCAGACCGTATGCTGGAAAGAAGGCTCTTTTGAACCTTCTGATGGCATCCTGACCAAGTGTACTCTTCACCCCACTCTCAGCGTCTGTCACCAAACTCTGCTTTTCGGACTGATGTTGTCGATAGAGCAGATAGGCGCTGACCGCAGCCAGTACTGCCAGATTGGTCTCGTAGAAAGCCATGAGTGAGATTGAAGATGCTAACCCACATCGATCCGCGATAAATGCATGGTATTGAGACAATTGAATGTTTTGATCATTGTTCGATCAGCATTTCTCACGACGCGGCCCGCGATGTTTGTCCTACGGGCCGACATTGAGGAATTCCGGCGGAAGGCACGATTGTACAAACCTTGATAGAATACCGACGCTGATAGGAGCGATACGAGAGGCGCATGTCTCTACCTCATGGCGGCGATGCAAGGGATGGAATCTAGACGACGCCAGGGCTGTGGAAGAACACATACCTTGGCACAATCTTAATCCTGCTACATGCTTCAGATGAAATATTAGCTCTCATCGAGTGCACCTCCTACATTCGGCACGCTTTTCCAACCGTCATGGCTGTCCATACTCCCCACCGATTGCCGATTGTTCTTGCGGTTGCTGCTTCTTTACTCTTCATAATCGCAGCTTTCCATCAACGTGGAGGCGTGCCGCACGCGAAGAAACTCTGGCAGTAAGTGTGACGTGTATTCCCGCCTGTTAGTCTCTCGCTGACTTCGTCTCTGCAGCCGTCCGAGCTTCTACGAAGTTGCCGCCAAATATGGAACCGACAAGGTCACAGCCCACAGCTACCACCACATGTACGAGAAATACTTGCCTGCAGTCCGGATGAAGCGCATCAAGATGCTTGAAATTGGTCTCGGGTGCGATATGGGGTACGGTCCAGGAGCTTCCTACAACTTGTGGCTCGAGTACTTTCCATACGTCGACCTCTACTTTATCGAGTACGACGAACGTTGCGCCAGGAAATGGGCCCGCAAGACTAGCGGAGCCACCATCTTCACTGGAGACCAAGCCGACGAAGCTTTCCTCGAGGAATTCATCACAGACAGTGGTGGAGACTTTGACATCATCATCGATGACGGCGGCCACACAATGAACCAGCAGATCAAGAGTCTTGAGCACTTGTGGAAGACAGTCAAGCCCGGTGGCTACTACTTTTGCGAAGATATGCAGACTAGTTATTGGGACAGTCATGGCGGCGGCCCGACCGCGTCCAAAGAGAATGGAAATCAGACCTTCGTCCAGTTGGTCAATGAGATGGTGGAAGATTTGAATTCGGGTAACCGGAGGGTCAACTTTGACGGAGCCGAAGAGGTCTTGGGTGTCGATTGTATGGCAGAGGTCTGCGGCTTTTGGAAAAGGCCAGAGGGACCAGATAAGCCTGTGAAGCTAGAAAAGTCTACGAAGACTGGAGCGCGATAGTATGCTACTAGCATTTCGTGAATGGCAACCTTCTTCATATCTGCTGTAGAGACGCAAGATACTTTCGAAATTCGTGCAGTCGTCCACTGAGAGTGGGTTGTCGACATGCTCTCACTGATTGCGATTATGATTCGCAAAGCATGTTTACAGCTACCAGCGAGTCAGACTTTGAGCATCTGAGAAGGAACATTTCGTGATCGGAAACCGAATTTCCTTTTGATGGATCCAGTACGATGTGATCGTTTTTGTGGTTGTGAGGGCCAATGGCTGTCTATCGTGACAGCTTCACTGGATGCGCATTGTGCAAAAAAATTCTGGACCAAGCTTCTGTCGATTGACATCTGCTTTTTGATCCCCGACTTCACAAATGGCGACGTTCCAGTGACTACATACGAACCGTCCCGAAAGACAGCCGCAGCGTATAACCTTTCCGCTGGGCGAGGTGATTGTGGGTTCCTAGGCCAACCGCTCGCTGAGTGCGTTGTTGCAAATTGACTGTAGGCGCACCCCCTCTGAGATGAATGTTGCAGAGCCAACATCCATTTTCCCCCTAGGCCACGAGAATTTGCACCTTCTGAATGAGATTGGAGAGTTCGCTTGTGAGTGTGCCAATAAGGATCTCAACCGCTCCTAATCAGATGACGCTGCCGGGGATCGAACAGGAGACTGCAAGGCCACCAACCATGCCACAGCGCGGAGTTTGATTGACCAGCCTTGGCACGAACTGAGTCTCTCCTTTTGCGCACTGCCACTCAGCCAAGTCACACGTTCGGTCGCCGACGGTGATGGCAGCTAGTTGGACATATGTAGTTTGGGATAATCACACGCTCCTGTTGGCAATCCAAGTGAAGGATAAGTATGTCAAGCAATGCTCGCACCACATTGTTTCTGCATAGTTGAGTTCCAACCGTAGAGTAGAAAGAGCATGTACCCTGCATACACAGACAACAAGCATGACGACAAGATGCTACCTCTGACAGGAGTAGATAGCCTGCAGCACCAGTGCCATATAGTAGACTCATCCATGTCATGAGATAGTAGCGGCACAGTCTGCTACAGGCTGTCCATCCCTTTCTTGAGCAGACGCTAGACTCTAGGAGAACAGCAATACACGCAAGTTTGGCAAACACCTAGTCTCTTTCTGCAAAGTAGACACTTCAAGCTCTTCCTTGAAAGCAAACGTTCCATGCTCTTGGTTGATGCAGAGGTAATTGAAATTGCACACTTACTAGACGAGATTGTAACACGACTTGACCTGTCTATATGACTGCATGAAACTGGGACCAGACGGCACACATCACTGCAGTCACGCGAGCCTAGACAGACAACGACACAAGGACATGTTTGGAAGTTGAGGAAGTGAAGTCAAGAAAGCAGTCTCGAGACCTGGGGAAGGAAGTATTCTAGCGAGGCCAAGATATTTGTCACAGACTACCACCGCAACCGAGTAGTATGTTCTTACAAGCAAGAGCCGAAAATTGGCATTCAAGGTATTCGGAATTGACTAGACTGGAGTCTATGTTCCAAGATTTCGATGTTCAGCAGATTTCGCAAGGGCATCCGTGGAGGTCAAGAAAGACCAAGAGTTTTGACCATCGGCTTCGCCAAAAGCTTCCTCCATGGCAAAGCAGCTGTCAATTACGTAGAGAAAGCATCGCAAAGAAAAATCACCCGTTCGGCGCAACGCAATTCATCATTCAACACCAGCTCCAATTTCGACTGTCGCAATTCCAAGTAACTCGATCGCCTAGCTACCAGTCTCAGAAAGGAATTCAGGGAGACAGAAGACAACAGTCACCACATGGCGCCGACAAGCGCAAACCTCTCGCCGGCCGAGCTGAGCTACCTACACAACTCCCTCTCACAAACACCGCCCATCCGCCCCGACGGCCGCAGCCCCACCCAATTCCGTCCTCTGGTCGCCGAATCCGAGATCCTACCTTCAGCAAACGGCTCAGCGCGTATTTGTTTCGCAGATGGCACCGAAGCAGTAGTCGGCATCAAGGCCGAAGTCGAAAAGAGCGCTGGTTTCGGTCGCGACATTGCTGGCGAGACAGAAGAGGCTGGTCTGGGTACAGCAGGAGGCAATGAGATTGAAATGGGAGGCATGGGCAAGGGAGACGAGGGAAAGCAAGGAAGAGATGCTTGGGTCGAGGTGCAGATTGAGATGCCTGGATACAGAGACGACGATGCATTGCCTGTCTTCTTGGGCGCCATGCTGCGTGAGAGTCTGCTGGCCACAGAGACGCTGAAGAATCGCTTATACATCAACCGCCGTTTCCACTGGCGCTTGTACATTGACGTACGGACACACTTCTACCCACCACTTTGAGGAGCTATGCTAACAAGACATACAGATCCTACTCCTCTCAGCACCGCTATCATACCCCCTTCCTCTCCTCTCGCTAACAACACATCTCGCCCTCCAACACACCAACCTGCCTGCCCTCATCTCAGAACAAGACGAAGACCCGCTATTCAACGACGACTGGGACGCCGCCGTACCCCTCTACCTCTCAGGCCAAAAGCCTCCCGTCACACTTCTCCTCGCCTCCGTAGGCCCAAACATCCTCTTCGACCCCAGCGGCGATGAGCTCGCCGTCGCAGATGCCGTTGTCGCCGTCAGTGTCGCACCATCAGCTGAGAAGCAACTTGCCGTCATGGCTGTACGAATGGTAGATCCGCCGTCAAGGTTGACAGGAGCTGGCACACCGGATGTGCTCAATACTGCTACAGGCGGTGCTGCGCCGGCTAAGGCTGAAGCCCTTGCAGTCAGAGAGACTGAGAGCGGCGTGTGGAGACCGCCCAGAGGTGGTGTGAGCCGCAGCCTTGTGGCTCGCATGATCAAGATGGTCGTCGAGAAGGGTGGTGTTGGCGAGGAAATCCTCGAGGCTCTGGACAAAGTCGAGACTTGAGGGATCCGAATGTTTTTCAGAGCTCAATGCTCAGAAATGATGTTTCTCAAGTGTGGCTACAAGCAATGAGTACCTTCAAGTTCGATCAGCATCTCGAAGACTTGCCAGGACCAAGCATACAGCGAGGCTTGCAAAACGAGATCGACCTCGGCGCAACTCGACAGCGATCGCCCAGAAAGATTTGGACACAAATAACGACTGTACATATGGTACGCGAGTCGTTGCGATGCATGATCGGCGTGTCTTCGACTCACACGCCAGATTCCATTAGACGCCAAAGATAGAAGAGAAAGGAACAACACCATGACATTCCGCCTCTCTAGCTCAGTGCTCGCATCGAGTACACTTCCGTGCTGTTTTCATAGAGACAAAAGACCAATATCAATACACTACAGAGGTAAATTTACAAATCATTAGCATCGTCCGTTTTCGTTTCAGCTCCTCCTTCGTCGTCATGCTGCGTTCCTTCTGCCTCCTTCATCTCGTCGAAGCGCTTCAATAGCAAACCCACAGGTGAACGTGCACCGAGGGCCATGAAAGCTAGTCCGCCATTGACCAATGATCCCAATGCTCGCGCTCCAATGTTCTTGGCCTTGTCAGACACCTCTCCATTGAGCGATGCAGTGTCTTTTTCGTCATCTGGCTCCCTCGAGCTACTGTTTGACGCATCGTTCTTTTCCTCGTCTAAGTTGTCTTGTTTTTCCTCATGCTCTTCATTCTCTTTCTCCCCATCTTTCATCTCTTGGTCAACTGCCACCTCCTTCGCATCTCCCTCATCTCTCGGGTCGCCTTCTCTCGTGATCACCCCATCCTCAGGCTCGCTCTGTAATTCAACTCCCCGCTTTCTCAGCACCGCCGGTCGCGTCGCCCTGCTGACTTCCAGCAGATCCAGACTTTGGTGTAGAAGTACCCTTGGCTCTAGACTCCAATTTACGAGGCTTCTTCTTTTCTCCAGTGGAAGAGTCAATCAGCTTCTTAGGCTTGCCCTTGGGCTTGGGAGTTGATTGACCAGTTGAAGAGGGTTTAGGTGTGGATTGACCAGTGGTGGAAGAAGACGAAGCAGGTGCAGGTGCGGGAGAGGCGGCAGACTCGGGCTTCTCGACGGCAGGTGTTTCGGGGAGGGGTGTCTTTTCAGCCTTTTTCTGTTCCTCATCAGCGAGCTTCTTTGGCTTGCCTTTGAGTTGCTTCGGGGGTGCTGGGGCAGGAGCGGCTGCAGCTTCTGATTTCTCGGTGGCAGGGGTCTCGGGGAGAGGTACCTTTTCTGCCTTCTTTTGTTCCTCGGGCTTGTCTTTCTTCGGCTGGCTCTTGGGCTTTGGTGCGGGAGAAGATGCGGCTTCTGATTTCTCGATTGCAGGGGTCGGGGGTAGGGAGATCTTCTCTGGCTTCTTCTTCTGCTCCTCGGGCTTCTTCTTTGGCTCCTCGGGCTTCTTCTTTGGCTCTTCGGGCTTCTTTTTTGGCTCCTCAGACTTTTCACTCTTCTCCTCATCAGGCTTGGTGTCATCCTTCTTGCCCAGCTTGCGAGGCTTCTTCTTGTCTGCCTTCTTGGCCTCTTCGGGAGTCTCTTCGTCCGAGTCGTCATCGGCGTGTTCGACGAGGAAATGTCCGTCCTTGGATTGGCCCTTGTTGATCTGCTGTACATCGTTGGGACAAGCAGACATGATGACCACGACATCCCTCTCCGCCTTGAAGCGTACATAATCGCCCTCCTTACACTTGGGAGCCTCAAATGAGAGGTCGCCTTTGTCACCTTTCCAAGGAATGTTCATGAACAGATTCAATGGCGCTGGAACCGAGTTGACGGTCACGGAAGCACCGACACCTTTGGGTCCCTTGAGACCAGCACGATCGTTGAGTTCCTTGAGCGCAAGAACCAAGTTCTCAGCACATGATCCATGCTGTTCCCAGTCCTCGATTTGGAGAGCCTTGTAGCGTTGAGGATCACAAGCGGGGATCAGCGTGTCATGCACACCCGAGCTGGTATCTTCCACAAGGGTCAACATGGGCTCTCTCAAGTTGGACACGAGTACGTCGTTGACACGGGGAACCATGTGGAGGGTTGAGGCACGGGTGTGAGGCATGCTGAGATATTCCATCTGGGCAGTGTCGCCGTGCATGGCGTTCCATGCACTGTATCCAGCGTAGAGCGAAGATACGGAGCCAGATCCCGTGATAGCTACCAAGTGTCAGCAACTACATCACAAAGCATTGTCACAAGCAAGACCAACCTGACAAAGATGCAGCGCCTACAGGCGTCCTCGAGAAGTCGGCCAATTGCTCAGCATAAGTCTTGTTGGGGTCACGAGCATGCTGTTCGTTGCTTCGAGTTAGTAGATGCCCAGACATGACAGCATTGACGAAACGCCTATAAAACATACACTCACCTGAGCAGCAAAAGCAGAGATGGCTCCCTTGCTAGGCAAGTAACTGGTGACGCCCTGACCCTTGAGCAGATAACTGCCCCATCGTCTCGAGTTCTCCTTTTCTTGACTCTTGTCCAGCACTTCTGTCGAGTCGGCAGGGTCCTCCTTCTGTTCGGAAGCCTTGCTGTCGTCTTTGGCGTTTCCATCGGTGATTTGCTTTCTACCGCGCAGGGAAGGAAGGTATGAAGACCAACTGCTCTTGGTGGGGGTAGATTGCTGCTTAGCTTCTGCTTCGGCGGCCTGCTGTTGCTGCGAGGTAGCCGCCTCGGCTTCCTCTTGCGAAGGCAAGTCCAAACCTCCTCGCGACTTTCTGTTGCCCTTCTTCTTACTGGCCTTGTCCTTTTCTTCTTGTTCCTTCTTCTTTTTCTCCTCCTCTTCCTGCTTCTTCTTTTCCTCTTCGCGCTGCTTCTTGTCTTCCTCTTCGGCGAGGTTTAGCTTCTCCTTCTCATCTTGCTCTTGGTAGCTTTTATCCTGTTCGTCTTGAGCGTCTTCTTGGGGTCCCTTCTTCTTGGGTGGAGTGGGCAGAGCAAAGGCCCATGTGTCGATGACTTGAGTACCAGAGGTATTCACAATCTTGATCGTGCTACCCTTTGGCACGAAAGTAGCTGTACCATGGCGCGCGGGAATGGTTTGAAGGTCGTCTGTGGACGACATGATTATCGAGTCGTCTTTTGTCGATTCAAAGCTGAAAACGAAGTTCAAGAATGTCTCGGATGAGTCACAAGGTCAAGGATCAACAAGAATGTATGCGAAACAACGGACGAGTGTATGGAAGGGTTCGAGAAAGCTGTTTGTAGTTCGACTATCAAAGGGTCGACCCTTACCATTTACACTACGCAATCATGCAGCTAGCTAATGCAACAGTTGCGGGTGATTTGCCGCCAGAAGACAGCTTGCAGGGATATTTCCTTGCTTACGGGTGACAGAAAGTGACACCAGGCGGCGTGTTTGTCGATTCACGTTTTGATGACGTACATCCTCACCCGTGTGGAGACGATGCGGGCTGGGGGCTGGGCCTGGATTCCAACCACTGCATCTGGAGACGAATATTCAGCAACACCTCGATACACAAGGTAAACAACGAAACAGGTAACAGGACATCACTGGATTGCTATCAACGCTATGCTGTATAAACAGTCGGGAAAAACAAATTGCTCAATGTTCAATGCGAAAGACTAAGATAACCTATTCATTACGTGACTTCCTTCTCTCAACCCTTGGCATTATATTTGTCGTTGTACGCATTGACAGCAATCGCAACTTGACGATACAGCCAGTTGCGACTCTGTTCATCTGCGACTGGAACAAATGGTCCATTGTTTCCTCCCTTGAGCACGATGCTCATACCTGTACGCTCCTTGGTGATGGTTTGAATATCCTTGAGGGGGACGTCCCACTCGGTAACGAGCTTCTTTGTCTGCACCAACATGATTCCGTTGTAGGTCAGCATGACCATACGAGGGCTTTCGGCGCTCGTGCTCTTGGTGCGAGTTTGGGTGGATTGCGACCCACTTCCGGAAGATAGCTCCATGTGTGCAATGTAGTCTTCGTGGAAGTACTTGCCGTTGTCCAGAGTCTTGAGCCAGAATTGACCCAAGGCTTCACGCTGGCTGTAAGGTCGGACAATGCCGTCCTGTCCAATAAAACGCGTCAAACGCACGCGATCCAGACCTTCTTGATCAAAGACGGTTGTCGTGTTGCGAACGCCTTCGGCCATGTTAGAAGCCAAATCGAAGGCTCCAATGGCAGGCTTGGTGGCTAGACCAAGGAAGCCTTTTCCTACACCCTTGACGAATCCAAGAGCACCTTCCTTTTCCGCACCTTGCAACGGGTGTCTAGCAAGGCCGCCAATTCCACTTGCCATACTGTTTGCAAAGGCGTTACCTCCGGAAGTGATACCATACAAGGCATGCTTTGGTCTATTGCGAGAACGAGACATGCGACGCTGGTCTTGGAATTCTTTATCCATCGAGGCGGCTGCAAGACCCTTGCTGATGCTGCCGGTGAACTTGGCCATACTGTCTGAGAAGCCAAAGACACTCTTCTTGACGAAGCTGCTAGCACCCTTGGCAATGCCAATACCAAGGTCCTGGGGTCTGTCAGTCATGACAAGACCCTGGTATGGTTCGTAAAAGATGTCTGCAACACCAGAACTGATGTTGTTGAATAGACCAACGGGGTTGCCCAAGAAGTCTGCAGAACCGAGCACGATGTGGACTTGACGAAGAGATTCTTGGACGTAGTGACTCTTAATCGCAGCGACCAAAGCACCAACAGACACTCTAGCATTCTCCAGCATAAGAGCATTGTAACGAATAGGTGCATCGTTGACGTTGCCAATGGACATGGTGAGAACATTGACTGCAAACATGAAGGGGTTGGATGAGGAACTGCCAGTATCCTCGGCGTTGATGCGCTCGGTTCGGACAAAGGACAGATCGAACTGCATGGGCTGTAGATGCAACAACTCGAAGTAAATGTCTTGACCTCCCTCTTCTTGCTTGGGTTCGGGAATGTCGAGGTTTTCGTCACAAAGTTGACCCTCCTTTTCTTCGGACCATGAAGCACCTGGAATCTTTGTGAAGTCGAGCATGGCGAAGATGAAATCCTCATCAATCTCTATAGTCATTTGCTGCATCAAGAATGTGAAGTACTTGATGTAAAGCACACCATACGAATCATCCTTAACACGTGTGATTGCGGCCTTGAAAATGGGGTGAGCTTCCATCTCCTTCCCAGTCTTGGGAACCACGCTGGGGTAGAAAATCAGTGGGAAGATGCCGCCATAGAGTTGATTGTCGACTTGAATCCACTTGATGGTGGAAGACACTGTCTGGTACAAGGGAGAGTCCTTGTAGGACAAGTCAATGTCGCGCAGTGTGACGTAGACAAGTTCTTTGAGTTGACGGTTGATGAGAGAAATGCCAAGTCCAGCAAATCTGATTTGTGCACTCAACGTGACGTGGTCGTCCAAGTCCTTGACCTCGAAGCCGGTCGAAGTCGACTGAGAGGCAGAACCAGCCTTTTGCTTGTACAAACTCTTTGATGGCTTGTAATTGGACAAGACGAGTGTCTGAGTAGGGCCATCGGCGGCAACATTGAGATCAATGATCTTCTGACGGTTGGTACCTTCAGCTGCAGGTAGTCTCATTGGGATGAGATTACCAATCTCTGCAAGCTTAACATGTCTCTCTTTGCCCTTAGCACTGAGTACAAGATTCTTGTTCTTGGTAGCTGGGTAATCCCAAGCGTATGGCATGATACTTCTAGGTGGCAGCCTGTATCTGATAGGCTTCCAACCTGAAGTACGTTCATCCTCGTCTTCGTCAACATTGGGGTTGGCTTGCCAAAAGATGAACTCAACATCACTCTCGTTGCGAATAGAAAAGGGCCAATGCTTTGTCTCGTGACTGATGTGGAGGAAAATTGTGGCGTCCTCCATCAAAATCTCCACTCTGATGAGCTTTTGTCTCTCACCAGCCTTGGCGAGTTTGACATGTACGCTACCAACATTGGCAATGTTGAAGGGAGACGACCAGTTGTTATTGACACCAGGGAAGCAAAGACACAACTGTTGTCCGCCTGATTGTCTCAAGAAACGCAACGGGTGGAGATCTTGTGGCTTCAAGGTTGTCACATCGGAAGAACCGGGCTCTCTGATGTTGAGATCCTCTCC
This sequence comes from Aureobasidium pullulans EXF-150, assembly GCF_000721785.1. Classification (NCBI taxonomy): domain Eukaryota; kingdom Fungi; phylum Ascomycota; class Dothideomycetes; order Dothideales; family Saccotheciaceae; genus Aureobasidium; species Aureobasidium pullulans. The sequence goes on along the minus strand of NW_021941029.1, from coordinate 247,088 downwards.
AAGCTTGTTGCGAACCACGAATCGAGGGGCAATAGTGATCACCTTAGTAAGCTTGTACTTGCCTTCACCTTCTTCGACAGTCAGGCCAACATGCATTTCTGAGCGACCAGACTCTGCAGCGACAGTGACGTCCGTGGTTGAACCAATGGCCTCGAAACTGACTGGCTTGCTCCAGGTTGAACCATCAACCTTGATGAGCGCTCTGTTCTTCTGGTCATCCGTAGGGTAAGAGAACATAAATGGAACTGCCTTTCTTGCTTCGTCTGAATTGCTAAACGTAGTTTGCCCAGCAGCAGATTTGGCAGCACCAAAGTAGGTCTTGCTGCGAATGTCAAGTCCTAGACCTGTTCTGTTCAAGACCACGTAAGGACTGTAGATGGTGATTTTGAAAGCACCTCCGCTATCAGGAACGTTGTAGTAGTGCAATTTGAGTCTCAGAGTAAGGTCTTGATTATCCTTCACGACGAGCGTCTTCTCGCGGCGGAAGTCATCCCGACCAGTGGAATTGATGATTGCGAACTCGCTCTGCTTGAATGGGGTGTCTTGCATATCAACGCTCATCAACAGCAGATGAGAAAGCTCGACAACGTGCACAGGACTGACGCCTCCCTTGCGCAAGAAGTTTGTCCAGTCCTTCTTTGTGTTTTTGTCGTAGATACGGTACTTGAAATCAAATGGCAACAAGTTTTGAATCTCGACAGGAGCAGACAAACGAATGCGCATGTATGGGTATGTGGCAGAGATGGGATTGTTCTTGTCGTACACGGCTTGCATCTGGAAGTAGAATGGCGGGGATGAATCTTGCTGCTCTCCCTGACATGTGATTGTGTGTGTAGGACGCTTCAGCAAGTCCTTCCAGAACAGGCGCTCATTTGACCAAGTGTAGCCGAATCCTTGATCAGGACGAATGACCAAGGAATGCATAAAGGCAGCACCCACAGGTGCCGATCTTGCATCGCCAGGGGCAACCTTCTCAATCTTGAGCAAGTGACCTTCGTCTGGACTATACACGCCGACTTCAATCGGGATTTGTGTGTTGTTCTCTACCAACAAGGGTGAGCGGAACGTGATGTACTTGACGTTGTCTGCTCCAAGCTTCACTTCTACCAGAATGCGATGTTGAATCTTGTCTTTGCGTGGCTTGAGATTGTAGAGTGTCTCGCCCTCACGGCTGACCGGGATACGCTCGATACTATCGAACCCACTGCCTTCGAGCTTGATGCCAACAACACCAGTAGCACCTTCTGGAGAAAGAGTTTCTCTGGTGGTGCTGGGGTCTTCGAAGCGCCAAGGAGCTTCTTCTCCGTCACTCAGCTTCTCGGCAGCGCCTTCCTGGTTGTGCTCTGTTTGAGCCCAGACATTCAAATCAAACCCAGTCTGGTTGCGGATACGATAAGGTGCGTCTGTTCCACGAGGTTTCGAGAGAATATCCTCATCGTTGGACAAGAATTGAGCCGACTTGGATGCCAAAGCAATTGTCGAAGAAGTCATTGTGAGTTCCAAGGATTTACGCGAGTAGAGCTCGACCGAGAGCTTATCTGGGTTCATGCTCTTTGCCATGTGGAAACCGAGTGACCACGGCTCAACAAGCGGCTCCCAAGCAGATTTAGAGAAGTTGTAGACATTGAAGAATGTCTCGATGCTAGTGTCTGCCGTCATGGCACCGCTCCAATCGCGAACCTCTACGGCAAAGTTCTTGACACTCCAATCAAGCATTGGCAATTCGTGGAGGTCGCCAATAAGAACCACGCGAATACCTTGAAGGTTGATCTTCATCTCTTCGCGTTTCAACATAGCAGAGCCTTGGGGTTCGGCATGTGTCTTGGGTGCAGTAGTGGCATGCGACTTCTTGGTGGCAATAGTGTTGGCTCGAGGCTTCTGTGCCGATGATGCTGCCCGACCAGACTTTGGTCTGACAGAAGGAGCCTTTAGTTGATCAATCTTGGAAGGACCTTCCTTTGCTAGTTGCTTCTCGTCATCATTGGCAGACATGGCAGAAGCCTTGTTGACGATTTGCATGGCCAAAAGGATATCACGCAGGGACAAACGAAGCACCAATGGCTCAATTTCAACCATGATACTCATCAGTTGAGCCTGCTTGTTTTCGGAGCGCATGTCTACCGAAGTTTGGATACTGAAATCATCGAGAATTCGAAGCTGAGTAGAATCAAACTTGTCCATGCGGCAAAGGAACATGCCAAGCTTGTCAACCTGGAGTGCTGTGACGTGTTGTTGAGAAACGAGAATTTGCTTGCTTCCAAGTACAATGGCTTCTGAATTAGTGATGGCAGGGTTTGCAATGAGGATGATTTGTGCATCGACGATGTTAACGCGGAACGAGATGCTCATTGGGCTTTGCTCCTCGGTAGGCTTTGCATCGGGCTGTTGTGTGCCTGCAATATCGGTACCTGTAGAGATGCTGACTTCATCATCTCCAGCTGATGATTCTTCCTCTTCGTCAGAGATGATGAGAGGCTCGTCTGTAGCCAGACTCAGATTGACGAATCGTTGGATCGCAAACAAGTAATCAAGAGCCAAGATGATTCTTGGACTATCAATGGTTAGAAGAGCAATCAAATTACGCTCCTTGCCTCCAGAAATGGAGACGCTTGCCATGAATTGCTGCTTGACATCGGTATTGATGAGTGACATGATCTTCCTAAACTTGTTCTTCTCATGTGTGCGAGTGTCGGTAATGGTAAAGGATTGGACTAGAAGCTCAGACTCTAGTGATCCGTCGCTGACCATGCGCAGCTTGATGTGAGTCTCGTTGAGTGAGAATTTGGATAGACTGCAAGCTGCAAGGTCCTCGACGGGCTTTCCAGGCTTGCTTGAGATGAGTTCGAGGCCAATTGTACCAACCTTGAATACAAGATCAAGCTTGGTCCAAGTGTCATCGTCTGACCCGATTTCGGGACCGAGGTGAGTAGGGGATTGAGGTTGCTCTTCTTTTTGATCTTCAGAGCCATCAGTGATTGACTTGGCATCTTGGACAGTGGATGCTGGCAGCTCTTCCTTGACAGTCTCTTCAACATCATCATCGGAATCCGTAGCGAATGCCTCGGGGATTGATCGAGAGAGTTCGAGTATGAATTTGAGTTGAGCCTCTGTGATTCGCAGGTTGACATTAGACATGGAACCTTCAATCTCTGTATCAGGACGCTTATAGCCGGGCTTGTGCTCTGCGCTGGTGATTCTGAAATCAAGGTCAACCTTGTCAATGAGATCAAGCTCTTCAACCTTGTCGTCAGTGTAGTTGAATGTCGAAGTCAATCTAGTGTTGTGTACACCAGCCGTCAACTTGTTGGCAGTCTCAGAATCCTTGGCATCGTCCAAAGGAAGGAATTCATTGCTGGCATACAGCTCTCCCAAGTACGCAGTAAGAACATCACGCTCAGGAGAGTCGGTGATAACCATGCGAGGAAAGGCTATGATTGGTGTCTTGATGCGAATATCAAAGTGCATCTTGCTAGCACGCTCTTGAATGTTGTTGGCCTGATTTGCAGCAGCTTGTCTGGCAGCATTCATTATGGCCTGCATCTTTCCAAACTTGACGCCAAATTCCATGATTTTACGGAATGGTTCAGTGACAAAGTTGACTTTCAAAGAGCCAGATCGAAGGTAGATGGAGGTGTCATAGCCAGGATAGGCTTCAGATTCTGCATCAAATGTTTCGTAGCGGAAATCGGCAAGCTCATCGCCTTGAATGGAGACCAGTTGACGCAGAGAAGATTGCTCAGAAACACCTTGATTGACATCGTCGAGAAGAGACAAGTTACCGAGTCTAGCTCCTACTCTCATGGTCTTACCCATCAAGAAAATGCCCACCTCGGCAGATGTCAAACTCAGAGTAGCTAGACGGATTCCATCATTGTTGAGAATGATAGCAATGCGCTTCAGTTCGGCCTTGATACGAATCTTGTCGCCTGCAGGCTGTGCATTGGCAACTTCCACGGTCTCAGTCGACTCTACAGCCTGTGATTGGTTGGCCTGAGGCTCTCCCGGATTCGTAAAGGTGACCATGACAAAGTCAAGCAAGGTCAGGAGTGTCTTTCGAGTCACGAGCAGATTAATCGTTGATACTGATACATCTAGATTCGTGGCTATGCCTTCAAATGTCGACATGAATTCTGGATGTTCCGGATTGACCTTGACAAACTTGAGTGTGAAGAGGTCCTGCTGCTTGTTGGCATCTGAGTCTTCGGAAGAAATGAGATTCCTAAACTCGGGAGATGGATTTTCCTCGACGTGGTCTTCTACAGCAAGGGTGCGTAGACTGACCTCTGCTACCATGTCAAATTGACGCTGGTAGAAGAGCAAGTCGAAGTTCTCGGCGATGAGATCAACAAGCAACTGATCTTGTTTTTTGCCATCTGGGTCTGACCGATAAAGAGAACCTTGAAGCTTGTCAACCTTGAACTTGAACTCAAAGTTACGTTGATTGACGTCCTTTGCGGGTTCCTTGGTGGTTTGTTTGGCTTCCTTGAACTCTTCGTCTTCATTATCAGTCTCCTCTTCCATAACAAGCTCGTGCTTTTGGGCAGAGAATTGAAACGACTTGGATCTTGGCCTTCCAATCACATCCGAATCCATGATGCTCTTTTTTCTGGGACGCTGAGTCTGTTTCTGCGAAGGTTGCACGGGTTTCTGCGTCTTCTCTTCATCTGACCCAAATTTGGGAATCGCAACGTCAATGAGCTTCATCAGACTCTTGTATTTCGAATCGGAAATAGAAGCATGCAAGACTGGCAGATGGCCTCCAACTCGGAATTTGGTCAAGCCTGAAGCCTTGGGAACAATGCATGTCTCAACTGTGAAGTCGATGTTGATGCGATCCACAATGTGCAAGTGTCTGGATGTATTGTTTTCGTCCAGTTGCTTCTTGGTTTCCTCAATCGAAGGTCCAAGAAGAAGCTGAGTCGACTGTAGTTTGACCAGAAATTTGTCATACATCAACTGCTCAAGGCGTTTGAAGTCTTCCTCGGTGTACTGCTGTTTTTGCTTCGATTGCACCTCGTTCAATGTCTCCTTGTCGATCAACTCGCTTCGTACACTAATGTGACCTGCGTCGAGAATCATGCAGAGAGACTCCTTCTTGGTAACAGAGTCGGGTATGATGATGAGAGGAGCTTGCAAGTCGAGCTTGGCATCAATCGTCTTGTGCTCTTGTAGGGCATACTCGAGACCAGCACGAGTCTGTTGCCTAAGACCTTCGACTGTTGCACCTGCCGACTCCATGAGGGCGCCAATTGACTCCATGTGACGTTCCGGAGGCTTGAAGAAGTTTGCAACTTCGACGACAAACTTTGGGTTGTAGACAAATTCCATGCCTTTAAGCTTTACAACCAGGTCTGTATCGGCATGACCATCAAGAGGGTTGTTCTCGAATGTCAATGCAAAGAATGGATCTACTGCGGGCTCATCATCCTCTTCATCATCATCCTTGACTTCTTCAATTCGCTTGTCATCCGAGATTGATTGCTTGATATTGAGCATCTGAGGGAAGAGATTGCCCTCGGTGGTGCCATCGAAGAGTTTCATAGTCTCGAGACTGACTTCTGCAAGCATAGAGTCTGTGCGTTGCAAGAATTTGGTGTCGAAACCTTGGAAAACGAGCTGCAACATTTCGATGGCCTTGCCATGAGGGTCTCGTTTGAGAGTGAAACTACCTTCTCTAAGGCTCATGTCGACTTGCAACTTGATGGCTTCCTTGGGCATATCAACGGCATCGGCGATTTGCTTCTTCTCGTCGAAGTCGATGGCGTCGTACAATTCTTTGCGTTGTTCCTCGGTCAACTGGGTCTCGTCACCGGGATGCTCTTCCGTCTTCTTGCTTCCCCAGACCCAAGAAGACCACGTCTGCTTCTGCGGGGCCTTCGCGACACCAACATTCTCCTTGCGCAATTGATTACGAGCAAGGGATCTCCAGAATCGGAGGTCTTCATAACTCAGCTTGCGCTCGAGCTGATCAAGCTCGGTTCCTTCTTCTGGAGTAAGCTTCTCCTCCTTTTTCTTCTTTTTGAAGAGACTGATGTACTTGATACGATCGTCACGGCGTTCCTTGAAGTATGCCCATGTCCAGCGGCGGTTGCGTTCGTGGATCTTGTCATGGACTGATTTGGTTGCGAAACGGAGCCAGGCTCGAGGGTCCTCTTTGGGAGATGATTTCGGCTGGAACTTACGATATTCCTGGTGTCGGATGAAATAGTGGAAGAGATCGACCAACATGAGAGCATCGCGATATTGATCGTCGTCAATTACAAAGCCCAGCTCGTTGAAGAGGAGACGGGCCTTCATTTTGGGACGATCAATCTTTCCAGTTTTGTCAATTTCGAGACCAGCACGACCAGTGACTGGTTTGAGTATATACTGATGTGCGCCAAAGTCTGTATCGTCCTTCTTGGCAATCATGTCTCTAAACTTGTCGATGATTGTGCTATGATCTATTCCTTGCTCTTCTGCAGTTTGGGAACCCTTACCAGAGCCCAGCAGTTTGGCATCGGTGTCCCAGTATATGGCGAGGGCACCAAGAGTGGCGAGTTTATGAGTGGATCCTGCTGCCGTGCTCTGGATAAAGGTTGGTTTCCAGTTTTCGTCTGTACTGACGGCGCTCAGCTCTTGGAGGGTAAGACCGGCAGCAAAAGGATGTCCAGGGTCTGAGATGGAGTCCTCGTAGCGGATGTGGACGTTCTTGACTGAGATTTGCAAATTGTCTACAATGGCAGTGACAAGACTGGCAGTGAAGCTTTGATTCTTCTGCTGTTCTTCCTGGCTCATGCCTTCTGCGCTTCGCTCTTTGAGTAATTCCGCGCTGTCGAGCTTCTCCATCTTGACAGCATGATCGCGCTTGTCTTGGTCTTCCGGATTGTAGTCTTGGTCTTCTCTTGGAGCGGCCAGCAGGTATACGTCCTCAATCTTGACTTGTACGGGCTTGCCTCGAAGGTTGGACCAGGGGATCGAGAGGGTAAGGGAGCCCAGGTGACCTTCGACGACGTTGATGGGTAGATGGAGTTGGTCGAGGGCTTCACGACGGAGCTCGAGATCGCGTAGTTTGACATCGCCAGACCAGATACCGACATTTAGCTGCTTCGGATCAAAGTTTTGGACATACATGCCCAAGAACCTGTTGAGCAGATTCGATACGAGTCCTTCCAACATGACGGCGAACGTGTGCCGTTACCCAGGCAGGGAGTATGTGAAGGGTGGAAAGGACGAAGAGTGCTGAATTTGATTATCGTATACAGGTCATCAGGTCATGAGATGGCTGGGTTGGCGGTAAGCCGTGTGTAGGTACTTGTGCGAGTACCCTTGGTTGTGGTTGATTGGGCGCAAGGCGAGCGGTCGTCTCTAAGGCGGATGACAACTGAATCGTTGAACTGACGAAAACCTGAGAAAGCACAAATCACAGAAGAGATCGTGGTCGTCGTAACAGTTCGTGTGCACAGGGTTTGATGGATCGTGGAGAACGCGACGTTCGACTCTTTCCCACTTGTTGGCAGCTGCTTTCTTGGAAACAACGCCGCTGATCGTGCCCGCAGCCCGTCCACGCGGAACGTGGGAAAGGGAAGGTGCGATGAATGACGTCATCCTCCATCTTTTGAAGCTCCTCCGAGCTCACTGCCTACTCGAGTAGGTGCACACACTATTCCTAGCTCGACATAAACCGTAAAAGGCAGATAGTCCAAGCAGAAGCTTCTGGGAAGCAATCAATCAACTGGTCTCAGAGAATGGAATGTTTGGAATGATTTTTGCCAATTTTGTGGCAGTGATGGACAATCATAGCGGAATCGGAAGGAACGGTGACGACACAAAGTATGCGGTCGGGAGCTCCACATTGACGAGCACCTACGCAAGAGGATAAGCACAAGAGCTTGGTCGTACCTGCCCCCAAGAGTACCTCAGCTACGGAGGTACTTCCTGACAGCTTCTCCATCATTCCTCCTACTGCCCCTCCATCTGCGTCCACAGTCCGTTGAGGCCTTTTGCTTTCCTATTCCTCTCCTCTCCACTCCACTCAAACACACAATGTTCCGCGCCGGTACTGCTCGCCAATTGCGCGCCCTCAGTGGCCTCGCAGCGAGCGCCCCTCGTAGCTCTCAATTCTCGTCCAAGCTATGCACTCTCTCGCAAGTTACTCGCCCGCTCGCGGTTGGCAAGCCCATGACACTGGCCATGGCTCGCTATGCCACCCAGCCATCAGCAATGGACAAGATCAACAAAGAGGTGGAGTCAAAACTAGGAGAGCAAAAGCTCAAGGCGGATCCCGACACTGTTAGCACCACTTCGTCGACTCATCCTGTCTTTGGCGAAGTTGGCATGGCCGAGGACCCGCACAAGGACGCCGACATGATGGCCGGTGTCAAGAACGATTTGGTCAGTCTCGAATGCCGCCATAGCTCGTGTGATAGCATGCTAATGTTTGATCCAGAAAACCATCAAGGATACTTTCTCGCTCGAGGGCGTCCCTCATCAAGCCTACACCTTGGGAATGGCTGGTGTACTTCCCTACCTAGGAACCTCGCTTTCCACAGTCTACTGCGCTTGGGAAATCAACCATGCACACAACACCGGCTCTGGATTCTTGATGAGCGAGCAAACTGCTGAAGCAGCTCTCCACGTCTTGGAGCCCCTTCAAGTCGGATATGGCGCCGTCGTAAGTTTGCATTGAGATTATGCATCGTCCTAAGCAGCTTCTTACCCCCTCATTCGCAGATCATCTCATTCCTTGGCGCTATCCACTGGGGTCTGGAGTTTGCTGGCTACGGCGGATATCAAGGTTACAAGCGCTATGCAATCGGCGTCTGGACCCCCGCAGTCGCATGGCCCACAATCCTTCTCCCGGTTGAATACGCCCTGATCACCCAATTCGTCGCTTTCAACTTCCTCTACTACTCGGACAGCCGCGCTTGCAAGAGGGGCTGGACCCCTTCGTGGTATGCCGTATACCGCTTCGTCCTGACATTCATCGTCGGTGCCAGTATTGTCATCTCGTTGATTGGCAGAGGCCAGATCGCCGACCGTATCAACAAGCTGCCTGGTCCTGCCGACAGAGTCCGCGCTCTGCGTGAGGCCCAGGGCCAGCAGCGCGACGAGGAGGAGGCCGCCAAACGTGCCAAGGTCGTGAAGGACGAGGAGGATGATGAGGAGTAGAAATCCAAACATCACAAACACTCGTCTCACGCTACCAAGAAGCGCGCCTAGAACGACATGGGCTGTCTTCCAACGACAACATTTTCTTCCGGATGCTTTCCAATGTATGTACTCGAATGACTAGTTAATAATTAGCAAGCCAATGCTGCACGTTTTGATGAACCACGTGACATGTTCACAGCCTTTCTCCAGTCTTGGTGTTGTTCAGTCGTGCCTTCTTTTTCGTTGTCCTTCCATTTCTTTGCTTCTGCGTCGCTGGTATCTGGACCATTTTTATTTTGTTTCTTGTGAATCGCAATGGAAGTCCGTTAATTCACTGTCTCGTTGGAGGCCATGCATCTCAATTGGACAATTGGGCTCATGAGCTTCCTATCTGACCCGAGCTTCGAAGAAGATGGGCGTTTAGATATCGAAACTGCATCAGATCAAACCCCTTACCAATGATAGATCAGCAGTGTACGAGCCGCACACTAACGGGGGCACATCCGGACGTTTCTCAAGATGTTCTTCCTGCGCGGAGAAGCTTCTAGGAATCCGGTTGCAGAAATCATCCGGTATCCCTTTATATTGACAATCAATACGGAGGAGCAATTTCCATATCTCGAAGCTTACGAGGCCTGCATGCCGACCAGTACTCGTGACCCTTCAAACCGGGGCAGTTGATCTCGATTGACCGTGGCTGCAGACTGATCGGCACTCGAACTTTTTTCAAGTTTGTGCCTTGCGGCCGTGCATGGTAGGATCGTCGCTTCGACGTCTTAATTTCCAGCACGCGACAATACGCCGGAAGAACCAGATTGTTTATCTTGACCAATGGAGGAGATTATAACTGCAAACCTACTGCACGACACAAAAGATATGGCATGAAAAGGTAGAGCCTCAAGTATATCGAAAGTCGCCGGGTAAATAACCGCGGTGGAGTGCAGGACTCACTGCCCGGCATCCCCGTGGGATCGTAGAGGCACCGAGTGTAGCCCCGAGAGGCTGTTGTCCCGAAGGCGGAATGGTTGGTGGGGATGGTGGGGTTCGCCATGGACGTGTTGAAAGCGTGTGAAGTCATACTGCCCAGCGTTACCAGCACGTCCATCACTGAAAAACTCACTTAACTCTGGTTCCCTCACACTCCTCTTCCTCTCTTTTGCCATTCAGTCCATTGCTGTACCCTCTGATACCCCCTCGAATTATTCCGTCTTTTTCCGCTCACCGAGCGACCTTCACCCATCCACAAACACGCAACTTTGGTTTCACGCAGCTTCGACAGTCCGACGCCCACGCATTTTTATTTCTGCGTACTGCAAGCATACTAATAAGACTCTCTCGTCGTTCTACTCGGCGTGAAAGCAAGTACCACATCACAATGGACGGCTCAAAAGAAATTCCCGACATCGACCAGAACCCGCAACAACAAGCGGACCCTACCTTGACAAAGGCCTCTGGTTCCGCCGATGCGAAGCCCAAAGTCAGAACCGAGTCGAAGTCTGGCGCGCAGAGACCGCCGTTGAACAGATTCACCACCAGTCACGAAAATGTGCTCCAAGAGAATTTCATCGGTGCAATTGACCAGGGAACCACTTCCTCAAGATTTATCATCTTCAACGGAGTTGGTGAACCCGTGGCAATGCACCAGATTGAGTTCGAGCAGAAGTACCCTGAGTCTGGGTAAGTCCATACTTTGCTACACTGCACCCGCAGCAACAGTGTTAACACACATTTACAGTTGGCACGAGCACGACCCTTGGGAGCTCGTTCACTCGGTAGAAACTTGTATCGAAGAGGCTACCAAGAAGTTCATTGAGTTGGGCCACAAGGCCTCGGACATCAAGGCCATTGGTCTTACCAACCAGAGAGAAACAACTCTGGTTTGGGATGCCGAGACTGGAGAGCCTCTGCACAACGCCATCGCCTGGCCAGACACCAGAACAAAGGGTCTCGTCCGTGAGTTCAAGGAACGCAAGGGCGACCAAAACTTGTCCGAGATTTGTGGTATCCCTCTCTCGACATATCCCTCATGTCTCAAGCTCGTTTGGATGTTGCGTCACATCCCCGAGGTACAACAAGCCTACGATGAGGGTCGCTTGTGTTTCGGCACTGTCGACACCTGGTTGATCTACAACCTCAACGGTGGAAAGGAAAAGAACGTCTTCGTCACCGACTCTACAAATGCCTCGAGAACCATGTTCATGAACTTGCACACTTGTCAATACGACGACAATTTGTTGAGCTTCTTCGACCTCGATCGCAACAAGCTTAGGCTGCCCAAGATTGTTCCTTCGTCTTGTGCAGACGCATACGGTACCCTTGCCAAGGGAACCTTGAAGGGCATGAAGATTGCTGGATGTCTCGGCGATCAGTCTTCGGCCCTGGTCGGTCAGCAAGGCTTCACTCCTGGCTCTGCCAAGAACACATACGGTACTGGTTGTTTCTTGCTCTACAACGTTGGCGAGAAGCCCACCATTTCTACCCACGGTCTTCTTGCAACGGTTGCCTACGATTTCGGCCGCAACAGAAAGCCCGTATACGCCCTCGAGGGTTCGGTCGCTGTCGCTGGTTCCGGTGTCAAGTTCTTGATGAACAACATGGGTTTCATTGCACACGCCGAAAAGGTCTCAGAACTCGCCTCGACTGTCGACGACAACGGTGGTCTTGTCTTCGTTACCGCCTTTTCCGGTCTCTTCGCACCATACTGGATCGATGATGCAAAGGGCACCATTTTCGGTATCACCCAGCACACACAACGAGGACACATTGCACGTGCCACATTGGAAGCTACTTGCTTCCAGACAAAGGCTATCCTCGACGCCATGGAGAAGGACAGTGGACACGCTCTGTCAGACTTGGCTGTCGATGGTGGTATGAGTAACTCGAACATTTGCATGCAGGTAAGTCACACCAAGAAATCATCATTGTAAAAAACAAGACTGACTCTCAACAAAGACACAATCGAACATCATCGGTATCCCCGTCAACCGTCCTGCCATGCGCGAAACTACCGCCTTGGGTGCCGCCATCGCCGCCGGTTTTGCTGTCGACATCTGGAAAGAGTTTAGCGAGCTCAAGGCCATCAACCAAAAGAACCGCATGGTTTTCGAACCAGAGGTCACACCCGAAGAGAGTCAAAAGATGTTCAAGAAGTGGGATCGTGCAGTCAGCATGTGCCGTGGCTGGCTCGATGTTGACGAGGTCACGGAGACCTAAGTCACAGAACACTTTTAATGAGGAGGAACGTTACGATAATATCTTGTTCGATTTTTTGAGGATTTGCTTCGGATTGGCATATTGTTCGATACCCTTGTCATGGGTTCGCATTGTCGTAGGAAGTTTTGGAGTTGCATATATACATGATGATTGGTCGAAGTCTTTACGCACAATAGAAGAAAATAGATTGTCTTCTTTTCAATTGTGTTTCTTGTGCAGTCTCTATCGGTTTACCCGGGATGCTCGATGCTTCACATCTGAATGTTTTCAAGACATGACCAGCTTCACATTCAGGCCTGCCGATGTCGCCTGTAACGTGGCTGATCAGAGAGAAGAAGCTTTAGGATGATACCGCTGCGGGTCGACCTTCCCGGCGCCTCATCCGCAACTTTGGAGGGGAACACCGGCTTCGACTTCCACTCCAAACCTTAAAAACGCCCCCAGCTGCACTCGAGAAAAAACGACATGAACGGGTTCCTGAGTGGATCTATCTTGCATGTTAATATATCTCCAACCATATCAAACATAAGATCCCGCACACTGTACCCAGCTCGTGGGCTCAGATGGTTTACAACATGTCACACTGAGCTTCTTAATTCCAAGCATACCCATGCCGCTGCACTGCTGCCAAAGCCCGAGTTTCACCACATGACAATTCTACTCTCGTACGACTGCTACGTCAACACACGCAAGACACACTTGTCTTGACAAAGTGGTCACACCAGGTTCCCGCTCATTGTCATTGTCGAGTTACCTTGGCGCTTAGACATACGTCCGCGCGCCTGTTTCTGGCGGCTTTATCGCGAACCCAGGCTTGAGAACGACAGACGGTAGACTGACACGACAGGTTTCCCAATAACACGTCAATCATCCGTGGTTGGTTCGACGGTACGGCACGAAAACGGTAACACGATCTAGTACGCCATGCTTGCTCTCTTGCCCAAAAGCACGCTACATGCAGCAAAGGATCTCCAGGCCCGGGTTTCGGTGCAGCGGTCAGGGATGCATGATTTGCTTTGCATTGGCGTCAACCTGGTTGTCCCCTACCATCGGTTAACGGTGTAGTTGCGTCAAATTCCTCAATGTGTGATTGGAACAATCTCTCAAAGGAACAACTCACCTAGGCTAGTCTAGATTTCTTGCATCAGAGCAGCAGGGAACACAGGTTGGTTCCCTTCTTGCTTCTCGCTTCTCCGGGGCACATCGGTGGTACAGTCAAAAGATTTGAATGTTTCAAATTCTCTATCAGGAACAAGTTGGTGGGATTTTCTGCTTGCTACTCGTCTTTTTATCTTGCTTGCTTGGATCTCATGTGATTTTTATGATTTGAAACCAGTTGAAGCATCAAACTTGACTCGATCTGGGACAGAGGCTGGCAGCATATAGACATTCGACTGATTTGAATGTTCTGTTGTTGAACAGCTCAGAGGGTTCATATATCATCTTGCTGCTTCCCCTCTCATCATCATCATCGACATCGCTTCAGTCAACTCAATCTAATCAAGTCCTATTCCACATCTCATCACCAATCACGATTCAGACAACATGTGCGATTACACCAAGGTTGAATACTGTTGTGGCCATCTTCGATACACAGTTCGTGCCTGGTGTGTCAGATATCAAGAGTCACACAAACGCTGTCCTCCCAATGTCGTTGCTGTGTAAGTATCTCGATGATCACATAGCTTTTTGAGCTCCTCTAATTCCATGTTTGCAGAGAATACAGATTTGAAGAACCATGCGGTACGCCCAACCATGCTCAGTGTCAAACTCACTGCATATCATGTATGGAATATGCTGACAACAAACTCTGCACAGGTGACTGCAAACCACCTGCACCACGATATGGCCACAAGTCCAAGTCCAGCAGCAGGAAGTGAGACACGGCGGCTCATCGACACATTCTTCTTCAAACATCTCAGATTGTGCATATTTACACTCTCACATACTATTCGACAGCACCGGAAAAACAGAACACGGGTCTCTTTTCTTTGTTTTTGGTTTATCAAAGTTCTTACCAGCAGGACTGATTGGACATGGTCACTGGAGTTACAGGACAGAAACACGCCGATCTAGCATGTTAGATGGCAAGGTATACCCTTTCGCTTATGATTACATATTGAATGAAGGAAGATGCGAAAATCATGATCATCAAGACATGTTCAAACTTATCTATTTACATGTAGCGTTGAACAACTTTTTGCACCTCTCATCCTCAGCCCAAGACTGAAGTTCCGTGATCACTATCCTCATCTCGCAGACATTGAAAATCCGCGAACCTGGAAGCGGAGACATGATCGTCTCCTTCTCCAGGCCATCGATCTCCAAACATCGCACACGTCTACTCCCTAACTCATCCGGAGTATCTCGCACAGTCAGAAGGTCGGTCAATGTTCTGTGTAACGTGTTGCAAAAAGCCAAAGCCAACATCATGTGGCAAGTACGGTGTGTTTTGCCTCAATCTTGCAGGAGAGACAAGACCCACTCGGCGCATCGGCATGCGTGAGTAAAGTCGGCAGACAAGTCCGTTTTTGCCTTCTCGATTGATCAGGTATTGATTTGGAAGATGCACAGAATGAGGAAAGAACGACAAAGAAATGAAATCTATGGATTGTAGATGATAGGAAAGAACCACGAAACTTGCACAATTCTCAACAGTGAACCACAGGGAAAGAGCCAGAGAAAATTGCACCCACCGTCTTAGACAGCAACCACGTCCGGCACTTGAATTTACCTCATCATAACACCTGGTTGCTGGATGATCGATCTTCTGCGGAGTGCATAACCAATAGTCAACAGCGATCGAGTTTCTGCACAAGCCCGACACTACGATATCTGTACACAGTCTGGTGGCCTGTTTGTTACCTGTCAATTATGACCTGTCATCTGCCAGATCACCTAAATTGCATACCGATCTCATTCGCATTCGAGCCTCGAGGCATTACTTCCGGTATACCGGTCCATTACGATCTCCTCGCGCAACAGCATTCTTTTGAATGTTGACGGACAATATCGCAAGGCAGAAGTTTGATCTTGCGAAGAATCGATTGCAAGAACGTCTCAAAACAGCTCGGCCAAATACTCGAATTTCAAGGACGGCACATCATCTTCGAACCTCGAGCGGATACTCGCGGAAACGAGATGAAAGAATAATGTGTGAGAGTTGCGGTCTGCAATGACCCTTCAGTCTTCCCGCCAACCAAGTATCCGACTTCTGCACGAAGGATGAAAGAGGCGGCTGTAGTGCTGCTCTACCGGCCCAGGAAAAACATCATGCAATGTGGAACGTTCCATCCCGACTGCAAGGTCGTCGATCGTATATGCATGCACGTAATATGGCGTCTAGCGGTGTCGGCTTTCTTGGTGCGATTGGAAGTCTTTCCGTACTTTCGACTCGTCATCAGGATGCTGGAGATGCATGGTTTTCTTGTTACCTGTCTCAATTTGCTGGGAAGCGCAGATAGCTGTAGTGTGGTCGTTGTTAGGGTGTCCTAACAAGTGCATGCGTACCATACGAACGCACAATCATCTCAAGCCATCGACCATATCGCTTCTCGAGGAGATTGACAATAATTTGGCCGGCCTTTGACGACATCTTTGGTGTGGTGTGGATGGCATGAAATGGCGGCTGGTGCTTGGAATGTTGCAGACGTTCGAGACACCGGATGGGAATCGTAACCAATCTCCGGCATGATGGTCACGAATGCCAACAGCCAATGCTTCGATTGCAACGCGGTCGCGCTTTGTCATGTTGCCAACAGCAGTTTAGCCGCCGGCAGCACGTGATTGTCAGGCATGCCGAAGGGATGACCCTGCTAATGATCTCGAGATCACGTTTCACGGTCAACAACACTTCAGATTGGATCTTCAGGTGTCTGTAGATATGTGCGATTGCCCAGCATAATTCCTCGAGTGTGGTCTTATGATCTGAAGGGCGTCTACACGGCGTGGGGAGTCATTGAAATGCTTTGCAATCGTTTGTGTGAGGTAAGCTGTCTTCCATATGCTAGCCAACCGTGGGAAGCCGAAGTTAGAACAGATTCTCGTACAAAATCAAGTATCTCATCCAGTGCAACAACTTCCTATATACAGAAAGCTGTGGCACTCTAGGTACTGACTTCATTGTGTTGGTATCTCTGAGGTAAGATACACTGAGTATCATATCTGTTCGATGACGATTGTCGGAGTTATTCATTAAGTCCGCATCTCCATCATGCCCCTCCCTGTTTAGCCGCCGACCACAAAGACTACAAGTATCGATCAATGTCGCTCGAACCGGTGTTGTCTCTTGAAACATTTCACTAACCAACCGCAAAACTCATACACCAAAAATGTCGGACCAAAAGGATCCCGTACTCGAGAAGATCGAAAACACCAAGGCCATCTACAAACGCCTAGGCAAGAGTGGTCTGCGAGTTTCTGTACCTATCCTCGGTGCCATGTCATTCGGTGATGCAGCATGGCAACCTTGGATCTTGGACGAAGAAGCATCCCTTCCACTTCTCAAAGCTGCTTACGATAAGGGTATCAATACCTGGGACACGGCCAACATTTACAGCAATGGTGTGAGCGAGAAGATCATCGGCAAAGCCATCAAGAAGTACAACATTCCGCGTGAAAAGATTGTCATCTTGAGCAAGTGCTTTGCCTATGTCGGCGAAGAACCTGGAATCAAGACTATGACTTACGGTCAGAGGATCTCCGAGTCGCCCGACTACGTCAACCAAGGAGGACTCTCGCGAGCTGCCATTTTCAATGCCGTCAACGCATCCTTGAAGCGCCTGGATTTGGAGTACCTCGATTTGCTTCAAATTCATCGCTTCGACCCCAACACACCAACCGAAGAGACCATGGAGGCCTTGCATGATCTGATCAAAGCCGGAAAGGTCCATTATATCGGAGCAAGTTCCATGTGGACATATCAATTCTGCATGATGCAAGCTTGTGCCGATAAGAATGGTTGGACCAAATTCATCAGCATGCAGAATCAATACAGTCTTCTGTATCGCGAAGAAGAACGCGAGATGAACAAGTATTGCGACGCAACCGGTGTCGGACTCATTCCGGTAGGATGATCTAATCGCAAATACACATCAACCGCTAACAATGATCCAGTGGGCTCCTCTTTGCCGTGGACACCTCGCTCGCCCTGCATCGGCAGCTGGAAGCACAACAAGGTCTGCCAAGGAGGCTAGCGGTCTTGCAGGAACCTCTGAAGTCGATGTCAAGACCATCGGAAGAGTGCAAGAGCTTGCCGAGAAGAAGGATTGGAAGATGGCACATGTCGCACTCGCTTGGATCAACAAACGGATTTCAAGTCCAATCATTGGATTCTCGAGTGAAGAACGCATGGATGAAGCCCTAGGTGCAAATGATAAGACGCTGACTGAGGAAGAGGAGAAGTATCTTGAAGAGCTTTATGAGCCCAGGAATGTCGTCGGTCATAATTGAGAAGGATTCAAAGCGGGAAGGCGGTGTCCAATTCTGTTGCGACACGGAAATAAGATCAGCATTCCTTCGAGACATAACTCAGACATGACAACTCACACCTTTAGTACATACTTTACCCCTCTGTGCACTTCCAAATAATCTCACAACCTCTTCACTCCAAGCATGGCTCGAGTTCGTAGCAAGTCCAAGGATGCGGAAGTTCGGGCAAAACCACTCACTAAAAGCGGCGTCGTGAAGAAAACGCCAGTCAAACCTACCGCGAAGCGAGGAAGGACTACGTCCACACCGCCGCCACCACCACCACCAACAACAACCAGATCGTCTCGGTCGCAGTCAAGAACCCGCCGTCCAAGCTACCAAATCCAGGAGGCACAATTCAGTGACAACAAATCCAAGTCCGTTAGCAAGGATGACGATCAACTCGTCCCCCTAGACAAGAACATTTCGTCGGATGAGCTGGTTCAAACGGCTGTGCCGGCCACGAAACTGCCGCGCATCTACTGGATCACAAACTATCGAGAGCTGTCGCCTCCATGGATAGGATGCTCGGATTTTGTACCACCTGTGTATGTTGAGTATTTGATGCGCTCCAAGAAGAGACTAGCACTGGGCAGAAAATGGGAGGAGGGGAAGAATGATAAGATCACAAACATGGAGGGTGCTCTGCACACCTTTGTTACCTCCATCGAGCTGGCCTGGCTGCATGGCGAGAGGGGTTATAACAAAGGTCACACCTTCACCCCCTACCCGCACAGCGGCAAGTTCAGAAGTGGGCGACAAGTCCTGGTGAGCAACATGATACATCAGGACTTTGAAAATGGTGCAGTTATGATGGTACTGTCCGCCTTGACGACCGAGGAGACGACTTTGGGCGGGGACTTCAATGTCCCTTCTACCAAGGAGAAGCAATCTCGCAATATCCGGAACGAGTATGATGATGCATTGCGCCGGCTGATGGTGCATCACTTGACTCTGGACGGCCAGCTTCCGAGTATCGAAGAAGGCAGCACCACAGCCATGTCGCGCGTCCAAGCCAAGGCTTTCCTTGCCAACAAGGTGCTCAAAGTCGCTTGCACCAATGTTCTGGAACAAGTCAAGAACAAGTTGTTTTGGCTACGCAATGCTACCCTCAAGTCCAAGACGGACCGGCCACTGCTCTCGCTCGAGATCCTTGTTGCAACTGCGTTCCATCAATTCCGGAATGAGATGGAAACCCTGGAGAAGGTTTGTCCCCAGGGCTACGTTTACACCTTTTCTGCACCGAAGATTTTCATTGGGGCGTTCGGTCCAGATGATGGCCTCATGGCATGCATCTACGCCGCTGGACTCAAGCACTACATCCAGACCACGAAGCTCAAGAATATGCGAGTCTTCCAGGTCCCTGATATTCCAGGAGAATGGACTTCCTGGATGAAAATGGCAATGTCGGAGGCAGCAGGAGTGCAGATAATGACAAGACCAGAGTTGTACAGCAACAAGAAGACCCCTCTTGACAGCTACAGCCCACCATCTGCAGGTACCATGCTTGTGTTGCACAATTGCTCAGATGCATTTGGGCAGAACATTCGGTACGAATCAGGAGTTGGAAGTCTGGATGCCATCATTGGACGATTCACGAGTGCGGCAGGAAGCCTGATCAGTAGTCGCGAGGACCTCGTCAGTAGAGTCGCAGTGTTTGGCGAGTAATGAAGGTGCTCGAGGGGCCGAGGACGAGAATGTTTGCTTTGTGTTTGCTTCCATTTGCGGCCGTGAGATAGGGTCACATGCCTGTAGAAGTACCTTTGATAGTCATTGCCCCGTTATGCGAGATTTAATGCCTCGTCAGCGCACGTCTCTTGACTCCGTACTTCCGAAGGTTTGCGTTGCTCTCAGATTGGCGTGTTTTGGGCGTCATTCGATGCAAGCTTCCCCGACAAAGCTCGTGATTTCGAGCCGGGAAGCTCCAGACGCGAGTTACGATTTGCCAACACCTCCAAATGGTATTTCCAAGAACTGAATTGTACCACAATCCCCCTGGAGATCCATCCATAATTGCTTTTCGACAGTGTTTCAAGACCTTGCAGGTACACATGTAGTATAAGGTTTCCCCGCATCCTGTATTCGTTTAGCGTGACTACCCCGGATTGGTGGCAAGACGTTTGGCATGCCTTAGGGACCGTCGGATGCCGTGGTCTCGTGCTCAGTGGGATGATCTCCTCAGAGCTCCGTACACAGCTCTCCCAGCTTGGCTCAGAGCTTGAGCAAGGACGACCTGTGGTGGTCCAGTGGCATGCAACAGTCTTATGACCCCGCACGGCGTGACTGCTGTTTAGGTATTTCTACAGTCGACTCCCTCTGCTCTTGCTCTTCTTCTTTCTCTTCTCAAGATTGCCTTGTATCATCAACAAGTCGGTCTTTTTACGCTCTCATCAATTGCCTAACACCCTGTATCAGCTTCTAAGCTTCTCCCAAGCTTAAACACCTCCAGTTCCAACCATGTCTGCCGAGATTGAACACCCCCTTACCAGACTCGACTCTGCCGTCTCTGACACCACTTACGAACCTGGCCATGAGAAGAAGATCAGCCACCGTAGAACCAGCAGTACCGTCTCGGGAGTATTCAGGATTGAAGACCTAGGTAAGTTGAAGCTCGAGGGCCTTTCCTCCGAGGCTCACATGTGTCTGACTGTACGTCCAGAACATGAACAGGTTGAGCTGCAAATAGCACCGGAAACGCAAAAACTTGGATGGTAAGTCTCCCTGACCCTAATGTGATGCTGTTGCCTTGACCCCTTATCAAAGTAGTGTTGGGGTCGGGTTGACTGTGTGCCTTAGCTTGAGATGCTAACAACGTCCAGGAAGCTGAACAAGAACCCAAACACAATCGACGACAAGGACATGTTGAAAAAGTACCTGGTGACGCCGCCAGTCAAGAAGATCGACCTCCACTTCCCATTAGGGCTCAACATCACAGCCCGAAACCTCAAAGGAGTGACCATCAAGGATGCAGTAGATGCAATCTACAAGCAATTCAAGAAGAAGGTATGTCTTGCTGGATTCATGTGCTGTTCTTCGATCTTGTATGGTATCGAGGCTAACCACTGCTGTGATATAGGAAGACGATGACATGGGTGAGAACCCCTACCTCGCTGGTTTCGAGTGGGACAAAGAAGAGTGCTACACCCGCTTCATCGTTCATCAAAAGAAGACGGCCGGCACCAATGATGGAGCCCCTAGCAGCGGCGGCAAGAAGAAGGGCAAGAAGGACAAGAAGGAAGAGGCCGACCCTCTATTGATCTAATCGGCATCAGTGATGTCCGTCTCCTTCAGTCTCTTCTTGCTCCGCTTCACACTCCTTTCAAGCGATCAACCGCGGGCCGGATATTGAGAGGCATGTTGTGGTTGTTGAGTCGCTCCGAGAGCGCAGGTATATCGTTGTATTCATCAAGACCATCGGGTTTGGGCCATCTGCTGGTGTATGCCGCTAGATTTCTGACTCGTGTATTATTCTTTTCCGATAACAGCTCTTGCTCGTGAATGTGCTGCGCTCTTGCGTCTAGTGTTCGTGTATTGCGCCTGGTGGTAGTCGACAGAGTTGAGCACGTAAAACCTGGCGCGTCGCTGCTTGGGACTTCCCTCATCCAAGGTCCATGGCCAACGCCCGAAGTTTTACCCAACAGCTTTGACCATCTCAAACACAACCGAGGAACCCTTCCTCAGGCCTCAACCAACAATACCTCATTGCATCTGTCAGAATTTACCCACCATAATGATGGAATTGTCGTTTACCAGCCACCTGCAACACTGCTGCAGTGCCTCTGGGTAGTAGAATATTCTATCATGACTTAGACTATTCGACATGCTAGGCAATTCTCCAAAGCACTCCACAAGGCGGTCCGTCGGTGAGCGGCCGAGTCTCATGTTGATGTATTGAATCTTGTGAACATGTAGAAAACAAGAAGGACTGGGAGAGTTTGTGAATCTCGTCAATCTTCATCATCCTCTCACTAGACTGTTCCTTGTACCAGCATCAGCAGCCATGCATTTCTCTGCCACAACTCTTTTCCTTCCAATGCTCTTAGCATGCCATCAAATATTGGTATCAGGCCTTTCGTTCAGCCCTCACCAATACACCTCAGTACCAACCGCACGAGTCACATGTCCTAGGGCATGGTTTAAAGGCTTTAACCTCGTATTTGTGTTGTCCGATTGTCTACCGTAGCCTCTTATATATCTCGAGCTCGCAGAGCGAAACACATGTTCTTACCAGAAACTCGATGGTATTTGAAGGCTTGCTCATACTTGACATTCAGGTCGATGTTTGGGAGAAGATCGACAACCACCGAGGTCTTTGGTCGTACTTTCCCAGCTTGACAGCCCTGACCTCTTACTCCGCTTTGCTTATCTTTGACATCGCATCAACTTGCCTGAACGAGACAACATAGGTCAACATCTATAAAAACAGCACGACTCGACCTCTTGATTCTTTGGTGCACATCGCAGTCATAGTTGTAACTTGAATATATCTTGACACCATGGAGGAAAGAGCTCGTATTCCCGTCAGCTTGCCTCGACCCAACCCCACCACTTCATATTGGCAAGAATCACCAGACGAAATAGCGAATCTGCAAAGTACAAAAGCATTGCCAAAATATGCCGACTATGTCATTATTGGCAGTGGCATCAGTGGTGCGGCAATTGCCTATAATCTACTTGAGAAGAAACCAAACAGCTCTGTCCTCATGCTAGAAGCAAGACAAGCCTGCAGCGGTGCCACAGGTCGCAATGGTAAACCAACACTGTTGACCTAGCAGAACCAAGTTGCATTTTCGCTGACAAGAAATCAAGGCGGTCATACGAAAGCAGCAAGCTATCGCAGTTTCCTCGACCATGAAGCCGAGCACGGCATCGATGAAGCAATCAAGATAGCACGACTCGAATACGCCAACATCAGACAAACTCATGCTCTAGCTCGAGAACTGAATATTGACTGTGCATCCACACCTTGCGACACTGTAGACATCATCTACGATGCTGCAAATCTGGCTCGAGGCAAAGAAGCCATTGCTCGCATGCAAGAAACCATGGGCCTCGATGACCCAGCAGCAAAGTATACCGTCTTGTCTGCCGAGGAAGCAAAAGAACAATTCTACACTCCTGATGCTCTGGGAGCGTTTGTGTACGAGGCTGGAAGCGTCAGCTCCTATCGCTTCACCATAGGGCTGCTGAAGCATTGTATCGAGAAAGGATTGAATCTGCAAACGAACACGCCGGTGGAAGCGATCGTGTCAGATGACGACTTCGATTCGCAGTCGCCGAGATGGATTGCGCAGACACCGAGAGGGAGTGTTGAGACTGCAAATCTGGTTGTTGCCACCAATGGGTATACCGCGCATCTGTTGCCGCAGATGCAAGGCATCATTGTTCCTTTGCGTGGGCAAATCACTGCGCAGAGACCAGGATCAAAGTTGCCAGGCTTGGACACGACCTACTCTTTCATCTATGCCAGTGGTTACGAGTACATGATCAGTCGACCGCCAGGCACGTCGGACGCTGGCACCATCATCATTGGTGGTGGACTGGGACGACAGAGGGACGCAGGTGCATCGGAGTTTGGAAACACTCTGGACGCCGAATTGAACCGGGAGATCTCAACCTACCTTTATGATTGCACAGCAGGCTACTTTGGCGATAACTGGGGAGAGGACGCGAAGGGAGGGAGAATCGTCAAGGAGTGGTCAGGGGTGATGGGTACGAGTTCGGATGGCCTTCCATATGTCGGAGCCATGCCAGATATGCCGGGCGTCTTTATAAGTGCCAGCTTCAATGGCCATGGCATGGTCATGTGTCTCAAGTCTGGAGAAGCGTTGGTTGACATCATAGTTGAAGGCGGAGAACAGGAGTGGTTTCCAAAGGCGCTTGTGGTGAGTGCTGAGAGATTCGAGAGGAAGTTCCAGGGGAGGTTGGACATGCGTGCGCCTGGCGAGGCGTTGTTCGACGATCGTATGGAGAGACTGTAATCTGTAGACAAGTGACGAATGAAACTGAGAGAAGAAGTTATGGAAATTAGAAAAAAGGTCGTTGCGGCACTATGCGCGCCTCGGACATGATATTTTGGAAGCCTTTGAGCAATGATTTTCATGTTTTTATAAGAAAGTCGCAGTGCTTTGTAGCGGGGGGAGGAAAAAAGAACAAGCCCATGTCCGATTTTTGGTGTAACATCAAAGCGCCGCAGTAATATTGCTCACCACGCGCCCTTTCCATTCATTGACCGCGCAACCAAGTCCATTTGTGTGTCGTGTCAAATCGCTTAGAAGACCATCTCGTGGGGCTTGTCGCCCGATCTAAGGCTGAAGGTGGAGCCGAGGTAGGAGATGAGGAAAGGCTCCTTCTTGAGGCTGGCAAGGATGGCACGGTCGACGGACTTCTGGTCCTCGGCGCGGCCAGAGGCAACCTTCTTGGCCTGTGGGAATGTATCAGTATTTGGAGTGTCGCAATCCTTCTTTTGATGGTGTAATCGTACCTCAGGCTTCTCGCCCTGCTTGAAGAAAGCCTCCTCGCCCTTGGCCTTTGACTTCTTCTCTCTGGCGAAGTAGGCGTCGCCACCGACCTTCTCAACGACCGATGAGTCGATGCCGGAGATGTCAACCTTGGTGGATGTTGCGATAACGTAGCGGGCGTTGACGCGTCTGAGGGGGACACCGTTGACCTTGAAGGGGCCGGTGACGAGGAGAACACCCTGGGGGAGGTTCTTGAGGAGCACAACACGCTTGCCACGGAAACGGCCAGCGAGGAGGATCAAGACGGTACCGGGCTGGAGGGAAGCGCGAGGCTTGCAAGGGTGCTGGGTCTTGCGGACCTGAAGGAGGAGGAAATCATGTCAGCGGACTTTGTTCGCTGAAGCATCGAAACACGGCCTGAGCGAGAGAAAGAGCGCAATGTTGGCCGGATCGATCGAGTGCGCATATGTGTGTATCCTGTGCAAAATCCGTCTCTTTCTGCTCATTCTCTCGGGCGTGTAGCGTGCGGTGGTTGCAGAAAGTCGCATACCTTCTTAGCCTGGCTGTCGTCCTCGGCCAAGTAGTACTTGGGGGCCTTCTCGGAGGCAGCAGGGATGACCCGCTCACCCTGTTGGAACTGCTTGGTCTGCTGGGCGGACATTTTGGCGGGTTTGGCGACGGTAAGGGTGGTGTCGTGGATTTGTCGTGTCTCGTCTTCACAGAACGGAATTCAAACTCGGTGCGAATCCATGATCAAAATGCGGGAAGCGAGACTGTGCGCCAAGCCAACTCCCCCGACCAATCACCGTCCGTGCTGAGCGTCGACCTTTGCCTTTGCATTGATAAAATAGTCTCCCATTCTGCTATCAATTCCTGCTCACTCCCATATATAATCATAGTAGAAGATACAATGAGCTCAAATGGCCTTCTTGCTGCAGTTCACTGTCTTCGAAGGACATCAGGAGTCACAGGCATGTTTGAGACGTGAATTCAAGGCTTTTTTACCAGCATTCCACATGTGCCCGTTTCTTTGCTCTTCTGTTCACTTGTCTGTATCTAATCATCATGTCTTCTCTGATATTAAAGTATTGGGAAATATTGCTGCCATTTCCTTCTCAAAGGCAAATAACTTTGGACTCCAAAACAGTGAAGGGAAAGTGCTTGGCGAGATCGGCGGTTAGCAAGACCGACGGTTGTTGAAGCTCCAGCACGGCGGCGTCATCGTCAAGTCCGTTGTCTTGAGCAATTCCAAACACTCCAGCACTTTGATATCAACCTTCGACCGCATCAACTCCATAATCCATCATCACACAAACACATTATGGCTACCGACGCTCTCATCACATTCAAGGCTGGCCAGTGCGACGTAAATGTATGCTGAACTTCTGTAACAATGTTTCGTCGTCCTTCAGAGCTAATGCGCATCGTAGGGCAAGAAGGTCAAGCCTGATGCCACTCCTGGCTATGTCTACCTGTACGAAGAAGATGGTGCGCCTCTTCCGATCCTATTCACCATTGGACACCTACTAACTCCATCCTACAGAGCTTGTACACTTCTGCTGGCGCGCTCGTTCCGCCCCACCGACCAGCCCCGAGCTCGACTTGATCATGTTCCCTGGCGATGCTACCTTCACACCTTACACCGGCAACACCTCATCAGCCGACACGAAATCCCCTACCAACGGCCGTATCTACATGCTCAAGTTCTCATCGTCCTCTCAACGCCACTTCTTCTGGCTTCAATCCAAATCACAACACCCTAGTGGCGACGCAAGCTGGTTCAGCTCAAGAGACAAGCGCTATGGCGAGATTATCAACCAAGTCCTTGCTGGTGAAGAAGTCGATGTTGGTTTCGAGGTTCAGCGTCTGAGAGGTGGTGAAGACGATGATGATGAGGGCGATGATGTTGACATGGAGGATGCACAACCCGAACACCACAGACAGGGAAGCGGCGGTGCTGGTGCAGACGCTACTGGTGCAGATGCCAGAGATGAGGGTGAAGCCAGCCGCGAGGGTGGTGCCGACGGCGGTAGAGCGTAGGTTCTCCCTTTTTCTTTACGATTCTGCTCTGATATAGGACATTCGTTGTGCTCTGCTCGTAGACGAGCGACCACTATTGAAGCGATTTGGAGCTGGGAAAAGGCGTTGCAGGGGTTCAATACCAGCAAAGTTGCATGAACAAGGGGTATTTTCGCATTACGACGATAGCATGTATCTCACCATCAGACAACATTGTGTCATTGTGGTATCTCAAAACTTTCCAAGAACCAATCAGCTGATGTTTTGTGTCTCCGTAGTGCTCCTCCCGGCGATGCAAACGATGCTGTTCAAAATTTCCTGAGATCCCTCCAAGGTTCATCAGTTGGCTCGCAACAACAGCAACAGCAACATTCATCTTACGATCGCCCATTCACCACTCTCTCGGAGCTTCTCTCGACCGGCAACACTATCCCTTGGCTGTCATCAACCTCGCCTCAGCAAATCGACGCACTTTGCATGCACCTGCCTCCGTCCCTCTTCCTGCTAGCACAGGAGTCCGCTGCAACCACTTCCTCGGCCGAGCCCAGTGAAGAGACCGCACGCGCAGCAATCGAAGCCATGGCTACTGAACAGAAGCGCGAGTTGCTGCAGCGAGTCCTCCGCTCGCCTCAATTGAACCAGAGTTTGGGCAGCTTGACATTTGCTCTGAGAGACGGCGGTCTTCCTATGGTCTCGGAGGCTCTCGGCGTCAAGGTTCAGAACGGTGGTATGGTCAAGGGCGGCAGCGTGCCCCTTGGAGGTGGTGAGGCTGTGGAGGCCTTTGTGGAGGGCGTCAAGAAGGGTGTCCAGGACAAGAAGTCATCTTGATTCTACGTCTAGACACGCTTGATCCAGCAAGATTGTTCATTCACAGCTTGCTACTATGTGTTGATAATACGAATATATGTTGAAACGCATGGCCTCCAGACGTTGTGCGAATCCCTATCGGCTTCTGATTATCCGCGAACACTTCTTCGCATTTCGTCCTTACCACTCTCAACAGGCTAAACTCTTCATCTTCCATTAGGTGAGAAATCACATAGCTAGAACAATATTTGGCATCCTCGCTGACTCATCTAGTGTCCCGCATTCTAGTCCCACCATTCGGTACAGCCAATCTGCGAGCTTATCTCGTGGCGTCTGTACCTCTTGATATGCCACTGATACGCTGATAACAACTCCCGTCGCACTCCATAACACAAGGCCAAAGGAGCACACATGCTTTTTTGTCATGACGCGCTTGTGCATTGCTCCGCGCTGCTCAGGATAACAAGTACCGATAATTACAAGAAGAGCTGTAAGTCCATTCGAATCGGTAGGTCTGGATTTTGGTTTCCTCATACAACTTTGTCTTGTCAGATAAAATGTCACATACTGATGAGAACACCCCTCTTCTTGACTCTGAACAAGCGCCCAATCGTCGTCTTAGCAGGCTGATTCAACGAGATGATGAAGCGAGTTCGATGGTCAAAAGCCATGTTAGTGTCGAAGAGCAAGCCATGGCTAACAGCACGATTGGCGAAAGATTGGCCTATAACGACTACACCACCATTGACTGGCTACACGATCTCGTGAGCGTGTTCCCTCTGTTCCTTCGAGATCTTGGATACTGATAAAAGAGGTAACATAGGTCAAAGACTCCTACCGTCTCCGCACCATCCACGACAAGAAAAGCATACGCGGAAAAGCCATCGCTGCCTTCGACTCCTCCTCAGGCTGGATAGCCGCAGCGGTGATTGGAGCCCTAACGGCATGTGTGGCCTACATCGTCGACATCTGCGCCGCCACAGTCAGTGATTGGAAACTAGGACATTGCACATCCAACCCCTTTCTCACCCGCGAAGCCTGCTGTTCCTCCCAAACCTCTATTTCAGAACCCCCCATCACCGAATGCGAGCTATTCAAACCATGGGGAAGCAGTTATGTGGCTAGTTTTAGCATCTATGTCGCTTTTGCACTGTTGTTCGGTATAACGAGTGCGAGTTTGACTATGCTGACAAAGGGTGAATTGCCATCTGCCGGTTCGCCGGATGCCAAAGATGAAGATGGTGTTGAGAAAACTGCACCTGCGGGAAAAATAATGTATATGGCTGCTGGCTCCGGTATCCCAGAGATCAAAACTATACTCGGTGGCTTTGTGATTCCTGATTTCTTGTCATTGAAGGTTCTGTTGGTCAAGGCTGCTGGTGCTGTGTTTGCTGTTTCTACAGGTGAGTTACCACTTCTTGATATCTGGGGTTGAAGACAGGATGATGCTGATCTTTGGTGTATTTGAACAGGCATGTGTCTTGGTAAAGAAGGACCATTCGTTCACATCTCAACTTGCATGGGCTACCTCGTCGCCTCTCTGTTTCCCAAATACCGCGACAACGGTCGAAAAATGCGAGAAATGTTGAGTGCGGCTTGTGCTGCTGGTCTCTCTGTGGCTTTCGGTGCACCCATTGGTGGTGTGTTGTTCAGCTACGAAGAAATCAGTACCTACTTTCCAAGGAAAGTGCTGTGGAGAGCATTCTTGTGTAGTGCTGTTGCTGCTATGGTCTTGAAGGGGCTGAATCCGACTGGAACGGGAAAGTTGGTCTTGTTTGAGACGAATTATGGAACAAGCTATGGCGCTGTGCATTATCTGGTTTTTGTCGTACTTGGTAAGCACAAGGAAGCCCACGTTGAACAGAAGATGACGACACTGACAATCACACAGGCATAGCAGGAGGTATCTTCGGCGGTGTATTCTGCAAGTTGAACTTCCTTTGGGGCAAGTCCTTTCGCAAATACGCCATCATCAAGAATTATCCGGTGTTCGAAGTCTTCCTCATCGTCCTCGCCACAGCTTTACTCCAATACCCCAACCCTCTGATCCGCGAGCCCGGCGACATGATCATCAAGAACCTGCTTGTCGACTGCAAGACCGAAGACTCCGCAGAATCATGGGTCTGTCAGAATGAAGCTCGCACAGATGGAAATTGGGAATATATTGGCTGGTTGGCATATGGCACGCTTGCCAAACTCGCACTCACGATCATCACATTCGGCATCAAAGTCCCTTCAGGTGTCATCATCCCAGCTCTTGACGCCGGTGCGCTGTTCGGACGTCTCCTAGGCCAATGGGTCGGCGGCATCTCTCCAGGCATCTTCGCCATGGTTGGAGCCGCGGCCTTCCTCGCAGGCGTCTCAAGAATGACAATCTCATTATGTGTCATCATGTTCGAGCTCACCGGCGAACTCGAGTATGTGATCCCACATATGATAGCCATCCTGGTAGCCAAATGGGTGGCCGACGCCTTGGGCAAAGAAGGAGTCTACGATTTAGCGCAGAATGTTCTGGGCCATCCATTTCTGGACCTCGATCACAGTATGGGTTATATCCAGCTGGAAGATGTTTTGGTCGAGGAACTCCTTCCGCCACAACACACGATGGAGCAGATTACTATTCATGTACCTGCTAGCAATAAAGTCAGGAGAGAACTGTTGGAGGAGAAGTTGGTGCAGCTGGAGAGTAGAGGGTTGATGGACGCAGGACTTGTGCTCGTTCAGAATGGCCAAATGTTGCAAGGTTATCTGGCGGAAGGCGAGCTCGAATTTGGACTCAGAGAGTTGGGTAAGTTGTATCCTGCTGATGCAGAGGTGAGACTGTTGGGTGATGCGGAAGAAGGCGAGTTCGACCTGTCGAGTTTCGTCGATCGCACACCTATGGTTGTCTGTGCCAAGGCACCGATGGAGTACGCGGTTGAGATGTTTGGAAAGCTGGGGTTGAGGCATTTGATGGTGACTGAGGAAGGTACGGGAAAGTTGATTGGTGTCATCATCAAGAAGAGACTGGTGGCATATCTGGATGCACTGAAACACAGAGGCTGAAGGAAGTAACGAACCACATGAACCTGCTTCCTGCACCTACACATCGTCTAAATTCGTCAGGTTCATCAATGCCTGCCTCAGAAGGCCAAGTAAAAATAGTCTCCCAGGAGTTGTTCGAAACTGTCCTGCTGCTATGAAATCTCAAAGTGTGGTCTGATCAGTACCTGAAGTTGAAAAAGAATTCATTAATCACTCATGTGCCTGCGTCGTCTAGAAGCCTACAGAAATGCCCAGTATCCGCGCTTTTTGTGTCACAGATTTCGATGTCTTCTTTTGGATTTCGCTCCGTAAAACGCCGTTTCTTTTGTGTGCCAAAAAGAGAAAAAAAAGGGGAACCACAAATCATGCCCACATCATTGCCCGGATATCTTTCTTGCAGAAAAAAATGCTTTTCCTCGCTTCTTCTTCTTCTCTCTTTAGATGATGTCCGTTTTTATCTACAACCAAAGAACGTAACAAGAAGTTTAGTCGTCGCTGGGGACGAGGTTCGACTTGACAGCGAACATCTTTGCGGAAATGGAGGCGGTGAAGGCATCGACCTGGCGGGCGTACTGTTCGACTTGACGGCTGTTGACGAGAGTCTCGAGTCTTGAGGGCTCCTGGGGGAGCTTGAAAAGCTTCTGCCACTCATCCTCGGGCAAAAGGGGCTGCTTTGTGGCGGTACGGCTGGCGTTCTCGGCCTTGCGCTTTGTCTGCCATTGGGTGATCTTGGCTTGCTCACGGGCGAGCGAACGTTGGTAGAATTGGTAGTTGTTAAGCTCGGTGTGGTGGGTCTCTATGCTGTCGAGGAGGAGGTCGCAGGTCTTCTCGAGGAAGGGGTCGATTGAGAGATCGAGCGAGTCGAAGTTGGGTGCCAGGGGCAGAGAGGTAAGAGAGGGGTCCTGCTCGAGGGTGGCGAGGCTGGGAGGGAAGTTAAGGGCCTTGCTCGGGGGAGGGGTAGGCAGTTGGTGGAGGAAAGAGGTGAGGAGGTGCGAGTTGTAGACGACGACGGGCAACTCGGTGAAGATGTCCTGGTAGCGGAGACCGCTCTTTTGCAGGCTGTGATTGCCACGTCAGTATAACAGCTCTGGAGTGCTGAAACGTCTTGTATGCTCACCTCTCAGTGGTGAACTTGCCCTCCTTGTAGGCGGCGATGAACTGGGGAGAAAGGCGGTATGCGCGGAGGTTGAGGCTGCCCTGGGAGCTACGGCTGACGTCGTGGACGAGGGTGATGGTGCGCTCGTTGGCCTCCTTCTGGTAGTAGAACTGGTTCTCGATGGCGGCGAGGCTGACGAAGTTGCCCATGCTGGCGCTCATGTACCAACCAACGCTCTGGGCGTCAACGTTGACTTCGCGAAGCATGCGGATCATCTCGCTCTGGTATGCGATGTTGGCCTTTGCGCGGGGAGCGGCGATCTGAGCAGCCAGTTGTGCGTCGTTGGCATCACCGACAGTGGCGCCTCCGTCGACTTGGGGCATGTTGAAAGAGTTGGTGACCTGCAATTGGCCCTCGATGTCCAGACCGACCAGGGATCCAGTTACGATGCTGGGGAAGACCTGCGAGCTGTGCTTGATGATGCGCATCACCACCTGTTCCTCGTGTTAACCATCTTCTTCTTTCGCACTCTGTCGCTTTCGTGGTCGCATACCAAAGCGTCGACGCGCACTTCGCGCAGGGTTGTCTCGTTGCTGCTCCTCTGTCAGTACTGGGTCCGTAGAAATCGCAGTCGAACAGTCGTCTCTTACACTGCAGTCTCTGCCATTTTTGCGATTTGGAGATGTGTATTGCGTACGAAGCGGTGCACTATGTTCTCTGCTCCCCAACTTTCCCGTCGTTGTCAATATGAAAAGTCTCGACGACCCGCCGGCTGAATTTCGGCTTGGCACTCCAGCTCAACTCAATCTCCAGCTGTTCCTGTTCCTGTTCGAGGGTCACGCAACCAACACTTTTCCCTTTCTCTGCTCGAGTACTTAGGTACTATCAAACTATAACCACATTACTAGGACTATCTACACTCGGATTTGCCCATGAGTGAAAGCAAGAAAATTATCAAAAATGATTGCACAAAGTGGCCACCTATTCGGGAGCACCTTCCCTTTCGAGCCACGATACATCCATATCAACCTCGCATGTAAATCCGAAAAGCAAGTAAGTGGTGGCATAAAGAGCAGGCGCAATCCGCGTTTCAATTTCTTTTCCCATTCTTGATCCTGTCTTCAAACACACCCACCAAAACTTCAACATGGCTTCCTCAACCTCATCCCCTCACACCACCAATTCAAAGCAAAAGATCAGGATCGCCCTCTCCATTGACTTCGACGCGATCTCCGGTTGGCTGGGGACATCCCAACATCCAGATAACAACATGGCCGACCACTCCTCTGGCTATTTCAGTGGCTACGTCGGTGTGCCCCGTCTCCTGAAAGTCT
The DNA here is from genome assembly GCF_000721785.1 of Aureobasidium pullulans EXF-150. Lineage (NCBI taxonomy): Eukaryota > Fungi > Ascomycota > Dothideomycetes > Dothideales > Saccotheciaceae > Aureobasidium > Aureobasidium pullulans. The sequence goes on along the minus strand of NW_021941029.1, from coordinate 214,533 downwards.
TCTCCCGCCTCGGCATCTCGAACAAAGTGACTTGGTGCATCCCTGGCCACTCGATAGAGACTTTTCCAGCACAGGCGAAAGTAATTGCAGAGTCAGGGGCTGAGATTGCATTGCATGGTTATGCTCATGAGGGCAGTACGCAGATGACGGCGAAACAAGAGAGGGATGTTTTGGTAAAGACGATGGGGTTGGTTAAGGAGTTGACGGGGAAGCAGCCGAGAGGCTATAGAGCGCCATTGTATCAGATTCAAGAAAGGACGGTCAAATTGTTGCAGGAGTTTGACTTCCTTTGGGATTCCAGTCTGGCTCATCTGGATAGCTCGCCATATTTCTTGCCCAAGGAGATAGAGAAGTTGGAGACTATTGAGTTTTCCCCTGACAAGGAGGCAAAGGATTGGATGAAACCTTCCGAGGACTTTATGAGATTGGAGAAGAGTGGTTTGGTGGAGATCCCGTGTAACTGGTACATGGAGGTCTGTATACTGTTGCTTCAAATCAACGATATCTTTACTGATTTTTGCAGGACATGACACCGATGCAATTCTTCCCCAACGTGCCAAACTCTCAAGGATTTGTGGATGTTCGTCTAATCGAACGTATGTGGATGGATCGCTTCGAGTGGCTGAGGAGTGAAGTTCAAGATGGAGAGGAGGAAATGACGATCTTTGCTCTTGTCCTTCACCCCGACACAAGCGGAATGGCACATGTGATTGGAATGATCCAAAGATTTTTAGGATGGGTTCAGTCGTTTGGTGACGAAGTCGAATTCTGCACCTACGAGCAGATTGCAACTGATTTTGGTAAAAAGTAATCAATGCCCGATGTATCTGTTGGCCACCACACGAGTCTCTCACTTGGAATTGTATCACTGCAATGAGTTGTTCTTGAAGGATATCGAAATTCTTTTTTGCCCGATATATAAGGCACAGATCTGTAGAGAAAAGGTAAAGTAACAAGGGGGTGTATTTTTACAGGAGAAAAACCAAAACGCCGCATGGATGCAAACCACGTGTAATCAATAATACAAGCAACGAGCTTATTGCTGAGAGAGCTTGTTGATGGCGTTTTGCTTCTCCTGAGCCATGACCTCTCCGATTCTTGCGAGCTGTTCCTCGGACAGTTCGACGGGGTTTGCGAGTCTCTCCTGTCGCCTTTGCTCCTTGAGCTCGGCAAGAGGGGTGGAGACGAGACTGGCGAGGTTCTCTCTGTGCTTGGCGGCGCGATCTTGGTCCTCCTTTTTGGCGATGTATTCGGGCTCGTGACGGCTGCGGAAAATGGAGTACTTGTTTCTCAGCTCGTCAATGACTGACGGGGGCATAGGGGGTTGGAGCAAGTAAGGACGGTGTGTGGTTTCGTCGACGGAGATACGCAAAGTGTCGTCGTCGTAGCCCTCTGCTTTTTCGGCTTCGTCGTTTTTGGGCCATGGTAGAGGAGTCTTGACACCAGGAAGGAAACGTTGACCCTTGTTGTATTCGCGGAGACCGGACCTGCGCTCTACCCATCCAGCATTGCGCACGTCGACTTTGTCCAGAACGACATCTTCGAAGTGGCCGGTTGTTTGATCGCGAAGAGGGAAAACGAGCCTGACGTGGTCCCAGGGAACGGGCATTGACTGTTGCAGAATCGAACGGTTGTCCTTGTTCTCCTTGCGTACGTATTCGGGTACGTGAAAGTCGGCCTGCGATAGTGGTTAGCATGTTTCTCGCAGTGGCGTTCGCAATTGAGCATGTGTACCTTTCTCAACTCGATGATACGCAGGAAGCCAGACTCAGCCGAGACTTCCGAAACGTTTCCGACCTTTCCAGCATCCTTGCCCTTGATGACCAGGACTCTGTCGCCGACAGCAAAGTCGGACTTGAAGTTCTTGTACTGGGTCCAGTGGAGCTTGGGGACCTGGATGACATTGGGGTCGACGGTTCCGTAGGTTTCCTTGTGTTGGCCAGTATCGCGTCTGGGGGCGAGTTGAGGGCCGACTTCATATTCCTCGCGTCTGCGGTGCTTCTCGGCCTTGAAGTAGATGCCCTCCTGCTTGCCTCTGCTCATGGCCTGCCAGCGCGCATTCCATTCCTTTGCATTGTCGACCTTGCTCTTTTGCTTTGCGGCACGGCGCAAAGCCTGGTGCTCGGCAGCTATCCTTCGCTGTACCACCTTCTGCATTGCGACTCGAACTGAATATAATGGACAATTGTGGGCGAAAGTCGAGCGTCTTGGAAGCGGGCTTGCGGGCTTGCGGGCTTCGAAAGTTGCGGTCGACTTTGACTGTGATTGGCTGGAAGCGGGGGAGAGAGTCCATATTCGCGCCAAGAAGGCGTTGCTCTCTTTAATAAAGATGGCGGATGGTTGCTAGCCGAGGGTTCGAGAATCTAGTCTAGACATAAACAACTCGGCCAACTTTCTCCAACCATCACCAGTATCCTGCAGCTAGTCAGTGGCATCGCATCAACAACCATGCCGCCATCTCCCACTTGAAGACCAACCCACGCGCCAGCCTTCTGAATTCCGAAACACGACACAGGCTCGTTCCTTCCTCAACTGGATCCATCGCGGATAGAAGTCCCCGGTCTTCAGCATGCCGAGTCTACTTGCACCACGGCTGAGCTGCTTCTACTGTGGTTCGCGATCTCCACATGTCAAAGACGGACGTACGCGACAGTTCACTTGCACTGTATGCGATGCAACAAACCACCTGGACTCTGTATGCTAAACACCCATTCTCAACTATGGACAAGACTGACGTCGTGCCAGAAAGGCGAAATTACCGACCCTCCAGCGACTTCGAACCTGAATCAAAACACATCATTCGCTCACCCTCCTCCGCGACCGACATCACCAATACAATCCGAGTCCACCGAACACTTCTGCAAGACATGCCTCAAGAACCAACAAATTGTCGCAAACCTCCTCGCAGAGTATCTGCCGGCCGATGACGATCCGCAATACAACAAGTTCGTCGCAGAATACCCTCAGTACAGGAAGAACCTCGAACGTCGCTATCCCCAAGTCTGTCCTAGATGCGCCCCGAAAGTGCAGCAACAGTTGAAGAAGACGGTATACGGCGCACGAGCTGACTTCCTTTCGAGGAAGATTGAGCAATCAAAGTCTCAGTTTGTGAACAACCTCTCTACTCCGGCCTCTCTTGGCATATCCGCCTTGAATGTCGTTGCTCTAGCTTGGTGGGGAAGTGCTCTCTTTCAGGCTTACTGGCATACCTTGGCCTTCTTGGGCATTCCGGGAGATTGTGAGGAAGTCGCAGGTTTGACCCCTCTCATGGTCGTTGGCTGCTCCGTTAATGGCTTCCGCTCACATATGCTACCCGCTGGTTGTGCTCACCTCTTTGTCGATCTCGTGAGGAAGTCGCTGTATGTGAGCTTCTGGCTAGTGTGGTGGAACCCAACATTCAAGGACAGACTCAGGTTTCCTTACAGAACCCATCATGCTCTCGGTCTTGCCGACTTCTATCGTTACCAACTTGTCATTCTCGCCCTAAGAGCTACCGCCTGGTTCTACCTGAGTGGCCCGTGGATTGAGGGCTCGGCTAGTGATCTCAACAAGGGAATGCATGGATGTGCTATTTTGTTCATTGTCCTAAGCACAGTCGCTTCTTTGCGCACCATTGTCTACAGCACTGGGCCTAGAGTCTCATGGAAGACTAGCAATGAGCCTCTTATTGAGCCCGGCAGCTTCCATCCTCCTACTGACGACTTCACTAGTCAAGCATCACCACATCTTCCCACCATGTCTCCTTCACGTCAGCCATTTCCTCTAGAAAATCTGGGTACTCGTTCGGCCGCCCGATCAGCTACGCGAGCTGCATCGCCACTGCTGTCGCGCTTTGGGCCCCTTTCGCCGTCTCCTGCTCCATCTCAAGATATGGGCGACAGCATGGACTGGGAACCTATCGGTCAACCTTCACCGATAAGACCCAGTCACGCTGCGCAAAGCAATGCTGCATCCGCCATCCCTGCATTTCTGCGTCCTGCCGCTAGTATGGCAACCGGCGAGAAATCTCCCTTTACCGGACGCCTGCCACCAGCTCCTATGTCTCCTGCACACCGCCTGCGAAACCCTCCGGCGCCACCACAGTTCAAACCAACCCCTCTGTCACAACAACGCGACTTTTTCAAGAAGATGGGTCTCTCCAACAACATCCCTTCACTATCCAAGAAGTCTGCTATGACAGAAGATCACGACGACGAAGACTCGCCAAGAAAGCCCGCCGCGTACATGTCCAGTCTGGACAGAAACAGAACAAAAGACCACTTCGAACTGCACCCACCGAAATGGACATTACAATCCGACATGGAGGCCGCAACCAAAGGCACAGGACTGGAAGACATGTTCACCTCAAGCTTTAACATTGCCGATGAGCACGACCCCATGACCCCGAGATCTGCACGTCGTACTGCTGCTCGTGCATCCGCCAATAATACACCTAATGGCTATGAGAGTCGTGGTATCTTTGACAGAGCCCCTGTTGAACCTATTATGCCAGAAACGACTGCGGAGATTGTGAAGCGAAATGCTAGGGAGATGGCACTACCGGTTGGACTGGCAGTCGGTGCTGCATTCTTTGCTTGGGCTAGAGATCCTGGTGCTAGAGAGTGGATGGGGTGGTAAAATCGATGATTGGTGTTTATTCCTTGTTCCAAAAGCGTTGGTGTGGTTTGGTGACTGGCGTCTATTCTGACTCTTGTGATGGACAGTGATTGCCGTATTCACGATTGAAATGAAATGTAAAAATCCGTCTTGCTCATTGAGGTGATGCGTTCCGTCGAAAGTGATTGTGGTGAATTCCTTTGATCAATGACTTGATTTGATTCATCATGTCATCTCAAGACCGAAACAACCTTGAAGAATCAACACGAAGGACTCTTCCGTAAGATAGCTCTATCTCTTGGACTTCACATTGGCAAACAAATGCAGAATATATCGTCGTCAGAAAATGCCAAATTCACGACAGGGTGGCCCTGCTAACAGCACTCAGGATCCATGACAAAAACGCCTCACCCTCCTTACCTTACTCGAGCCATATAATTCCTTGCGTTATTGATACAGATCAGCAAGCATTGGAAAAGTATGATGAAACACTCTTCCGCGTTACTTTCTCTCGAATCGATTTCATACGATTCAATGCCGATTTCTGAAAAACCCAAGCAGGTAAATGCATGACTTGAATGTCCGCGGAAGTTCAGATGGGAAAAACGCATCGGTAAACATATGTAGTAGAGAGCTCAAAGGCAGGAGAAGAGAAGCAAAGTAAAGAGTACATCAAGTAAAGATTGATTTCTTACGGCAAAGACTCCGTGTGCCTGAATTACCAGTATTATCCACTGGTCGGAGAAGAAAAAAGAACGCCGTCCCTTATGCGTCCGTCATTGCGCCTGTCCACCCAACCCAGATCGCTAAGAAACGCAAAAAGTCAAACAAAATCCACAGCCGGAGAAAGGCCAAGCGGAGGTGGGGTGAAAGGAGGAGATGGTGAGGCGGAGGGAGGAGAGACTCCCATGGGAGAAGGAGATGAAAGCAAGGGCGGAGACGAAAGCGAGGATGGATGAGAAGAGACAGATTCCAGTTCGGCAACGAGATCATCGACAAATGCATATCGCCAGGCGAGTTCGGTTTGGTGGTCTTGAGGATCCTATTCGGTGTTGAAGCCGCTATGCGTTTCGCTCCTTTCGCGCACAGAATGTTGCCTGACTAGAGTACCCTCGCCTCCGTTCTCAAGATCGATGTTGTAGATCAAGAAATCGCCTTCGCTAGTGGCGACCATGACCTCGGGAGCAGCTTCTGCCATGGCGACAACGCTCTTCACAGGACTACCATTACGGCCCTTGGGAATCCTCACCCATGCAAAATCTCGAGTCGGCTCCCAGATCTCGGTGACTCCCTTGGGCAAGTATCCTGCGGCACGAGACACGAAGGATGTGGAAACGTTTTGAGAGGTACGTCGGACCATGGACATCCAGCCAGGAGAGCGTAGGGGTTTTGCAGACGGATCAGCAGGAGAGTCTCCGAGGTTAGTGCTAGATGAAGGATCAGAGGATCCAGTGGGACTATCACTGCGATCACGCTGGTAGCGTCGCGGTGTTGAGGGGGCGTTTTCAGAGGGAGATTCCAGACCTTGTGGCATGGTGTTGTCGCCAGAAAGACGGAAGATGTGGATGGTCTCGGTAGCACTGGAAACACAGAGTAATGTACTTCTTTCGTTGAAAGACATGCTGTGGATTCTGGCAGGCATGCTGCCTCTGCGGAACTGGTAGAGCTTCTGGGCGGAAGGAATGGCGAAGACACGGATGACAGTGCCCTTTTCAGAAGCTGTAGCCAGCAATGTACCTTCCTTGTTCATGGCTATGCAAGACAGAGGGGCCTGGTGTGCGGGAATGACCTTGACTTCTTGCATGTCATTCGCATCGAAAAGCATGACATCTCCACCCATGGGTTCTGGTTGTCTGGGGCCTGCCGGAGGGACGTGTGTCGGGGCAGGCTGAGCCATGTATTCCTTCTTACGCATGGGGTAGGCGATGTAGTTGTTCGTACTGTCTGGCGAGAGAGCGCAAATGGCATACGGGTTCGAGGGAGTGACGAGCTCGCTAAGCAGCTTCATGGACGAAACATCGTAGACGAAGATGAGGTCCTCCATGACGACGAGAAGACGTTTACGGTTGAGCTTGAGGGCGCCGACCCTCGCAGGGAAGGTGAGCTCGCATACGGTGGTCTGGCGTTTTGTGTTGACGATGCGCAAATGGCGCGGCGACAGGATCATGGCAACGAGCGAGGTCGAGAAGAGCATCTCGAGGATGGCAATGTCGCCGGATGCGCCATTCTCGGTGAGTGGGGTCTGGAACAGGAGGGCGAAGGGATTGGTCGAGTAGACACGCATGCCATCCGAGGTCGCGACGGCCAGGAAGCTATGGTCCTGGTTGAAGGTGATGTAGTTCAGCGCCATGGCGGGCGGGGTGCCAGATGGTGGGTACGTCTAGTAATGAGTCGAGATACGGCAGAGTGCTGCGCCCATGGTCTGTGGGGGAGTAGTGATGCGAGATGGTGGGTGGGTAGGTACAAGTATGCACGTCAGTTGTTCGTGATGCACGTCAGTTTGGCGGGTGAGGCAGTTTCACAGGCAGCTTGCAGCACTAGAGACATGCATGTCATTGCAACATCAGCTTTTGGAAGGTCGGTCTTGTAAATGACTCGCCGGGCTGCGCGGATACTTAGCCCTGCTCGCTGCCCTCGTGCTGTTCGTGAGCCTAAATGATGATGCCCTCATTAGGGTTTATACGCAGTTAGGGTACGGAGTATATGTGTGTGCTACTAAGATAGTGTAAAATCGTGCCCTGTCTGCGAACCTCTTCTGTTGCTGCGTGCAGACAAACATTGGACATGGAGAAAAGGCGTGGCCATGGGCAGAAAGCGAGAATACGACGGGGAATCGAGGCATACGACGGCTAGTGGTCGTAGTTGCCGGCTGTGCGCCTCTCTGTCCCAGGGTGCCTTCTTCGCTCGCTCGTTCAGCCTCAGCCCTTGATTCAGAAGGAGTGTCACCAGCACCTTCCTGCCTTCGCAACCGTCGCCAGGTACTTTCCAAAATCCCAGGGCTTCGTTAGGGCTCCTCGGTAATCGTTTTCCACAGCCCTAGACGCAGGTTGATGAGATCCGCCCAGAAACATGAGTTCGACGTGTGAGTTCGGGTGAGATTCCTTCCCTGCCAGAAACCATCGCTAATGCCCTCGCGCGCCATAAAGCCCTCAATAATGCCTTCTACCAAGGCCATGGAATCAAGCGGTCCAGAGACGACGTCTCGCAGCCCTTTTTCGACCAAGAAGTCTTCGCCGCCCAGAAACGCGCCCGTCCCGACGTCGACTATACCAACGACCTGAACCCCTCACAGTACCTGCAATCTGCCTACGACCCTCTGGCTGTGTACAACAGACATCCGGACACCGACTTTGCCCTATATCACCAGCCTTCCCATCTCGCATCCGCCCACCCCCACCCACAATTCGAAGCCGTCCACCCGCACATTGCAGCCCAGCCCGTCCAGCATCACCAACACCAGCAGCAGCAGCACCCCTCTTACTGGGGTCTGCCCGTCCAGCGCGTGCCTCAGCATCAGCCGCTCCCCCAGCTGCCCTCTCAGCCTCAATTGCAGCCTGCATTCCAGCCTCAGCCTCAACCACAGTCGCTACCCCAGACTCCCCAGCAATACTACAACATGCCCACCGAGCACGCGCCCAATGCCTCATATCCTGGCATGAGTGATTGGTGGCAACCACGCCCGAGTCCGAGCAACAGCGCTGTTGAAAGCTGGAACTATGGAATTGAAGAGCCGTGTGTCTATGGCACTGATGCCAGCCAACATCTCAAATTGCAGAGTCTAGCCACTCTCGACAATCTAGTACGTTGGAAACAGAGACAGATAGCCACCTAAAACCATCCCTGCTAACGTACCCCGCAGTCTACGCAGATCATCCTTAACCTGGCCAAAGGCTCGTTGAATGACATCTTATTGCTCACCGCAGGCCGGGATCATGAGGGAAGTCAAGCATACTTCACCAGGCGGACTCTGTTCGACCAAACACGCAAGGTCTATGCAAAGAATGCAGTCTTCATTGACATGCATACTTTGCCTGCCTTTACGGCTTCACAGCAGGAAGTCGTGCGTAAAGCGAACCGTGCAATTTTCATTTCAAGTATCCTTGAAGGCCACGACATTAGCTTCTTCGACCTAGACTCTCGCTTCCTGGAAACCTTCATTTGTCCTGGCCAGCGCCTGCTCAAGTGGCAAGGCACCATTTTTCTGGAGCTGAAGACACAAGCCTACATTGCCGCCCTAATGAATAACGATGGCCCGGCCGAGTCTCTGCTTGACGAGTTATTCCCTAACGACTTGGCCGACCAACTTTTGTCACGCCATCCAGATGCCCCAAACCTTGCCCCCAGTGAACAGGATTTCCTTGACAGGGCTCGCGCAAGAAAGCAATATCTCTTTGACGAACCCTCATACGACGCATATAGCACTTTACCCAGGAAATACGGCTGGCACGACTTCTTGCGAGAGTTTGCAGTATCACTCAGCAAGAACGTCGAGGCTGTCATAAACAATCCTGTAAGCCAATCTCGCGTGCAACTATCCGGCTTCTTGCTAATCACTGTCTAGGCACGAACCCCCGTCAGCCAGCCTGGCATCATTTCACCATCATTTAGAGCCGGGAGTCGTGGAACACCATCATCGGGCAGATTTGGAAGCTTGAGCAGTCCCATAGCAGGACAGCAGGATCTACCTAGCGGTCTCGCAGGCCAGTATGGGCCAACCTCGGAGAGTGCACAGCGACAACCAACACCCTTACGACCGAGTCAAAGAACGCCAGATATTGGCCAGTCCAATACATCACCAAAGGCACGATCAAAGCCAACCAAAACAGGCGGCAGTGCCACACAACGTCAGCCTTGGAAACAAGAAGAGGAGGATGCACTTATGGCTGGCCTTGCTGAAGTCAAAGGCCCCCATTGGTCACAGATTCTCAGCTTGTACGGTCGAGGCGGTAGTGTCAGCGAGGTGCTCAAGGACAGGAACCAAATCCAACTCAAAGATAAGGCACGCAACCTCAAGCTGTACTACCTCAAGATGGGCAAAGAGGTCCCCGAATGCCTACGAGGTGTTACCGGAGAACTACGCAAGAGAGGCGGTGCGCGAGTACGTGCTGCGTTAGGTCTCACAGACGACGACAACGCTACGTCGAAGAAAGCTTCAAGATCTGGTACGCCGCTCGATCCGTCACTAAAAGCATGAGTATGGCCTTGATGGTCATGCGAACTCAGTACACATACCATTTTTTCAATTTGTCGATAATTACTCTACAACCTTGTCAGCTTCAATCGCTCGACAGCATTTTGTTTGCTCAATTCTTCGATCAACCCCAATTTCCGCTTCAAACTCTCTCATCGATCCGGTATCGATCACAACCATCAGCGACTACAAAACGATTACCAGCACTCGAACTCCAATGTTGCGCGAAAGCCTAGCCTATGGCTGTCTCTTACACATCTTGCCTGTTCCATGCTTTACGCCAATGTTATGGCCACCACACTTCTCGTCCATCCAGGTAGCCCATTCTGGAGATCATCATTAGCCACTGGCACCCAAGACAACATCCGCTAATTCGTGTACTTACTTCCCATTATTATCCTGTTCTCTTGCCACGAGAAGTGATTGCGCGCGCATACTTAAGTACAGTCAGTAGAGTTCTGTAGAGAGATTGGGGTGGTACCATACCACATGGGAAGACACCCCCAACCCACCAGGCCTTTGTTTCTGTCCTAGGATAAACATTGTCGATTTTGCAGAATTCCTCGTCTGAAAGATTCTCCCAATGGTATGAACCAATCCAGGTCCAGTCCAGGTCGTGGTTGCCTATCATGCACTCTTGCTATATCATTGTTAGTACATCTTAACCAGTGTACGAGTAGGACAAGCCAGAGTTTACAATTTGTCGAGGTAGGCCGGATATGTCGGGCACAGCGAAAGCAGCCGAAGCAGCAGCCAGGAAGCCAACAAGATAAGTGGCTGGGCGCATCTTGTGTGTCGTGTGAGTTGTATGAGGTGTCTGGCTTTTTCTTTTTCAGTCGGTGAATAACGAATCTTGCAAGAGTAGGTAAATGTTGCAGACAAAAGAAGGTAGAACTCTGCTCGAATAGTTCGATGACTCAGGATGAGTCGGGTCGAGTTCATTCATGAGACTTCAACTCCTTCAACTCTCACACTTTTGAGGCTGTTGCTCGAGTATGAGAACCAACAGGTCCCTCCACAATTCAACTCAAACACGACCAACCAAGGAAACTCTATTCGTGCAGGGTGTGGGCACACATAAGGGTGGGACCTGTCACTACAAACATATTCTTTGTTTCTCACGCCTCTTCCATGTCAGTAGAGAAAAACATGTCTCGATCGCCATTAAACACCATCGCCGAGGAAACCTCTCCTCTGCTCCCCCAAAATCAGGAGCCGACTGAAAAGACCACCGCAAACAATCAACCACCACGTCCAACCTTATACACACTCTCATCGTTCCCGAATCTTTCTCCTCAAACCTCCGCATCATCCTCTACTAATTCAACCCACGACATCGAAAGCCTTCTCACCCAAGTATCCTTGAACAAAACCAAGGACAGAAACAACGACTCCGATTCTCTTCACGGACCCGGGTTTTGGTTTCCCGAGATCATCTTTGGCGCGTTTCTTCTTCTGGGTGGCATAGCTGTTGTGGGATTTCTTTCTGTGTTTTTTGTTTGGTGTGTGCAGGTTATGGCGGGTTGGTTCGGTGTGGGACCGTATTGAAGGATGTCATTTGTTGGTTTCCTTGGGTCCTTCCAATAAACCAGGAAGGGTCAGATCTGCTCGTGCAAACCGCTTGTTGAGATGTGGTGCTCGAGTGTGTGAGAAGCAGAGACAGGAACATAGACACAAGTGTAAACAAAACCCAATACTCAACATTAGATTCGTCAATCAGTGTGAGAATACCCAATACATCCAGTGGTGTGCGTCTGTCTATCACTGCTGTATGCATATCTGCTCCTCAGGTGATTACATGGTCAGTCACTTCTCACTTTTCATTGTACAAATAAGAATTGGAGGATTGTGTTTTGCATTGCAATGTTGTCTCCAACTGATGTAGCTCGGCATTAAACAAAAACCGTAACCAGAGATATGATGATGTGGAGGAGTCTCTAGACCTTGAAGTTATCGCCCTGCTCATGCATCCTCACCATGCCGGATGTGAAAGACAGATAAGCAGGGTGACATGGGTCCGGAGACTGCAAATGACCTCCCTTATACACATCAGCAAAAGTCCCTTTCATTCCTGCCAACCACCAGGGTTGGAGAAAGGGAGATTCATTACGCAACCCAAAGACCAAAATCTCAATCCCAAGTCCGAACTAGCGGTACTTGAGACATGACTGAGGAAGGGATGGTGCTGGATTCCCATGCGAACCTTCTCAAACCGAACTAGCAGTGTTGAGATGATAGGCAGAAATATTCAGCACTTGCGCATGCTGCATGCAGCTGACAATCTAGAGGACGATGAGCATGCCAGACACTCTTCGCAAACCAGGTGTGTCAGCCCAGTCTTCCTCGGAGGACGAACCTTCACCACCAGGGCTGAAGGCGCCCTTCCGAGTCCTGCCGTGTCAACGAACATCAAATCTCAAGACCCGACTAGCAGGTGACAAATGAATAGTCCAATTGACGAAGCAGGTCGAATCCCGGAAAGGGAAGGTCGAATACGTCCAGCGTATTCCTGTGAGATGTGTAAGGAAAAACCAAAGAGTCCTGCCCTTTCGAAGCCGTGAGGCCTGTGATGTCTCCCGTTTTTGCTTTCCCGTGCAATCGTGACCTGCGTTTGCATAACAATCATGACAAGAAAAGAAGAAAAGAAAATGGCGCAGTCGACCAGCAACGTGCGAAACATCAGTAAAAACAAACAAATAACAAAAAAAGCAAACGCTTGCTCAACAAGACCCAACAAAAGCAAAAAGAAAATGCAAAGTCGCTCGCTCAAATGACATGGAGAGTTGAGTTGGAAAAAGATAAAACACCGCCCTTATGCGCTGTGAGAAGATGAGCCGGGAGAGGCTCTGGCTTGTACCAGGATGTAGAGATCGCATCGCATCGCATCTAGATGAGGTTAATTTGTCGACAGTCCATATAATTGCCGGTACCAGGTTGGGGACATGGCAGCCTGCAGTCTCCGAGGGAAAAGGTTGGGATGGGCCAGATCACCAAACTAAGAGGCATGCAGTCAGTGCCATCGACCGACGTGCTGTGTCTAGCAACATGTGCTTAAGCCGTAGTACTAGATGGTAGCATACTGGGGAGCGAAGACATTGAAGCTCCAGCCGAGGCCGTCGAAGCCAGTGTTTGCCATGCTTGTGCCACATGAAGGCAAGGCGCTCGGCAAAGGTACCATGGGCATAGACATGACGGGTATGCCACTGGCTGCCTGTGCCGCGGTGTAGAATGGCGGCTCAGAGACGTGAACAGGTGACTGGCTGTACGAAGGCGTCGGCGAAGGGAGCTGCACAGGGTCCATACCAAGAGACGACCAGTATTGAGCAGGCGGGTTGTTGGCAGTAGAGGTCCCTGGATTTGACGGCAGAACTTGCCATGGGTCTACAGGGTTGGGCACTAGAGCGTATGGCTGAGCAGGCTGCCACCACTGACCGTTTACGAAACACGTGTCCGGCATGATGGGGGCAGGAGCGATCAGATCGACGATACGCGGAGGAGGCGGAAGAAGAGGCAAGAACAGGTTCATAACAGCAGTCTTGACGTCGTTACTGCGGCCTTCGAGCAGCTCGCCGGCGCCTTCCTCTTCCAGACCCTCCAGAGCTCGGGCGCCTGTGCGGTAGACGAAGCGGTTGACGGCTTGTACAAAGGCTTCTTGCATCTTCTTGATCTGATCAACCTTCTCGGGCCAAGCATACGTACTAGCAGCAATATCGACAGAGTAGATATCGTTGTGGTAGTCGATCAGAGCGTCGATGGTGTCTCGGGTCAACTTGAAAGCGACCTCGTGCTGTGAAATCATGTCGACATGGACAACATATGCTTGGATCGGGGTGAGATTGTAGTTGGCGATGGCTTCCTGTAGAGGATCGGCGTCTTTGCGTAGCTCCGAGTCGGGAGCGTTTGGCAGCATGAGCGAAGACAGCAACCAAATGGCAGAATCGGCGCCGAGTGTTTCGGTCAAGAAGCGATAGTGTTGCGGCACGCTATTGAGAGGACGTTTGACTCGACTGATGCGCTTCAGTGTCTGGGTAAGCCATGTCTCGACCCTGGAGCCTAGTACAATGGTGGGATTCGACCGAGGTGCGAAGGCTGCTGCCGATGCAGGAAGAAGCTGTAGAGGCATTGCTACTACCAGCAGTAGCGATGAACCTGGCGAGGTGACCGAGATAGGGGGCCTCGGTATATGGACGTGGTAGATGCGATGCGATGCGATGGTATCCGGCGGGGTTTATCTTTTTCCGAGCGGTATTGGGCCTGCTGGCCGGCGGTGGTCGCGCGAACAGGGCGATATGCTTTTGTACTGTGAGGGTTAGTAGACTCGTAATTAGTAAGGTAAGAGAGAAACAAGGAAAATGAAGAGTGTGTTGAGCAAAGGACTCTTTTGCGAGGATGGTCGAAGAAAAGCTTCTTTGGAAGGCGGGGCTTTTCAGTATTTGAGGACGACGACAAGACTCGATGCAGATGCAGATGCACACGGCTGATGGTGGCTATGCCGCGGCACGCTTTCACGCTGCTTCATGCATCTCTCCGCTTAGTGCGTGCGTGCTGAGAGACTCGCTCCATCAGCTTCCCTCAGACTGCCTTCTATTTTCGTGCAGTCGAGCTTCCTGCAAACTGCTTGTACTCGTCAGTCTAAAAGTCCCTTTGCTGGACACTTGCTCTCCACGCGCCCTTCGTCCCGAGAGAGTACCGAAGTCTTCGTCAGCAGCGCCATGCTGTGTTTGAGCACTAGCACTGCCATCTTGACATAGACTTGCCATCGTGTCTTGCTTCTTCCTGTCGCTGAACCATCATCATCTTGAGCCCTTTGCAGGCGACTGCTCGCACAGGGCTCATGCATACTGAGTACGCCGAACCTCTATCGTCCTGCAGGTTCGGATTATCCTTGCCCTCGGAACCCTTCTAGCTCATCCAAGCCCGCCTATTTCGCTCGCAACAGGACAGTGGTGTGAAGTAAGACCATTTCCCCGACCAATGACATCCAAAAGCTGCCATTTCAGCACTGTCAGCCCTGACCACCTCCATCAGGCTTGTGTTCAGGGAACAGGAACTTGTACCTCTCTCGCCTCGGAAATAGGCGCTTACTGAAACTTGATAGACTTCATCGACTGTCACCTTTTTCAACTCTCTTGTTCTACTGCTTTTCCTCGCTGATCAGCCTTCCACTTTGCTCAAAATCATTGACCGTCATTCTTCCAACTCGTACCCTCAGATTACACCCGAGGCGTCGGGGTCCGCGATAAATAGTCGCTTTAATTGCGGCTGTGTTCTGTGGCGTTCGGTCAAGGCCGACCACGGAATATCTGTTTCTGCTTCCAGCTGTCAAATCTCAATTCAGAGACTATGTTGCCTTCTCGAAAACTGCCAACACACAAGACTAATGGATATCCAGCTTTAGCGATGGACCTCTTTCCTAGTTGAGCCCAGTCGATGCACTTCGCCTCTGCAAGAGAATCTTCCCATGTGATGGTCATACATTTGCGCGAAAGTTGATCTGATATTCTAAATGATAGAGCACTATAGACCATATGGCTACCAACGGGCTCGATCTGTAAGACAGGTATATTCACTCGTACTGTCTGAATGTATAGAGCATGGTTCGACGTCTATTCACGCTTGAAGGCCCTCACACACCACAACGGATCGCTTCCACTCATTCCCATCATTTGCATGAATCCATGCAGACCCCCGTCATCCTGTCGCGGAGCATTTGCGACATCGCCTGCCTTGATGTCGACAATCTCGATGTCCTTCCAACCAGCGAAGTGTAGATAATCCCCTACCATCTGCAACCGCTGTTCTGGTGTTCTCTTGATCCATGCGCTGGTCGCTTTGGTTGGGAACATCCTGGAAGATACAATGATCTGGCAACTTCCTCCTGGTTTTGTCAATTCCCTGACGCTCGAGAGAACTTCTTTTGGACGAGTCAGGTAATCCAGGCTCACAACGCAAGTCGTACAGTCTAGTAGACCGCTGTCGCCATCGGCAGTGTCTGCGCTTTGCAATCCGCTTACGGCATGCTCATCACACACCGTGAGCGGAATGTTCGGATCTTCGTTCAAGTCTTGGAGTATTCTCTTGGAGAGCACTTGGTTCTTCTTGAGTTCGGCGTTGTTCATACCCATGCCAACAACTTTCAGCTCCCCTTGTGCGGCTGCCTTTTCGACGGCTTGGGGATAATGGCTGATCCAAGATGAGCAAAGGTCCAAGATTCGGCCTTTCCGTGGCAAGACGGTATCATAGTATCTTCTCAGGCTTGCTATAGCGGCATCGTCGATATGAGTAACGAATCTACTATCGCTATAGAATGAGTTGTCGGGACTCTCATCCATACGTTTGAAATCTGCCTGAACGTATGGCCATTCTTGGTATTGAGGTCGATATGGGACAGCGGAGCCACTCCATGGTTTCTCAGAGCTGCTAGATTGGCTGACGCTTGACATCCCGGCGGCGAAATACGATGTCGTTGATATAGCGATTGCTGACACGCCTGCAACTTGAAGCCGGCGACTAGCTGATGTGATAGGTATCATGTGCTTTTCTGCTTAGATTTGGTGTCTAGCAATTTGGTTCTTGCGTTGCATGAGACATGTTGTACTCCAAAGAGGTGACTTTCTATGACGAAACCACGCCCGGCTATAATTACATCAGTCGGGTGGAGCTGCCCATCTGGGATCCGTGGCTGCCGAGGGGACCACCCTGGACATCAAGAGACTAACACTTCTTGCACTCACTGAGCTCCTTCAACATTCAGAATTACCTCGAAAATGACGCGAAGAACTTGCAACATATCATGAAAGCTGAACACGGGCTATTTCGCTTTCGCATCCGTCTTCCAGTACACGATCCGAAGTGATGCTAGCCCAAAAGATGATTGCTATTCGCATGGTGACTGCTTGCCACGAACGATGAGGTTGCCAGCATAAGAATCCTGACATGCTATCTCGAAAGTCTCATGTATTCCTCCTGTCCATCAAGACACTCTATCATCGTTTGGATGCTCCACTGAACTCAAATTAAGCGTCCAACCAGTCGAAGACGCGACTCCGAAATCGTGCGTCAGTTTTCCTCCGACTAGAGTGCGCTTACGGCAATCAGTCTTTTCTCCAAAGTTCTACAGACTGTCGAGTCTAGACAGCGTTATGGATCCCAGAAATGCGTGGCTCTACCCGTTTACCAGGGTTATTGGATGGAAGTTTGCCCATGATATGACCACGATCACGCGCCTAGATGGCTAATGGGAAGTTACATTGGTCCATCTAATGCCTTGATATGTGGCCTCGCGGCTCTCATTACAGATTCTCTGCATTGGAGTCATCTCTACTGGAAACTGCGGAAATGTCGGCCTCAAGGATGTATGGAAGCAAAATATATGAAGAGAAGTTGGATGCACTCTCGCTTCAGCTCTCGAACACCTCGACACTGGTTGAAAACAGCCTGGATATTGCAGCTCCTCATAAGTTATTCGAGGGTGGCGAATACTATGATCCTCTAGCCACCTGGACGCCCGAGGAAGAGTCAAAGGTGAAGATGAAGACTGACGTTAGGCTTCTTGGTTGGCTCTCGGTCATGTATTTTGGTAAGGCAGAAAATTCACGAAGCTGAAACGACACTGACATATGTATCAAGGCATGCAACTAGATAGCACAAGTATGGCCAATGCTCTCGCTGACAACTTTCTTCACGACCTCGGATTCGACATGACAGAATACGGCAACGTGTGTTTCGTTGTAGTCAAGCTCCTCAACATTCGGCTAAAGTCGGCAGGGCATAATGATACATCGAATCTGCTACTTGATTGGAGGACTGCCTGGACAGCTCATTGCGACCAGGTTTGGATACAGATATCTCTTCTCTGGATTAATGTGTGCATGGGGGCTAGTTGGTGAGTGAGGTGTGCTCTCGTTTACAAATTATGCTGACGAAGAGCAATCGAGCCTGGACTCAAGCGTGGATGCAAAACGAGGCTGGGTTCTACGTTACCAGAGCCCTGATCGGCCTATGCGAAGGTGCTTTCGCACCGTTGACTGTCATGTGTCTGTCCGGCTTCTACACAAATATTGAGTTAGGCTTTCGAATCGCGATCCTAAGTTCTGGTATCAATGTACGCTTAGCATCCATTAAAAGAATGGATACTGTCTCATAGATTGACAATAACAGATTGCAAAAGCTTTATCGTCGTTGATTGCAGCCGGAATACTCAACATGAGAGGTATTGGTGGCAAGCCAGGTATGTTTCGAAGCTGTGATAACCGGGTCAGTGTGTTTGCTGAACTAGTTTGTGCAGGTTGGTTCTACTTGCTATTGATCAACGGACTCGTGGTTTTCGTGATCGGTATTATCGTATGAACCACAAATTCCAAACACTTAGTGCCCACCGGTCTAACATGCCACAGAGTTTACTATATCTACCAGCTGGACCAACCAGGACACAGAGTGTCCTTTATAGGAAGCCTTGGTTTTCTGAGAGGGAGAAAGGTAACACTTGTAACGCATCGTATCTGCAGGACATACTAATGTTGGTAGTGATCGTGATCAATAGACTACTGAGGGATGATGTCTCGAAGGGGAAGACGAGTACTAAAGAAAAAACAAGCCTACGTGACATCTGGAACACTCTGAAGGATCCGGCTCTCATCGGTAAGGTCATTGTGGGTAATCTTTTCCTCACATCAGCTTACCAATGAACGGACAGGATTCTGGTTCTTGGCTCTGATAATCTATATGGGAAAAAGCCCAGTTTCACAGTATCTTGTTCTCAATCTACGACAGCTTGGGTTTACGAGATTCGAAAGTACCGTTTTGACCATACCATCTGACTTCCTACGCACTGTCACGGTCCTTGCCTTAACCTGGAGCAGTGGCCACTTCAAGGAGAAAGTGTTCCATTGTATCATTCCAGGATGCATAGAGATACCACTATTTGCTGCACTGTTAATCTTACCTCCACATGGCTACTCCTGGGTCAGGTTTGCCATCATAACGCTCATCATTGGCTCGCCCAGCTCTCATCCAATCATGGCAAGTTGGATCAGTGTCAATAGCTTCGACCCCAAGAAACGTGGTATCACCATTGCTCTATTTGGCACATTTCACGAAATCGGCAGTATTGCAGCAGCACGTAAGTTCAGCTCTGACATGGAATTGAGACGAGTCACGGCTGATTTAGTTGCAAAGAAATTTACAGAGATGATGACAAGCCGTACTACTATACGGGAAACAAGGTTCTCATATCTATATGTGCAGTCTCTATCGTGGGCCTTTTGATTCATCGAGAAGTGCTCAAGCACATCAATCGCAAGAAACAAAGGGCATGGGAGAGCTTGAGTGAAGTTGAGCAAAGAGAATATTCCAAAAACCAGGAACACAGTATCGGAAACAAGAGTCTTACCTTCAGATTCTGCTATTGAATGGAAGGTGGGCAACATGGAGACAGGGCATCGAGTCTTACAGGTTTGATTGTGATGAGGTAGCAAACTTCAGAGAATCGTGAACAGTCGTGAGAAGCTTTTGAGGTATACATGCCACCGTACTAGTGTATTCACGATCATGGTTCGGATGCCCTATTTACTCGAGCGAATTACGATGACGTGAACTTAAGGAAAGAGAGATCGTGGCAGAACTGAGTGTTAACCTCAGCATCCCAAAATCCCAAACACAGACTGGTCCTCGATATAGCTATTGAAAGGCAAGATCATTTTGGTTATCAGCGAAGGTCCACTCCTCTTACCTGATCTCACCTTGAAAGCAAGTGCCTTTGCTTTTGTTGAGTTCGAAGCCTTGAGAAGGAAGCTACGAGCCAGCTGCGTTGGCGTTTCGATAACTCCTTCCTTGTACAAGAAAACTTGTTGTCCGTCCATCGCGACAGGTTTGGAA
The DNA here is from genome assembly GCF_000721785.1 of Aureobasidium pullulans EXF-150. Taxonomy (NCBI): domain Eukaryota; kingdom Fungi; phylum Ascomycota; class Dothideomycetes; order Dothideales; family Saccotheciaceae; genus Aureobasidium; species Aureobasidium pullulans. The sequence continues at coordinate 194,870 of NW_021941029.1, read as the reverse complement.
ATATCTCAACCATTGCATCTGGTAATCGTCACTCTATAACCGTTATTATTCGCACACTTCATCAATTGCATCAGCGACATAACGATTGAACTCTCTCAAGCTCGAGTGGTCTTCGTCAACCGATCGTCCACCGAAGCATGAATCAACAGAACAATCTACCCATACCCCGACGAAACATGGCGACAACTCGCTTTGTGCTAATTTCGGACACCTACGGCTACCACCCAGCCCTCCCCAAAGGCGATGTTCTCTGCCATGCTAGAGGCTTGTCAAACACTGGGAGTATTTCTGAACTGCGCAAAGCCCTGGATTGGATAGACAAAGCAGATTTCGAAGTCAAGATCATCATTGCAGGTCAGTCATGGAAGAAAAACGGCAGACAGAACAAGATATTGACATTGATAAGGAAGCAAGGATATTACACTTGACGAAAAGTACTACCAAAAACACAGACGCGATTCCGATAAAGAGTTTCATGACCCAGCCGAGTGCATTCGCCTAGTGGCTACGTATCCCAACATAAAGTACCTACATCATCAAGCAACCACGATTCATCTCAAGTCCGGACCAAAGACAACTTTCAAGATATTCGGCAGCCCGTTGGTACCCGATCACTCTGAAAGGGCATTTGGCTACAATCGCAGCGATGATACCACAATCGAACGACACTGGTCAAATATCCCACTTGATGTCGACGTGGTTCTCACTCATACACCAGCCTACAACCATCGCGACGCGAGTACCAAGTGGCAGGCCGCAGGCTGTGAAGGATTGCGAAAGGCATTGTGGCAGGTAAGACCGCGGATAGCGGTTTGTGGTCGTATAGCTGAGGCCAGGGGTGCCGAGACAGTCGAATGGAACCTGGACCTTCCTCTTTCGCCATTCCTGGAGAAACAAACGATACAGTGGACGGATCCGGGCGCCAATCGCATGGCGATGAGCCTAGTGGATCTTACAAGAGCGAGTGGCAATCCACTACATAACGACGGAGCACCCGGACCGCGAGCGCATGGGAGTGATGTTTTCTTTTCTCCTGCAGAACGAGCGAAGCCGACTGCACCATCGCGAGTGTTTGAAGATTACGACGAAGCTCCGTCAAGCGGAGTAACAACGGTATCGTCTTTCAGCGATATGACAGCTCATACAGTCGTGCCCCAAGACTTTTGGAACGCTGCAAATACCGCTTACCCATCTGAACCAATCTTGGACCCCCAACCTGTTGTGTCAAGGCTTCATCATCGCAATGCAGCCGCCCTGAATGGTCGATCTGGTAGGCAGGAAACACTGATTGTGAATGCAAGCATTGTAATCACCAACAATCTCAATCGTCTCACATACAACCAGCCTATTGTGGTGGATATTGAGCTACCGGTTGGAAATGAAGCTGTGTAGATAGATGACGTCGAACATCCAGGGAAACCCGACCACGTTGTCAGGAGACGGCCCAAGAGATGCTTTCGTCAACTCCCTGTGGAAAAGGATTAGTTAGACTGACAGATTCGTTATGAGAAAGCCTACTTTCAAGCCGCCTACCCTCGACGATGAGTGGCTACTCGCGTGCATACCCGATGATGCATAGGTCCTTCGAATTGACCGCTTAGTGTATCGAAAGGATGAGTCTCGTCGTTGGGCAGCAAGACAGGTGCTTCTTGTACGCAAACGAGGAGACTTGTTGCAGTGACAACGCAGGATGCATCGGCAGTCATGCTTGGAATAACGTGAACTTGCTGATGAAGTTCCCCTCGCGATCTGCCGATCTGTGGCTATCGAAAGGCACATTGCTTCTGGATTAGTAGACTTCGCTATTGGAAGCGCCGTCATCACGAGCTCTGTCAGAACTTGAGTCCAAACATCAATGTGTACTAGCACTGTGACGGCACACTGTTTGAGAAGTTGAACGCGGTGGAATCTGTTTGTCGGTGCATCCCAAATGTAGGATGATGGCATGACGAGTCTTGTGAACCCAGAGGTCTGGTGATGGCTCTTCAAATGGAAGAAGACAGGTGATTGGTGTCTCTGAGTTAGTCTGTGCCAGATTGGTGTCGAAGCGCCGGGCCGCCGCAACTCCAAAGCACGGGTGGATCGTGATTGTGACTTGTGGGGTGCGGAGTCGCATGAACGTGCACGTATCCAGCAGTGATGAGATATGAGTACAGTAGACTGATGCAAAAGATAGGGGATGGAGTCGTTTCATGGAGGAAGAAGTAGAAGCGCTCATCTAGCGATGTCGCAGAGCCGATCTCCAGCTCCCTCAGGGCATAAAGACCCTCGAGGTTGTACAGACAGAAGATCTTTATTCCAGAATGTGAAGATCGGTGACTCTCTGTTGCCGGGCCAAGCATGCAGCAAGGTGATGATTGACATGCAAGCGGACAGACGGAGATAGGACTGACTAGCTACCTGTCTCTTACGGACGAGCGCTGACGTGAAGGGCAAAGAATAGCTTCCGCTATCTATCAATATATCTACACCGCCAGGCCTGAGCAGTGTGTGGTTTGCAACTTGCAGGCTTGCCAGGGTCTAGAAAGACTCGCTTCTCGAGCGACGGGACAACGGCCGGCTGGCGCACGTGCGGACAGCAAAGTCAAAAACGGCTGCTGGGGAATGAACGTCGAAACGTGCCAAACAACAGCTCTAAAATGAAGAAGGCAGGAACAGGAAAAACACCCTGTAGCTCTGTTTGACAGAGGATCTTGTCGCAAGTACAGGTACTGCGCTAGGTTACGTGGGTTACATGTTAGAGCAAGGAGTAGTTGATGATCGGCGGAGGGTCAAATGAGAGCAAATTAGCCAATTGGTTGCATCATCGGCACGAGTTTCTGACGCGCGAACGCTAAATTCTGCGGCTTGTAGAAAGCAGGAAAGGGCTGGAGCGAGTCGGGTCAGGTCGCGAAAACCGATGCGCCTGCGCGGCCAACGATGGGCAGAACTGCGAGAGAGACTGAACAGCTCACCATCCTGGCTCGCATTTCATCTACCGGCCCGGCCCTCTCTCGCTGGGTCGATTCCTTTTTCCACCTGTTTTGACTCTTGATTTCAGACTCGACGCCTGCCCATCTCGACTCGCTCTTTCCACCTGCGTCTGCTTTTGCTGCTTCGTTCCTTCTGTTTCTGTTGCACCCTGTCACCTGTGCAACCCATCAGACTCAGCAACTGGATTTATCACCCTCTGCACGACCAATCGCCACGCTTACCGACAGCTTCCATCTCGACTTTTGACTTTTATATAATCGCCCATCTCTGCTTCTTCCTATTCATGTCAAGCCGCTCTTGACACGCCTCGATCCATCATGTCCACGCCTTTACCTCCGGATCCATATGTCGCCCTAGGTCTGGCTAAAGATGCCACCGCTGCACAAATAAAGACAACCTACCGCAAACTCGTCCTCAAATGCCATCCGGACAAGGTCACAGACGAATCGAAAAAGGCAGAAGCGTCTGACCAGTTCCACCGTATACAGCAGGCCTACGAGATCCTTAGCGATGAAGGACGAAAGTCACGTTACGATGCCCACGTCAAGCTGGCCGAGCAGCGGAAACAGAGCATGAACAGCCGACCCCCAGTCGAAGTCAGAACTGCTGCATATGAGATGCCCACATCTGGCCCAGGCCGAGCCACATTCACTGCTCGAGGACCCGAACGAGTATACGAGGAACGCAGACCCGAGAGATCAGACTCGGACGACTACTTCGGTAGCGGAACACGAACAGCATCACGCAAGCACGACGATTACGAAAGACAAGCGAAGAAGGCAGCAGCACCACCGCCGAGAGACGACAGAGATCGTGCCAGAGTGGTGGAACGCGAGAGACGCGAAAGCGAAAGACTATCACGCACAGACAAGAGGAGGACGCGCGATCAAGACACGAAGCGTGATCGAGACAGAAAGTACTCGACCTACGATGAGGATAACGATGCAGACTTGAGGCATGAAGCCGAGAGACGAAGGAAAGCCGCCGAAGAAGCAGCAAGAGACAAGGAGCTCAGAGAACGAGAGAGGGCCAAGGTGGAGCGCGAAAGAGAACGAGAGCGAGGCTTCAGGGAGGAGAGGGGACGCGACAAGGACGACTATGAGCGTGAACGCGAAAGGCCATCACGCCGAGGCTACGATGACAGCGCACAGTATTACTCCCGACTCGAGGACGACGTCATGGCATACCAGGGAAGGGACAAACGACCCTCCCTCTCACGCAGTGCCTCGACAGCAACCAAGACCGAAACGTATGTCGACCGCTCATCAAGTCGCCCGACGCCCGTCTTTGTACGCCGTCATTCGACCAAACCTGCAGCTCCTTCTCCTCAGCCTCGTCGTGACCGCGACAGGAAGATGAGCGTGCCTGACATCCTCGAGTCGGATGAACGCCGCCCTGCAACCCGCCCGACGACGCTATATACCTCGACCTCATCACCATCTTCCATCAAGCTCCCTCGAGGCGTTGAGAGAGGTCCACCCATTCGCAGTGCCAGCATGAAGGTCGACGAACGCGATGTACCTCCCATGCCTGTGCCCATCCGCCGCTCCGAGACGATGCCCAACATCTCTCCCAAGCGCGCTAAGGACTCGAAGCCCTCGAACTTGAGAGAAACCGAGTTCTCCGGTGGGTACCCTACACCTTCGGCAAGTCCTGACTACGCACCCTCGCCCACCACTCACAAGACGTACCACTATCCTCGTCGTGAGCCTTCGACTTCTCGTGAAGACCTGGACTATCGCCGTCCTCTTGAACGTGATTACGACCGCGAACGTGATCGTCGCATCCATCACTCACCTGAGCCGATACGTCCGTCCAAATCCTCTGCTACTCCTCGCTACGCCGCTGCTCCACAACCTCCTCCGATCCGGACGAATCCAAGCTACAGTAGTAGCAGCTATACTACCGAATCCCCAACCTCATATACAAACCCGCGTCCCTCGCCAACCCGTCGCGAGACACATCGGGACTACGAAGCGGGCCCCAAGGTCAGCACACCAAAGGCCAACTCGAGCGCACGCTATGAGTACCCTTTTGAGCGCATCGTGACGGACAACCTCCGCAGTGACTACGAGAAGGAACGTCGTAGAGGCAGTCCCATCGATATCGACAGTGGCTACAAGAAGGCACCCCTTCCGGAAGACCCACGACTGAGTGGTTACTCAAGTCATCGTGCTTCTGCCTCTGCCCAACGTCCTCGTATGCATCGCGAACGTACAAGCGAGTATGCATACCCGCGAACTCAGGCCGTCTAGTCGAGTTTGCACTGTAAACCTCATCTCTTCCTTCCTCATTTGTCCTCTTCACGATCTCTGCATCTTCTCTTTTCGGATGCACGCTACGCCAACCATATTTTTGGTCACTCATCTCTACGGCGCACAAAGGCATATCACGGCTTCTCATGTTGCTCCATTGCATTTTCTTTCTTACAACACCAACTTTTCTACTACCACCATACATGCCGTTTACCTCAATGCAGGGTCAACGAGCGGACGATTACTGTTTTACTCTATTCTAGGGCATCAATGTTCGCAACAAAAGACATGGCATGGAAAGCTATGCCCTTTTTCATGTCTAAGCTGCATTTTTGTTGTTTTACTCTTTTCCCTTTTTCTTCTTCTATCAAGATATAGCTTTACGATTTCATCACAACCAGATAACGAAATGAATTTATGACTCAACTTGACCACTCTTCTTCTTCTTTGACACCTTCGATCCAGTGCCATCTGTGATTTTGTTTCATTTCGCTTTACATACGTACAGGGGACATGAGGACTAGAAAAAGCAGCAAAAAAAAAGCAAAACAGAGAATACCAAAAGGGGACAGACAATATGAGACATTATCGTCAACATCAACAGCGTCGTATGCATGCATGTATCATTTTCCTCTTCTTCATTGATCAATCAACTTCCACCATGGTTTACATCAAATTCAAAGGCTGAAATGCTTGTATCCCTCAACCAAACCATCGCTGTTCTTGGTAACAGCACTCCACACGGGCATGAAATGCTTGACTTCATCGAAAGCAGGCACATTGCCAACCTGGTTAGCATCACTCCAGACGCACATGACCTTGCCCTCGGTTTTGCCATATGTCTTTTCAATCTCATGATCAAAGGTAACATTGACACTCCACCTGGCATCCCAATCTCTGCTGTACAGGTACACACGCTGCTCTCGAGCTGGGAACCTACCGGGTTTCATGACCTCTGCTTTGGCTCCTGCGTTACTGACGGTCAGGTTTGCGAAAGGAGTGGAGAAGTAGAGGCGGCAGGCGCGGGTGTTGGAGCCGCGGATGTCGAAGGTGTAGTTTCGTGTCGAGGTGTTTGTGGTGGGGCGGGTGATGTTGAAGTCGAGCCAGGTGGCGTATTTGGCTGCTTGAGCTTGTCTGCGCGCAAGGGCGAGCGAGACCGTGCTGTTGGGGTATGGCATGCTGGGGTTGTGGGGTTTGTAGGCGGTAGGCACGACGTTGGGGGCTGGGCCTGACCACGAACAACTGTCAAGGCCTGCTCTAAAGGCCCAGAAGGCGTAGTCGGGGCCAGCGCAGTGGTAACCACTGTCTGCGGCCGATGGCATTTGGGAGACGATGGACTCAAGGTAGGGGGACAGGCCAGTGAGGGCGACGGTGTTGTTGCCGTGGTCGAGATCGATCTGTTGGAGGAAGAAGACCTTGAGGCGAGAGGCGCGAGAGAAGGGGAAGGCTACGAGGTTGTAGATGAGAGTACCGATGAAGACGAACATGAGGAAGGTTGGAATGTGGTAGGTCATGCGATGGATGAAAGGTGTCAAGGGCAATAGCAACAACACAGATGTTGCAGCAATCAGTAGGTAGACGATCAGAACAGGACTGCCATCCGCAGGTGTCTGATGCAGAGCCGAAGTCATGAGCAAACCCAATTGGCCGATCAGGATCAGGTTGATGGGTGCCAAAATCAGGAACTGGAGAAGCCAGGCCCAGCTTGGAAGGCTACCGGACCAACCTTGCTCACCCTCGTAAGCCTGGCTAGTCGAGGGAACATGTGCAGAGGTTGCAGCATCATCGTTCTCATCGGGACGACGAGTCTCACGACCATAGCGAGTGAAGGTCTGTCTCGAGCCGAGCAGCGACGTACGCTCGTCCGCATCTTCGTTGTCATTGGCAGCTGGTGCCCTGCCTCTGGAAGCATCGTCATGGTCTACGACGTTGTGAGAAACAAGACTGCCGCTACGAGCGGGACTGGGAAGAGCGGTTCCGGATGCGTAGGTCACCTGCTCGACGTAAACACTCTTCTTGGGAAGTGCGAAGAACTCGAGGTACGAGATGAGCAACGCCAAGAACACAGATGCGTTGTAAATGATGAGGAAGTAACCAGATCCCAAACGCATGCGTTGCTCTCCGATGGTCGCAGCTACCAAGCCGAGCCAGGAAAGAGCATAGAGCCAAATCAAAACGTAAGCGCGGGAAAGTGCGGATGGGCGAACGGCGTCTCCAAGACGGAAGAAGAACCATGCAGTCGAAAGCCATGCGGTGAGCATCATACTCCAAACAGCATACTCCGAGCTGTAAATTATGTGAGGGTTGACTTTGGTAATCAGATATGCGAGTGCTACAACAATAGCGCTTGCAACGGCGAAGATCAAAGGGAATCTGAAAAATCCGCGCCAGCCGTACATCTTGACAGGCTCATCATCATCTGAAGAATGGAGATATCCCTTTCTAGCGAACAGATACCACTTGTCGGTCTTGTGGAGAATAACATCGAAGAGGATCAAGAAGATGGGACCGGCAACGAGCAGAGTCACGGAGAGAGCAAACAAAGTGTGCAACTGAAAGACAGCAAAAACACGTCCGAAAAGGTCGAACCAGACACCAGTGCTGCCAGAGGTTTTGTCGTGCTTGCCATACTCATGGCCCGAAGGACGTTCGAACTGGTCACTGGTGTCGCTCGAAAGACCTTGCACAGTGGTCAAGGCAGAAGAGAGCATGTGCCACAAACTCTCGACACTGGTTTCTCTAGCATTGTCTTGGTTAGTATGGTATCTTGCACGAGGCTCCATGAAAGCGACGTCCAGGCCGCGCATGCCCAGATCATCGACGAAGATGGAGTAATCGGTGCCACTCTTCACTAAACCTCTCTTGAAGCCATCACCACTGACGACACTGCCAAAGGGATGAGGACTCTTGGAGTAGAACCTTGTTACCTCGGTGTCAGTGCTTCTGAACAAGGTAGCTCTGCCACCAGCACCGGCACCCTCAAGATTGAGGAAGGTACGGGGAAACTGGGCAAGAGGATGACGTGTAAAAGCCTTTGCGCCATATAGACCATCCTCTTCGCCATTGTTCAGCAAGAACAGAATTCCACGATGCGGCTGGTTCTCTTGTTTGGTGAAGTGGGAAAGTAGCTGCAGTACCGAAATGACACCAACACCGTCGTCGGTCGCACCAAAGCCAGTGCTAACAGAGTCAAAGTGAGCGTTGACCAGAACGCCGCCAGGACCATCGTACTTCGTCTTGTTGAGCCACCATTCGTCCTGCGAGTCTTGGGCGCCTCGGACATAGACCATTATATTGTTACTCTCATAGTAGACGGTGTAACCCCTCGGGTCGGTGTATGTGATATTGCTCGTATCCTTGTCAAAGACAGTGACAGGCAGAGCAGTCTTGGTGGCCTCGGCGGCCTCTTTCCATTCAACCTTGTTGGCATCAAGTATGTTTCCAACACGGGCTAGCAGCCACTTGCGAACAGCGACATTGTCTCTGCTGTTGAAAGGGTGGAAGCCACTGCTAAGGCGCTCGAGATCGTGCCAGGCTTGAGTTATGTTGACGCCGGGCCAGCTGCTCGGGGTGGGAGTGCTTGGGGCTGGCGGCAGGACATGATGGGTGACAATGAGGGCGGCGAGCAGGCCTGCGTAGATGACAACGGTGAAGAAGGTGACGACGTAGGGACCGAAGCCAAAGGGATTGCGCGAACTCCGAGCCATCCTTGTCTTGATTCAGAGGTACACTCCAGAGCACCTCGACCAGACACGAGAAGGTTGGGACTTTAGACTTCCAACATGATCGCGCTCGTCACCGATACCATTAGAGCTTGGACCACCTTGTTCGTATCGTATCGCATCGTATCTTCCATCTATTACCAAGGCACGCAGATGTGTATAACAACAAAATTGATTCAATTACTGTCTCCGCTTACATCTCGAGGTACCTGCCTACTCGTACTGCTAAACTCAAAACAAGCATTTTATGCGCCGGGGGGTATCGAGCTGACCATCGTATCAACGTCCTGCGTTCTTCTCACCTTCATGCCTCTGCCTCTGCCTCTCAAATTCCAGGGCCCCTGTATCCTTGATCCATGAGCATACCGCCACCGAATATGTCGTTCTCTCCTCCAAACATGTCATTCAAATTTATATTAGGAAATCCTGCTCCTTGTCCAAGCGGTTGTTGCTGTCCAGCCCACCCACCAGACACTTGGCGCAAGTTCGCCATCTGTGCTTGCTGCTGTTGCTGTTGCTGCTGTTGTTGCTGCTGTTGCATCATACCCATTTCCCACCTACTCTGCTGTTGCTGCTGCTGTCGCTGTTGCTGCTGTTGCTGCATCATGTATGGAGGCAAAGCATAGAATTGAGCCTCGAGATTGTCTGCCTCCGTTGCATTGCTCTGTCCTGGCATCATGACCGGAACCTTTGACTCGTTGAAATTGTTGAACATGTTTGGATCCTTGGCAAATTGGTTGTTTTCGAAGGTCGTCAAGGGTTGATTGGGGTATGTGAAGGGCTCTGCAGACGGGAACATCATTGCTGACAGATCTGGCAAATTGGGGTTTGTCATATCCAGTGGAAGGTTGTAGGGGAGCAAACCATTGGAAGGGCTGCTGGTCTCCATGGGTCCACTGACCAGGGACTGCTGGTTGAAGTCTGGACTGGTAGGCGTGTATGGACCACTTCCTGAGCTCATTGAGGGTGTAGGGAAGGACATGCGTTGATCATACGCCGATGCGAGTGACACATTAGAGCCCTGGTTTGGGAATGTGCTGGCTCGCTGCACTGAGCCGGGCTGAGGTGGTGGCGGCTCCTTAGCAGTAACCGAGATGTCTGGGTGGCTTCGTGCACTCTGCGGCGGAGGAGCGATGGTCGAGCTTTGCCGACGCTTACGCGAGGGAACAGGATTCGTACGACCTTCGCGTGCCCAAGCTGGCAATGCTTTGAAGATTCCCTTATCGTTTGTAAGCATACGATCAGAAAGATTGATCTCAAGAAGACATACCTCAAGTGTGGTAGCACATCGATCTGCCGCCATGCTGCGTTTGGCCAATGACGCCAACACCTCCTTACCTTGGATAGCGTCCTTCAAAACAGCTTCAGTGGTGATGTTTTGTGGATTCTCGGCCGCAAAGTATATCAATGAAACAACAGCAAAGAAGGTTGTGTACATCACGAACCAATGTGCCCCGTTCAACAACCCCTTTTGCTTCATCTGTACGCACAGATGGATATGGTTTCTTGAAAGGTTTACGTACGAAGCTGCGCATGTGTAGGCACGTTGGTCAATGTTATGTGATCGCTTGTCGGTCGCAACGAAATGCAGGAAAGGTCTGTAAAGCATCGCTTGAGCATGAGCGTATGCGATACGAAGGAGTTGTTGCGCCCTGTAAAATGGTCAGTGTTGAACACAAGACTGGCACTGTTGTACACATACCGTGTGAGTTTGGGGTTCGAGTTATTGCATGGGTCCAGCCCAGCAGGCAAATTACTCTTCCAAGTTTCGAGATCGTTCTCAATGTCACGAATGACCGAAAACGGCACAGTGTAGGAGCGGTCAGTGTTGCTCTGCACGTTCTTCGCCCTAATAGGATACACGTTTCTGACAATCTTGATCAAGAGTTCCACTAGTCGGCTGTGCGCATTGAAGACTGTAGTGAGTGGCGTGGTTCCTTCTGGCATGGGGAGTATACCTTCCTCGGTGATATACTCGTCGTCAATCTCGAGGGGGTATTCCTGGTCAATATCCTCTTCGCTCAATGTCTGTGGCAAGCCCAGCATTGCGCCGACATAAATATCCATCTTGCGAATGGTCCAGAAGACGCGTTTTCTGGTTTCAGCCTCGATAGGATTAAACGTGCGACTGAACGATGGGTTGGATCTGTGCAGTCCCATGCGAAGAGCTGAGCGCAGCGCCACGCCTACATATGCATAGCACTGAGATAGTTTGGCGGAGCACTGTAAGAATGAAATCATGTAGAGAACTGCTTGAATCGAAGTCAAGTCTCGGCAGTCTGCTATATCGAGCAATTGACGTGCTGTTCTGAAGTATTTGAAACTATGTCGCGTTAGCTTTGAATCCGTCCAGGCTTCGCTGAACTACTCACCCTTGGTCGATTGCACTTTCGTAACCAGCCTGGTTCAAAGGACTCTGTTCATCACTACCAAACAAACAGCCTACTGACATGGCACTGTACAGTAGTGGAAGAAACTTGTGGTCCTGGTTGGTGTAGTTTTCGTATGGTGTGTTGTACATGCGCTCGAAGGATGCCCAGAAAGTCGGAACATGAATAGCTCTCATGAGAACAGAAGCATCGTTGATGGCAGTCTCACAAAGATCTCGAGCGACGGCTCTGGATGGAAGGTCTGTGCCAGGAACTGCGCCCTCCATGCCCATGCCAGGCGAATCCGGATTCAACGATCTTGGAGAATCGAATACCTGTGACATTGGTCTCGATTTAACGAATGGAGTAGTCTTGGCGTCGGGTCCTAGTAGATCTCCCAGCTGCTCCCGCATTCGCCGCACGAAACTAAGACCAGAAGAATGACCATGGTAATCCCAGTTTCCTTGTTCGTCGAGTTCTAACTGTCCAATAGCACGAACCATTGATTCTAGGTTAGTATCTTTTGCTTCTGCACTTGGAGCAGATGTAAGAGTGGTAGGTGGAAGAGTCGCGGGCTTCGTGGCTGGACTGCCATTGGTGACGGGCTTGTTGGAGAAGCCGGGTATGTATCCTTGTGCCACAGCGACATCGATGCTAGGGTCATTCAAGTTGAGGTCTGGCATGAGCATTCGCAGCAACGTCTCGGCGCGGTGGACTCGATGCTCCAGACCCTCGATGTACTGGGGCGCGGGGTTGCGACGGCGATTAGACGGCTGATCGTAGGTACATTCTATATCGGGTCAGAACCCACGTCTTTGCGCAATGACACAACTCGGACAAGGGGCTTACCATAGCTATAGACTGTACAATGCGTGCAAGGCTGCTTGCCGTCGCACTTGATCTTCTTTCTTCTGCACTCGTCGCAAGCTCGAGTCACTCGCCGACGCTTCTGCATGGGCAGCTGGGGTTTGGAATGCGATGATGATCCGGTCGCGCCTGCGGGAGACGTCTGTGACTCATGCTTGATGTCCGTCTCCCAATGCTCGCCTTCACTATTGTCGTCGTACATGTCGGGCGAAGTCGCCTCCATGACCATGGAGATGCGGGGCTGTATTTGAGTAAGTGCGTGGTATAGAGCGAACAGACGGAGGGTCGAAAAACGAAGTGCACTCTCTATGGGAACCCGGGGTTTGTAATACGGTGCGGAACGATGCACTTTTGTCAAACGACACAGGACGATGACCTAGCGATTCGAACTGGATCCAATATGCCGCTAGTTTTAAGTCCGAGTCTCTCGGCCGCCGCGGCGGTTAAACACTGCGTGACTGGCAGGGTTACAGCGTACCGCTCCCTGGAGTATCGACCGACTATTACGTTTCTGGACTGTCCAATCAGTCGCCAAGCGCAATTTTTGTTCTTGTGCTCTCTTGGCCTGTTGGCAAAATCGACTTTTGAGCGAGAGAAGGGCGTCTCTGCAGAAGGATTTCGCGCTTCTACAGACCATAAATGGGGCAGAAAACTCTCGCGACCAGAATAGCTGGTCCTAGCTCCTGCCCTTATTCCCACATGTTCCCGCCTGTTGTTTCCTGACTCGCCTATCTTGACCTTGGATCCTGATAACCTTGTGGTATGTGGAGCTTCTAGAGTATTTGTTTACTCAAGTCTCGTTTGTGCCCTCGTTTCGGGCCACCTTGTGTTGCTCTAGACGATGTCTTATACGCCTTACGAAGCTGCAATTCTTCCAATCGTTCCTAAGTTGGATCTATCTGGTTGATCTACACCTGAGCACATGTGGCGCAAAGCTTGTATCAAAGTCGCTCTTTCATATCGCCGAGGACCGACACTCCGGCCTTCTTTCTCTCTGCCTGAATGTCCACATCAACCAGTCGCATTCTTGCGTAGATTGCGTGGATAACAGAAGCTTGTCGTAGCACAAGCACCAGATAGCCTGTACGAACTTCGGAGACGCGCCATGCTAATTCTAGCTACATACCTTATCTTGAAAACGAGGTGACGAATTCAATCTGGACTCGATCAGAGGAGCCACCGTGTCATCACGTTTGTATGCGCCAGGAGAGAAAGGCCGCGTGGCCAAGCCTAACCAAGGCAAGCCTTCGAGAAGCTGCTGTGCGACTGCATTTTCAGAATGCTCCTTAGTGCTTACGCATGCGACTACTCTCGCTTCGAAAGGTATGGCGGTCATTCCGCTGGTTGACAAGGCTCGGCAGTTTTTGTCGGTAGGGCGTAAGGTGCGAGATAAAGTGTCTCAGGGGAACAAGTAGAGAGAGGACGGCAGCCATGGATGAAGTGAAGCAGCTCGAGGCTCAAGGGCATAGTCTGCGTAGGCAATAAAAGTACGGAGTAGTGAATGTCGAGACCTTGGCAAGCAAGTGTGGCTACATGTCCCAACTAGCCACAGCTTGTAGTAGTTGGTATGTGCGGCGACCCCTCGTGCTCCTGAGGTGCGTCACGGAAAGTTCTGACGACGATCGCACATTCAAACAAGACCACAGACTTGAGTGTTTGGTAGGTCGCAATAACCACCGTCAAACTGGCTGCATCTCTCGTCGGCGCCTTGCAGGATAATATCCGCCAGGCCTTCTCAAGCGCCTCCACCACCCTGGAAAAGCTCACCACTCAACCTATTCAACCCGCCGATACTCCCACCGACCTCTGGCAGCGTGCCCAATTCTGGTTCAGCCAACAGGACTCCTCTGTCCTTGCCGCCCTTACTCTGACCGCCATCGCTTTAGTCATGTCGTGGTCATCTCGATTCGGCTCCTGGTCTGGACGCTTCTCGCCTTTTGGTCGTTCTGGTGGCTCGGCGCAGGTCAAAGACTCGGACTACAGCTACATTACATCTGACGATCTGAAGAATGCCGAACAAAGAGAAGCCTCGCCCACCCCATCTGGTCCGCCCAGAGATACCGACGTGCTGGTTCTCAAGAGCAAGCGCATCAGCTATCCGGTGCATTTCCCTGCCTACACGATTGAAAGAGGCGAGCTGAAGATTGGGTCTGTCAGAGAGCAGGCAGCCAAGAAGACTGGCGCAGATGCACGTCGCATCAAGCTCTTCTTCAGGGGCAAGAACATGAAGGAGGATGCCAACTCTTGTCGCACCGAAGGCCTGCGACACAACAGCGAGATTATGTGTGTTGTTGGAGACAATGTCCCCGAGTCCATGAGTTCGAGCGATTCCGAGGCCGAGGATGCGTCTGTTGATGGTGGGGACGTTCCCAAGAGGAAGCGCAATCGCAACAAGAACAAGAAGAAGAAGTCCAAGAAGTCGGCAACACCTTCTGGCACCCCTCTAAACGATACTTCGAGAACGCAGTCCCCCCGCCCACCGCCCGCTCCGGTCACCCCTATGGACAAATTGAACGCCGTCAACTCAACCCTCCAGACCCTACTGCCTCAATGTGTTCAGTTCTTGGCCAACCCACCACCGGAGCAAGCAAAAAGGGAGTTCGAGCACAAGCGTCTCAGCGAGACTGTTCTCGCACAGGTTCTCCTAAAGCTGGATGCCGTTGAAACCGAGGGCGAACCAGAGGCTAGAGCAAGAAGGAAGGAGCTGGTCAGAGAAGCACAGAATGTTCTCAACAGCCTGGATGACTCTATGAAGTCGTGATTGAAGAATTGGCTAGGCACCTGGATCACTACAGGCGACCTATTACGCGGTTTCCATTCGTTGACGCAAGACAGAGGCGTTCATGCATTCTCTCATTTTTTGACGCCCTGGTTCCTACCTGGAGACTCCTTAGCAGGCCCAGAATCAAAAAGGCGAAACGAACCAGGAATTTTTGCATCGACAAGTAGAAGTAATTGAATGGACCATCCAAGAAGGAATGAACTTATGTCTACGGATTGTTAGTCAAGAGCGTTGCTGCTGTTGCTTGCGTGAACATGAGAAGTAATCAATATGCATAACGTCTTCGTAAATCGAAGTACCCATCAAGGTACATCTATAGCAAGATTACTGATTAGAACTTCTGTATTGTTTGTTGTGGCGTCTTCTTCAGCCGGTCTCGAGGGCGCGCCATGTCTGCCGGATCTCTCTTTTCAGACGAGCCAACAAGTATTGGCTCTACGTGAAGAACTTCTAGAAGGGTTGCATATCTGGCCATGTTGTTCACACCCTGCGGGAGGAGAGTTCAAGTCTGACAATGATAAACCAGACAAGCAATGTTACCACAACTCTGCAGGTATTGTCGAATCCGCCGCCTTTGATTCCCTCGACCTCCTTTATCGAGGCAAAAAAAGTGCTTGTCAAGATTATACAAGTTTCATGATCGGCTCAATGGCATGCCCAAACCCAGGCCGACTGGGGCAAAATTATCGAAAAGCTGAAGATGCTCAGAAGTCGACGAAACACGCAGCATGGTGATATTGAGTACATGCCAGATGTTTTCGAAAAAACGACAGAGGGTGAGCAGGTAAGATTGAACGTAGCCAACTTCGACATGCTGTCTGGGTAAGTCTCACATGCCGTCTCTTCGAATTTCTCTTGTAATAGGTCTCGGCAAACGCTGATAGGTCCACTGACAGGCCTGACTTTGGATAGTGAAGAGACGAGGTTATCATAGCGAACAAAGTGCGACGCAAGATCAAGAAGAGACTGCTGCAAGTAGGTCAGGCTTGTAACACTGATGCTTAATTCTGATACTGTATTCTTGTTATATCATCTCCGAAGATGAATTAAGGAAGTGGTAACGTGCAGGCTTGTCTGATCGCCATCGGTATACACTGCAATTGTGAGTGGTGGCATTTGATCTGGCTAACTTTCGACTGGCTCTGCTGGCGACTGAGAACTTGATCAGAAGAATCGCCATACGAATATCGCGAAAGCGCTGCTCCGAAGGTCGAAACGAGTAAAGTTGCCAACGGGTTAGTTGTCGCTTGTTGCACTTTAAAGACCAGGCTTGATCGCTTTTTACGAACGTAGACATTGCTATCGATGACTTTGCCGAGTAGTTTGGAAGTGTTGTCGTGTGAGGCAGTGCCTAAAGCGCCCAGCCAAGTCATAGATGTAGTTGAAGAATAGCGAGAATTCCACAGTGCTTACGAGATTTCTCGTCGTCATGCAAAAAAAGTCCCCAGCCTTCGATCTCTTCTTTTGAGTCGGCGACGATTACGACTACAGTACTACTCGCCGGATATTTTCATAAAGCAATCGAGCAAGGAAGTCCAGAGCGTCGAGGGTGAACCGAAAGCACTAGCCGCGCTAGCGGATTATTGTCGGCAGCGCGCCAAGCAATTCGGTCCACGCACCGTCGCGCTTTCCATTTTTGCACACTCACTGGGATTTGTGCTTTTCGACCACCCGCGACTTTTACACCCATCGACACCCCATCACAGACCAGCAACGATGTCGGAATTTCAGCCTGTCGTATGTGACATCCCTCCACCGCAGTGAGCAGAGAAAGAGAAGGAATCGGAAACTGGAAATGCGACGGCTAGAAGCGCGCACACACACACACCTGCTGCACACGCAAGCGAAACACCAGTCATAGGAGCAATGGCTGACAATACGGGTGTATACAGATCGTCATTGACGGCAAGGGACACTTGCTCGGTCGCCTGGCCAGCACTGTCGCCAAGCAGCTCTTGAACGGCCAGAAGATCGTTGTCGTCCGCTGCGAGGCCCTCAACATCTCTGGAGAGTTCTTCCGCGCTAAGCGTACGTCCAAACACCGCACCGCATAAACCGCCGCCAGTCGCTATCGCACACCGAACACTTCCTCGAACATCGATCTGGCGGCAATTGTGCAACGAAATCAAGAAAGAGCTAGGCTAACATAATACACAACAGTGAAGTACCAGGCTTTCCTGCGCAAGCAGACGCGTTACAACGCTTCCCGTGGTGGTATGTAAACCATAAATCCACGAGGTCTCCTCTGCCTGAGGGCATGAGACTCTTTTTATATTTGCCTGGTCACTGACTTGGACTATAGGTCCCTGGCACTACCGCGCTCCCTCCAAGATGTTCTGGCGCACCGTCCGTGGTATGATCCCTCACAAGACTGCCCGTGGTGCCGCCGCTCTTGAGCGCCTGAAGACCTTCGATGGTGTTCCTCCCCCATACGACCACAAGAAGCGCATGGTCGTCCCCCAGGCCCTCCGTGTCCTCCGCCTCAAGCCCGGCCGCAAGTACTGCACCGTCGGCAGACTCGGCCACGAGTTCGGCTGGAAGTACCAGGATGTTGTTGCCAGGTACGGGAATTCCTGCTGCTGCAGTCAACTTTCGGATGCTAACACAGTACACATAGACTCGAGGAGAGAAGAAAGGTCAAGGGTGCTGCCTACTACGAGCGCAAGAAGGCCGCTCGCCGTTCGCTCGCCGAGGCCCAGAAGACCGCCAAGGTCGACGACAAGGTCAAGACCGAGCTCGCTTCTTACGGTTACTAAATGTGGCTGGAGAGTCGAAGTTCTTTGTCGCGTCCAACCTGCTCCCTTTGAGCACTCATAACGTCGGTGTAGTGCTTAGGGGAGCGTCAAGCCCACACCCATAATGGCTTGCTTTGTTTCTATGTTCAGCGATTTGGGGCTAGGGAAAACAAAAACGAAACGCTTTTCAGAAATGGCACAAGCCGAAAAAGTCATGGCACTCTCAACAATACCCAATTTCACGCGCAAACGTCTTACAAGTGTACTGTGATTCCTATTCAAATCGCGAGTGCTGATTGATTCATCGTGACTTGGTTAAACCTTCCCAGTTATGTCTACTTGGCGTGCGTTAAACCACCTCGGTCCCCCACCTCGAACCCCCGCATTCTGGTCTTCCCTTCCTCCACCCGCAATTATAGTATCGTTGGAACCTCATCTATTGCTAGAGTACTTACTCCTTGTACTATACGCTTGTTCCTGCTCCATATCATCTACCGTCCATCAACCAGGTCTGCGGTTCGTCTTCCCACCTCAGTGGTTCTCGTCGATCCTTCAATATGTCATCTGCCGCTGGCAGATTGTCTGCTCTCGCATCTCAACTCTTACCTTCGGCATTCTCTTCGCAAAAGACTGTTCCAGAGACCCAAAGCTGTAATACACATCAACTATCTCCCACCTTCTTTCTGCCACGTGCAGCGACAATCGAACCAAATGTATGAACTGGCATGCTATCCTGAAAAGAACATCGTTAACCATGCCTTCAGGCTCCTGCCATCTACCATGTTACTGCAAACAAGAAGATTCTGCGGAGAAGCTATCAAGAATTTGCGGATCGTGCCAGAGGTCTTGCATACTATCTGAGACGCCATAACTATAAGCGAGTTGGCATCTTGTGTCCCAATACACCTGCTTTTCTGGAAGCCATTTTTGGGATTGCGGCTGCAGGATCAGTCAATGTTGGTGAGTAGCGTCATGAACAGTTACTTGTATTCACAAAAGCCTAATCTCCGAACAGGAGTCAACTACCGATTGCAACCGGTAGACATTACTTACATCTTTGAGCACTCTGAGGTGGATAGCATTATTGTGGATGCCGAGTTTGTTCAACTGCTGGATGGTTTCCGGAAAGCGCATCCTGACATTAAGATCATCATCGACACCGATACTGATGCGACCGAGGGACAGCTCTCGGGGCCCTTCGATGAAGCAGTCCTTGAGGGGTTGAAGTACGACATTGAGACTGGGTCTAAAGGATGGGAGAATCTCGAACATACTACTCCTGACGAAAACTCGCTACTCGCATTGGCCTACACTTCTGGAACCACTGCGCGGCCAAAAGGAGTGATGTACTCGCATAGAGGTGCTTACCTCGCGGCCATGGGCAATATTATTGAATCTGGTCTAAATTATCATGGGTCGCAACGTGCCCACTATCTCTGGACATTGCCGTAAGTCACGCAGCACTGTACCGAGATTGTCACTAATGCTGTGGTAGGCTGTTCCATGCAATGGGTTGGACGTTCCCATGGTCAGTCACAGCGGTCCGTGGCACACATTACTGTTTGAGAAAGATCGATTATCCAGAGATCTGGCGACTCATGAAGGAAGAAGGCATCACTCACATGAATTCGGCCCCAACGGTAAACACACTTCTGTGCAATGATCCTGGAGCTGAACGATTACAACAACCCGTTCGTGTAACAGTGGCAGCGAGCCCACCCTCGGCTCATCTGTTCAAGACCATGGAGAACTTGAATCTGTATCCCGTAAGATGAATAGTGTCCTTGTCTTGAATAAAACCTGACTGTTTCGTAGGTTCATGTTTATGGAATGACAGAAACGTACGGACCCATAACCAAAGGCTACCACATGCAAACATGGAACCAGCTACCAGGAGACGAGAAGTATGCAAAGATGGCTCGTCAAGGACACGGCTTCGTCACATCTCTGCCTGTGCGTGTGATCAAGACTGACCTTCCAGACGATCACATCGAAGATGTCGAAAAGAATGGCAAGGAGATTGGCGAAATCGTCTTTTTAGGCAACATCACCTGTCTCGCTTATTACAAGGATGAGGAGGCGACCAGAAAGTTATTTGCCGGAGGAGTCTTGCACAGCGGCGACCTTGCTGTTGTGCATGAAGATAGTGCCATCCAGATTCTCGATCGAGCCAAGGATATTATCATCTCAGGTATGTGTCGCTCTGTGGGTTCGATGGTTGCACTTTGGCTTACAGGATAACAGGAGGAGAAAACATCTCAAGTGTCGCCTTGGAGTCTATGCTGGTTACCCATCCGGATATTCTCGAAGCAGCATGTGTAGCAGTGCCTGATAGTCATTGGGGAGAGCGCCCACATGCCTTCGTCACTGCAAAGAAGGAGAGCCTCAAAGGCGAGGAAGTGATTGAGTGGGCCAGGAACCAGAGCAACATCAGCCGCTTCATGGTCCCTAGAGAAGTGACCATAGTGGCTGAGCTCCCAAAGACGAGTACCGGAAAGCTACAAAAGAATGTGTTGCGAGACTGGGCCAAGAAGGGGGAGAAGGGGGTGTAAACGGATGTGGAACTTCCGCAGCCGGACGGGATTGCGGATCATGTTGATCGACGTTGGCTACAGAAATATACGACGCATCTATGCGTACGGATATTCTGACCAAACAGACATGCTTAAAAACTCCTGTAGAATATATGTTGTGCTAAAATCTGTCATTTTTAGCCATCTCCCACGACCACACCTGGGGTTATACAGCCGGCCTGTAGCAATACACGGTATTTTCGAGATCAGTGCAGTCGTCCGCAGAAGAGTATAAACCGTTCTGCTCTCGGTGGAGGCTACGCATAATGTTCACAGAAATCGTGCATTTCTATAGCGATGTTCAGCACAAGGGGAGGCAGTGATGTTGATAGGATACGCGAATCACGTCAAACAGCCATAGAGTGAAAAAAGAAGACAGGTGGTTGGTAGAAGTTTGTATAGAACATGGACCAGCCTCAATAAAGAACGTTTTCTTGCGCAGCGCATGCATGCCATAACAACCATCAAAGGGGATCCTTGTCGCGCGTTCCTGCTCCTATTTCATGACGATCGCACTTGCAAGCAGACTTCACTCACTTCCGTGGGTCAATCCGAATGTGTTTATACCGTGAGCCTTCAAGCTCGAGAATTTGACCAACATGAGATGTGGAAGCGTCAGAGGTGTGCCTAAAAACCCTTTCGTGCACGAGCCATATAGTTGCCCAAGCGCTTAGCGTGCCTTCCCAAAGGCGTCGTTCTTTCCTTCGACGAGACTTTAAAGAGGCATTTGACGCCGCCATCGAAAAGCCGGAGACCTCCTTCATAGCGGCCTCGGCTGACGCGTGACGAAGCAACCATACCATTTCATTTACTCTTCGTTTTCCACGCGACATTTTATCATGCTAATGAACCACTAATTCGGCTTCACTAAAATTCACTCTTTGCGTTGGAAGAGGGCGTTGATGGGAATTTGATTACTTTGCACTAAAGATTTGACTACAACATGAGTGCCACAAGGTAAGTGCATATACAGCGGCAATCTCCGAAGGATTCATCTTTGCTAACCATACACGTGATGCTTGCAGACTTGACCGTATGTTTACATTATTGAATGACTGATGTGGGGTCTTCTAACTTTCGTGCAGGATTGGTCATTCTTCTAGACACTGGTAGCACACAACTCATTCGCAACACGGCTGCTACACAGCTTGCGGATGTTCAAAAGAACCATCCAGATGAACTTTTCAACCTACTAACCAGAGTCGTTCCCTTCCTTCGCTCATCCTCCTGGGACACGCGAACAGCAGCTGCAAAGGCTTTGGGTGGTATCGTCGAGCATGCACCAAAGTTCGATCCCAATGAAGACGATGTCAAGAACGAGAACGGAGTCAAGGAAGAGCTCAAACATGAGAATGGACTGTCCACACCTCTAGTGTCCGAGGATCAACTGCAACTCGCAACTCTGGACGTCGAAGCCATCCTTACCAATGGAAAAGAGCTGCTCGGAAGTGCCGGACGTCAATACGACTTCAAGTTGGCTGGAATGGACCCTGCTCAAAGGCTTGCACACCAAAAGAAGACTCTCACCAACCGACTCGGACTAGGTGGAGAGTACATGGAAGATGAACTCGTCACCGAAACAGACATTGCCGTTCGCACCAGCTTCCCAACACCAGGCTTGCCGAGTGCAGATTCATCCATCTCCCGGGCCAATAGCGTGTCTGAAACTGCTGTCGTTTCTCCCAGCGAACAGCAAGCTGCTTCTGAGGCTATGAGCAAGAGACAGCTAAACATGCTCAAGCGACGCAGAAAGGAGGAGCTGAAACGCGACAACAAGAAGTTCAAATACGACCTTACCAGCATGAGACGCGAGAGCACTACGATACCAACACCAGCCGAATCGGAAACCATTATCAAAGACGAAAAGGCGGAGAGCACCGTTCCCGATTATTTCTCGCTTGAAAGAAAGGGTGGTGACGATGATGCAAAGGTGGTTTCGGAATTCAAAGGTGCACCAGTGCCCGAAAAGTCCGCGTTCCAAACCGAAGTCGAGGAAGCCGGTAACGGATGGCCCTTTGAGCGCCTATGCGAGTTCCTTACCGTGGACATGTTTGATCCTGCTTGGGAGATTCGTCACGGTGCTGCAATGGGACTTCGAGAGATCGTCCGTGTCCATGGCGGTGGAGCTGGCCGTGTGCTAAACAAGTCCCATTCTGAGAACGAACGACTCAACCAGGCATGGCTCGATGATCTTGCTTGCCGCATCTGCTGCGTGTTCATGCTCGATCGATTTGCAGACTACGTCTCAGACAATGCCATTGCACCAATCAGAGAGACCGCTGGCCAGACTCTGGGCGCACTCTTGCAATATTTACCTGCATCCTCGGTACACGCTGTTAACCGCATCCTCTACCGATTGGTCATGCAAAAAGACCTCAAAGTCAACAGACGCATCTGGCATGCTTGTCATGGTGGTATGATTGGTATGAGATATCTTGTGGCAGTCAGGAACGACTTGTTGCTCCAAGACAATCTTTTGATGGATGGCGTTCTCGAGTGTGTTATTAAAGGACTCGGAGACAGCGACGACGACGTCCGAGCGGTCAGCGCAGCCACATTGATTCCTGTTGCCAAAGAGTTTGTCAACATGCGTCATGCTGCACTCAACCATCTTATCAGCGTCGTTTGGGAATGTCTGTCAAACCTGAGCGACGACCTCAGTGCCAGTACAGGATCTGTCATGGATCTACTCGCAAAGCTTTGCAGCTTCCCCGAGGTTCTCGACGCTATGAAGAAGAATGCTGCAGAGAACCCAGAGCAATCGTTTGCGGAGTTGGTACCTCGTTTGTATCCCTTCTTGCGCCACACCATCAGTACTGTGCGTTCTGCCGTTCTCCGCGCCCTCCTCACCTTTGTCAATATCGATGGCGAAGACGCCAAGAGCTGGGTCGATGGCAGAGCTCTGCGCCTCGTCTATCAGAACCTGCTCGTGGAGCGCAATGAAACTGTTCTCAAGTTGTCCCTCCAAGTCTGGTATGCATTGGTGGATGTTCTGGCCAAGGACCCCAACAAGTTTGCCAATGAATTTGAGCCTCATGTCTCGCCATTGGTCGCTCTCACTCTGCATCCCATTGGTGTATCCCGTCACCCCATTCCAATGGATGCGACACTTTTCATACGCCCATCGGGTTTCAGCTATGCTCCGCTAAGCAGTGCTACACGTAAATCCTCACCCGTCAACGGAACTTCTGAACCTGCCAGAAAGAGAAGAAGATCGGACAAGAAGGAGAAGGATATGCCACCACCAACCTCCTCATCAGCCCACAACGTTGATGGACACATGATGCAGGGCGATGTCGATCTTGTTGGAGCAGACATTATGATCAGATCCAGAACTCACGCAGCTCAAGCTCTTGCAAAGGCTTGTCAGGTCTGGCCGGCAGAGACGAGACGTGACATGTTCTCTTCAAAGATTTTACCAGGCCTCAAGTCCACTTTCTCAACCACACAACTCTTCACCGCCGTCTTCATTGAGGAGTACGCCAAAACCTTGACCGCCAAGGACGATCTTGTCTCTTCCTTCGCTGAAAATCTCCGTCCACTGGTGGAAGAAGATAGGCCTACCTGGTACAGTGATCTCACCAGCTATCTTCAGATCGTACGTGCACAGTGCCAGAGTCTTCTCAACGCTTTCCGTGAGAAGGCACATGTGCCTCCAGGCAAGCTTCCCACAATCGCCGTCGTGGTTCAAGGAGAGCCAGAAGCCGGTAAGAGCGCCTTCTCGCTTGCCGATGGAGAGCGCATCGCAGTGCAAGACTATGCAAGATTGCACAAGACACTTTCACCTGCTCAGCGCGTCACTGCAACCGAAATGCTGTCTAGCGCAAAGCAAGATGTTGATTCTGTCATTGCCGAGGCAACCCTCATCAAGAAACAACGCGATGTCCGCATTAAGTCCGCTGCGGCTGCTGCCATTGTGGCGCTCAAGGAGATTCCAAAGAAGCCTCAGGCCACCATCAAAGCTCTCATGGACAGTGTCAAGGATGAAGAAAACTTCGAGCTTCAGAAACGCTCTGCAGCTGCCATCACCAACTTGGTCGATCAGTTGGTCGCCAGTGGTCGCATGAAGGTTGTCGACAAGGTTGTTGGTAACTTGGTTAAGTTTTGTTGCATGGAGACTGGAGAGACGCCAGAGTTCCATCCGAACGCAGACAAAGAATCTGGCATTCTTTCGTTGCAAAAAGACGAAGACATACAAGACCGACCAGATGCTGCCACATACGAAAAAGAGGTCCGCCAAGCTCGCATCACAAGACGTGGTACCAAGGATGCATTGGAGCAACTCTGTATCAAGTTCGGAAGTGAATTGTTCGAAAAGGTTCCCATGCTTCGTACTCTCATCGAAGATCCAATTCGCAATTGCTTTTCTGGAGAATTACCTGCCAACATCACGGATCCAGAACAAAATGTTGGTCAAGAAGTCGTGGATGCCATGTCTACGCTCCGCGCATTGGTGCCATCGTTCCACTCTGATTTGCATCAATTCGTTCTCGACCTCATGGGCCTCGTCGCCAGAGCTCTTCAGACACGACTTGCTGTTCTCCGGTACACTGCTGCCAAGTGCTTCGCAAGCATGTGCAGTGTGATTACTGTCAAGGGTTTCACCATGCTAGTTGAACGAGTGTTACCACCAATCAACAACCCAACCGACGTTCATTGCAGACAGGGCGCTATAGAGTGCATCTACCATCTCATCCAAGTCATGGAAGACCGCATTCTGCCCTATGTCATCTTCCTCCTGGTCCCAGTACTTGGACGCATGAGTGATTCGGACAATGGTGTACGTTTGATTGCGACTACAGCATTTGCTACATTGGTCAAGCTGGTACCCCTCGAAGCCGGTATTCCAGACCCACCGGGCCTCTCCGAAGAGCTCCTCAAGGGACGTGAAAAGGAACGCAAATTCATTGCGCAGATGCTTGATCCCAAAAAGGTCGAGTCGTTCGAGATTCCAGTCGCAATCAAGGCCGATCTTCGTTCGTACCAACAGGATGGTGTTAACTGGCTGGCGTTCCTCAATCGCTACCATCTCCATGGAGTGCTCTGTGACGACATGGGTCTCGGCAAGACATTGCAAACAATCTGCATTGTGGCAAGTGACCACCACATGCGCGCCGAGGAATTTGCTAAGACTCAAGCACCCGACCAACGCAAGATGCCCTCTTTGATCGTTTGTCCCCCGACTCTTTCTGGACATTGGCAGCAAGAGATTCGTACATATGCACCCTTCCTCAACGCTGTCGCCTATGTCGGACCACCCTCTGAGCGCAACAAACACCGCGCCAAACTCACCGAGGCCGACATTGTCATTACCTCATATGATATCTGCAGAAATGATGTCGAAGTCTTTGCACCTTACACTTGGAACTATTGTGTCCTTGATGAAGGCCATCTCATCAAGAACCCCAAAGCCAAGGTCACTCAAGCCGTCAAACGTATTGCAAGCAACCATCGTCTCATCCTTTCTGGCACGCCTATTCAAAACAACGTACTCGAACTTTGGTCACTCTTTGACTTCTTGATGCCCGGCTTCCTTGGCACAGAAAAGATGTTCCAAGATCGCTTCGCCAAGCCCATTGCAGCTTCACGTTTCAGCAAGTCTTCATCCAAAGAACAAGAGGCTGGTGCATTGGCCATCGAAGCCTTGCACAAGCAAGTTCTGCCATTCTTGTTACGTCGTCTCAAGGAAGAGGTGTTGGATGATTTACCGCCCAAGATTCTGCAGAACTACTACTGCGATTTGAGTGACTTGCAAAAGAAGCTCTTCGAAGACTTCACTCGCAAGGAGTCAAAGACGATTGCGGAGAAGGCTGGCTCGGCCGACAAGGAGGCCAAGCAACATATCTTCCAAGCTCTGCAGTACATGCGTAAACTTTGCAACTCGCCAGCTTTGGTAATGAAAGAAAGCCACAAGCAATACGCATCCATTCAAGCGCAGTTGGCGCGTCAAAACTCTAGTTTGACCGATCCAGTTCACGCTCCCAAACTTACAGCTCTCAGGGATCTTCTCGTTGACTGTGGTATCGGTGTCGACTCTGCCGCGGCCGGTGAGGTACCCTCTGCAGATCAAGCTGTCTCGCAGCACAGAGCTCTCATCTTCTGTCAAATGAAGGAGATGCTCGATATGGTTGAATCAACTGTCTTCAAGCGTATGCTACCATCGATCACCTTTTCCCGACTTGACGGAAGTGTCGAGGCATCCAAACGTCAAGACATCGTTAACCGCTTCAACTCTGACCCATCCATCGATTGCTTGTTGCTTACAACTAGTGTTGGTGGACTTGGTCTCAACTTGACTGGAGCAGACACCGTCATCTTTGTTGAGCACGATTGGAACCCTCAGAAGGATCTCCAAGCCATGGACCGTGCTCATCGTATCGGTCAGAAGAAGGTTGTCAATGTTTATCGACTCATCACTAGAGGCACTCTCGAAGAGAAGATTCTCAGCTTGCAGAGATTCAAGATCGATGTGGCTAGCACCGTTGTCAATCAGCAGAACGCTGGCTTGGGAAGCATGCAGACAGATCAAATCCTGGACTTGTTCAACATGGGCGACACAGAAGGCGCACCATCACTTGAAGATAAACCCAGAGATCCCAATTCGATCGACGAAGCAGACGCCGTGGATGCTGAAGGTAACGTGCGCGAGAAAGGCAAGAAGGGCATTCTTGATGAGCTCTCCGAGCTCTGGGATGAAAAGCAGTACGAAGAGGAGTTCAACTTGGATGGTTTCTTGTCGACCATGAAGGCATGATCTTCCGCTTGAGGAGCAGCTTCCTATTCTTAATGAGGCATGACTGGAAGGCAATGGAAAAGGAAGGAATATCGGGGCGTTTCTTTGTACGATTAGCAAAGGGAAGGAAGAGGGTCAAACGGGCGGTCGTCCTAAATGGAGGGAAGGCATATTCGACCTTAGCTAGAGCGTCTTTCGACGCTTCCTTGACAACATGAAATAAAAGCAGTTTATTACAAGATTTGGTCGTACTTACCCGATAACCGAGATCTGCGAGTGACGTTTGGTGGGGTCTCGCTCGGGGAAGCAAGACGCGAGTCGGCATTCTTTCCGTGCACCATCTTGCATATCAAACAGCAACCACGTCTACCTTTGATCGCGCCTTACTCTCATACTCAGCCAAGACTGAATCCCTTAGGCGACTGAATTTGTTCATATACCAATTTACTTCCACGATGGCACCAATCAAGACAATCGAGTACTTTCGCGTCAAGCCCCGCTGGCTGTTCGTCAAGATAGCCGATGCAGAGGGTCATGTTGGATGGGGAGAAGCAACTTTGGAAGGACACACTCAAGCTGTAGAAGGCACTCTTCTTGGATACATCGACCGCTTCCTCAGCCTCGAGGCTGATGACATCGAAGAGATTTGGCAACAGGCGTGGAGAAAGAGTATGTTATTACACGTGATGTTCCAATTCAGCAATTCCGGACCATGACAGTCATTCGTCACACGAGCATACTTAGAGGCAATTCGATATTTCGTGCTAACGAGGACTCTAGGCTTTTACCGCGGTGGTCCCGTCTTCATGAGTGCTCTCGCCGGCATCGATATTGCACTATGGGACCTCAAAGCTCGAAAGCTTGGTGTGCCAATCCATCAATTACTCGGAGGTAAAGTGAGACAGAAGGTCCAAGTCTATGCTTGGATCGGAGGCGATCGTCCGTCTTCGGTGGCAGAAGCTGGTAAAGAACGACTCGCTCAAGGCTTCCGAGCAGTCAAGATGAATGCAACGGAGGATGTCGGGTGGCTGGACTCGCCATCCAGACTAGACTCGGCTGTTGAGAGAGTCAAGACTGTGAAGAGTTTGGGACTTGATGTCGCTGTCGACTTCCATGGCAGAATTCACAAGGCTATGGCCAAGCAGTTGGCGTGAGTTTGAACAGACTCCATGGGTTGACGAGCGTTCTCTCATGATTTATGTATTATTCTCTGGACACACCGTGCTGACTGGCTACCTTAGGCGTAAGTTGGAGGGCTGCGACGTTCTTTTCTTGGAGGAACCGCTACTCAGCGAGCACCCAGAGGGCATAAAACAGCTGTCGAATCTCACGAGCTCACCCATCGCTCTCGGTGAGAGACTATACAGTCGATGGGATTTCAAGAGATTCTTCGAAGGTGAGTCATCGACTGCGCTTTCATACGCATAGAGAGTTACAAGGCTGAATATGTACAGATGCTTCGGTTGATATCATTCAGCCCGATATCTCGCATTGTGGAGGTATCTCTGAGATCAGAAGAATTGCAGCCATGGCCGAAACATATGATGGTGAGCAATCGTCTCACGTCTAGATCGATGAAGACTAGTCATGCTTACAAAATAACCGCAGTTGCTATCGCGCCCCACTGCCCTCTAGGAGTAAGTCTTTCTAATATCCTTACCAAGACGCAGCACTGACCATATTCTCCAGCCCATCGCCCTTGCAGCATGCTTACAGATCGGTCTTTGCACACCCAATCATATGATCCAAGAAATGTCCGTGGTAAGTAACGAATTAACCATTTATTGTTTACATCACGTGTAATATGCTAAACTGAATCAAAAGGGCATTCATTACAATGTTCAGGCTGGTGAACACGACATCCACAGCTATGTACTCAATCCAGAAGTATTCAAAGTCAAGGATGGATATCTGGATGCCTTGACAGGACCTGGTTTGGGCATTGAGGTTGATGAAGAGGCCGTCAGGAGAGTAGCCGAGAACACAGAGCCGTGGCCATTACAAGGATTTGTCGGTGTCGACGGCGCCCTCAGAGAGTGGTGATGAGAAATCCGAATCTGGTCGGATGAGGAAGCGGCGACGCGAGAAATTTCTTGGTCTCACCTTCCGTTTCTGCTCATTGGTAAGTTCATCGTTATGAGAATGCAGGGGCGGCCGGTTTTCTATTACCAAGATCTATTATGCTTTAATACAGATATGTTGTAAGCTACGATTCTAAGAGATGCTGTTATATCCTCTCTCCGTCACATTTCATACCAGAAATCATCATCCAGTCCAGCTCTACTCGGAACAGGCAACTGCTTGTCGTCCTGAGCTCTTTCCCAATCCACGTCTTCCCACCGCAGATTCAACATTCGAATTGTCAAACTCCACTGCTCGAGCAAGTCGACCAATTTGTTGGTGTCTGCAGTGATAGGCTGTTGGTTCAGAAGCATGAGAAGGCCATCTAGCCATTCTGATGCCAGTGACGAGCTGCTGGTGTTTAACTCAAGCAATACTGCTTCCCCAGACTGGACTTTTGCAAAGGCGTTCGGAGCGCCGAAGATCGTCAAACGTGTGATTGTTCCTGCAGATGAGGCATGCTTGTCGGTTGAAGGTCTGCTCGCGTCTTCGCCGATCAATACATCTGATCTGGCCACACTCGAATCAACAGAGCTGATGGTCTCGAGATCGAGTCTCTCGTTAAGCTCATGAAGTTGTGGTGTTTTGTCTAGTTTTTTGGTGTGTGAAGCGTGATGTAGGTATTTCCTGTCGTTCGAAAGGCGGACAAAGCGCCATGCGGTGACTCGCGGTTTTTGCGAATCTGAAGAGGTGATAGATATGTCCGAGGGAGATGTCGCTGAGGAGATGATGGGAAACCAGGAGCCTTGGAGTAGACACTTGATACGTTGCTCACGCATGAACAAAAGTGCATCCGTATGGGTTTGCTCGCGGAGTTTTCTGAGGGTCTAAATTAGCAAGTGACAAGCGGGGTGCGATTGTCCACAGTAGCTCTTACCTCAAGTCTTGTCCCCAAGCATATTCGTAGATTTGTGAAACGTCCTGCAATTGCCATTCTCTGACTTTGCCTAGAGTTGTGCTTCCAAGCTGCTCCTCGATCTGATCCATGGATGCTCTTCTATCGACTTGTCCGAGGACGGTTCTGATGAGGAGTCGCGAAAGGTCTTCAATCTTGCGGTAATCGTTAGTGGTGGCACCTGCCTCCTTCCAAAGTCGAATAAAGGCGTTAAGCGATGCCGCGTGGACGTCCTCCCACCTCAACAGGAGTGGCTTTGCAAGTCTCTCGGCATCTCTAATGTCGTCCGGAGTGGTGGTGTTCGTTGTAGGATCTTGACCATCCATCTTGGCTATCTCGAAATGCTCGTAAAGGACCATGGTAACACTCAGACTTGCCTTTGCAATGGGACAGCGCTGCTCCACTGGCATTACACTCTGCTCTAGGAGTTCCCTTTGAAACGTGTCTCGGTTCCTGCGGACGTATTCGGTCAGGTTCATCATGCCCAAAAACCTGGCATCTTCGAGGTCTGCTGCTGGGTTGTCGGATGAGAAGCCTAGACGCTGCCATTTGTCTGAATCAAGATCTTGGAAGTATTAGCTCGAAATTCAAGACTTGAACTACTCCCAACATACCTTGTTGACTTGCTTGGTAGTTTGAAGGAAAGCTAGATACTTGAAGCTCCTTGAGAGCTTTGCGATGCTCGGTCTTTTCAAGATCCACCAAGATGTGTCTCCAGCGAGCGAAGAGAATTTTCATCAAACTTTGGAACTCAAGGATTGGGCTAGCAATCTCTTGAAGCGAGTCACCGCGCATGAGATTTTCAACACCACTGATGACCCCTAGTTCCTGCAGCCTGTTGATGAATTTGGGCCATTCGGTTTCTCCTCCATTAGCAACAGAGTCTCGCATCAATGCATTCACCAAATGTAAAGCATTTGCGCAGAGTGCATGATCAGCAGATGCCAGCTTATCAACCAGACAGTCGAGAAAGTTTGAGTGGACCTGCAAAAGCGGAACCAGAGCCTTGAATCCAAATTCATCCTCGGAAGGTTGTTGCAACTTGTAAGGGTCGAACGGTCGTGATACCACCAGAACCAAGAGAAGCAGCGCATTGCGGAGGACATTGATAACAGGGCGAGTGACGACAACTTGGACAGCCTAATTGATCACAACAAATCTAAGAATTTACATCTCTCAAAGGGTAGGTTTCTGAATTAATTCTTACACGTTCTATCACATCTGAGCTCAAATGGTCCCATCCCAGGTCCATCTCCAGCAGACGCGTCAAGCTACCCAGCGCATAGGCAAGAGCATTTCCATTCTCTTCAAGGACAACCTGCTTCAACGCAGGTACGCCCTGAGCCTGCACAAAGGCACGCGCAAACGAAGGATCAACGACAAGTGACTGTAGATGATAGGCGGATAGCTTGCGCGAAGATTCGGAGTCGCTCGCTATGCCAGCGATAATGGATCGGACATCGTGTGGACCGGCCATGGATCCGACTTGCATGCGGCCAGAATGCCGAATTTTTGTTCACTGGTCAGCGTGCGAAAAGGAGTGGCATGGGTGGGATTGACTCCAGAACATGTTCTGCGAGGGCTGGACAAGAGCAGCCCCTCGGGCGCTAGCTGGATCCGCGCTCAAGCCGAGCCTGGGGACGTGCGGAACCAGAATGGCACTGAATCAGTGAAGCCATGCACCACCACACGGTGCTTCGTCGTCTGTGTCACGAGACGAGAACGAGATGAAGGTTGCCTGGACAAATGGAATTGCCCGTCCGGATGGTGGGAAGAGACAACAGCCAGGTAGACCTGTCGACAACTTTGGACGGAATCCTACTGCGCAGGAATACCGTAGAGCTCCATCGCCAGACCAATGCTTGGCCATGCACGAAGCTTGGTGAGCATCTCTCATGATACCTGGTTTGCGAGATAGGAATCAACGATACCAGCCTCTTGGCTTATCAAGGTCTCATGCGTGTCTTGCCACCTCTGATTGATGGGTTTATCGTATCTGCAGGCTATATATGCATGGAGGCAAGTCACTGTTGTATCTTGCGTGCCACTGGATTGGTGTACACAGGTACAGTAGTAGGTAGATGCTACCAGGCAGGAACCGTTTCCAACACGTTGTGGCATGATCGTAAAGGACGCAGCTCTGGCTATCACTGCTGTTGAGCCTGTTAAAAAACACAGTATAAGTACATGAATGAAGGCATCTGAATTTGCAAGAAGGAGAGAGAAAAAAGAAGACAAAAGATCGCTCAATGCTGGAAGAAAAAAAAGGTCGTCGCTTCGGAAACCCAAGAGACCACTGTATAGCCACCACCTTCCATAATGCGCCTTTACTCAAAATCAATCAAATGCAAGATTCCAGTCCCAACCGTCCCCCTCTGTTATTTAATGTTGCGCCTTCCGTATTAAGAAAAAAGCCCAACACGTGAAAAAAAAACTCATTTTCTCCACCCGACGTTCCAGATTACATGGGCTATGTCTTTTGCAGTATTGAGAGTGTCACTCACCTTGCCGAAGAGGCCAGCAGCGACAATATCATCTTCGTCCTCCTCATAAGGCATGAACATTCCCGAAGCACTGCGGCGCATTCCAGGAGTTTCATCTTCGTCTTCGGAGGGTGTTGTAGAAGGCGAACCTGACGTCCGTGATCTGTGCACGGCTACACTGTCTCGTCGATTCGCGAATGCACTTAGTCTAAGTGATTCTGTATCATCTGAATCCAATTCTTCGCTCTCTTCGTCATCCGGAGGTAGAATGTGATTTTTGGAAGGATTTGACGGCTTGAGGGTCTCTTGTGAGGCCGACTGTGGCAGCTTGCTAGAGCTCCATGAGCGAGTCAGAGATGCGGCTGGCTGTGGAGGAGGCTCGACGAGCTCCGTCTTGTTTTTGAGGGTAGTCGATGGAAGCTTTTCAATGGTCCTGCTAGAGGATGTACTCCTGGATAAAGGCTTTCGAGCTGGTCGTTTTCTCTTAGGACGTCTCATCATGACAATACCGTCGTCAGAGGAGTCGGAATCGGAGTCGTTGTTTGGTCTCTCGTCTTCAGAACTCTCGTCTCCAAACTCGCCATCTTTACCTTCAACTGCAATGCACTGCTCGACCTTCTCATCGAAACGAATGTGGCGTTTGGGATACTCGAATGGTGACCTATCGCCAGATGAAGGACGTGGGGAGAAGCAGCCCAGATCTAAAAAGTCAAGTTGGTCTCTGCCGCTAGGCACCATCAGACTGGCGGTGGGGAGGTATGCAGACGAGCGGCCAAGAGGAGGTCGCTTAGATGGAGGCAAAGACTGTTGGGCTTGTACAGCAGCGGCGGCTTGCTTGACGAGAGACGAGGTTGATAGCGAGCGCTGTAGCATGACTTCAGACATGCTTCGCTTTTTGAGAATTGGCTTCTTCTGGGCGAATGAATTTGAATTCGAGAACTGAGGACTGGGGTCGGGTGAGAACTGGGTTACGGGATGGGTCGAGGCGGGCTGCAGCGGGCCATAGAGCCAGGTCACGTCGCTTTCTTTGAGCCAATTGAGCGTCTCGGGGGAGACGGTTGGTAGGTGGTATTTCGACTTGGCCCACGTTCTCCATGACGCATTTTCGAGGCGCGACCTTTGACCATAGACCTTGCGCTGTGACACAATGTGCCGCCATGAGGACCAAATGTCTTCCTCTCGCCAGTCGTGCGAGAGGTAGTCGACATGTCTCGATGGCTCGTGTTTGATGGCCGTGTCGTCGGCCACTGTGGGAGTTGGTAACGGCGAGTCGGAACGGGTGGTGTCGGTAGTGCTGCCGGCGTCGTCTTCGTCGTCTCGGTCGCATCTGCCATCGTTGGAGTCGGCGTCGGAAGTTTCATCCTCGGGCCGAGGGCTGGGAGGGAGGTCCAGCGGTTCGTCTTCGTGGAAGAATTGAACCTCGTCGTAGGCGGGGAAGGCCAGGCCGGTGTCTTGTTGGCCTCCGATCTCGAAGGAGAGCTTTGGCTGCTGGCTGTAGAAGTTGTTGTTCGAGTTGGATTGGGGTTGGGAAAAGTCCGAGTAGGATTGGCGAGAGGCAGCGAGTGAGCCAGAAGAAGCTAGGGAGCGTTTGAGAGAGCCGATGTGCTCAAACGAAGGCTCGGAAGCGGTGCGGTGCGAAGTCGAAGGCGGCGAGCCGACCAGCAGCGAGGTCCTGGAGGAGTGGGAGCGTTTGAGCGAAGAAGAGGTCGGGTTTGACTGAACATAGTAGGATTGGGATTGGTCGTCTCGCGACCTGGACAAAACCTCTGCCATGTTGTTGGTCGTGGCGCACGGCGAGGCGGGGAAATGAAGCGAAAGGTCGTGGTGGAAGAGAAGCGTGGGTGCAGTCGACGGCTACAATTGAACAAGCTGCGGCATCCTGGGAGCTGGCAGAGACGACGGGGTCAGTGGAGGTGATGCTGGGGGAGCTGCAAGAGCAAGAGCAAGAGCAGGAAAGGATGGAGAGGGATTATTCACCTTCAAAGCATCAATTCCTGATCAAAGCGCGCGCTGCTTCGTTTCCTCCTTGGCGGGGCTAGACCGGCTGCCCTTCTTCGGCCTTTTTGGAGAAGCTTATTTCCCACACGGCCCGGGAACTGTGCGTGTACGGCCTACGAACAATAGAAAGACGAGAGAGCACGGGAGAGTGTCGCCAGTCTACGCCTCCCAAGCACAGAGGAGCAACAGACGTAATTGGTGATGATTCGTACGCAGAACAGTACGACGACGGGGCAATATAGGGTCAACGGCGACACATCGGATCAGAACAACCATGCACGGCTTGCATAAGGGGGGCCGCCTGCAATCCCCTGGGGAACTCAAGTCAGTCAAGATCGTGCGGTCCTGCGTGCCTGCCAGCGCGAAAAGAAGCAACGTCCAGTAGCTGGCGCTGCTGTCGTCCTCCATCGAACATGCCATGGCCCATCTGGGGATATTTTGGGGAACTCCTCTGGGGTTGTGAACCTTGAAGATCCCGACGCCAACCGAATAAACATCTGTCTCTTTTTACTCTCTCTCAACCGCATCCCATGCCACTGTTTCCTCCACACTGTCCCCTAAATCTCTCTCATTCCACTCGTCCACTGGTCAGCGAGTGATGTTTCTCTATGCCTATCGATTATTCACCCCAAGATCGAGAATGAGAAAACCGTGTTTGGGGAAAAGCTACCCCCCACATTGCGTCACATCTCACGCGCCCTCGATCTTTTGGTAACCACCTCTGCGCCGTCGTGCCGATCATGCCTAGACAATCGACTCGAATCTATCCGAACGAGCCCAGCTCGCCCGGATTGCTGCTTCTTGGTGCTCGTCTGCGTACTTGGACCCTGCCGCCATGCTGTCGTTGGATTTTACTTCCACCGAGTTCGTCAATTCATCCCACATTACGGCACTTTGGATGAGAACACTGCATGCGCCATACTGCATTAGCTGCTTGGGGTGACAGAACTGACAGCGGCCACGCTCTAATCCGACAGGGGACCCTTTGAGCTCGTAATTGCGTGCCCCAGGCAAGTCGCTCCTTCGCCTCCACCTCCCAGCATGCATACAAGCAACCCAGGTTCAACGACCCACTTCTTTAATGCATCTTCTACTGCAGGTAACCGATACCCTGATAGCTGCCAATTCGCGCACGATATGCAAGGTCGCTCCGGCAGTGCTGTACAGCAGACTGGTTTGATTGATTGCTTACTGCTACAGCTATTCGGAGAACAGCCAGAGCATCACAACGCCTGGCTGATTCAATCACCTCAGGGGCTCCCTGTGTCCCACAGCTTTGTGCTCAGTTTCTTGACGAATTAACCCCATTACCAGGTGTCGGTCAAGAAGCCTACAAGCCCCTAGCCAACCAACAGCAATGGGAGCAGTATGTAGTCTGTACCTGATAAGCCCCCCGCTTGGGCGGCCCTAATTGCCTGTCTGCCGGAGAGTCGGAGAGTCGGAAGGCGTGATGCAGCAGCCCAAAAGTACAAAGATGACATTGCCTACCCGTGCTCCACTTTGTCACGAATTATCACGATATCACACAGAAACTCCATCTAACCTCTGAAGAGTTGACAACCACCTCCAGACAGATGACTGGCTCGGTTATTGACTAATAAATCACTATCAGTAACCATGCTCGGCTTATCACAACTCTAACTGAACTTGGCAATTGCAACACATGTTGTTCTCACCGACTATAGTACGCCATATGTTCGTTATACAAGCCGACGGCAGGAACATTAGAGCTTCCAGCCTCAGACACACCCCGCCGCAACATTTGGTCCGATCACTCTGAAGCAGTTACGATTATGAGCAGAATAAGCAACGGATGCCTGCAACAGCCGTCTTTTTTGTTCTCCAGGCAAGCCAAGAGGTCCTGTGCAACCGTGGTCAGAAGTCAGTCATTTTACAGACTCGATGTTCTTCGCGCAGTGTGTGCGGACGTCTGCTTCCGTGTTACACCGAGAAAGGTCCAGCGATATGGCCAATAAGAACACTGGCGGCTCGAGTCCAGTGTGGCACAGACATACTTATCCGGTTCGACAACATTCAACGCAGTGCGACCATGCTGGCCGATGAACAAAGTAAGATGGTCAAAGGATTCAGGATTTCCCATGTGCGCAAGAAGTCACCAATCTACATGCAACCAGGTTGCTCGGTCTTATGCTTTATGATCGCCAACTGACCAGTCTCAAAGATAAAGGAGGGCTTTGGCCGACGGCAAGTCTGCTTCGTCTTCCGTTTCATCCATACATGCAGCGGACCATCGCATAGCAGGATGCTATACTGATGAGAGGCAAAGAGTGCTGAAGGGACCATGGGTCGCATAGACGCTCAAGTCCGAATCGACTACTGCTTGTGTCTCGTCAGATTCTGCATAATCCTTCAGCTTTCTGAATACTGTACGTTCGGCTCGACTATTCTTGGGTGGTGCTCGACGTAGAGTCTTCTGAGGGAAGGTGTGTGAACCCATCGTTCAGGTTGCAAAACTGAGGTGAAGACAAGCAATCGATTGACCACGGGTAATGGTCTCGGGCTACCAGCCCATTGCTACACCCGATTGGACTGCAGGATATGAGTTGCGTCTTCTCGTCCTGGGCAGTCGTAGGTATGCTCGAACGAAAACGTCCGTGTCAGCAAATCGTTCCGATCCAGAGGCAGTTTTTGAAGCAATTGTTCAATGGTCACGAACTTCATGTCCATCACCTCTCGTGCTTACTTCTCATGGTCGAGATGTGTCATTGGGATTCCCGAATTTTGACCATCTCCTTTGGTGCCTGGGTGACCCTGTTCATGGCGAACCACGCTCTCTACTCTACCAACCACGGATGTATTGATCTATATATCTCTTCTGAGCGACTCTAAGGCATTCAAGACTGGCGATACGTCCGACAGCGATGGGTTATGGCCGTGTTTGGCCATGAGACTCGACTTTCTCCTCTTGACGATCTCTTGACCAGAGAAATCAACTGAACACACCCCAACAGCTAGACTTGGCACAAAATAGCAGAACCCAGTTTACAAACACCACTGTGCGGACAATGAGAAAGATCACTGAGGTTACCGTGATTGCTTGACAAGATATCCAGACTCTTAAGTCTCATCATACCCATGCAGACTGCATGACAATTGGCCGAGCTGTAGAGAAGGCAAATCTGCCAATACCATGAACTGCAGGATATACACAGAAACACCACGAACGAAGACAGCATTTATAAAACAATGTATAACAGTACGATGATATGTTGGTACAATGATGACGAGGGATAGATGCATTAGATGACTACTGCTATGATATTTTGCTCAATCACTACCAAGTCTACGGCCAGGTCCTCTTGATCCCCATGAGCCCGAAGTGAAGCCACTGGTCCAGCCGCCGCCACCACCAGAGCTGCTTGTCTGAGACTGGGCGCCGACAGAGCCAGCAGGACGACTCTGAAAGGCGGTGCCATACGCACGTGTGGTGCTTGCGCCGGCAGGCCTGGCAAACCAACGCTGCACAACCAGTGGTGTGCTGATAGGGTTGGTGCCACCTCCATACGATGGCCAAATTCTGGTCAAGAAGTCGTAGAGGTGTGCAGCAGCGAGACCAAAGGCTTGCTTGATAGCCTCATTGGGACCTGCCATGAGGAAGGCTGCCAGCAACATACATCCGGGCAGATACTTGCGGCGAATGGTGAAGAAGAAGAAAGTCATCATGCCATCGGGAGCATCTTGCACATGCAAATAGGCGAGGGCAAGTAGAAGCGGACCCAAGAGCAAGCCTCCGCCAAAGACGATGCCTGTGAGAAGCTTTGAGTAGTCATCAGTACTGTAATAGTCGCAAATAGATCAAGACAGCACGAGAGGAGCTTCAGGTGAAGAGATGTAGGGTGCCAAAACCACTGATTCGACCAAGGAATCGCCGAGCAGCTTTCTCAATGGGCAATCCCACCACGGTCATACTCCATCATGGCCCTTTTGGATTTTGCGAATGACGGACCATGACACAGTACAACGGTAATTTACCCTCCTTCCAGGAACCGCTTCAGCTATGTATTTGGCTGGGCGGGCAGATATAGGAGGGGTAGTGATGTGTGCAAAGGGAGAGATGAAAAGAAAAACAGCGACGCGTCTTACCAAGATGACACTACAGATGAAGACCAGAGCGACAAACAGGTCGCCTGGCTGAGAGAAGCGGCTGGAATCAACTTCCAATG
Source organism: Aureobasidium pullulans EXF-150 (assembly GCF_000721785.1). NCBI lineage: Eukaryota > Fungi > Ascomycota > Dothideomycetes > Dothideales > Saccotheciaceae > Aureobasidium > Aureobasidium pullulans. Next base: position 156,180 of record NW_021941029.1, on the reverse strand, counting down.
CCTTGCAGTATGTGAACAGGAAGTATGGATCCATGATCAAACCCAGCGAAGGGCCAGTGATAAAGAAGGCAGTCACAAGTCTCCAGATTTGAGGGACCCATAGCTTCAACACCAACTGGGGAACGAAGACAAAGTAGTAGGAACTGATGATGGGGATGAGCCAAAAGTTGACGGAGAGAACAAGCGTAGCTGCTGTGAGGGTTCTGTGAAAGAAGAGTCAGAAGATTGAACGCGTGAGAGATGGAGTGCGCGTGTTACCTAGCAATGGGCGGTGCTGCCCAGAACGCGTCTGCGATTGAAGGCGACGACATTGCGACGGCAGTGTTGATGAAGACGGTTGAGACAGCACCGGCTAGATAGAGGAAAGAGAGAAAGAAGAAGCTTTGGATGAAAGTTGTCAAGAAAGGAAAGCGCGCTGTGGATACGGAGCGGCAGAATATCGGCCGTCGGCCCCCACCTTCCTTCCAAAACTGTTTCGTCATGGGCAGCTCAGGCCGAGCATCGGAGGTGCTTTTGGTTGACCGTCCCTAACCGCTGCAATCAGTCATTCACGCAGGCCGTGTTTTCTAAATCTTTGCATCTTTTTGTATACCTCTCAATTGATACCCTCTGATCACATATTCACAATGGATGCTATGCTGCCGTCTCTCGGAAGCTCCAAGTAAGAATGTCGAGCTCAGGCCTCACAGCTCTTGTCAAAGAGTGGACACATGCTAACTCTGCCACAGGAAGGCTCTCCTTCTTGGAGCTGGTTTCGTCACCCGCCCTACTGCTGAGATCTTGAGCGACGCCGACATCTCGGTCACTGTTGGTATCTACGCACCTCGTACGCATCGTCCCGTACACGACAGTCATTGACATGCCATTCCAGCCTGCCGTACCCTCGAGTCGGCCAAGAAGCTCTGTGAGGGCCTCAAGAACTGCAGCCCCATCTCTCTCGATGTCAACGACTCGGCTGCCCTCGAGCACGAGGTTGGCAAGAACGGCGTTGTCATCAGTTTGATTCCCTACACCTACCACGCCACCGTCATCAAGGCTGCCATCAACCAGAAGAAGCACGTTGTCACCACCTCATACGTGAGTCAACCCCACATCTCTCGTTGTTTCCGCTCCTCTAACTCGTCCAGGTCTCTCCTGCCATGCTCGAGCTCGACGCCGAGGCCAAGGAGGCTGGCATCACCGTCATGAACGAGATCGGTCTTGACCCCGGTATCGACCACCTGTACGCCGTCAAGACCATCGACGAGGTTCACAAGGCCGGTGGCAAGATCACCAGCTTCCTCAGCTACTGTGGTGGTCTGCCCGCTCCCGAGTGCAGTGACAATCCTCTCGGCTACAAGTTCTCATGGAGCAGCCGTGGTGTCCTTCTTGCCCTCCGCAACCAGGCCAAGTACTTCCAGGATGATAAGATCGTCGAAGTTGCTGGCCCCGAGCTCATGGCTACTGCTAAGCCCTACTTCATCTACCCCGGCTACGCCTTCGTCGCCTACCCCAACCGTGACTCGACCCCTTACAGAGAGCGCTACGCTATCCCCGAGGCTGAGACCATCATCCGTGGTACCCTTCGTTACCAGGGCTTCCCCGAGTTCATCAAGGCCCTTGTCGACATGGGCTTCTTGGAAGACGCCGAGAAGGAGTTCCTCAAGCCTCTCGCCGACGCTCCTACCCTCACGTGGAAGGAGGCTACTGCCCAGGTTCTGGGCAGCAGCGGCCACACCGAGGAGGACCTCGTCTGGGCCATTAGCTCCAAGACCAGCTTCGCCGACAACGAGCAGAAGGACCGTATCATCAACGGTCTTAAGTGGATCGGTCTCTTCTCGGATGAGAAGATTGAGCCCCGCGGCAACCCTCTCGACACCCTCTGCGCCACCCTCGAGAAGAAGATGCAGTACGAAGAGGGCGAGCGTGATCTTGTCATGCTCCAGCACCGCTTCGGCATCACCCACGCCAACGGTGCCAAGGAGACTCGCACCTCTACCCTGGTCGAGTACGGTGACCCCAAGGGCTACAGCGCCATGGCCAAGCTCGTCGGTGTCCCTTGTGCCGTCGCCGTTCAGCAGGTCCTTGACGGCAAGATTACACAGAAGGGTGTCCTTGCTCCCATGAGCCCCGAGATCGTTGAGCCTTTGAGACTCGAGCTCAAGGAGAAGTACGGCATTGAGATGAAGGAAAAGACTCTGTAAATGTCGGATTGAAGAAAGATGTATATTCGACAGAATATAGAACCATGAATGTCATGACAAAATTACGTTTCGAGCTATATCCCACTGACCTCCTTGCTCTTCACTGTGTAGTCAAAGTGTTACTCTTGGCTGCTCCATTCTCTTGGTCAGTTTGGAGGGAATCTCGAATCGTGCCGAACAGGTCAGTGACAAAGCCCAAAGATGCCGATTCTTCCTTGCTTGCTTGATTCTTCCTTCCTCCCAGTCTCTATCTAGTTGATACTGATTTATGACCCTCGCCAGCTGCGCTTACAGGTCCGGAAACAAAAGAACGACGACACAGAAGGCAAAAGAATTGGAGCGAGCGGCTACTACTGCGTACCAGAAGAGCAAAACAAAAAGGATGAGAGCAAAACGTACAGCAGCAGGGATTCCCACGTGGTCACCCACCGTAGTACTAATCTGCCGTTCAACTGCTTATGTATGGCAGAGCGGACGGGATGCCCGGTTTTCAGCTGACTGTGGCCGTACGTGATGAATGTGGAAAACCTAGCGTCTAAGAAGCGGTCGAGTCAATTGGCTCTACTCAGACAAAAAGGTGCAATTACATGAGAAGGTTGTGCACAGCACAAGTACATTCGAAGGAAGTTTCTGCCGTCGAGTTCTATGGATAGTTGAGAGGAGGAAGGAGAAGAGGCAGAAGCGCGAAGCACCGCTTGCTCTAGCTTTTGAATTGCCGTGATATCGGATCGTGTTCGACGATTGGTAGAGCATGCATAAAACTACCTGTGGACCAACTCTCCAAAAAGGCTGGGGGCAGCTTGGGATGCCACTTCAGCTGATCGTAGCGAACAGCATAGGATCCGAAGGCTTCTGGCCTGGTGCCTTCCTGATGGGCCTTCATGGTCTTGTTTGCTCCGCCATATCGTGCGAGCCATCGCAAAGATTGTTTCCTACAATCTGCCTTGATGCCGCACCGATCATGGGGTATTCGTTTCCAATGGCGAAATCGCTTCCTTGGTATGACAAGAACAGTTCTTGAGGCATCGAGGCGCAGTGGCCGTAGTCTCTGGCGCAAGACGAGGACCAAGCATAGCAGAAGAGTGATGCTGGTTGTAGCTCAATCCCACTCATCGTCGTCGTAGTCCTCGGTAACGCTTGCCGAACGAAGAGCGCCCGATCTCATAGCATGTTCATCCTCGTCAACCATCTTGCTTCTGAGCAAAACATTTGCAGACAAGAGGCGGGCCTCAAGCTCTTGCAGTGTGAAGGAGTCCGGCTTGTAGCCGATACCCTCGAAGCCGACTATTCTATCGCTGCTAACGCCGTCGATGAAGGAAAGGACGCAAGGCAAGACTTGAATCTTGAGTTTGACGACGAGGAAAGGGGCATTCTCGACGTTGATGCTGAGGAAGCGGGTATCGAAGTGTTTGGGCGCAAGTGCCTATTATGAGGGTTAGAGAGTAGGGTTTAATGGTAGGAGAAGGGAGACACGTACGGCAAGTCTTTGGTCCATGATTCTGCAGCGGTTGAAGTCGGGCTTCATGAAGTGGACGACGCACAGCTTGGCCGAGGTGGTAATATCCATGAGCTGCTTCTCATCCTTGATCTCGGTGTAGGTACCGTAGTCGGAGTTGCGCTGGGCCTTTGCGCGGGCCAATTCGCCGTGCAACTGCAGCAATCGCTGTTCACGGAAAGCAGCCAGAGAGGACTCGTCTTCTTCGAGCTCAGCAATGAGGGCATCTTCGTCGTCAGAGTTGTCGTATTGGTTGCTGCGATCTAGCACGGCGGCTACCTTGGGATCGACTGAGGCCATGGCAAGTGTGTGTGTATTGAGTTGAAAACAGGTCTCGTGTAGGAAATACGTTTCGATGTTTTGTCCAGGATCAAGTCGAGATGGGTTTACTAGTGGTAGGGCTAGGGTCGTGGTTGCGGCAGAGATCCGACCAAAGTTTCCCGGAGTGCCAAGCCGGGCGTGAGCATGCTTCGAGATATTTCTCCATGAAACATGGCACTTTGGATGGGGAACGGTCCAAGAAGATGACACGAGCAGTAACTACTGGAGCGAGAGCTGAAAGGGGCACGGCGGCGCGGTCGTGGTTGAGAGCGGTGGCTTCTTCCTAGGCACCTGAATGGCAGGTGGGAAGGAGTCGATACGGAAATCTTATTTTATAATAATAGCAGTAAGGGTTCAGTAGACAGGGGTCGAGTGTGGACGCGCATCCCACCCGTTAAAGGACACAGGCAGCCTTTCTTCTTTTTCGTCAAAGTCTCCTTGTCCACACCACAACCTCCCACGAGTGCTCGCAACAATGTCCGACGACAAGAAGAACGAAGACTACACAATCGAGCTCGGCGAGCAAAAGCCCAATGGCGCCTTCGACGCTGCCCCGAGGATGCCTGCAGCTGCTCCCCCAGCTGCACAATTGAACAGCCCCGTCATTGCTATCCTCGCATACTGCGGTAGTTCGATTCTCATGACCACGACCAACAAATACGTTCTGAGCGGTCTCGATTTCAACCTCAACTTTTTCCTCCTCGCCGTACAGGTAAGCGCAAGCTCGAGAGCCCCTGCTTGAACTGCTCTAACACGTCGAGCAGAGTGTCGTCTGTATTGTAGCCATCCAATCATGCAAATCCGCCGGCATCATCACCTACAGAGACTTCAACAGCGATGAAGCGAAGAAGTGGTTCCCCATCTCGCTCCTCCTCATCGGCATGATCTACACCTCGACCAAGGCCCTGCAATACCTGTCCATTCCCGTCTACACCATTTTCAAGAACTTGACCATCATCCTGATCGCATACGGCGAGGTTCTGTGGTTCGGCGGCAACGTCACCGGAATCGCCCTCTTCTCCTTTGGTCTCATGGTTCTCTCGTCCGTCATTGCCGCGTGGGCAGACATCCAGCACGCTCTTACCAGCCACTCCGGCTCGGCTGCCAGCGACAAGATCTCGACCCTCAACTCTGGCTACATCTGGATGGCCATGAACTGCTTCTGCAGTGCTGCCTACGTCCTCGGCATGCGCAAGCGCATCAAGCTGACCAACTTCAAGGACTTTGACAGTGCGTTTTCCTGCTCTTCTGCTTTCCTCATGCTTCAATCGCTAATCTGACATTCGAAACAGCCATGTACTACAACAACCTCCTCTCCATCCCCATCCTCCTCATCTGCTCCCTCTTCATGGAGAACTGGTCCAGCGCAAACCTCGCCCTCAACTTCCCCGCTCCCCAGCGCAACTCCATCATCACCGCCATGGTCTTCTCCGGTCTCTCCTCCGTCTTCATCTCCTACACCTCCGCCTGGTGCGTTCGTGTCACCTCCTCGACCACATACTCCATGGTTGGTGCCCTCAACAAGCTCCCCATTGCCATTTCCGGTCTCGTCTTCTTCGACGCCCCCGTCACTTTCGCTTCCGTCAGCGCCATCGGTGTCGGTTTCATTTCCGGTATCGTCTACGCTCTCGCAAAGGTCTGGCAGGGCAAGGGTAACAAGCCCACTCTTCCCACCAGCATTACTAGCGCTAGCAGCCAGAGCATGAAGGACAGCTTCAAGTCATAGATCAGACACGAGAGCAAGTTTTCCATGATCCCAGGACCTTTGCGCTTGGACGAGCCAATAGCTAGAGCAAACGACTCCGAGAAAAAGCAAGAGAAAGAAGAGAATGCCGAAAAGAATAGACACGGCTCAATAATGCCCGCATGAGACAGCTGCGAGAGGCGGAACAAAAAGGACTTTTGCATGTCTGGCGTTAGAGGAGCTTTTAGAAAGGGAAAGGAGGCTGTGGGTTTTGATGTTGTCGATGATGATGTGTCTGTTGGTCGTCTCCTTGAAATCACATATCATACTTTTTGTAAAGTCGTTTACCCCTTCAGAATATATATATTTTCTACACTTACTCACGCTATCGCTACGAGTGAAAAGAAAATGACTTCTTCTCGAGTATACAACACTACTGGTATCTGTTCAGGGAAGGCTAAAGTCAAAAGAGCTCAAGCGAGAAGCACGCAACAGTGGCTGGACAGCTTACTCAACCGTGATGGCCACAACATCACAAATCTCCACACCCCACAGGAGCCTACCCACTCAGGAGAAGACAACAGTCACGACGCAAGCAAATCACTGTAGAAGGGGTAAAGGCAAAAGCGTGTGAAAGAAAACTGTTGATATTTGTATTTCGACGAGCCTCATTCCGAGTATAGAAAAAATGGGTGTGCTGGTAATAATTTATGCACCACCCATATCGTGTTCTGAAAGAAAGCAACTCATCGCCGATTGCTCTTTTGCTCTTTTTCATCAATGTCGCATGAACCAGCAAGTTGTAAGAAAAACTCCAGAGAACGCCAGACCATTGTATCGACTCTTGATTAAAGAGCGACACGTCATGCAATCCATAAGTGTTGAGAAAGGCAAAGGGTGGGTATGTAAGGGGGGGCAGTAGACGAGCGTGGGTGGGTGGTCGGTCTTCATGTCATTGCGTGGGTGCAGACGACATGTTGGAGGCGGTGGGAGGTGTTTAGCGGCTGAAGGAGGTTAGTGTGCTGTATCTCGAGAAAGGGAATTTGACAAGCACTTACTCCTCGGCCCACTCGTTCTCACGGCGGATCTGCTCCTCCTCCTCGGGGGTGAAGTCGTTCTGGATGTTGAAGGTCTTACGAATCTCCTCAGGCGACTTGCCCTTGATCATGTTTGCGACGGTCTTGCAGCCGACGTCGAGAAGAGCCTTGATGTCCATGTAGTTGGCAGCGAGGATGATCTCGAAGAGCATCTCCTGATCAACCTGCATGAACTTTTGGTCCCACTCCTCGATGTCAGTGGTCTTCTTGCGGGACTCGGCGTCCTCATCCTTCTCTGGGGGAGCATCCTTCTTGTGGTGGTCGCACCACTCAAGCACCTTACGCAGAACTGCCTCGGAGACCTAGAGTAAAGAGTCAGTTCTGTTCAAAGCATGACGCGACAGTGAGGTCGAGACTCACGTTCATGATGGGAATGGGCTCCTCGCCAGGGTTGCCGAGATCGTCAATCATGTTCTTGATGAGCATGGAGCGCTCGGCGATGATGCGGGCTGGAGACAGGCATTAGCTTGAGAATCAGACAAGAGGAAAGAGCGAGAGCGCATACCAGTCTCGATGTTAACGCCATCGGAGCTAACAAGGATGATCTTCTGTTCGTCGGTAGAAGACATGTTGTTGTCTGTGGGGGGTGTGGTTGGGTTTGGGCGTATGGATAGATATAAGTTTTGCTGGAGGGAGGAAGTTGTCGATGAAGGACGACAAGTGTGGTAGAAGTGCTTTGGTTATGTAGGCGCTTCAGTGAGAGTCAAAGACAGCTCGCGGGGTGTTGGTACAGTCGGTCGCGCTTGGTGCCTGGGGCACGGACCATTTCCGCAGTTTGCACCTGCCTCACTTGCAATTGAGGCCAATAATTTGCACGCTTCTGGCTGTTTTCTGCTCTAATCAGTGCAGGTTTCTGCCTGATCCATGGTTTCACTCTTCTTTCACTGCAATTGTCTTTGCCAACTAGGTGTTGCGTTCGTCACTGCTATATCATCAATAATCTTTTGACTCAAATACCAAGCTCTGAAGCAAGTGATGCAGGCGACGCAGGCGCTTGCCTAACCGATTGCTTCACCGGCACTGGCGTTCACCCACACCGTCCATTGGAAAGACATGACAAACGCGAATGAAAGAAATCAAGAACTACTCATGACATTTCATACATGTATCTCATGCGCCTTTCCATCTTTCATTATCATCACGTGACCGTGCACGACTCTGAAACCAAATTAGGGGCGGTCAGAAATGAGCCCATGACACGTCGGGTTCTCTGACAGCAAGAGATGTTGTCCCTGTCTTGTAATCCGCTTTTGGTGAGAACTTTGTAGGCCTCCAACTATGTGGAGACGAACCTACCTCTTTCTGGTTGTTCTGCGCCTCTACTTGGCTCTGTCTCCCAGCTACATCCACCCGGATGAGCACTTCCAAGGACCAGAGGTTATCGCAGGTGTGTTGCCCCCTGTAGACGTCTAATCCTTCAGAATCGCTCATCATCTGTGCAGGTCGCGTCTTTGGATATGCCTCTCACTTGACCTGGGAATTTACTTCCGATAGTCCAATTCGCAGCGTGTTCCCCCTTTGGATCTTCTATGGCCTGCCCTTGACTTTGCTACGATGGATTTGCGACGGCATCGGATATCAGAGCATCTCTCCCGCCACTGTATACTACACTCTACGTGCTTTGATGTTTGTCTTGAGTTTCGTGCTTGAGGATTGGGCTCTTGATGAACTCATCCATGTCCCCAGACAGCGTCGTGCTGCCCAAATGCTGGTGGCCTCTTCTTATGTTACTTGGACCTTCCAGAACCATACCTTCTCGAACTCAGTCGAGACTTTGATTGTGCTATGGTGCTTGGTGTTGATCAATCGCATTAAAGAGGATAAGGTATGTTCATCTGCGACATGGCTGAAGGTCCGTATTGATCTCAATCCAGGCACATACGAGAGTCCTACCATCTGCTCTGCTCGCCTTCCTTTGCGTGTTGGGCACTTTCAACCGCATCACTTTTCCACCTTTTGTTATGATACCCCTTTTGCAGTTGGTTCCGCATTTCCGCCATAGGTAAGCTATCTTCTTTTGTCAAGTGGAATGAAATAAGGTTCTAATCAAAGAGCAGACCTGTCTCCCTTCTGGTGATGATTCTATCAGCAGCCGCGACACTGCTCTTCGCTGTTATCACAGACACCGAGTGGTTCCTCCAGAAGCCGGTCCACTTGTCACAGCTGCGTGAAATTGCTATCGTCACACCTCTCAACAACTTGCTTTACAATATGGACAGCAGCAATCTCGCCAAACATGGTCTTCATCCTTACTACCAGCATGTAGTTGCAAACCTGCCTCAACTGCTTGGTCCCGCACTGCCCCTGATATTCTTCTCATGCAGAATGGGTATGCCAATGTACTCGGCAGGCTTCGGCATATTCGCCTTGTCTTGCCTCAAACATCAGGAAGCACGCTTCTTGCTACCAGCAGTCCCTTTGATCTTGTCCAGTATCACTATACCACGACGCATGCGCAACGTCTGGATAAGTGTCTGGATCATCTTCAATGTCTGCCTCGGTCTGCTGATGGGTGTCTTCCATCAAGGTGGTGTCGTGCCAGCGCAGCTCTGGGTTGGCAAGCAGGAAGGTATTCAGCAAGCCTTCTGGTGGAAGACGTACAGTCCTCCAACCTACCTTCTCGGCGATAACCACCAAGGCCTGGTGACCAGAGACTTGATGGGCATGCGTGGCGACAGCCTTATCGAAGAGCTCAAAGCCGAGGTGGAATGCGATGCCAAATCTACAACACTCTTGCTCGCACCACTGAGCGCAACATTCCTCGACACGTTCACCAGCAATAACACTACTTCTGAAATTGCCCTTGAAGAAGTATGGCGGTACAGAAACCATCTCAATCTTGACGACATGGACTTTGGCGACGATGGTGTTTTGCCGACTCTGAAGCGTATGATTGGAAGGAGAGGAATCGGCGCATGGAAGGTGACAAGGAGATGTTAATGTTCTACTACAAAGTGCAAGAAGTCGATAGTCACAGACGAGAGAGGCAAACAGAACCGTAAGGGTAATTAATGTCAATGCTGTTGGTCAACCTCCTTCTCTTCTTGACATTGTTGTGATCTGTCATATACTGCATATCGTAAATCATGATGGTATAGTCGTTGATTCGGTGATGCAAAGAGGTTCCGCTCCGTACGGCAAGCACGTCGAAAATGACGTGCTTCGCTGACCACCCATCTTCAAATTTCCAAGCAGCCCCGCCGCGATCGCTCCTGCAACCCACCACTATCCCTACATACCACCAATACAACACTCCAGCAATCATGAAGGCATACTGGTACGACAACATCGAGGTAAGCACTTCTCCCACCACCACACGCCCATCCATCCATCTAACCACACCACACCACACAGGGCGACCAACGCCTCCCCCACGACTCCGGCCGCCCAGTCACCCCCTCCGACCTCTCCAAACTCGGCATAATCTGCCACAACTTCCCCTCTCTCGACGACGTAAACGAACTCGCATCCTCTCGCAACTACAAGAACCGCGACGAAGTCACAATCTCCCCCACCACTCTCCCAAACTACGAGGAAAAAGTAAAGGTCTTTTTCCACGAACATCTTCACGAAGATGAGGAGATTAGATATATCTTGGATGGTGCGGGTTACTTTGACGTGAGGAGCGAGGGTGACGATTGGATCAGATTGAGATTGGAAAAGGGGGATTTGGCTATTATGCCTGCGGGAATCTACCACAGATTTACTGTTGATGATAAGAACGTGAGTACATTGCAAAGGGAGAGTGCAGAGGTGGAAGACGAGTGGGACAGCAATGCTGACTAAGAGACTACAGTACACAAAGGCCATGCGATTGTTCAAGGATGAGCCCAAGTGGACACCACTGCAGCGCGGTGCCGAGACCGACGAGAACAACTTCAGGAAGGAATACCTCAAGAGCCGTGAGGAGGGTACTATTCTCTCTGCCTAAATCACACACGCTCCCAACTCTGACACGAACCAAGAATAGTTTGAGTCAACACGCCCCATCCCGGCTCTATTCATGATGTACACGATGGAAAGAAAGATGAGGAAGAAGAAGCTGGTTAGAACAAAATGGACATATCATGCAGGAAAAGTAAGAGAAAAGGCTTGTAGAATAATAAAACAGAAAAACGCCTATCCATTGTTTCTATAACTAGATCCACGCCTTGAAAAATGCCCACTAGGAAGCCTTGACGGGATGTAGTAAACAATCTTCTATGCTTTTTCGGCAGGAAAAAAAGGCCCGACGGACAAAGATGTCCATGACAAACACACTCTATGTTGCGAGTCCGTATAATCCCCCTTTCCCACCACCTCATCAGTCTTCCCCATATCTTTGGCATCAAAACATTCGTGACGAGGTAAACCAACACCGGGTCGGGTATCTTTCTTTTTGATCGTAGAGAAAAACTGTCATGCACCACCTTAGACAGAGTTGCTGGCCAACATCTTCTTGCGCAAGTAGTTCTTGTACTCGCCGATGCTGCCCTCCCATCGTCTAACGGTCTTGTGCTCGCAGACCATGATGTCCTTGGCAATCTTGTCGAGGAGTCTGTGATGTTGTTAGTCGAGTATTCATGTGCAAGAAGATCAGCGGATAAATCATACCTGAAGTCGTGAGAAACGACGACGACACCACCGGAGAAGGCGTTGATGGCATCGGCAAGCGAGTCAATGGTGGGGATATCGAGACCGTTGGTAGGCTCGTCCAACAAGATCATGTTGGGCGACTCAATGGCCAAGAGAGCGAAGACGATTCTGCTCTTCTGTCCTTCGGAAAGGGTACCCATGAGGGCGGTTTGGGCCTCACCGGTGAGACCGTACTTGCCGAGCTGCTGTCTCCAGTACTGGAGATCCTGGGAAACGTGGGGGAACTTGTCGCGGACGAAGTCGAGGGAAGACTTGGTCAGGATGAGCTGCTCAGCAGAGTGCTGCGAGTAGACACCGAGCTTCAAGTGGGTGTGACGAGAGACAACACCGCTGGTGGGTCTGAGCTTGCCAGTGAAGATGTTGAGGAGAGTAGACTTGCCAACACCGTTGGGGCCGACAAGGGCGGTACGCGAGTCCATGTCGACACCGAAGTCGAGGTGCTCGTACAGGTTGTCCTCGGTGTTGCCAGAGTAGGAGAAGGTGACGTCGTCGAGCGACAGGACGGGAGGAGGGAGCTTCTCGACATCGGCGAAGCGGAAGGAGAAGACTCTGTCCTGGTGGACGGGCTGGATGAAGCCATCGGCCTCCATCTTGTCGAGAATCTTCTGGCGCGACTTGGCCTGACGCACCAAGTTGGCGTAGGTACCGGCGGAAGCGATGAACTTCTTGATGTGCTTGATTTCGTCCTGCTGCTTCTCGTATGCCTTCTGCTGGTTGACCTCCTGCTCGGTTCTGGTCTTGGCGTATGAGTCGTAGTTACCTCCGTAGTAGAGAAGTTGCTTCTGACGCATGTCGATCATGGTTGTGCAGACACCGTTCAAGAAATCCATAGAGTGAGAGACGAGGATGAGGGTGCGGTCCCACTTCTTCATGTACTCCTCGAGCCACACACAGGCCTCGAGATCCAAATGGGCAGTGGGGTCGTCGAGCAACAAGAGCGAGGGCTTGACGAAGAGAGCCTTGGCCAAGGCGACACGCATACGCCAACCACCAGACATGTCTCTGGTCTTCTTGTGGATGGTCTTCTTGTTGAAACCGAGACCAGTCAGGATGAGGGATGCACGAGTCTGGAAGGTGGAGGGGTCCATGCCGTCCATGCGCTGTTTGGTGTGAGTGTCTCTGTTCTGTCTTTAGTTCTTCAATATTTGCTTACCTCGTAGATCTCCTCAAGTCTGGGGTCCTCGGGACCGTGCTCCTCGAGGATGGTCTCGACGAGCTTCTCGAGACGGGCGAGTTCCTCCTCGGCCTGTCTGACGACCCACTCAAGGGCGCCAAGGTCGGTGAGAGGAGCACCCTCGTTCAGAAGGTAGATGTCGATGTGGTCGGGGAAGGGGAATTCGCGGGCGTTGATGGCCTTGAGAAGGGTCGACTTTCCGCAACCGTTCTCACCCAACAGACCGTAACGACGGCCGTAGTTGACTTCGATGGTGGTGTCGTTGAACAGGACCTTTCCGTGGAAGACGAGCGAGGCGGAGGTGATCTTGACGTCTCTGCTGGCCTCCTGCGATGCAAGAACACCAGTTGTGACTCTGTCCGAGATACCGTCGTCGTCCTCCTGGAGTTCAAGCTTCTTGATTCTCTCCATGGCCTTGACACCTTCGGCGTCGAGCTCCTGGCCGTCGGCATCGATCAGAGGGGTGCTGGTGCCCGACTTCTCGGCCTTCTTCTGAGCAAGAGTCTTCTTGGGAGCCTTGCCGGTCTCGGCGCGCTTTGCGTCACGGGCGGCTTTGGATGCAGAAACCATGTTGGATGCTGCTAAGTATGATTTTCAAAGGGAGGGTGGTGTTGGGCGAGGAGAGGAAAAAAGTCGAAGTTGGGATTTTGGTCTCCGTTAGGTGGGGGCGGCCGCTCGTACGTCAGATCCTTTGTTGATTTCGACGCTTCTGCTGCTATCACACCGCCAACAATATCAAACGAAATAAATCAAAGGTATTGAAAAGAAGATAGGAATGGTTATTATCTTGGATTCCACACTTATCTCTTTATGTACACAGCTGCCAGTGGCGGTTGCTGCTTCTCTTTGCAAAAATCTTTTGCGGTTTCAGCCAATCACCAGTCCGCTGACGCTCAACAACAGCGGTCGCCGAGTCGCCGCTCCTGCCTCCAACTTCCAAGACTCTCACCAGCGCTTGCTCTTGCTTTGCCCTGAGGCTCACCGGATCCTGCTGCCCGACATGGCTCCCTTGGCTCGCTCCGACACTGCGAGTAATTGTGCAATGCTCGAAATCAAGCTGCAACTTCAGGCCGCCATCATACCATGGTCCAAGCATCCTGCATTTGTGCACGTTGAAATTGCTACGTGCTTGCGCAGCCACTTCCCAGCCACGTCAAAAACGTCAAGTCTTGTAACTTCTTAAAATAAAGTCAGCCACTCCACTCAAGTAGGCAAACAATGTAGGTCGTGTATATCAGACTCGAACTTTGTCTTTGATTTCTTCTATCTATTATTTATCCTGTGTGTTTGACCGAACATGTCGTTCCAGAACCGCACACCCGAGTCGCTCGTACAAAGATCGGACTCGAAGAACCCGGCAACCACTTGTAGAGGTATCACTTCTGGTGGAAAGCCATGTAGACGATCACTTGCTTCCTCACCAAAGGCATCACCTAAATCGTCTCCGACGGCTGCCCGTCACTCCGCCTCAAGAGGCGTGGTTGCTGTTCTTGAAGATGATCAAGGAAATCTGGACGCGGCTGCTTTCTACTGCTGGCAACACAAAGCTCAGGCCCAATCATTTACTAAAGACAACACCACCTCGCCACAAGCTGCAAACCCGAAATTGATTCCAGTCCAGGAAAGAACAAGCATCGACAGTCTTGTTGCCAGACTAGGAGTTGCGTCAATTCAAGATCAACCAAAGCCCCCGAGAAATCCTCGTGAGGAAAGAAGACGACCGACACAACATGCACAGCAACAATACTCGAGGACGGACGAAAGACCGTCAGCAAGACCTCAGGCTCACAAAAAGCCCAAGCCGAAGCAGGGATTCTGGGCATCGTTATGCTGTGCAGGCACTGCAGACGACGACGAGGACGCTCCACAACCCAGCTACCAGCCTCGACCACAAAAACCTCAACCAGAGACAACACAAGTCTCTAATCCTCAAACACCAGCGTACCCTCTACCCACTCACTCTCGCCCAATGCCTTACAAACAAAACACCCAACCTCCACAACCAAGACCTCTTCCTCACTCAGCATCGACGACTGGTCTACCTGCACGGAAGCCCTTGCTAGACGTACCAAGCAACGCCTTGAACAAACGTCGTGCAGCATCAGCACCAACCAGTACGACCGAGCTCCTCCCATACATTCCAGGCCACCTCCCACCGCAAACAACCTCTCTCCTCCTAACCGAACTCTCAAAGCCCATCTCGCCACACGACGAGGCCGGCTACATATACATTTTCTGGCTAACAGAAACCTCCTCCACCCCCTCCAACGACACAGCCGCCTCATTACTCGCACCTCCCAGACCAACATCCAGACGTCCCAGCGATGTAATGAACGCCTACTCTGGCAACACCGGCACCACAAAAACCATCAAACTCAAAATCGGCAGAGCGAACAACGTCCACCGCCGCATGAACGAATGGAACCGCCAATGCGGCTATTCCCTCAGTCTCGTCCGCTTCTACCCCTACATTTCCTCTTCCTCCTCTCCCTCTGCTTCCCCTTCCCGCCCAACACCAAATAGCAGGACACCCTCCGACAATCAAGTCCACAAAGTCCCCCACGCCCACCGTGTAGAAAGACTAGTACACTTGGAATTAGGAGATAAGAGGATAAAAAGAGATTGCAAAGCTTGCGGGAGGGAACACAAAGAGTGGTTTGAGATTGAGGCGACGGCGGATGGGGTGAGTAAGGTTGATGAGGTTGTTAGGAGGTGGGTTAGGTGGGCCGAGGAGAATCCTTAGTTTGACCTAATTATATCAATCATCATGTTATGCAAACGTTAACTCAAGGACTGAAGTGGAGCAGAGTGATGATTTGAAGGTGCAAAGACTTGAGATACAGAGAGAGCAAAATGTCGTGGAGATGTGCCCTGAACCTTTGCAGAAAAACTACGTGTATTCTCTTTTGAAAAGCATCGTTGCACGTATCATCCACATATATATGATGGGATGAATGTATTTGTTCGCAACCGAAGTCTTTCAATCCAACATCCAGGCGAGCCATAGCCCCTAACAGATGTCGATGGAAGTGTTCATCTCTGCTAATCTCATGAGTGCATAGCCATGTTATTTATCACACAGCGCAAGCACGACGAATAATGGCGAGTAAAATGGGTTGAAAAATTGTATTCCGAATACCATTCAAGCATATGCTCTGAACAGTTGATGAATTAAAGCTGTGCCCTTCAATACCCATGTGGTAAAAGTTCCACTATCCACCTTGAACGCCGTCGCTAAATGTAAAACTGGCAGGACATTGGACTCCTCATGAAGAGTTCTGACGAATGAGAAAAAATGTGATATGCATTAAAAAGGTTGTGTGTGAGAATGCTGGGGACGGCCGAGTGTTTATGTTTACATGGCGTCCTCCTCGTCACGTCGTACTAGCTCATAAGATTGTCGTCGCTTTGAGGTAACGTTGCCGCTGCTGAGGCGTCTGAAGAGGCCCATTGGGAAGCGCTTTCGGACAGACATGGCCCAGGGTCTATGAGAGACGAAGAAGCGGTTGTAGGCGTAGTAGGAGATGGCGAAGACGACACCAGCCGTCAGGAAGCCGGCGACAGTGAGCATGACCCAATGTTTCAGCATCTGTTTTTCAATGTTAGCAATTGGTCGGAAAGTAGTGATGGATCAGAAGATTGACATACCCAGAAAATAAGCTTGACGTCGCTGCTATGCCACGAGTTGCCAAGGTGGTGGGTGAAGAAACTCCAGGGGTGGTAGTTGTACTCGTCGGGGAACAAGATGCGGACTCTGCCACCATCTAGGCCATCGCCAACGTTAAGGCCTTCGGAGCTCCAGTGACGCCAGATGATGCTCAAGAACAGAGGACCGGTGGAAGCCATGACTGTAATGTAGGGGAGAACCCACTTGCGGTTGTAGCGAGGAAGGTCGTCGATAACTCGGAGGAAGAAGGGGTGACGAGGAACCGAGCCCATTGCATCGTTGGAGATACCGGTGGGCAGAGTACGACGCAACCAAGCAGGGTAGGAGAGAAGAGGGTCCAAACGGCGGTTGCAACCATCGTCCATGTCAATGTAAACACCACCAAAGTGGGCAAGAACAAAGTAACGGATCGAGTCTGCACGCTGGATGGGGTATTCGTAGTTGTCGAAAGTCTCGAGGAACCAAGGGTACTCGGTAGCGATGAACTCGCGTGACAGAGCATCGGTCCAAAGCTTGTATTCCCAATCCTTGTGCAGTTCAATGCAGCTCTTTTGCGGCTCCTGCCAGACTTCGGGGATGCTCTCGTTGATGTATGTTTGGTGGATGATTTTGGGGATCAATTGGGGGCGGCCATCAATCAAGTCTGAGCCAGGAGCAGGCAGCTCTGCGCGAGAGATTGCATCTTCCGAGCCATCAACTACGAGGAGCGATAATAGTGTCCAGACCGAGTGTATGAGGAAGCCGACAATTGCCAGGTTGAGAATGAGGAACAGAAGCACAGGGCGACGCATGATTGTGGTAGGGGATCGAGGTCAACTGCAACCAAGCAAGAGGAGACGACGAGCTTTTGTTGCTTGGTGTTGGTGTTTGTCGGTGCTGCGCCTTTTCGTTGGCTAACCCCGGATTGGCAAGGGCAAGCAGCTCGAGTCTCGGCCTCGAGTCAAGATGTTGTGCGGTGAAGAGATGATATCCAAGAATTGGGTAGGGCTGATGCGCGGTATAACAGAGGCTGAGAAAGGAGGGGACGTAGGGAAAAGGAAGAATCAGGCTGAAGTTTGAAGGAGTGACAGGATTGAAATTATCAGCAAGTGAGCAGCACGCTAGGAAGAACAAGCAGGCCGACGTTAAGGAGAGTTGCGCTTTCTTGTTGCCTTTGATTGTCACTGCCAAATGGCGCAGCCGTGCTTTGCCCACTGGCTGGCCGCTGGTCCACTATCCCACCTATTGTTCCATCCTTTCACGCAAGTCTAGCCTTGTGAAGTAATTTCGTGCTTCGTTTGCAGCTAGTCAGATGCCCCGTGCGCTGTCATGAGATTGCAGGCCTTCTGCTCCGCCGGCGCCGGCATCCAAGTACGCCGACCGAGATACGACTTGAATACGGAGACCTGGTCGAGACATAATTTGTTCAACACCCGTATCCAACACGCACCTCATTCTATCAACCTTTTGCATAATTGCCTTCGAGCAGAAGTGAGACCTAGACAGTCGCATCGCACCCAGGAACCCAAGACTACGCCGAGAAGCAAAGGATCTAATGACGGCGCGTGTCTTGCTCTGCCGCAGCTTGTCACGTTCTCGAGAGAAACGTTCTTTTCTGACATCGTGACAATGCATGCTTCCTTTGCCTTGGCTTTGACTTCACAGCCTCTGCTGTCATCCGTCACTAGACACCTTGCCCACCGATTTACACCTCGGTTTTGTACACCTTGCGACTTTTTACACCTCCCCGATCGGCATTTTGAAACGTGTGCGGGACTGATGTAATAGGGTCTAAACCCACATATTTTGGCGAATAGGAGAGGTCGCTCCTACGAAGCCGCCAAGTGATGAACATCGATTTCCCAATTAGGCCATTTTCAAAGGTGGAAGCCATAATACAGCATCTGTACCACCGCGATACAGGTTGCTGTCTCCACCTTCCCGATCGGGCCATTTTTAGGTGTACAATCGAGGTGTACAACGGTTGGGCAAGGTGTCTACTGCCACCTGCGTCGTTTGCACGCCATGCCCGTTTGCCTCTCTCTTCCCGCCACCATGACTTTCTATATCGCTGCCTTGCACGTGAGCTGTCGCAGTGTACGGCAAGCGGCATGATTTCATGTTCTTCACTGGTGAAGAACGATGTTCGCAATCAAATATTCAAGTGGAGGCTGTGGAGCATTCTGGAGAACAGGGTTGCTTGAAGCTTCTTTCTGGCTCCGCTCTCCACTTGTTTCTTTTCGTTCCGACTTTTTTGCTGTTCAACGGTTTTCGGCTTGCTGTTCTGCTGTAGATTTGGTCCTGACTCCTGAACTGTTGGACAAGGCAAATTGGCAACAAGCCTGTACGGTGGTGGTGATGGTTATCAAGGTTATCGAGAAAACACTCCAGAAGTGCAGTGACGCCGTGCAAGATATGAAGCGTGAATATCTATCACGAGAGCATTTGCACTCGTATGTGCAGGTCTGTTCTGCACAAAAGAACAACGAAATGTCCTGGTGTACGAGTACTCGAGCAGAGATATACGGACAGCACTGAGACCGAAGCCTCGCAAGATTACATTCTTATCCTCTCTGTTCAGTCTCGTACTATGCAAAAGTCGCTGCGTGGATGAGTGGTATTTGAAAAGGTTTTAGACATTCTATACCCAGATTTGTAACTTTTGCGTTGGCATCGAACTCCAATCCATGCAACGCCCTGTAGACATCATTTCGCTTGCTCCGTCATGCCAAAGATAATGTACTGTGTAAATCGACTAAACAATGTGGCAGAGAATCGAAAGGGTCGAATGAGCGGCGTGCGGATGAAGTGTCGTAGGGACTGGCCAGTCCCTTTCTGAAAAAAGTCCAATGATTCGAAGGAGAGTCTGTTCGATGAAAGCGAGCAAAGAGCCCTTTCAACCAAAGTGGAAGCCGCCAGGGAAGCCACCACCACCTCCTCTGCGACCACCACCACCCATACCACCACCTCCGAAGCCGCCACCGCCCATCTGTCCACCAAACATCTGGAAAAGGACTTCGGGGTCGATTTGCGAGCCCATGCCGCCCATACCACCGCCGAAGCCACCACCGCCAAACTGTTCTGAAGGGTCGATGAGGTCTTCGCCACTGTCGTAGCGAGCACGCTTTTCAGAATCCGAAAGGGTCTCATAGGCTTCACCAATGTCCTTGAACCGGTCTGCTGCTGCTTCGTCTCCTTGGTTCTATTTACGAGGTTAGCTTTTGCAGTAGACTAAAATGGTCATGGCGAGTGACAAACCTTGTCAGGATGATGGATAATAGCCAATTTCCTGTAAGCCTTCTTGATCTGACCATCATCGGCGTCCTTTTCAACACCCAGAATCTTGTAGTAATCCTTGCGCTTGCTCTTCTTGAGTTCGAGCTCAGCATTACGGACTTCTTTTGCGATTCCCGGTTCCTCGGGGTTGCTCTCGGCAATGGCCTTGAGTTCCTTGACAGCCTCTTCCCAGTTTCCAGACTCGCCCAATGCCTTGGCCTTTGTCTTGCGTGCCTTGGTGTAACTGGGGTCAAGCTTCAATGCACGCTCGCAGTCCTCGATTGCTTTTTGCCATTCCTTGAGCTGCAAAACTTGTTAGATATAAAGACTTGGATGGAGATGACAGCACAACATACTTTAGTATAGCAAAGCGCTCTATTTTGGAGAATCTTCGAGTTTGTGCCGCGGTTTTGAGGATCAATTTCAAGCGCAGAGGTGTATGTATCAACAGCTTGTTGGTACTTTCCAGTCTTGAAGTAGCCGTTTCCTTCCTCCTTTGTGCGATCAAGCTTTTGGACCATACGCAAGTATTTGACGGCATCTTTGAAGTCGGGGTCGCAACTAATGGCCTGTCTGAAATGTTGCAAGGCCTTGTCGTTCTCACCCTGAGCGTAAAGAGCGCGACCTCTGAGTACGAGAGCCTCAGGATCGGCACTGTTGTTGCGCAGCAAGGACATGGCAATGTTTTGTGCGTCACCCAGAGCATTGACATTTCCCATCTTCAGATAGGCCTCACCCCTGAGCAGAGCCCACTTTCGCGGCCTGGTGACGGAGGATCCAAGACCCTTCTCGGCTTGATCAAGGGCGAAAATAGCCATGGAACCAGAGGTAGAATTGCGGATTTGTTCTTCGGCTTCGGAGACGTGGTGGTTCATGGTGACGGCTGGCTGACGGTCCTTCTGAGTCGCAGGAGGGTCTATATGGTCAAAGGTTTCCAGAGCCTCCTTGGGGCGGCCCAGTGATGTGTAGATGCGAGCCATTCTGAGTAGGATTTTGGCATTGTTGGGGTCCAGCTCGTCGGCCTCTCTGCAGTCGTCTAACGCTTGGATGTATTTACCAGCAGACATGTAAGCCGCAGCGCGGTTGGACTTGTATGTCGGCGACTTGGGGTCTGCCTCGACGGCTAAAGTGAAAGAGTGTCAGCATGCGCGCGGGCGAAAGACGAATCAAGAGTCTCAACCTTTTGTGTACTCTTGGATAGCCTTGGAGTAGTCGCCAGCCTTGAAGTACTTGTTTCCGGCAGCCTTGAAGGCCTCAGCATCCTCGGTGCTTGGTGGAGGGGTCGAAGGAGTCTTGTGCGGTGGTGGAGCCGGGGCGCCGTCACCGTTCTGGACAGGCTTGTCGGCAGTGCCGTTGCCATTGGTCTGTTGCTTTTCCTGATCCATCCTGGCGGAGAGTCGAGAGAGGCGAGCGCGTTGCTCTGGAGGAAGGTTGAGAGGGTGAGTGTCGGGGTCGAGTGGCTTGTCCTTCTTCTTGGGCGATAGCGACAAAGACGACTTTTTGGAGTGTTTGGCGCTCGCTTTTTTCTCTGGGGAGCGGGACAACGGTCTGCTCGTGCTACGGCTCGGGGTTGGGCGCTGAGAGGCCGGAGACGACGGGCGCGGATCGGGAGAGGTTCTGCCTGTTGGTTTCGAGTGGTCGGCGGCACTGGCACTGCTGCTGGCTCTAGTCGTAGTCGACGGCGATGAGGTTGTGCGGCCAAAGACTTTTGGCAGCACCATTTGGCTCTAGCTGCGACAAATGACTCTTGTCAAACCGTTCCCGAAACCTTGAATTTCACAACTCCTTCAACAATTCGCTGTGCCTCGACCCGCGCTTTCTGGAATCTTCCATCCACCGGATGCCCGACTTCACCCACTTTCACCCACTTTGACCGACACACCCGACTTCTATCACAGCTTCTGTCACTTCATATCTTGACTATGCATGCCATCTCAACAGGAACACAATTGATATTGCAGACACCTTGTGTCTTATGCATTTTGAAAACATAAACTACATCAGCGCTGCCTCCCTTCATAATCCTTATCATCATGTCCCGTGAGCCATCACTTTCTTTCGCCTTTCCATGCTGTACTGCCCAAATTCCGTCCAGGGGTATCATTATCCATGGCTCGATCCTTCTGACAACCCTCTCGAAACGCCAATTCCTTTGTCCTCTTTTTTCTCGTCCATCCATTACTCCATTAACATCATGACCTTGAGAGAAAATGACTGTGACCATGTGACAAGGAAAACTTGTCCATCAGAAGGAAGCTGCCATGAACAAAAGAGAAAAGATAAAGAAACCAACCCATACCATGGACCCCTTTTGACACTCCGTCTCATACACATCTTGCCTATGTCTGTTTGCAATTTTGTGCATCTCGCCTCAAAACCCAGTGGTGCTAAATGCTGGGTAGTACCCTCTGCTGCTTTCGACTCCCTGGAAGCGATTGCAACCTCCAATGCTCCATTGTGTTCCGGGCATCGCTTCAGGGTATTCTTCTCGGATCGAGTACTTCTTGTCGCTGACCTGTACGGCTCCAGACATCGAAGTCGGACTCTCAGCTTTGCCTTGCACTGATGTGCCATCGTACAAGGGGGCGGGGATGTATTGATAACCGGCAAAGTCCTGCATGGCGATGTCCTCGTCGTGTGTGGGCTCCGCTTCGAGCGTATGCTTGGTGTCAACGGGCTCGGCCACGCTTGATCCGGCACTGGAAGAGTATCCTTGTTCTGGCGACGCTGCTGACTGATACTGTTGGCTGGCACGGAATCCTCCAGTGTTTCCGGGACCGGTGGCGTAACCGGCTCCACTGAAACTGCCACGACTCAAGCCACCATAGCTTCCGCCAGAGTTTCCATAGCCTCCAGTGCTTCCACCTCGACCGGTAGATGATGAACCACCACCCTGGTTTTCTGCTTTGTAATGACTGGGACTTCGGCCGCGTACCACAACCTTGTCGCTAATCGCGCAAGCAATCTTGACCCATTTCGGCTTTCTGGTCTCATCTTCGCGGACGTCGACCCAAAGCTCAACCATGAGGTGGAAGTACTGCTGAGATGCTCTTCGCTTGCCGTTGTTAGCAGTTGCTGACTTGAATTGCACGCGTTCGAAAGTGTGTTGTATGTTTTGGCCTGGCATTGGCAATTGGTTGCTAGCCAGATGGCCAAAGGAGGAATATTCATGTCTTCGGCCTGCCGGAGATGTTGATCGACTTGATGCCGGAGATTCATCTCGAGTGTTCTGGAAAGGAAGATGAGGACCAGTAGGAACACCTGTGGCGTGGAAAGAAGACATTGGCACATGGTAGACGCCATGCGGGCTGAGAGTCGACTCGGCAGGGCGGCCATTGGGTGGAGTGGGAGATATCTTGATGATAGGAATAGCGTTCTTGGGTCCCCTGTCTCTCTTTGGTGTGTGTTGGATGAGTTCGACGCCTTTGCCAGTTTGTCCGTCCACGGCTGCAGTAAGTTTCATGCCCATGGCCTGGACTCTTTGACCATTGAGGCATAGTCTTCCATTACCGATGTGTGGTGTCAATTCGAACGAGCAGGTGACTGAAAAGTAGTTGCGACGGTAGCATGTCCAAGATCTATCAGGCGACAAGAAGAAGCCTTTCTCCATCTTGGCGTGAATCCTAGGGACAACTTCCTGGCCTTCACATTCGAGATTGTGGAACGCTTCGTGTTGTACCCAGGGAAAGTTTTGACATTCGCTGCGATGCGTTCCATATCCAGTAGTACTCAATGAAGCCATTTGCGCGGACAAGAGTGGATTTGAAGAAGGAGAGAGGGGAGTTGTAATACCAGTCAACAATGAACGAGGGGTCTCCGAGTAACCAGTATAGGTGGATGTTGGAGGAGAAGACAGATGGCTGGGCGTAGGAAGGTTACCTGAGTGGATGTTGTAGTCGCGTGTGGCGATACTGGTTGTAGAGGGTGACAACGAATGACCTATGGGAGATCGCCAGGACGCAAGACCTTGGGATGGGTCATCCAGGCTACAATGTCTTTGTGTCAGCGAACAGTGAACTCTTGATCAATAATGAATAATTGACGCCGGTCAAGGCATGTCAGATAACAAGAAAAGGGTCCAGACTCACATGCGTCCGCTCAGCCCAGGTTGATTGACAAAGTGTTGGACAGGTGCGACAGGCGCCGCATACGTTGTGTAATGGTTTGGGTAGTTTGCAGTGTAGGCCAATGAAGACGTGGCAGAACTGGGACTGGTTGAAATTGAACCAGTACTATCCCCAGCAGCAGCGGCAAAGCTTGTCGCACTTGGGTGATACCTTTCGCTGCGAGAATGTCAGTCATTGTTTCTAGGGAGTTTCATGTCGATAGGAAAATAAGAATTTCTTGAGGTACGCAGTGCAGGAAAAGGCTTGCATGTGCAACATCAGGCTGACAACGCGAGCGCGCGAAGTATAATGTTGGGAATGAAACGTGCATGAGCAACCGCAGGTCTGTAACAGCAGCGCCAGGCTTGTGATTCACGGAAAAGTGCTGGCACGTTGCCGGCCAAGATGTGGGTGATTTACAAAGGACTGAAGGGTAGATTCATATCGCAAGAAAATGAACCACGCCAGACCAATCATTTTTAGGCTGGGAAAATACCCAACCATTACGGCGGCACGAAATGAGGGGTTGAAGGTGCACAACTCATGTGACTGCGAAACGAAAAGTAAAAGAGACTTACTGGTCAGTATTAGTTACCGATCGATCTGAGATGTAATTGTTGGATAGCGAGAACATGCTCGCACTCGAATGTCCCAGGCCGTCGTCACGTCGGAGAGGATCGACGCTTCCGGTATTGTGGTAGCTAGGCTGATGTGCATGAACTCCGAGTTGCTCAAGACATTCTTGGTCCGGTGGCAGAGAATAATCGTGCCGTAGGTGCAGGAATGCTGTCCCTGACAAGACGAAGTGTTAGCAGTAGCTCTGGTTCAAATTAGATGGTCCGAACGAAACCAAGACAATCGGATATTGTCGAGGCCTGTAAGTTCTTGGCCAACAATGCATTGCGATTTATCCGTCGTACAACGGACGGACTCAACACCATAAAACTCGCAATATGCGGCTTCGTGTTGGGTTGAGAAATCGAGAAAAATCTTGAATGGCCTCTTACAATAGCAATGTGAGAATGTGAGACTTTCTTCCGGGTAAAGGCAGACGGGATAACAGTAAAGCCATCAGATAAAAATGAAAAGGGGAAATGCATACCAGAATTCATCGACGCGACCAGATTCATGTGAACAGATTGACGATGCTATCTTCGTGCAGGAAGTGGGGCTGGCTGTGCCGCAGCTGCTAATCAGCGCCAGATCGAACTGCATGGTGAGGATTTGAGGGAAGGAACGTCGCACCACCACGAGAAACATTCGTTGCATCGGGATAAACACAACTGTAGATATAGTGAAGCGAAAACTTACGACTCGTTATCAAAAGCTTGTCAGCTTTAGACTTCGCTGTTTTCTGAACTCTGCCCTGAGTTGTTGGTGATCTATCGACCGAAGAGGCTGGTTCAGCGGATGGGTCCGAGGTGCATCAGACTACTGCGATCCTGGTGAATGGCGATTCAGATTCAGATCCAAGGCTCAAACGACGCCACAGATGAAAAAGAGGATATCTGCTTTAAGCAAGCAAGATATATTGCGTGTTTGCCGAAGACCGGATACGATGTTCTTGTATTCTTGCGTTGAACTAGCGAAGGCGGTTATTGTAGGTCGGAAAGGCAGTTGACATGCGACGTGGGAAGCCAGTATGTATAGGACCTGCACAGATGCCATGGTAAGCAATGGTCTTGTTTCTTTCCGAGACAGATAATGACTTGTCATAGAGGATACGAGTCGGCTCGGTATGCTGCAGACCGAAACCAGAAGGAAAAAGGGAAAAATGAAAAAGCCCCGACATGATTCGAGATGGCGGTGAGGAAGGATGCATTCCTGCTTCTCGGCATCTGTCATGCATAAGAGAGACTTACAAGGATCTTCTTCTCCACACAAGATGTTAAATGGTCTGAGCGTGAGCAGCTGGATCTGCAAGCGCCTGTATGCACCTTGATAGATGTCAGTTTCAGGATTGATTGCGAGATCAACAGAAGATGACAAGACGCACAGTGAGGAAATGATGTGTCGGCACAGAAGGTTGGCGCAGAAGGTAAGTGAACGTCGATGCAAGTTTGTGACTTTTCCTTGAAGGCTCAGGTTTGAAGCTGTTGATTGTCCTCTTGATGATGGTTCGTGTGTGTTGTTGTGAGACTGCGAGGAAGTTAATAAGAGACGATGACGGCGACGATGAACACAAGATATAGTGTTCATTGTAGAAGATCCTGTGCCTACTCGAGACCAGCGATGATGTAGTAGTGGACTACTTACAAGAAAGAGATGAATAGTTTCAAAAAGACCAACAAAATCCAAAACTCGTCTGGCTTTTGAGAAGGATCTGACGCTTCTTTTCTACCACAAGGGTACCAGGCGACCTGACCGAAGAAGTTGCGTATTCGAGGCAACCGCGAACCCAATCGACGGGGACTAGTTCAGCCTCAGTTATGATCATAGCCATGGAGAGCTTAGACTATTCTAATTGCCTCTTGCGAAGAGAGAAGCGTAACACGGGAAAGCTGCAGTAGCCTTGTTGCCGAATTTGGTCTACCTACCTAACCCCGAAGCCAGGGAGGATGATTCGACTCAAATGCAACAGAGGCCCTTTCGGCCTTGATCACGCAGACGCGGAGCTCCTTGCTCTGGGAGGTGCAAAGGTTCATCATTAGGGACTCGATCATGAGCCGACAAATGCAGGTGATCCCTTCATACACATGCAGGAACAACAACTCGACTACTTGGCAGCGCTTGGGTCGTCGGCAGAACTTAGCGTGGTATACAACCAATTGGGCTACTGCCGGTACGTCTTGCTTGAACGGAAGTGGGCTGGATCTAAGTGGGGAGTGCTGACGATCGTCTCTACTTACTGACATGTCCCTGTTGTTTTACCGTAGGCGGCATATAATCCAAAACAAAAAAAGAGGATAGAATGTTTGTCAGGTCAGCACAGTAACTCGATCCGAGACAAAGGCCCGTAACAAACCGCTCGGCCCGGTAGATCCGGAAAGAGATCCAATGCAGACATTTGCAGGGCAGCTCTGCACTTGTCTCTTCTGGGTCGGTCGCTGGACCAGCCGTTTCCTGTCAGTTAACCCCGTAACCGGGCTGATACAGAAGATGCGCGAGAGGGTGCATCTTGCGGCGGCGGCAAGCAACGCCACGACCCGCGTCAAGTTGCATGCCATGCGGAGTGGGTCCTGATCATTTCAGCAGCATCGTCGACATACCAAGGCGTGGTTCCAACAAGAACCCGACCGCAAACAAACATGTACATTGGAGAGAATTGGTTGCCGCGTACTGACCATGTCTCGAGCGCGCGGCATCGGCTCCGTCGAGGGGATGACGAATGACTCAGATGTTTTGCTTCCCCTTGCTCCGATCTGAACTACGCCTCCCGCCCCTGGTGGATGTTCAAGCCACACGAATTGTGACGTGCAGGCGTCCCGGAGATGTCTTGATGGAGGATTGAGAGGAGAGGTGGTTGGAGCTGCTCATTTGTGAGCGCTCACTGTGATTGGCTGGTAAGCGACATGACTATACCCATGCAGGATTGGCACCGCTCGCCTTGCATGCCTTAGCTTGGTTTTCACTACCTCTCACCTCACATTCCTCCAAGAGCCTACTGTCTACTCTATATTCAGAACAAAGAAGTGCAAAAAGTATAGCTTTACAACCACCTTGACCCGACGGTTCTTGAAAATAGGCATCGAGTCAGATGGGTCGACGACTGGACAAACCACTGCTCTGGCCTTTTTTGAATCCAAGATTTGTCAAGGCCTTGGAGCTCAACGAATTCCTTGGTCCAGCGACGGCCTCCAGCATCCAACCCATATCAGTCTGACATACGGGTCATTTTGAAAGTTATCTCACTGCTACACACCTCTGTCGCCTTTTGCAGCTCAATCATGCACCCTACCGCATCCTTCATCCCCCGGCTCGGCTCGTTTCATGAGCGTTGGTTTCGTCCGTATCTACGAAAAGAATTTCGGCCAAGCGCCTGATGTCGGAAAGGTTTCTTTGTCTCAACAAAGCGCTGTCCGGTCTTCTGGCAAACTCTCGAGAATGGTCTATTCTTATCGAAAAACGACAATCTGGTGACTCGATATTCGCGTCACGACTGCTTCTCACAACTCGGTCCAGCAGATCGGTTCTTTGTGATGCAACGACTGCACTCTGGCTGACATATAGCGCACGCCGATCAGATGGCTTCTTGTGCAATTGTGGCTTCGACGTCAAAGATGAGAATACTCCGCCAAATATCCTAATGCCCAATTGACTCTGCATGTTGAACAGCATCCAGAGACAAACGCATGTCTCTTGAACACCGCAGCCTGGAATAAAGGTCAGAACATCTTGTTTGGTATCTACTATGCGGATTGATCACTCGCTCCGGTTCTCGATGCGCCGATTTGTCATTGCCCTGGTTGATTCGGTTGACTCGTCAAGTTTCGCTCTTCTCCAAACGCACGATGTCGGTGAGTCCCAGCCTTCTGGGTGCGTTCCAGGAGGATAACAACGAGTGTACAGTACTGTAATGTACATGTGCCCGTGCTGTGGCCAGTTCTGATACTGTAGGCAAGCGCTGCCGCAGCACTTTGCCGCAGATCTCGTGAACAATTCGAGGACGAACGTGCGTGCTATATCCATCTTACTGCGGGGCTCCATAGATCCAGGCACATCCGGCGGCTTCATTGGGGGAGCTTCCGTCGTTGAGAGTAGGCGCTGAAAGAGACCTGCCAAAACCCGCGCCGGTCCGTATTCCGCACGGGGCGACTTACGGATCTAAAGAGTCTATGGAGCGGCGACCTGCAGCATCTCAACCAGGGAAATATTCACGCACAATACATGGGCATAACTTGATTGTGCTTCGAGGATCTGGCGCGGCATGGCCTGACTAGAAACGTGCTATACTCCTGCAGCTGTGTTGCTCCCAACGAAAGATCATGACTATAAGTCGAATCTGCAGGAAATGTAACAGGTATTTGTCAAGAAGCCAATCATTGTATGGAGAGCTCTCCAGGTGAGCAAAGCACTTGACAACACCCAGGTGATCGGACTTGACCCACTTCCCCTAAACCTCTACCTCGGTGTCGGATTAGAACAAAGTATACCCAATCGACCTTCTTTCTACCATGCTCATGCCATACTCGATACTCCAACATGGTGTGGGCAGGGATTCAATCCACGGTGCACGACGGAGATTTGAGGCTTCCGTGTCACGAACTGACGCTGAGCAGCGCGGGAAAGCACCATTAGCTCTGCACAACACCGAAGACGCAATTCTGGCCTTGTTTTTCATAACACCACTTCCGCCTTATAGCAGTCTCCACGACTTCGTCAGCCCCTTTGATGAAGCGAACTGCTGGCCTGTGCTGTTCAAAGAAAGAACATGGACAACCACAACCTCAGGGTGGCTTGAAAGCTTGACGACCAAGCAGTTTCATCTCCATCTCACAAAGCTTTGAGACATTGCTTCTGATGGTCCAGTGACTTTGGCATGTGGGGATCGCGTCTTTCTATGGTCCGTCAGCGCTGCCTGATAGACTTCCTTCCCCCATCCAGTTCCTGAGCAGCTTTGCATCACACACGTTGCCTGATGTATTTAACGCTAGCAGACTTTTGAAAGTATCGAAGTCTCCACAGTCTTTCGGGTTTGTCAATCAACTACGCGTCATGTCGTCGTCGTGATGTTGGAAAGTACCGATCAAAGGATGAATTCAATAGTGCTGTATATGCAATGCGCATACGGTCAAGCTGGAGAAGGCAAGTGAACCATGGACCCGATGCTTTCCGCGACGCTTAGCTGCCTGCCAGAACTTTTGCCTGCTCTCCGACGCGTAGCTGCTTTCCATAACTCATCCTGCGCACTTCGGTATCTAGATGAGCAAGTCTGGCCTTGCCTGCCTCTCATGCCGATCTCGAGGTCCTGAACTTCCCCTCTCGCTCAGCCACCAACCTGTCTGCCAGAAGATCAACACGCTTTGTAATTGAGAGAGACTTTGAGAGAAGCGCCGCGGTCGGAAGGACGGCGCATGCAATAAGCCGCAAGTGTTGAGAATCGAGTCGGGGGTGGAAAGCGTTGCTCTTGAGTGTAACTCCCTCTTTGGTCTTTGCAGTGAGCGCGGCGACTATCCACGTCTGCTTTTTCTCTACTTGCTTTGCTTGACGATCAATTCCTTTGTTCGTGAACCTCGTTGATGCGTTGTAAGCATGTGCATCTAGGCAATGACGACTTGAGATGATGCGGTACCGAGGAGGCTCGTTGATGACTGCGTTGAAGCAAGACGCGTACCAGAACGCGTTGGCTTTGTTCAAGAGACCTGATAGCACATGCATGGCTTGTCCGTCTTTGTCGCTGCTGGATGGGAACAGACATCTACCCCTCTTCCGAAACCACGGTCTAGCTGTAGTCGAGGCGATGCGCAGTAGCAGTGTCGAACATCTACCCTGGTGGGGTCAGGGTGGTCCACGGATAACATGCCAAAATCCTCATTCGAACCACATGACCTGGTTGACATCCTGTTATAGCAATAAGCTGATGGTGTGGACTGATACTATTGCCGTGACGAAGCTGTATGTCAGGTTTCGTGCCTGTTTTTGCGTGTTTGGTAAATTCAACCCGTCAACTGCGAACATGCCAAGTTCAGAGGCAAAGAGCTCTCACTGACCATTTGCATCGATATCAAAACCTTGTTGCATCTTGACACGTTTTTTGTACCAGCACTGGCACACGGAGAGAGAGCTCGATTTTGGTGCAGAACTAGGGACTCCTGTAAGTCGCAATGGCATGTGGCATCTCAGAAGCACAATAGTGCCGGGTGTGTGCACATCAAAATGTACAATAATTTTTGATAACGTGCAAATGCCCAAAGAAAGCGAAGAAAGCGATCGCTTTCACAGGATATTTGCAACAAACACAAGATCAATTTGTAGTTTGACATGGGTTTTGCACTGGTAGTCGGACGAGGAGAGAGCTCGATTTTGACGCAGGTCTGGGGGCTACTGTACATTGAATCAATGCCCACTGTTCCAAATGTTTTTTTTTCTCCGGAAAAGGCGAGATGTCCAGTGAGGGCATCTGATGTTACCACTCTCTTTTGGACAAACACTCTGATTCCAATTGCCTCTTGCCTTTTGGCATGTATAATCAAGTATGGGTGTGCAGCTAAATCTCGCAGAGGCACACACAATCCAGAAGCTTCCGATGCCGATCGCGCACCTCAAGCAGTAGCTTAAAATCACAAGCAATCACAGGCCTCACTTACCGCCGTGCCCATGTTCATCAGACTCGTGAAGCCGATGCTCTCGACCGCTCGTTGAGGCACCCCGCGAAGGACGATCTTAATGTTGATGTCGAAGAAGCCCCTATCGTCGTTTACCAAAACCTGAACAGAGCTGGGAAGTTGAAGCGAGCCGAGGAGAACGACGATAGAGAGTATGAAGGGGAGGAAGACGAGGAAGACGAAGAAGACGAGGAAGACGAGGAAGACGAGGAAGACGATGGAGACGAGGGATGCTCAATGGGCTCGAAGCAATTGCTTTCTAACTGCTTAGTCGGTCGTAAATGGTTTTGTGGTGATGAAATGTTTGGATATCATTACTTCATGTCAAGCTGATACTGTAAACCTCTACTGAGCATACTGAAGCTTGTAGGGGACAGAAGAGCCCAGTCTGTCCACAATGATCTTCTCGGTCAACTTCCATAGATTCTCACCAAGCTGCTGATCACGAGCCTCACTAGATGGGGTGGTGACCTTGCG
Source organism: Aureobasidium pullulans EXF-150 (assembly GCF_000721785.1). Lineage (NCBI taxonomy): Eukaryota > Fungi > Ascomycota > Dothideomycetes > Dothideales > Saccotheciaceae > Aureobasidium > Aureobasidium pullulans. Next base: position 124,821 of record NW_021941029.1, on the reverse strand, counting down.
GTCAGGCACGATCTGGTGCACTTATTAGTGACTGTGTCTCCAGTAGATTGTTTGCCAGGACTTACGTATTGTCCTTGAACACCCTCCTTGACAATGTCCTCGCTTGTTGCTGCAAAGAGTGCTGGGCGACATCCATCATCAACAGGATCCTTCAGGAGGGGCTTCACCACTGCAACACCAATTTTTCCCAGAGTACCGTACGCGTCTTCTGCTTGCTTTTGCTGGTCTGTCTGAATACCTCCGGGATGAGTAGCATTCATGTACGGTCCAACCTTTGCATCGGCGTCGAAACCCAGCTGAGCCTTCTCCTTGCGGTCTTGCAAAGCACGAATATACAGAACTTGTGCAAGTTTGGTTCTGTTGTATAACTTCATAGCGCCGATGTCCTTGTTGAGCTCTTCTAGCGACTCGAACTTGACATCACTAATACCGCGATGAAGGTCCGAGGATTGAAGAACCAAACGACTGCCAGGAGTCTTTTGTAGCAAGGGGAGCAGAGTCTGGGTCAAGTGGAACTGTGAAATGTGGTTGACCTGCATGTGCGAGTCAATGCCGTCCTTGGTCAAATTGAAGACACCAACACCTAGGCCAGCATTGCAAACGAGTCCGTCCAGTCTGTCGAGCTTCGAAGTCAGTTCCTTGGCTACCTGGTCAGTCTGCTTCAAATCTTCGAGCTCGATCTGAACAGAGTGGATTTTGGAGACATCTCCGAACTTCTTCAATCGTTCTTCGGCTTCTTGAATGTGTTCCTCCTTCTTGCCGAGGAGGTACAAGGCAGCAGGGTTGTGCTGTAGGATGTGGGCACAGATACCGAATCCAATACCAGCCGAGCCCCCCGTCACGACGAAGACCTGCGATGTCTTAGTAGAGGACCAAAGCATTCTCGTTGCTATATGTACCTTGCCTGAGAGATCAGGGATGTCCTTGTTAGGGTCGAATGTGTTGCTGCTTCCGAACATATTGATATTATGGAATATACTGGATTGTGGATGAAGGAGAGATAACACGATGTTGTTTAGTTATAGAAATTGCACTCATGACCATCGAGGAGTTGCTCCGCATATCGTTTGCTTAGGCTGACGTCAATACCTTGGATGACGATGTGACCACTTGGGTAACGTGAAGACGTGCCAGATTTATCGGAAGCGTAGGTACATATCACACGACATCTTGAGGAGAACACGCACCGAATATATCTTGACCAAGAATGATTGGGCTTGCCTGTTTTCAGCAACGTAGGCTCAAGACCAGTGCGGTCAATGTCACTGTGCATGAAAATGCACAATGTAGTTAAGAGTTGAGAAGGGTGCCAGTTGAGGGGCCAGTAATTCTAGCTCTCAGCAGAGCCTCCCTCAATGTTGAATAACATTGTGCATCGGATATTGAAAGCGAACGAGTCCAGGTTCATGGAAGAATAGAGTTGATGATGTCGGCAGTGCCCCAGATTTCGGCAGGTGCGTCCAGCGTGGTCGGGCCGCAGGCTGGAAAAGCAGCAGCGTGATCGGGAAGCCAGCGACGGGAGTTTACAGTGGATACCTTAGCTTCTCGTGCATCTTCACACTTGCTGTTACAAGCAGAGACAACAATGGCAGTAGACATGGATACTGTGAGGGAGTGGCTCACATGGAGCTTCAGCCCATCGCTCGGAGCAATTGTCTTCACGCTGCTGCTGTCGCTGTCGCTGCCCATCATCTTCCACCTGTTCCTGTACCGTCAGCGCGCCGCTGTCGTTGTACCATCTTTTGTCCTGCTCGGCCCCAGTGGCGCTGGCAAGACGACGCTTCTCACTCTGGTGCGATTGTTCAAGCTACACCTGAGCGACACAGACACTAACAGCACGTACAGTTCGAGCGCGGCACACCCACTGCTACCCACACTTCGCAAGCTCCTCAGACCGTCACCTGCAATCTTCCAGCTGGCGTTACCGCCGAATCGCACAAATACCGCGCTTCTGATGACCCCTCGACCAAGAAGGAGCGTCAGATCGATGTGACCGACACACCTGGCCATGGCAAACTTCGCCAGCACGCCTACGATGCCATTACTTCGGCTACCTCTCTCAAGGGTCTGATCTTCGTCGTCGATGCGGCCGCCATCTCCAGCCCCCAAGGACTTGCCGAAGCAGCTACCTATCTTCACGACATTCTACTTGCATTGCAAAAGCGACACACTGGAGCAAAGACCAGCAAAGGCCCTGCAGGAATCCCCGTCTTGATTGCAGCAAACAAGCTGGATCTATTTACTGCACTTCCTGCTCAGCTGGTCAAGAAGCGCTTGGAAGAGGAAATCACAAAGATCAGATCGACCAGGGCAAAGGGACTGCTTGACAGTGCAGTAGACATTGAGGGAGACGATGAGGACAGGGAATGGCTAGGTGAAGGCGGTGAGGGCAACTTTAACTTTGGGCAGATGAAAGAGGCCGAGATTGAAGTGAGCGTAATTGGAGGCAACGCCAGCGCAAAGGGCGAGGAAAAGACACAGGTCGAGCAGTGGTGGGGTTGGATCGCACAGCAAATGTGAGCTGTAGGTATGTATCAGGCCATATTCACTTATGCGACAAATGAGAAGAATCATACGAGGCTGATTGTGATGGCGTTATGCGCAGGATTCATTGCGTCTCGGCGTTACTAAAGAAATCAAACAAGCTTTGAAGGGTCCAGCAGCTCGCCTTCACAGGGCGTCGACGGGCGTCCAAGCAGCAGACTGCCTGTTTTTTCACTGCGACCATCCTTTCACTTTGCGAGCCTTTGCTTTCTTTACTTATCTTACTCTTCCTCTCTCTTACTCCTTCCTCCCTCCTCCGTACTTACCACCCAACATTACACTCTACCACAACTTCGATCAACATCCACCATGTCGATCAAGTCACACCCCAGACACCCCCCGGTCGTCATGTCGACCATCACCGAGCAGATCGGCAACACCCCCCTCGTTCGTCTGAACAAGATCCCTCAGTCGCTCGGTCTCAAGCCCACCATCTACGCAAAGCTTGAGTTCTTCAATGCTGGCGGCAGTGTCAAGGATCGCATCGCCCTGCGCATGATCGAAGCTGCCGAGGCCTCTGGCCGCATCCACCCCGACAAGACCACCTTGATCGAACCCACCTCCGGAAACACTGGCATTGGTCTTGCCCTCGTCGGCGCCGTCAAGGGTTACAAGGTCATCATCACTCTCCCTGAGAAGATGTCGCAAGAGAAGGTCGCCGTCCTCAAGGCTCTGGGTGCCGAGATCATCAGAACCCCCACACAGGCTGCCTACGACAGTCCCGAGAGTCACATTGGTGTCGCCAGAAGACTGGAAAAGGAGATCCCTGGCGCCGTCATCCTGGACCAATACATCAACCCCGACAACCCCAGAGCCCACGAGCTCGGCACAGCTGAAGAGATTTGGAAGCAGACCGATGGCAAGATCACTGCACTCGTCGCCGGTGCTGGCACTGGTGGCACCATCACTGGTCTGGCCAGAGGAATCAGAAAGCACAACAAGGACGTCAAGATCATCGCTGCCGACCCCCACGGCAGTATCCTTGCTATGCCCGCTGCCTTGAACGATGACTTCAAGGACCAGCCCTACAAGGTCGAGGGTATCGGCTACGACTTCATTCCTGACGTCCTGGACCAGTCGGGTGTTGACACCTGGTTCAAGACCGACGACCGCACAAGTTTCGAGTACTCGAGAAAGCTGATCAGAGAGGAGGGTCTCCTGGTTGGAGGAAGCAGTGGTAGTGCTATGGCCGCCTGTGTCAAGGCCTGCACTGAACTCAATCTCACCGAAGACGATGTCGTTGTTGTCATTCTGCCTGACAGCATCAGAAGCTACTTGAGCAAGGTATGTCTTCAGACTGTCATTGTCATGTTTGCCGTCTTACTAACCGCGTCAACAGTTTGTCGACGATGATTGGTTGGCCGCCAACGACCTCCTCCCTCCTACTCCCCCGCTTTCCGCCCCTACCACACCTGTCGCAAAGTCCGAGGACGGCAAGAATAAGGATGGCTACGGTGATGCCACCATCAGAGATCTGCGCTTGAAGCCCGTTACCACCATCTCCGCAGACTCGCCATGTGGAGACGCCATTGAGACCATGCGCGAGAAGGGCTTCGATCAGCTCCCCGTCTCGGCCGGTACTGGCTCTCGTCTTGTCGGTCTTGTCACTCTCGGAAACCTTCTCTCATACCTGTCATCTGGTCGTGCAACTGGCAGCTCTCGCGTTAGCGATGTCATGTTCGACTTCACAAAGATCAACGAGGTCGTGACTAACACTCAGGACATCAGCATCAAGACTCCTGAGGAGCGCAAGAAGGCAGCCACCAGCAGCGAGACTGAGAGCCACCCTCAACGCAGACAGTTTGTCGAGATCACAAAGGACACCAAGCTGAGTGCCTTGAGTCGCTTCTTCGAGTGGAACAGCGCCGCCATTGTCACCGAAAAGACATCCGAGAAGGGTGGCTACAAGGCTATGGCAGTTGTGACCAAGGTTGATCTCCTTACTTGGTTGGTCAAGTCGTCGAAGAAGGATTGAACTGATTGAGAAGGGGTTAATACGGGGGCGTTCAGGAGAGATGGGACAGGATCTTAGCATCTGACATGCTAGGGAGTCCAGCTTTTGCATGCACATCAGGAGGTAATTTGATGGCACAAGGACCTATAGGTCCTTTTTAGATAAGTATACCCATGCATTTTCGTTTATCCAGCAAGGTGTTCAGTCATGTGTTTTTGATTTAGAGAAAGGGAAGTTGCGATGGTGGAAGTCTTCGCTAGTTGGTCATGGTGCTTGCCGCAGTAGGACTGGACTGTCTCTTTCCCTTTATTTTCGTCTGCTAACAAGATTTGCGTCGACTGTACCAGATCTCGTCCCAGACAGACATTCCTTTATTTTGTACTCGGTGCATCGAAAAACAGTTGGCATCATCCAAGAAGCCGACAATCGAGATTGTCTGGAAGCAGAGAGCAGAAGGTCTCAGCAGGTACGTGATGGAGGTCGTGAAGCTTTGTGCTGGTGCCTGATTAACATGGCAGATACAGTTCCATGGACGTCTCCAAAGCGGCACATGGGCATCGACAAGACCAGCACCGCCGCCGAGCCCTCCTGACGTTGCGTACAATCCGCTCTCTGTTCCAACGCGTCCACCAAAGTGTCCGCTCACGTCTACATTTCCATCGCTCGCCACAAAACCACACCACAGACAACACCGCCATTGTCATCCCACCTGTCTCCGAATCTCCTGGAATCAATCCCCCCAGCACCCCAGTACAAAGTCCATTTGCTATCGACACTTTGATCATGTCGTCTGTCCATATCACAAGACGTGCGACGCGTCAACTACGCAGACGTGAAGAGAGCCCGCTCCAACACGCACTTCGTAGATCTCGTCGTGTTGCTGGAGAGCGACCAGAAACCGGTCCCTACCAACCTCCCCCTCGTCGTCCGCCCCGCCAGGAGCCAGCATACCAGGAACTTGCTCATCCTCGCTCGCCAACTCATCCTTCTCCACCGTCTTCGGATTTCACTTTTTCGCGACCCGATCCACCTGTGCCCGACCCTGGTTTCTCTCCCAACACCACGCTTCACAATCTGCGTCAGCATCTTAACACCCGTTACCCTCTGGTTGACAACATGTCTTACCTCCGTACACGTCGAGACTCGGCCTCTGACACGCGCCCACAGAGCCCACCAGCTCCCATCAAGAGTGAAGAAGATGCCACTCTGCCAGAGGAGAAAGAGCTTGAGAGAGTTTGTGATATTTGCTGTGAGGCTGCCGATGCGGTACTCCAGCCATGCCGCACATGTCCTACCTCGTACTGCGGAGACTGTATCAGGTCCATGTTCCTTGCTGCCACTCATGATTCAACCTCGATGCCGCCGAGGTGCTGTAATATCCTTCAAACCACAGTCGCTCTTGACTTCCTCACCACTACTGAAGCCGATGATTACCGCCTCAAGTTTGAGGAATGGGTCTCGATTAACAAGACGTATTGCCCTGTTCCACAATGCTCCAGATTCATCCCGGATCGTGCTGTTCTGTCACCACCTTCAGCAGATCCTATCAATCTTTGGGGCCTTTTGAAGCGAGAACTTCCTCGCATCATGGCATCCCTCAAGGCTACCGATTGCGCTAAATTCTTCCGAGGACCATCGGACCCTGCCGCTCATGGACATGATTGGAAGCCTTCCAAGAGGCCCATGGTTTGGCTCAACGACATCTCTGCAAGGTTATCACGATACGCCGACCTCAATGACTTCATGTCCGACTTCAATCGCCTAATCTTGAACGCACGCTCCTTGCCACCAAATCATCCCATCGCCGTGAGTGGCGAAGAACTACGAAAGCGCATGTGGCAGGAGGTCAGTAACATCAAAGCTCGACCCAATAGCAACTTCTCGACTCTACCTGCTGGTGCTTGCTTTTCTTGTCCTGGCTGCCACATCGGTATATGCGCCAGCTGCAAGCAAGTTGCTCATTTTGGTACACCATGTGATACTAGTGCCCAGGACCACGAGGTAGCAATGCTCGCAACATACGGTTACAAAAAGTGCCCACGATGTGGGCATGGAGTGAAAAGAATGTATGGTTGTCGCCACATGCAATGCCGCTGTGGTGCTCACTGGTGTTGGGGTTGTCTGCTCCCTATAGAGGATTGTGATGGAGGTTGCGCGCCTCCTAGCCCTGACAGTGAGGACGGGTATTTCAGTGATGAAGACGAAGACGAAGAGCCTGACACTCCGACTGAAGTCATGCCACAGGCGGGTCCAAACGGTGATACGAACGCTGGGGCCCCTACGCCCGCAGCTCCCGCTCCAGCAACCACCTTCCCTCCGGCAATCCTTACATCCAATGTCTCCACAGATGCAGCTCCATCCACTTCCTTCGCTGAGCGTCCAGTCAATCTTGACGGTGGTGGCCATCGTGTTTGGGAGGCTACCGGCGCTGATTTTGGCGGAGAGCCTGATGATAGTTATCACGATCCCATCTGGTCGTGCGAGCATGTTTTCTATCCCACTCAACTGCCCGAACCGGCATTCTATAGAGGTGTGCCACTTGGTACCGAGTGCTTTCGCTGTTTCTCCAGGACTTATGCGACCATTCAGAGAAGATATCCTGGTACTCCTCCTCCACTTGAGAGCCTTGAAGACAGATACAAGCATACCCCAGAAGCAGACGTGGCATGGCAGTGTGCGAACTGCGAAATGTCGCTCTGTGGAGTCTGCAAGAATGACATGAGATGGGAGAGAGGTTTGTGATTTGATTCAGCATCATCATATCCTAGCAGCATATGCACAGGATGAGAAGGAATGGGATTGAAGAGATCAGCAACGGAGACCCATGACGTTGCACAGTCAGATCATTGAGATCAATTGCTTCCTTGCTGTACATTAGAAAGGGATATTTTTGGGTCCGGCAGCATTCGTTTCTTGTTCTTGTACTTCTACAGCGAGCGGTGTCGAGGACATTTGCAAGCATTCCTACTGTTTCTATATTCTAATTCTAAAGTTTTTGCTTCACTTGCAATTTTCTTGTCCTCCCCCGAAGTACGGCTGATGTTGACCGGTGTCACCCTCTCCTGAACTTCGACATCATGCATCGTGCCATTCACCACTCTCCTCCCTGTTCTAGTGATAGGGGGGCGAGTACCGGATGTTCGTCTACACCGATCAAGTCAAGATTAGGCCATCTGGTACTCTGTTTGATCGTTCGGATTTACGCTGCTTTCCTGATCCGTTCACCAAATCGCGGTGGAATCATTGACAGCTTTCCCAAACATTGAATACTGTAAATGTCAGCAAGCAACGCAAAAACGTGTCAGTTGGTACGGAAAGGGCTCAATGTAGGCTAATAAGAGTTATATGAATGATCGATCGAAGTATGTGGATGCTTGATGGTTGGCGAGACTCGAGAATATGTGTGTGGCAGGGTTACCCTGCGGACATGTGGACTTGATGCGTGAGTTTTGGGATTGAGGGTCAGCTGTGGATAGCGTGTTTTCGCATTTCGAACGTACGGAGAAGAAAGTTGGTGCTCGGACACTGTCAAGGTGGTACTCTAGTGAACTGATCCACAAGTCACTTGTGGATCGGTGGACTCGTTGTGCTTGGTCGCAGTGCGACATGCTCGATGGCCGTACTCGTACTCGAACTCGGACTCGACATTGACGGGGATATTGACAGCACACAGGAACAAGATCGCGTAGGAACATGGGAAGGACGTTTGATAGAGTTACAAGAGTTTGTGAATTGTAAACCGAGGCAGAACAGGACCGCTGCGCCCATTCCACCTGCATTAACTAAAAAAAGAGTTTGTCGTCTCATATCGTAGCATGAAAAGGTATTGTCGTCAAGAACAAGGGAAAACAAGTGTCTGAGGTGTTAAAGAACACTTTACATCTTTCCCTTGACCTCTTCAGCCTTGCCCTTGGCCTGACCCGAGAGCTCGTTGGCCTTGCCCTTGGCCTCACCCATCAATTCCGAAGCCTTGCCCTTGACTTCACCGGTGGTGGGTGATGAGCTGGACATCTCGTTGACCTTGCCCTTGGCTTGTCCGGCGAGCTCGTTGGCCTTGCCTTGTGCTTGGCCGGCGATGTTGCTGGCCTCACCCTTGGCCTCACCGGCGCTTACGTTTGCGGCCGACTTGAGGGATGCGGCGGCTTGCTCTGTGAGAAAACATGTCAGTAAAGGTTCATGAGAGAAAGATGGATAGAGGTAGAAGATCACATACCACCCTTCTCGATACCCTTGACGGCGGCATCAGAGATGGTTCTGTCGACTGCTTGGGCCGTCTCCTTGATGGTCTCAGTGGCAGACTTCTGGAAGCGCGCGTTGGTGCTGAAGAGGCGGGCGTTGCGGATGATGGTAGAGCGGAACATCGTGGCGGTGTTTATGTGGATTGAGTAGAAAGCTGAGTGTAGAGGTAGTGTTTCTTGGGTTTGAAAAGTAGATGGAGTGTCAAGATGCAAGAGCGACCAAGTGTTTATAAGGTGGAAGTTATTTTGCCTTGGTGGAGACAGTTCACAGCTGAGGTAGCCATGACATCACTTGCATCCGGCCACTTTCGTGGATTTTGTGGGGTAGCTAGAGCTCGGTCCTTCTTTTCGCACGTTCGAGTCGTCTCCAGATGATTGACGTTTCTCTGAGGACATTCATCGTGATCCTGCTTGGAAAGAGGATGCTAATGATTTGAGATGATGAGTGGGCATTGAGATCCTGCATTTCAAGTCTCTCTCAGAGATAGGATGTTCATGGCATCTACAACTCTAGATGTCAAAGTAAACTTCTGCAGCCTCGATACGCGTGGAAAGCCACACGAAGAAGGAAACGGCCACTTTGCTGTTCCGATCAAGCCCGTAACTTTGCCATGGAAACAGGTTCCTGCTTTACCTTTTGTATTGGCTGGATCGATCTGTCGAGTATGTTTTACGAATGAAGAATTGCTCGGAAGCATCTGTACCCGATGCTTTAAGTCTATCTGAAATATGATATTTTGAATACGCTTCTAAGGAGTTGCCCGCAATACCTTCTATGTGTCCAATTTCTTTCTATGCAATATCTGTAGTTTGGTCGATCTAAGACGACTTGACCTGCTCCTTTTTTGCTCTGTCCTTGGCAAGTTTTTCTTGCTTCGAGAGCTGTGCCTCGACAAAGACACCTCCAAATACAAGACCAACACCAACCCACTGCATCGAAGTGAGACGGTGACCGAACCAAACCACTGACAATATCATGGTAAGCATCTTTCTGGTTACAGTGACGGTAACCAAAAGAAGTGATCCGAATGTCGACAGAGTGTAGACTGCCAGACGAGTTAGCTCTTGATTATCCTTGTACGCCGAGGAATGATAACTCACAAATGAACATTTGACCCAGAGCACCACAAGCTGCGAAAGCGAAGATGTCCCATCCGACACTAGGGTGTCTTGAGATGAAGTTAATGGCATAACTCAGCTCGCCTCCAGAACTGGCACTCATGCCAAGGTATGCTCCGACGGGTGTTGTGGCGATGTAAGGCGAGATCAACAGATAAACCGAAGTCAACAAAGTACTGATGAGGTTGAGTGCGCACATCATCTGCTGTCCAGTGTAAGGTCTGTATGATTTGTAAATATGGTCCTGAGTCGAGTTGGTTAGACCGTCGAAAAGTAGGTTGATGCCGAGAAGCAGAAGTCCCCATGCACTGCTACCATCGGCACCCTTCTTCTTGGAAGAGGTGGGATGGTGCAGAGTGAAAACAGCTACACCAGCTGTCACAAGTGCCACGACGCAGTACTTGTAAAGAGGGTACTTGCGGCGGAAGAGAGTAACGTGCAAAGCCATAACAGGGAGAAGCTTGCATGATTTGGCCAGGATGAAGGTGATGTAGTCGACGTGCTTGAGAGAAGCGTAGCCAAAAGGAGAGGCCAGAGAAGACGTGACCGCTACCATGAACATGGGGAAAACAATGTTGCTGGTAGGGAAGATAGGCAGGTCATTCGACGTTTTGCGGGTGAACAGAACGTAGAGATATCCAAGTAGTGCCGCAAAAGTCGATTGCACTGTGTTGATGAAGACCGGAGAGTTGAACTTTTCCGGAGCCAGAGAACTTCCATACACGGACGTCGTGATGCGTTCCTGCAGGAAACCCCATGCTAGGCTGAAATTTCGTTAGTCCGCAATTCTGATGTTTTTGTATGTGGGCAGGACTTACAAACTTGCGTAGATTCCTCCTACGCAAACCAAAAGTTGCGAGGTTGTCTGCGCACTCCCAGATGATGATCGATCGGTCGACAATCCATCGACCTGCCTTTGCAACAGGTCCTTCTCTTTCAATTCTCCATTTGCACTCCTCTGCTTTAACACGCCATTGTTCGCCATCCTGATGTCGTCGCTTGCTGGAAAGTCGAAAGGCGAGGATCGGGATCCAGGGTTCAGTGACGAAGTTGTCAAAATATTCAAGGTCGAAGGAGAAGAGAAACAACTTCGAAATTATATTAGATGGGTCGTCGTTCTATTGATTTTGGTTTCAAAAAAAATGCTCAGGGTCAACAACCAGCTGTCCTTCTCATTGTCAATCGAGGCTAAATTTGGAAAAGGCTAAGCCGAACTGGGCCAAAATTGACCTCGGCCTTGCGCTCATGACGATTCGAAGGCTCCAACAGCGAAGACAATTCGACTATAAAGCTCTAGGGCATCATCATTTGTGCTCGCATCGTGCCTAGAGGGCTTTAAGTATAGCTGCAAGAGTTCGATGACAATAGGAAGCCTGCTTTCACCGTCACCCGCTACTCGCAGTAATTACTAATAGTGGCTTCCCTAAGAATCGTCGTGGCTCGTAATAGAGAAGCACTGCTCCGAGTTAAAAGGCTAGTAGCTACATCTCTCTAGACGCTCAGAAGTTGCTTTAACTAAAGTCATTCCTTTCTTCAGTTACAAATATGTATTAGCATTATTATTCTTATCCAAAGTGCTGTCTCTACTTCTTGGTCACTTAACCTCTTGACCGTGCTTTAGGGTCTTTGAAGAATGAGCCGTTGATTGTTCAAGTCTGGATCACCTTCACCCTCCGGAGTTCTGGAGATGTCACCAAACGACTGCGGAGGATGGAGTGTCTGGAACCTCAATGGTGGTCATTGGGGGCCATCCAACTGCCAGAAAGCCGACCAGGAGCTCGCAAAGGTAAACAGTGCTTCTCAGCCGTGGCAAGGTATGGAGTTCTTCAATTTCGGGTATTGTCCATCCAAAGGTTCTCCGGCATATAAACATCAATAGGGGTCAGCCAGGATAGCCGCCATATCAGCAGTCGGGCGGCTATCAAATGTTGTAGAGTAAGCGCCCACCGGTAGAATGCAAAAGCCGGAGATGTTCAACTCGGCAACCTGAGAGGCCGACACCGCTCAAGTTTTGCCAAAATGGGGAGAGGGGTGTTTCGAGGAAGAAACATGTTGGAAGGACATGACAAAGAAGGTGCAAATGATTATTTGTCGGTGTATATTTCTATTGAGTCAATTCATCCGTGCAGCTTGCCTCGTTTCATCCGCAGCCTTCCATTGACAGAAGATTGTTAAGCTTCTCGGTCTTAATGTGAGAGGAAAGATGGCAGTATGCACGGATGTTCCGATTCTACCGGCCCTCTCTCGGCTCTCTGGCGTCATTGGTGGGACGCTCTCAGACTCAACGTAGACAACACTTTTCTCTGGAGATCAACAGCGTTCTTTCTTCTCTTCTATCATCACATACCTCTGTCAAATCATTCAAAATGGGTTACGGAGAAGTTGACCAGACCGCCATCAACACCATCAGACTGCTCGCAGTAAGTCTCACCCCACCCACCGCTCAACTACCCCTCCATGGAGCTTCAAGGAGTCGTGACCGCTTGTTGAGTCGCCACATCCACGTTGCCTGCCATGCCAAAGCGTAGTCAATGATGGACCAGACTGACATGAGATACTCCCACAGGTCGATGCGACCGCCAAAGCCAACTCGGGTCACCCCGGTGCCCCTATGGGCATGGCCCCCGTCTCGCACGTTCTTTTTAACAAGTTCATGCGTTTCAACCCCAAGAACCCCGACTGGGTCAACAGAGACAGATTCGTTCTCTCGTAAGTCTCTTCCTCACCAATCGATTGGGCTGGCTGTCGGGTCGTATCTGATACAATGATTGTTTTTTTGTTATCATGGGATCCGGTGGGGGAGCTTCTCCACAAAGCTCAGCCCGACATCAAATGCCGATAACACGAATATGAGTTCTCGAGAAGACTGCTAACAGCATTGGCTCACAGGAACGGTCACGGTTGCATGCTCCAGTATGCTCTCCTCCACTTGTTCGGCTATGCCTTGAGCATGGACGACATCAAGGCTTTCAGAGTGAGTTCTCGAGAGACTGCCGAAACCAACGGATCGCTTCTAACATGAAAACAGACCATTGACAGCATCACCCCCGGTCACCCCGAGGCTCACGACACCCCCGGTGTCGAGGTCACCACTGGTCCTCTTGGTCAGGGTTTCGCCAACGCTGTTGGTCTTGCCATGGCCCAGGCCCAGACCGCTGGTACCTTCAACAAGCCCGGCTTTGACCTCATCAACAACTACACCTACTGCTTCTTCGGTGACGGTTGCGCCATGGAGGGTATTGCCTCTGAGGCTGCCTCCACCGCTGGTCACTTGCAGCTCGGCAACCTGATTGCCATCTACGACGACAACCACATTTCCATTGGTGAGTACTTAATCAATACGCATTTGCCCGGGCCTCGCTGACAAGCAATCAGACGGCGACACCAAGTGCGCCTTCACTGAGGATGTCATGAAGCGTTTCGATGCCTACGGCTGGCACTGCGAGTACGTCGAGAAGGGTGACACCGACCTCCAGGGTATTGAGGATGCCATCAAGAGATGCCAGGACGTCAAGGACAAGCCCTCAGTCATCAAGCTCACCACTACTATCGGTTTCGGTTCCCAGCTCCAGGGTACTGGTGGTGTCCACGGTAACCCCCTCAAGGCCGACGACATCAAGCACGTCAAGAAGCAGTTCGGCTTCGACCCCGAGAAGTCCTTCGTCGTTCCCCAGGAGGTCTACGACATGTACCACAAGACCGCTGATGCCGGTGCCGCCGCCGAGGCTGAGTGGAACAAGCTCTTCGAGAAGTACGCTTCCGAGCACAAGGAGGCCCACACCGACCTCGCCCGCCGTCTTACCGGCAAGCTCCCCGAGGGCTGGCAGAAGTCCCTCCCTACCTACAAGCCCACCGACGACGCCATTGCCTCAAGAAAGCTCTCCGAGTCCGTTCTCGAGGCCATCTACGAGGCTGTTCCCGAGCTGGTCTCTGGTTCCGCCGATTTGACTGGCTCCAACAACACCCGCTGGAAGAAGGCCGTCGACTTCCAGCCCCCCAACACTGGCATCGGTCAGTGGAACGGTCGCTACATGCGTTACGGTGTCCGTGAGCACGCCATGGCCGCCATCATGAACGGTCTTGCTGCCTACGGTACCCTCATCCCCGCCGGTGGTACTTTCCTCAACTTCGTCTCATACGCCGCCGGTGCCGTCCGTCTTTCCGCTCTGTCCCACCAGCGCGTTCTCTACATCGCCACCCACGACTCCATCGGTCTTGGTGAGGACGGTCCCACTCACCAGCCTATTGAGACTCTTGCTCACTTCCGCGCTCTGCCCAACATCATGGTCTGGCGCCCTGCTGACGGTAACGAGTGCTCTGCTGCCTACTACGTTGCCCTGACCAGCAAGGAGACCCCCTCTCTCCTCGCCCTCACCCGTCAGAACCTTCCCCAGCTCGAGGGCTCCACCATCGAGAAGGCTTCCAAGGGTGGTTACGTTGCTCTCGAGCAGGAGAAGGCCGATGTCACCCTCGTTTCCACCGGTTCCGAGGTCGGCATCTGTCTCGAGGCTGTCAAGACCCTCAAGGACGAGCACAACCTCACTGCCCGTGTTGTCTCTATGCCCTGCATGGAGGTCTTCGACGCACAAGACAAGGACTACCGCCTGTCGGTCATCCCCGACGGTATCCCCACCATGTCCGTTGAGGTCATGTCGACTCTCGGCTGGGAGAAGTACTCTCACGAGCAGTTCGGTCTCAACAGATTCGGTGCCTCGGGTGCCTACAAGGACGTCTACAAGAAGTTCGAGTTCACCCCCGAGGGTATCGCCAAGCGTGCCAAGAAGACTGTCGACTTCTACAAGGACGTCAAGCCTCTTCGCTCTCCCATCAACCGCGCCTTCCTCCAGCTCATCTAAGCTATGGATGAAAGCTATGGTTACGGCCGCGTGTTGACATGACTTATTTCCTTATTTTAACCCTTTCATAAAATGTATACCCCTCCTTTGAAAATGGGGCCATGGATACATAGAACGAAGAGAATGATACCAAAGTTTGTTAATATTGATATGAACCAATCTTGAATGTGATGTGATGTGCAAATGTTGAGCACTGAGACTGCTTCTCTCTAGGTCGTGTCTGTGTATCGATACAATTCATGAGGTTTCTGATGCTCAGACGCAAGTTATCTGAGAGAATCTCTTTAAGCACCCATCTAACCACCAAATATCGTCTCCTTGGTAGATCATCCATGTTGACAGAAAGCAAGGATATACGGTTTCATAAATCATCTCAATCGTGAAGATGAATGTACTTTTGCATGTCTAAATTTAAATCGACGCTACTCTACTTAAGCTGACCCTTCTCCCTAACCGTCTTTGCAATATAATCACCAGTCTCTGTCTTCATATCCTCAAACCCTTGAGCCACACCTTCTCTATCTTCCTTACCCATCTCTTGACTCATCTTGTGTTTACCACCCAAATGTTGGACCTTGATCTCAATACCAATGATATTCTTCCTCAACAATTCGATGTATTTTTCCGGCGCATCGTCTACTTCCCAGGGTTTCTCATGTTTTGATATTTCCGTCTCTGCTTTGTTTGATAGATCGCGGATCTGTTTGTTCAGGAAAGCGATCGTGCTGTCGGCTTTTGAGTCCGTGTAGACGGTTGCTGTGCCGTAGATTTGAGCGGCCGAGTAGTTCCATGTGGGCACCACTTTTCCCGACTCTGGTTTTGTCTTGACGTAGAGTTTTGGGGAGACGTAGCTGTGGTGTGGGGAGTTGAATAGTACCATTACTTCTTGTTGGAATGTGAATGGTTTTCCGGGGTTTGCGGCGGCGTGTTCGATGAAGACTTTGGCGTGGGGGTTTTGACGTGCGATGTGGCCGCGGAGGATGGGGAGGTCGTCGGTGTCTGGTGAGGGGTCGTCGAGGACCCAGGGGATGTGTGAGGTTTGGATGAAGTGGTGGGATGGGTCTGTCGAGGGGAGGGCGGTTGTGAGGAGGCCTAGTGGGTTTGCGGCGATGAAAGCCTCGAGGGCTGGGATTGAGGGTTCGGCATGAATGGCGCGGAGATACATGGTGAGTATCTGTTGGTGTTTTGACAGAGAGTGTGTGTAGATTGGTATGCGCAATTGTGTAGAATGAACTTCGGTCTCCCTGGTCTGGTTTGTAGAAAGTGTGAAGTTATGTCAAAGTGTGTTTCCTGCCTGGTAGGTCAATAGAGAAGTGAGTCACGGTGTAAAGTTATAGACAAATGGTCATCACGCTTCTAGATGTCAACGATAGGGCGCTGCAGTGGAAATGTTGTGCTCGAGACGGGGACACCGAAGGTCAAAATCGCATAGACTTGCCTCCAAAGGCTAGTAGAGCCAGCGATGAGTAACGGGCTATTCAGGGTTCCTGAATGGTCGCCGCAGTAGCCGCAATTGCCTGTGACATGGCCTATCATTTGACAACTGATTTCGCTGTGTCTTGTGGATTCTTGCACATGCTCGCGGGAAGTTTTGCTCTTTGCGATGTGAAAGGAAGGTGCGCTGGAAAATCGATTGCGGCTTGTCAAAAGATCTCCGCCTTTTGTTGGGAACGTCATCAGGTGCGAGCTGTGCACGACCTCGTACTCTTGACGCCAGATAAAATCATTGGACCGGCCATACATCATCACTTTTTGAGCATAGCACTGCTGCATACTCACGCATCTTGTTCCATAGGAAGTCCAGTATGGATAACACGGAGAGAGGCCTAGATGTGCCACATCTGCCACCCGAGATTCTGCAAATGATCATCAAGTGCCTTGCAGACACTCATGATGATAAAACATTGCTGCGTGCTGCTCTGGTCAACAAAGAGTGGCTTGACCCGGCAACTGACTTTCTCTGGCGATCACCACCTCCAGGAGCGTTGGCTGCTTTGCCTCGTCCTCGCCGACAGTACTATGCTGCCAAGATTACAGAACTCTACTTTCGGCACATTGATGAGGGCAAGTACCACTCACAGTATAAGAACCTACAGTTCACACGCTTGACTTGTATTGGACTTGATCAAGTCCGCCTTCGCAAGAACCAGAAGCTTTTCTTGAGCCAGTACATACAGCCTCGCCTGGAGTCCTTTTCTTATTGGGGTGGTCATCCATGCGAAGATGCACTTGAACGTCTGGAGTCCGATTGCCCTCGCTTGAATGACTTCCATGCCATCGAGCCTCTCGAGTTGATATTTGATGCCGAAAAGCTAAACAAGTTCCTGCGAAACCGCACTTCTCTAGTGAACGTCGAGTTTGGTCGAGGATGGGAGTATTCCTTGCCCAAGGAAGTACTTGCACAGCTTTCGGAACTTGAGAACATACAGAGACTGGATATAGTGCCTTTCTTGAAACCACTCATGGTTCGAGAAGTCTGGTCGGACCCCGAGAACAAGTTCAAGAATCTGAGAATCCTTCACATTCGACTTCCATCTGTGTCCGTTGGAGTTTTGGCAGCTTGTACGCCTTTGGTTGACACATTGTTCCTTGAGGTCAAAGGCTCTGAGCAAGATGTCCTCCAAGCACTGGAACCAATGCAGCACCTACGCCACCTCGAGCTAGAGTTCCACAATTACGACGGAGGTGTCCAGCTGTCAGTCGAAGGTATTAAAACGCTAGGAAAGCTTCCAGACCTCGAGATCCTCCTCATTCGTCCCTGGACAAGAACGCGGGCTTATTACAACAATCTCAAGGCTTCATGGCTAGGAGACGACGAATTCGCTGACATGATGTCGAGCTTGCCAAAGCTCAAGAGTCTGGTGTTCCATGTGGAATGTAGCATCACACTCAAATCAATCACCTCGCTTGGCAAAACACATCCAGACATGTATTGCTGTGACCTGCATGGCGTTTTCGTACTTGATGACTGGTCAGTAGCCCCGGGACCAGTATTGCCGAACTTGAGGAGACTTGCAATGGATGCACCAGACCTACGAGGCCGCACGAGGTGAGCCTAGCCGATAGAGATTTATTATATACTCTGCTAACTCACGACTAGAGCCTCGAGCACTCCTCTTCCCGCGAAAGTCGATCGAATCATCGACATACTTCTACGACAAGTACCTATGATCGAACAATTAGGCTTCCACGATTTCGAACGAAATGTGCTGGCCGATCAGGTGCTTGAGAGATTTGCTGTACGAATAGACGGTGCTTTCAACGAGAAAGAGGCAGCTGCATTCCGCCCATGGTCTTGGTTACAAAAGAATGGCAAGAAGGTTTCGCGGACGGGTGCAGATCATGCTAATGATATGGAATTGTTCCGAAGAACTGCATTTGGCCATATCATGGATCTCATGCATGAATGAGGGATGCACATAAAGGACAATACAAACCGATTAAGTCCCGATGGGAGAGCTGTGAGTTCACAATCAGACCCATGATTGCGGAGGGGTTGACAGCAGGAGTGGGCCTCGAGGTTCCAAGAAGAAGATCAGAGGTCGATGGTTGCCAGATCACACCTTAGAGACACTGGCCCTCCTCTGCCGAGTACTCCAACCGACTTCATACATTTGGTGTTCACAATATCGAGGCGGCAATATGAAAATGGTCGACTCGTTAGGGTGAAGGGAAAGCTCAGACTCGAGAAGTTCTAGCATACCAGTCTCCTGGGAACATGAGCCCTGAAGGAAGCGTCCTCTTGACTCTTGCCGTGCATACCTCTGCGACGAGTGGCTATATCTAGCCTCAGCGAAGGCTCGCCTGATGAAAAATTTGAATAGCTCTAGCTTTAATCTGACCAAGACAAGTAGAAGGGTTGCTAAATACGAACAAGATCAAGTCTTGACCGTCCAAGCTTGTTGTATACATAGAAGTTCAGCCGACGAGTGAGAGTATCCACAAGGGTTGTTACGCGATAGTGATCGACATAGAGTGCATGGCGTGCGTGCGTCCTTGCAGCATGGCCCAGATTCGAAAAAGCGGGACTCGGGAGGATTGCACGAAACATTAGTTATCTTTTTTCTTCCACTCCTTCTCAACTCCTGATCTACCGGAACAATTGGAAGTGAAGAGAACAGGTCCTGATAAGCCATCAAACAAGCTTGTAAACTGAATGTGAGAAAGTTGATGTTGGTAGCGAGAAGGAGGGTATTTTCGGGATGAACGAAGTCCGTCGCGCAAATTATCCATCCCCTGATCGACACCCTTCTTTTTCACGTGGAGAAGGCTTTGGGGAAAAAAACAAGCTTGCTTGCACTCTGTCTCGGCTAAGACAAATAAGATCTTCCACCTGCATCCACGGGAAAAGCAGAAAGCAAAGATAGACGAGTCGAAAGAACAATCCATTATGCAAGAGAATGAGACTAAAGAAGGCACGATGGATGCAAGAAGTTAAGGCATTGTCATTGTGCATATAAGACGGCATCACTTCTCCACCGCATACGCCTTTGGAGTTCGAATGGCAGCAGCTTCGGCAAAAACAACATGTGGAGGAAGCTCATATATTGCTTCGAGCGGGTCCTTTCGCGAGCTAATTGTTTTGGTCTGGGTATCACGCCGTCTGGCCTGGGCTCTGTTTCTTCGTATCGTGGTTGAGTGATTTAGGAAGTCTATATAAGTGTATGAGAGTCCCTCGAGTACCTTGCAAGTAGACGCTTCCACCGACACCATAATGAGAGTTTCTACGTATCTCGCTGCACTTGCAACAGCTGCTTGTGCTAGTGCCAAAGTCTGGGGCAACTCTACCACTGCTGGCTCAGTCACTTTTGACAACAACAGAAAATTGCTGTTTGATACCGATGGCAATCAGATCGATGCTGTTGGAGCTAAGATCAATGAATTCGGTGGCAGATATTATCTCTATGGCAATTCTGTTTCTCAAAAAGATGCCTTTTATGGAATCAAGAGCTACTCTTCTAACGACTTGCTGAACTGGTTAGTCAGAGATGCAACACAGACCTAATGAAAGATTGACTTTGATGCAGGCAATACGAGGGCTACCTCTTCGATATCGATGATGGAAAGAACCCATGCACTGGATCAGGAGGCTGTGGTCGTCCTCATATCATCTACAACCAGAATGCCTCTACTTACATTCTATGGGCAAATGCCGGCTCTGTAGGCTACCAAGTCGCAACCTCGGACTCGCCAACCGGACCTTTCGTCTTCCAATCATCTCCTGCGATGATTGACCCTCAATTCGATGGCTTGCAACCTGCAGATCATGCCGTCGAGATTATCGACGGAAAGGGCTACCTTGTCTTCTCAGCCCTGAATTTCCGCGACCCTAGAGCTGGCAGCTTGTTCCCTCAAGTCTACCAGACCCTCCATATCAGCGAATTGACAGACGATTTCCTCAATACCACTGGTGTCAGTTATCCGGTCGCTTCCAACGCCACTGCAGAGCTGGACTTTGTCGACCAACAAGCCGAATCGCCTGATATCTTCAAGCGTGGAGACTACTTTTATATTGGCGGTAGCAACACCTGCGGTTACTGCAATGGCACTTTGGCATTGCTTTACCGCAGTGAATCGATCCAGGGACCTTGGACTCGTCAGATTCTGGCTGGGTATGGATGTAACAGTCAATTCGAGGGTGTTACTCCTCTTACTGATCCTAATACCGGAGAGACCACGTATTTGTGGTCTGGCACTTCTGTGCCTGGAGGAGATCCGCGTGTTGGATTCAGTGGTCATATTTACCAGCCTCTTGAATTCAATGCCGATGGTAGTGTCCAAGATCTGGATTGTTCCATTGATGCTGAGTTTACTGTTGCGTTCCCGAAGAGTAACAGCACGACTGCTACTGGCAACGCGACGGAAGCTGGTGATGCATCGCCCGCTCTTGCTGTTTACAGCCCTGTTTGCGACTCTGACTTCTTCACTCTTTACCAGACTTGGCCTGCTTCCCAAGACGGCACTATCGAGAGTGTTTCGCTCAATGTGGCTCGTGGGCACCAGGAAGCTGCTCTCTCGTTGACTTTGTTCAAGTTCAGCTCTCACGAGGACCTTTTGACTCCTGGATACAAGTGGACGCAGCTGGGCACGGCATCCTTCTTTGCCAACCAGACGACATGGGTATTCGATACCGTTACTGTGCCCGTAAGCACCAATGGTACTGTTTCCAAGGGAGAATTCCTCGGCGTCTCTATCGCAGGCTTCGATGTTTCACCATGGTGTCATCTCGAGTACGATGGTGCTGATGAAGATTACATCTTGTATGCCCAAGGAGGTGGCCAGTACTCTCTGCGTGGCGCACAAGGCAAGACGTCGCCTGTTTACCAGCGCGTCGGCAAGAGTGTCAAGTTCTTCGCAACTTACGCGTAAACGGTCAAAGGAATAGAGAGTCTGTTATGGCACATAGAAGGCGAGCCCTGTAAATGATATCGCCTAAAAAGATATGTTCAATCCTCCTGATCCAGTTCGAAATTGGAAGTAATGTTTCAGTCTCCTCGGACCAAATCGATTTGTTGAATGAAGACGCGGCATGCGGCTCAAGATTCAAGATGGAGTTGATGATTTGTTTGGCACACGACATGTTGATGTGGCTGTGCAAGAACAAAAGGAGGAAGTGATGTCATAATTCTCGAATGCGCCAGACAACTTGATTCCAGAAGCCTTGTTGTTTCGCGTTCTCACAAGACCAATACAATATCATGCAAAGTCGATAGCATACAGATCGAACACAGCAAATGGAGCCTTCAATACTAAGGTCACTGGCTCAGGCCGGCCGTAGCAGCAAGTCTTGGGCTCAGTCGACGCGGATCAACCATCAATGTACTAGGACCTTCAGCAACAGCCCGCGATGTGGATTGAGGGAGCAATCGAAGGGTGTGACGGCCGAGAACTCGACGTCGCAAGGACAGCCGGCGGCGAATCTGAGTCAGGAGGTTACTGAGGAAGAGAAGAATCACTATGATAAAGTAGTGGAGCACAGCAAGAAGAGCCAGATGCGGTCGCCATGGATGCACGAGGGCAGCGACAAGCCTCCGGTTGCTAGGATGAGGTCTGCTGGAGCTATGGTCAAAGGTACCGATGTCCAGTCGTTCGATGTGATACTGAGACTAACGCAATGGACAGGCAAGCTTCTAACAACGCCCTCCCGCATGCTCAAGCTCATCCTCCCTCTCACCACCCGAGACGCCAACAAAGATCGCAAGAACGTCGAACCTCTAGCTCTCCTCGTACACCCACAACAGCCTCTTAGCTATCTCGAACGCCTAATCCAATCCGAGCTACCCGTCATAAAGAACGACAATGGAGAAGACAAGATCCCAGCCGTCCACTTCCGCGCACAAGACCTAGGAGAAGAAGCCATCAACCCAGACCGCCACGAACCCGACGAGGACTCTGAAGAATACAAGTTCGAACACTCCGAAGACTTTAAGATTGATGGAAAGACCGAACGTACTGGAAAACTCAACGAGTCTGGAGATAACGCCGTGAAGCCTGTTCAACCTGCCAATCCTGTCAAGGAGCCCGACCCGGAGCACCCCGACTTTGTGCGTTGGTCACCCAGTACCGAGATTGGCGATTTCATCAGAGATGCCGCTCGTGGTAAAGAGTTCAGTGTTGATATCGAGGGTGCTCCTGAGCCCATCTTTGTCGCTGTACCATCCTTCGCCGACCGCACATACTATCTTCGCATGCGCCTTCGCAAGACGGCCAAGCAGATCTCCTCATTGGCGGACATCAAGACAGAGTGTGACAGATTGGCCCACAAGAGTGCTCAACGTGTTGCTCAGGGAGGTTTCGCCGTCTTGGTCGGTTGGTGGGGCAGTGTCTACGTCCTCACTTTTCAGACTGATCTCGGCTGGGATGTTATGGAGCCTGTCACCTATCTCGTCGGTCTGTCTACTTTGATTGGCGGTTACATGTGGTTCTTGTACCACAACCGTGAAGTCAGCTACCGCTCTGCCATGAACTTCACCGTCAGCAAGAGACAGGATAAGCTTTACCAGGCCAAGGGGTTCGATGTCTCGAAGTGGGACGCTCTTGTTGAGGAGGGTAACCGTCTGAGAAGAGAGATCAAGATGGTCGCCGAGGAGTACGATGTTGATTGGGATGAAGCCAGAGAAGAGGGCGACGAGAAGGTCGCAAAGGCGCTGCGTGACGAGCGTAGAAAGAAGCAGATCTCCAAGGACGGAGAGGATGAAGAGGGCAAGAAGCGCAAGAAGTCAAAGGAGGATGACGAAGACGATGATTGATCTGGAAGATGAAGATTCTCTCGTATGTCTATTTCTCTTTCGCTGCAAGGCATAGCAAGGCGTTCCTTCCATAAATCGTGTAGCATACTTAATTTCAGCCATTTCTCAGATCAAAGCTCCTTGGTTGTATCTGCGTTCAGCAGCAAGTCGTCTCTTCTCTTGCTCCTCTTCCCTGGCTTGTCTCTTTGCAGCACGCTGCTCTTCTCGTTTCTGGAGAGCTCTTTGACTGCGTCGTTCTCTTCGCTCCTCTTCTTGCTCTTGCACAGCTTCCTCGTAGATTTGCATGTCCAACTTGGCTTGCTCAGCAGTGCTCAAGATCCACAGTCTAGCCAGCAC
This sequence comes from Aureobasidium pullulans EXF-150, assembly GCF_000721785.1. Lineage (NCBI taxonomy): Eukaryota > Fungi > Ascomycota > Dothideomycetes > Dothideales > Saccotheciaceae > Aureobasidium > Aureobasidium pullulans. The sequence continues at coordinate 101,525 of NW_021941029.1, read as the reverse complement.
ATCCCTCTTGAATTCCGACATGGACTGCCACGCCGCAATCTCCTCAGTGGTATCCTTGATGACCCCACACCTCTTCAGCTCCAATTGCATCACGCCCCTGAACTTTCCGATCGTACACTTGACTTTGACCACACTTGCAATGTCCACCTTTTGCCCGTCAATGGTGACTTCGACATCATAGCCGATCGCAGTGTTGATGTTCAAGTTCTCGACCACGGTATTTGAGGTGTTGGGTTCGACTTTTGCGGGATCTTTGCGCTCGATTTTGACATCGATGCATACACCGCTGCTATCGTCGAGGGTCAAGAGAAGGAATTTCGTATTCGGGATCTCGTGGATGGCCACAATGGGTGCGACGAGGTAAACGAAGCGAACAGGATGATTCAAGTGGAAGTATACGTTTTGGCCTATTGAATGGTGAGTATGGTCTGCTTATGACATTGTTGGAGGCGAGGATGGGCGCTCACCTTCAAATCCAGGCACCTCACGCAATGCGTGGACATCGGCAGCAGTGAGCTTCACCCATTTGTTGTATGTCGGCGAAGCAGAGAAGTATTTTGCGTTGTGAACAGGCGCTGATGCCTGCCACGTTCGATGATTGTTCATGTCATCGTTCTGGCTGGTATGCAGAGTGGGGGTTGTTGGAAAGCAAATCTAGGTGGGGGACGCGTTGGAGAAAGCACCATATCATGTGATTGCGCTTGGAGTCGATCAATCCCAATCAAGTCATTGCACCTTCCTACTTACTCAGTATCGTCCGAACATCACAAAGTCACTTTGGCGACTTACCTTGACCTTTGTGCAATCTGATTCCAAATTGCCATGATTGCGGGCTACGATTTGCAGCTATCACGGACCTTGCTCCACTGATAGTTCGCAGGAGCGATCAGGGATATGGCCGTGTCTATCATGTAAAAGAAAGCACAGTCTTCGAGCCGTGCATGAAAACTCGCTTCTCAAACAATAGACTTGTCGTTCTCTGCTTACTCTAGTCCAGTGTTTTAGGAGGTGGAGTTGTCAAATGTCATAAGAAGTCAAGAGTGCTGATCTTCTGTCAATAGCTCGACAATTCCCAGTTTCACACTGCCTACACAAAAGGGGGTCCAAGGAATATAGGTGGATTGAATCAGATTAAGAATAGTAATTCATATTGCTTGAGTCGCAAAGGTGAGGATCAGTGCAAGGAAAGAGAACTACTCCGTGCCGCAGTGACCATCACCACATACTCGGCCGAGTTTGATATCCCAAAAGCAGATCCCCCACATGGCGTAACCTCCTAGCCAAAAACTCCAAAAGCGATCATTAGGAAAATCAAATAGTTACAGGCCGTTAAGGTGTCTCTACCACTTCTGGTTGTGGTGCGAGTTGTGGTGACCGTGGTGCTGGCCTTGTTGACCGTAGCCGCCTTGCTGGTACTGTTGCTCGTACTGCTTCTCATGGCGGCTTTCCTTGAGCTTGTCCTCAGCTTTGCTACCCATGAAGGCGCCGGCAAGAGTACCGATGATGCCGTGACCGGCCTTGTGTCCAAGCAGACCACCGCCGAGTCCCCCGGCTACCGCACCCATAAGACCGCGATCGCCCTCTTGGCCTGCAGCTGGGTCGGTGGGGCCATATTGGTTATGTTGCTGAGCTGCGTAAGGGTTGTTGGGATCTTGAGGTGGGGGGTTCTGGTTGTAGGCTCCTTGTTGAGGGAACTGGTGAGATGGGTCGCTCTGAGGGTATTGACCGCTGTGCGATTGTCAGCTCACTATTTGATATATCATATAACTGAAACGCGGGATCCCTTACTATGCTTGGTGCTGAGGCGGGGCAGGTCCACCGTACTGCGACTCGCCATACTGGCCGTGCTGGAATCCACCGTGGGCTGGAGCACCATACTGCTGGTTGTATTGGTTGTCGCCATACTGGTTGTTGCCGTATTGAGGTGGAGGAGGTCCTTGCTGGTAGCCGCCTTGCTGGTAGCCTCCATATCCTTGCTGTGGGGGTTGGTAGCCGTATTGGCCTTGGTTCTGGTTTTGATATCCGTAAGGGTCTGACATGATGTTGATGGTGTAGATGAGTGGTAAGCTTCGATGGGTAGGTACGATGAAAGTGTTCGAAGTGTATCAAGCTGACGAGTGAGTGCCTATATATGGAGAGGGTCAGATGGCGAATGGAAAGCGCGGAAGAGCCCTTGGCGCGCTGACGTGTTCATCAATATTGGATACGGTGATTTATACGATCCTTTGCACAGCAAAATCCAGCGGTATAATGTATGTCAGCTGGCCAGATTTACCGTGAGCAAGTTGACATTCGTCAGAAGTCGAACTTGCGCAGTCACCTTGGTGGCAGAGCATACCTTATCCACCGGCGCAGCCCTATGGCGGTGTCTATTTTAGCAACACAGCCTCGACGCTATTGAAGACGCCCATCGATCGTCCACAATGCGTTCTGAATCCGGGCGACTTGATGAAGTGGCCTATCTTATCATGCAGAGGAGCACATTCGGCAGCAGCATCGAAGAGATACTCGTAGAATGCTGCTCTCTCGAGTTTGTGTTTCAAAGATTCCACTTCATCGCACTTTGGGTCACGGATGTGGCTGATTCAGGGACTTTCTCCGCATGGACCACCATTCCTCTTTGTCTGTAATAATAATTGATGCATCCATCTCGTGGGCGCTTAACCAGAATGTGCGCGTCCGGAGATTGCTTCATCCTCCGAGTCAGCAACATGGCGAGAATAGTAAGCACATCGAGCTGGGTTCTTTGGTCCGACAAAGTCATCTCATATGTGCAGCTGGCAGTCGCAGATGCTAAGAAATCGCAACTGCCGTTGTTGATGCTCTTCGTCTAGGTTTTCCAAAATGGAACAACATTCAACTCGCCTGTCAACCCAACTGCCGGAGGACCACGGCTGAGTTTCACAGAACTTAGGACCAAAAGGTGATCGCTCTTGGGAGAAGGTTGGTTGCACACACCAGGAAAGCCTAGGCTTGAACGATCCTTCTTCGGTGCTCTGCTCACGAACCTCGATGCTTCATGCTTAAATTCTTGCCGTGTCAAACCCAAGATCAACCACACTACTGCAGGTCACCCGCGGATGGAAGGCATCGTCGCATCACGTTTCGACGAAGGAACTGCTCCGTCATGTTGGTAAGACGCACAGGCTTTGAGGCGTCAGAGCGTGTTTCACAATCTAACCCACACGACTCTTTTGCACGACGCCGTTAATGCCAAACTCCCCGAGTTTGATCACGTCGAGAGCAAACTGTCTCAAAGGTGACCATAGTCCCTTATTCATGACAGAAGCACGGTGGTCTTGTCGGACCCATAGCCGGACCTTGCGCAAAGAATCTGATCATCGAGGCACAGAGGGCTGGCATGCAGGATCGAAAGCCCCAGATTAACAATGGGAGCTACTCATTGAGTTGAAACGTGAGAAGCCTTATTACCCCAGTTGCTATATCAGTATCCATAGGCCTCGCAATCCTCGCCAGGATTTCCTCCCCTTTGTTGTTTCCCTTCTTCTCGATCTCCGATCAAGGTAATACTTCCTTCTGCTGGACAGAATCACTCTCGTTTGTCGACTATCTTCATATATTGCAACAACTCCAGGCGGCCGGCTGCTATTGCTTCACGTTTCGGGATCACTACTCAGTCGTATTCCACCGCGGATCAAGCCCACTACTCGGTTGCATCTCACAACTCGGACTAGGCTCACTCGGAGTGTACTCGATGACAATGGACAGCTCGGACTCGACTTCATTTTCAGTGGCGGGTGAGACATCGTCAGCTGCACAGGAAAGCAGTCTACCGACTGGCTCCAAGATCCTGGTCATCGTCACCTCTTCAATAGGTATGATAGTATAGCAATGCAAGACAGATCATGTACTAATAACCATAGGTGGAGTTATACTTTTCCTGTTCCTGATATACGTGATACATCGAATGCGCAAAGGAGCTGCCCTGGTCGATGTCCTCAAGCTTCGCCCTCGAGGCCACTCCACACCTTATATGGCTCGTCCGGAAGAGTATCCTATTTACTTTGAGCAACGGTACTCAGTGCGATCGTCGAGGTATCCTTTATCACTCAAGAGCAAGCACAAGACCAAGAATCTGCCAGGTCTTCCTGGACCCGTTACCCAGCCAGGAGCGGAGATGGCCGACAAACCTCCTAGTGTAATCATGGAACCACACATGGCCTACCTGAAAAGTTCGGACAAGAGATTTCTCAACCGTGCCGGAACCAAGAAGTCTCAAGCATCGAACGTTCCGAGTATTTCAGTGCGCAGTGTTGGAGATGAGCCCTTGTCACCAACTTCGTCAAGTCATCGACACACACGTTGGAGCTGGACCAACTCGGAGGCTCCGTCAACACCTCGCCTGAATATTGAAAGGAAGAGGACGTCAAACGGTTCTCTTGCCCCCAACTACAAACCTGTCGGCTTCGGAAACGATTATCAATTGACCGCTATTCAAGAAGACAGTCTCTCGCCAGGGTTACCAGTAGTACACGGAATGCCTAGAATGGGAGGAGTGCCCGACAAAGCACAAGAACTCCTGGAAACAGGTGGCGCTGGTTACCTTCCTCCAAGAGTACCGTCTAAGTCCAAATCCTCGGCTCCGTGGAAATCAGTCTTTCGTGGATGAGGGCACAACGACCCATCAACGAACCTCACGCTCCTTTGCTTTGGCAGACCTCAGACACTCCTTTGACGATTGAACGCTTTGATTACCAACATTAATACACTCCTTCTCCGCCAAAAGCCACTCACCCGGGCCGCGGATCTCTCATCATACAGTATAGAGTGATAGCATCGCCCTGATCATCACACTTCATCTCCTTCGCCAGCTCGAAGCCCATCTTGCGGTAGATGGCCATATTTGGCTCTGCTCTGGAACTCTCCAGATAACACTTTCGCCCTTCCACATCTGCTTGACGCATGACGACACCAAAAAGTTCCTTTCCTATACCCATACCTTGCGCTTCTGGAAGGACAGTCACAATATTACAGAAGTAGTAACCTCGGTCATCTGTCCAGAGCTGACGCTGGGCGTCACTCTGGGCAGCTTTCCTACAAGTGCGATGGTTAGAACCAGTCGAACATCGTAAAAGCTCGAACACCAACCAAATATAGTATCTTGTTGTACTCAACCCGCCGCGCCCATAAACAGAATTCATCCAGAGTTGGTTGAACCACAATGACCAGTCGCCGAACCAGCTTTTCCAAGACTGTGGAGCGGAGGGATCCGTTGGAGCCAGCCAACAAGCAACACCAAGGATGCGCGAAGGAGTAGAAGATGAAGGGTCTTTGGCAACGTAAAACAGAGCGTGCTCAAGGCCCCATCTACAGCGGATACCAAGCGAGACGCGATTCCGTGCCGGAGAGAACTTGTGATATGATTAGAACAGACCAAACAGAGTCGAAAAATGCCTTCATGTAACCAAAATTGTAGACAGACAGATGTACATAACCTTACATCTTTTGGAAAGACCCATGCAAAGTATGGGTCCTCAGCAAAGGCTTTTTGAATACAGTCGACAGCGCCGTCGATGTCATTTTCGACCATACGAGTGATTTCGACAGGCATCTTGCAAGTGTTCAACCAAGAAAAGGGTAATGAGAGTGAGAAAGCAAGAAGAACAAGTCTGGGTGGTTTGTACTTGAGTACGCGACCTTCGATAAGATGATTAGCAGTAACTAGGTCCAAATTGGGCAGTTCCACGCGAGCAACAACTCTGACGCGGGACCTGATAGGTAATTTTTCTGACGCCGACAAATAAATCCACCAGACGCACATTTTCACCTCGACCCACGGAGAGATAAAGAGGAGGAACAAAACTGGGATACAAAGATCAGACGTGGCGCCCTCTCCTCGAATCATAGCGTTTTTGGCGCGGCGCGGAAAACTGCCTACGACCATGGCCTTGACGACCGTCGACAAAGGTGTCAAGCCTGCCACAAAACCAAACACTATGGAAGAACCACCGGACGTGATCATCACACCTTGCGACCCGTGGCCACGGCCATACTATCTCGAAGGCGGCCTACGAAGAGTCGCGCCGTATCACTACACATACAACACTTGGTGCAAGCAGCGATGGAGAGGCCGCGAGATCCTCGAGATCTTTGCCGACGAATTTCGCGACCGTCCGATCGAATACTATACAAATGCTGTCAAAACTGGCGCTGTGCTTATCAACGGTAAGCCTGCGACTGGTGCAGACCACAGAGTCAAGAACGGCGACCTTGTTTCGCATACCCTCCACCGCCACGAACCGCCAGTCACTCAGCAAAATATTGGCATTGTCCACGAGGATGAGGATATGATTGTTATCAACAAGCCTGCAGGCATTCCGGTACATCCTTCAGGACGCTACAACTACAACAGTGTGACTGAGGTTATGCGTGCAGAGCGTGGTCATGGCTTCAACCCCATGCCCTGCAACCGTCTGGATCGCCTGACAAGCGGTGTCATGTTTATCGCCAAACACCGCAAGGCCGCCGACGAACTCACTGAACAGATCATGGCCCGCACTGTAAAGAAAGAATACGTCGCCCGTGTGAAGGGCGAATTCCCCGAAGGAGAGATTGTCTGCGAGCAGCCCATCATGCAAATCAGCCCGAAACTTGGTCTCAACCGCGTGCGCGCAGATGGCAAGGACGCCAGAACAGTATTCAAGAGACTGGCATACTACCCGCCCGAGGCTGGCGATGGAGAAGCCGAGAAAGGCGAAGCAACACCAGGAATGGAATGGAAGGAAAAGGAGGGATACTCGATTGTGCGCTGCAGGCCTTTGACAGGACGCACGCATCAACTGCGTGTACATCTGCAATACCTAGGCCATCCCATCCTGAATGACCCTATTTATGCCAACCAGCGTGTCTGGGGCTTCAACCTAGGCAAGGGTGAGTCAAAAGCTGATAACGATGAGGACATCATGTCGCGTCTAGCGCGCATGGGCAAGTCCGAAGTAGCCGATGCCGTCGCCTACCACGACGAGATGCTCGAGCGATACAACAAGACCAAGGGAGAAAAGCTCACCGGCGAGAAATGCGAACTCTGTGGAACAGATTTGTACAGCGACCCTGGGCCGCACGAATTGGGCATTTATCTCCACGCTCGGAAGTATGCTGCCGGCGATGGTAGATGGTCCTACGAGACTGCATTGCCCGAATGGGCTCTGCCACCGGCCGGTTATGCTGGTCCAACAGAATCGACTGAAGATTCGGATCCTTTGGCTATCGATCTTAGCAAGCTGGGACTTGAGGCAGAAGGAGCAGACGCGAAATAGAATTGCGCTTGCTCTGGCGTGCTTATAGATCGTGCTGTTTAGTCCTCACATTGACTGATCTCAAACTCAACTCGGATTCATCATCCTGCAACAATATATGCACAACAATCATACGAACATGCTCTACTGGAGTGGCCTTTCCAACATAGACTGTTCTACCTAACGCTCACATACACACTCGTGTTTTCATGGTCAAGATGTCACCTTTGGATCATTCTCCGCGACGACAATTTACTGATGGTGATGACTCTACTGCCAGACGACTCTTGTCTCTGTGTTTAGCCTATCTCTTCGCCGCTGCATGTATGCTTTTCTCTGCGTCTCTCACAGGCTAAAGAGTGTATAGAACATATGCAGAGGTACAGGCTAAAGAAGGGCAAGGCGAAGCGGGGCAGAGCCGCAAACGCCGGGCAGGGTGGGGCCGTTCACAGTGACGCAGTAGTGTAAATAGAAACACGCTTCAGCACATTTGGCAAGAGCAGCAAAACTTTGGAGCAAGTAGCAGACTGCCGAAAAGACAACAGACAGACATATCAACATGACGATCGGAATTGCAGTCATTGGAAGCGGTAGGCTACTACGAAGACGGGTAGAAACGACCAGCAGCTGAGAACAGCTCCACGTGAACAGGCATCTTCATCCAAGAAGCTCATCTTGTATGCTTCTCCTTCCCGGGCATATCCATCTTGTACTGACATTAAATGACAGCCCGGCATCAAAGCCAACGGCGACCTCTTCTCCCTCAATGCCATCTACTCTCGCAGTCTTGCGTCGGCCCAGAAGTTGTCCAAGGAAGTTGAGTCGACCACTCCAGATCTCTATGCCGAAGACGCTGGCTCCGACAAGTCATACGCCAAACTCCTCGAACGCTCAGATGTCGAAGCCGTAGTCATCGCTCTGCCCATTCTCGCCCAACCCGAATTTATCAAGAAGGCTTTGTCGGCAGGCAAGCATGTGCTTTCCGAGAAGCCTGTCGCAAAAGATCTGGCCACAGCCCACGAGCTGATTGACTGGTACCACACGAACATCGATACCAAGAAGACCATCTGGGCTGTTGCTGAGAACTTCCGTTACCTTGGTCGTTTCCAATATGGTGCTGAGCAGGTGAAAGAGCTGGGTGACATTTTGGGCTTCCGTCTTCGTATGCATGCCTTCGTCAAACCTGGAGCCAAGTACTACGAGACCGAATGGCGCAAGACCCCTGAATACCAGGTAAGTCTCGATCTGTCCTGATCTGGAAAGAACTGGTGCTGATGATCCACTACAGGGAGGCTTCCTCCTCGACGGAGGCGTTCACTTCATCGCCGCCATGAGACAGTTACTAGGCCAAGAAGCCAAGATGTCGCAAGTCGCTGCCTTCACAGCACAGCTACAGCCTCATCTTCCTCCTATCGATACCATTAACGCTACCGTCAAGCTCGCAAACGGCACCTCCGGAACATTCAGTGTTAGCTTCGGTACCACTTTCTCCGGTGCCGAATACATCGTTGCCTGTCAGAACGGAACCGTCGACGTTGGCTTCGACAAGACTATCGTAAAGAAAGATGGCAATGAGTCCACTAAGGACTTCACAGAGGATAAGAACGGCGTGAGACAAGAGCTCAAGGCTTGGGGTGAGAGCATTGCTCAGGGCAAAGCTCATCCTCTGCAGACTCCCGAGGAGGCTCTAGCAGACTTGGAAGTGGTAAGTTTGCTTCTTTGTTGACTATCATCTATGTTTTTCTGACTGTGCCTACAGCTCGAGGCGATGATCAAGAGCGGTGAAGCTGATGGCAAGGCCATCGAGCTCAAGTTACAATAGACATACACCGTTACTTATGACCGAAATTTGGCTCTGCTCACCCTTCTCTAGAATCCTCGCAAGAATACATACGGCTTTGATTAAAGCGTGTTCCTTTCCATTCGATCAAGCAGTCACTTCTATCGTTCAACCTTGCATTTCTGGCCTCTATCGTCCCTGTTCGTGGTTCTATGTGATCTTGTCTGTCTGAAATCTCACGCAGGCACAGACTACAAGCTACGTCTCTCACCGAGCTCGGAGCCTTCTGACCACTAAAACTGCCTCATCCAAGCTTCCCTCCCGCTTCCAACCACTGTTGCACACAACCCTTTATATACGAAGTTCTTTAAGATCTTCCAACAAGTCAAAACAGCCGTGGTAGTGTAGTGGTTTAACACACCCGTGGTCTTAACACGTGCGCAGTCATTCGTTGTTACTCAACGCCGTGTCAGTCTAGATCCGAGGAGGTCGCGGGTTCGATTCCTGCTCATGGTGCTACTTATCTTTTTCTTTTGTCCATGTACTACGTTGGAATTCTTTCTTTTTGTGCAGCGCATCCTCGTCGTCGTCCTCCTCGACCTTGTTGGTAAGGGATATGCACTCGTTATAGTGACCATTTCTTTTGTACCTGCGGCCGTACTACTCATATCCTTCCGACTATTGTTCGTGTTCCATCATGTGGACTCTGTTCTTTGTTCTCATGTTTAAATGCCCACCACTCTTGTCTTCTTTTCAGTATTCCTTCGCTTTTTGCTTCTTCGTTCACTAGATTTTTCACGGTCGCACCTGCTCTACCGACTCTATCGCTCCTTCCTCGATGATTCGATCGTGATTCCCTCATCTACCAAGTTATCCCCTGTCGATTCTATATTTCTTCTGATATTGCTGTAGTTCTTCCTTTGCTTAACCGCTACTTCTCTACCTGTGCCTCATCGCATCCGAAAGTACTCGACTGCGTCTCCCTCCATTGCTTTGTAAGATGTTCTTTTCTTTCCGTTGCCTCTTCCTCTCATTCAGATGCTCTCTCTTTGACTGATGCGTTTTGCTATCTGGAGCAGCTCGTGCTTCTTTCCTGTGCGCTTGTAGTTTGTTATTCTGCAACCATCAGTGCAATGTTAATTGTTTTTGTCCTGTTGCTTTTTGGAAGGCTCTGCTGTTTCTTGGGGCATGGGGAATGTGTTCGATGAGGATTCTGCTAGTGCTTCTGTGGTTGTCTGATTGACCGTCTATACATAAATGTACTTGTAACGTCTGTTTACAGTAGTCGGTTCATAGGTCATTCATCAAATGACTAATCGCTCCTGCCTTTCTTTGGTGACCGGTCGCTCCTTCCTTCTACATGTGATCGATCGCTCCTTCTGTTCATGCCTGATCGTTCCTTCCTTTTTCGTTTACTAACCGGTCGTTCTTTCCTCTTTTTCGGTAGCTTGTTCCTTCCTTTTACGATCCAAGTCTGGTAGATCGCTACTTCCGTACATTGGTTTTCTGTTGTATCCTTGATAGTGACCTCCTCGTTATATCGTCACTTCCTCATCCAGTGAATTCGGATCCAATGGTCGCTCTTTCCGTTCTTGTAGCGCATATCGTGACTTCCCGTTTTGGTTTACTTCCCTGATTCGCTCCTTCCACTTTGGGAACGCTAAATCGCTCCTGCCTTCTGGTCTGATTTTTTCGCACCGTTATTGGTTCATTATAAAGCGTATCATGATCAGTGTTGCATAGAAACAGTTGTCTTCATACTGGTATGGATTGCATGGAAGAGCGGGAAACGAGACACTTTGGCATTGATTCACTCGGATGAGATTAACGAGATGGGTGTATATGATTATTGATGGCTTTCACCATCAGGAGATACAAGAGGCTCGTATTGATGTTCTGAGAGAAATCGAAGTAAGGTCGAGTAAATTGAATGCGAGCAGAATGAATGAGTAAATTGAATGGAGTAATTGATTCCGATTTTCTTTGGCTGCGAGCTGCTCTTGCCATGAACGATACTCTTAGTTGTTTCAATCATTCGTCAATCGCTGCTTCAAATATGCTTTTCTTGATCGTTCCTTCCTTCCTTCCATGGATATCGTGCTTTCCTGACTACTCGGTCGCAACTTCTGTTCCGGTATCCGCCTACATCTTTCTGTATGTTGAGGCTGCAGCCTTAATCCACTCTGCCCACATTCTAGTTGCTCTTCGCCTTGCCAGCTCTAAACACATTGTAGAACACGGCCGCAGAGCTCTCCTCAACCCCATCACTGACAATCCTCATCCCCTTGCCCCTACCCACTGCATCCTTAGCAGCAACCACCTCAACACTGCTGCTCTCATCGCTCGAGCCCCAAAACTCAGAGATGGAAGAGATAGATCTCAGACCATCGAGCCATTTGGCCACCTTACTTTCCTGTTGCCTCATTTCCCCTTGGCCGCTGTTATTGTTTGTGGTCTTGGGATTTGCGAGGGACTTGGATGGTGAGATGCGGAGGCGTTCGCGTGGTTTGTTGGCGAGTTCGATAAGACGGGAGCGGAAGGTGCGGTCTTTGGTTGCGTGTCGTTCTTGTTCGGACTGGGCCTGTTGATGGAGTGTACTGACGCGGCGAGCGTGGCGTGCATCTTCGGACCATATGCGTTGGCGGATGGCAACGACTTGTTGGGATGGAGGTCGATCTTGTGTGCCCGAAGTGACAGTGTCTTCGTGGGGGCTGGTGACAGACTCGTTGACTAGATTTCGGTGATTTCTCTAATGTCGTGGTCAGTTTCGAGCTTACTGGTGTTTGTTACGGGTGATTTACGGAAGATGATCGAGAGCGATTGCGAGATTGACTTCTCTTTCTGTTTCGAGGGCTTTCTCGGTGTCTTTCTCTGTGATGAGAGTGTCTTCGGGAGACGCGGCGCCCATCTTGTATTGCTCTGGTGGTCGCTTTTGGTCTTGATACTGGACCATGGTGATCGTCTGATATCTCGTAGTGGCAGCAAATGTACACACAGGGCATTCTGAGAGTCAATGATATTATCAGAACAAAAATTCTCGTCCCATATGCTTCTCTTGTAGCCAGCGGCACGGCGACATTGTGTTTGTTCACACCAAGACATTAGAGCATCCAACACCAGACATGGACAACACCCTGGCTCCCTGCGTGCTGTTTCTCCAGAGCACATGCGGGTCTGCTTCAAGGTCTGAGACATACAATCGCAGTGAGGTTACATGGAAAATTAAATCTTGATATTCTTTCTTCGTACATATGTAGAATAGATGGCTGATGAATTGCTAAGAGCATTCATGTTGATGAGTATAGATTTGTTTCAGACTCGGTCGTCGAAGGTGTCATCGTCGGCGGTGAGATCGTATCCGGGCTCCTTGACGTAGGGAGGCCTGCGACGAGTGTCAGACACAGAGTCCACAATGGCCGCTTCGTAAACAAGGACGCTTCGTTTGAAAGCAAAGAAACGCACTTTAACGCTGACCTACATAAAGTAGTTTCTGAGGCCAACAATGCCAGCAGTGGCGACAGCAAATCCACCCAACATCTTGCTCCAATCGGGGTTATTGAGTTGGGCCTGGCCAACGCTCAGAGCGACCAGGTCATACACCAGGCATCCACCAAAGATCCAGTCGCTGCATGCCGCAAGACCGGCGAATCCGGCACCAGTGACGACCTTAACGGCGGTGGTGGGGAGAACATCCTTGTAGTATGCAACACTGAGGTTGTGGACGAAGTCGAGGACACCAATACCAGCGAAGGTCTTAGCGTTGATGTGGGTGAGGATGGACGAGGTGGAGGACGTGTTCATGGGACCGAGCTTGGTGAAGATGAAGTAAAGTTGGCTGAGGGAGTTGACGACGACGAATACATTGGAGAGCTTGAGCTGGCTTGAGTTCCACGCAAACATCCACCTTTCCGATGTTAGTATGGTACAATGCATGTACGGAGGGAGGGTGTTGGCCAAATTCGTGCACGTCCAGACAAATTTGGAAAATTCGGCGCCACCAAGCGCGAACTCGACCCGTGGTAGTTGGGAATTGACTTACGTGCCAATGCAGAGATTTCCGAGGATATAAAATGGCACTTTTCGTAGAGAGTACAGTTAGCGAAGCTCTATAGAAGGACCGGATGTGGTAATGGTCCAACGAGCCAGCTCACAGCCTGAATTTGGTGTAGACAAGATGGTATCCCGAATGAAGGTCTGTTCAACATGCGAACGTGGGCTGTTGTGTTTGTACCTCTGCTCACTTACCGAAGTTGACAATTTGATCGAGCTCTGCACGCTCCTTGGGCTTGTTGGGGTCAAGCTTCCAGAGACGGTACAACCAGGCAAGCTGCACAATCTGCTGGGGAGCGAAGAAAGCTCCAATGAAGTAAGGCTGAGGAGACCAGAAAGAGGTGTTTGCATCGTTGATGTCCTTCATCGAAGGTGTGCTGTTGAGTCCATACTGCTGAGCAGCAAAGTCGTAGATGAACGAGGCTGGTGCGAGCCACTTGGCGGTGCTGTATTCAATGCCCATATTGACGGTGTAGCCGGGTAGATTTGGGATGTGTTGAAGGTTGAAAGATGGATTGGTATGAAGGAGAGAAGAAGTAACCTACCTGATAAACGTCTACTTGCAGAAGGAATGCTTGCAAAGTCATGAACTCATCAAGCTCTAAGACGAGTGATGACGTTGGAATACCAGGAGCTCGGTGTTTGATTCACCCCGACTCCGATCATCTGATTGATCTTCGGACTTAGAACCTACTTTCTGAGCCTCGCATGAGCCTCAAAACATCTCTGACAAACTTGCTTTAAGAGTGTATATCTCAACGAGGTATGCATGAAGCAGAGACGAGCAGTGGACGTTGATTCCTAGAAAGTGCTTACTCGAGTGATCATCACATCCACGACAGCTCCGCCCTTTTTGAGAGCGAGCTCTGACGATGCCAAGGCTTCAGCAGCTGTCAGCTGTCTCTGTTAGACACCCCGCAGTTCATGTCGCTCAACTTGTATGGAGCTCCTCATGTCTGAAGTTGGCCATTTGAAAACAGCTGAACAAAAACACAATGATGTTCAGAAGCAGAGCTAGATCCAAAGAGATGGCCTCAAGTCGTTGCTCTCTGCGGACGAAGAGCCCGGGCTCAATTGCATCGTGCATTTTGACAGGTGGATAAACGAGCATTGCTATAGCTGGCGAGTGAAAGGGGCGAAATGAAGCACACTTGGAAAATCGTGAGTTGGTATTGGAAGACGAAGTCGAGTTTACAACGAGAGCTCAATATTTGTTCCCAGCCGATGCATCGACGCGCACTATTACTTCACTCGGGCTTGCGGCATCACTTCACTCGCACTTTCACTGCCACTTCACTTGCACTTGTACTCTCATCACTGCGATGGCGGATTATGATCTCTTATAACACTGACTTCTCTCTCTCCTCCCTTCTTCTCTCAACCCTCAATCCTTAGCTATTATCCTACAACACTCATAACACAAACACAAACTCAAACAAGACAAGATGGCATCTCAAGGCTCGTCTGACCCGATTGACTACGAGAAACTGGTCCGCGAGCAGCAGGTCCAGATCAAGGAACTTGATCAGGAGCTTCGCGACAAGATGCAGGAGATTCAAGACCTGATCGAAGCCAGAAAGACGAGATCAAAGGGTATGGACAAGATCTACGCTATTACTGATCACGATGGCGATGAACTTCAGCGCGCCGCAGTAAGACATGACTGCAGATGGACACTTGGACGTATTGCTAATGGAAGCAGGAAACAATCACCCGCGACGACGTGTTCGAGAAGCTCCGCAATGGCTACATGGCCGCTCTCCACTTCAAAGGCAAGGGACAAGACCCCATTGAGTTTCAGCAGCTCCGCGATGGCTACATTGCCGCTCTACACCTCAGAGAGGAGGGACAAGATCCCGGCAAGATTGCCGAAACCCGGAACCTGATTGCTTCCAGAAAGGAAGAGGTCACCGAGCTGATCAAGTCACAAGGACTGTCGGAGCTGTACGAAGGAGACAAGACCAAGATTCTTGAGCACCCCGCCATCAAGCAAGCCATGGCTGCCCTTGCTCTTACCGTCGACATGGATGAGTCCGCTCTTCCTAAGGATTCATCAGAGTGTGAGCGCAAGCCCAACAACTAGGCCAGCAAATCCAACACTGGATACATACTGGTTGCATACCGGATGGGCAAACACGATGGAAACTATTAGGGAGAATGGGGAACATGATATCATGACGGGAAATGAGAAACACGAATTCAGCACGGGACATGAGAAACTTGAGGGAAAAAAGATTCATAACGAAGAATCAAATAACACAAAAAAGGAACATGTCTTTTTTGTCCACTTACCGCTATCTTTCATCAATCATAAGTAAACGTGACTCTTCCGCGGATGCAAGATGCAAAACCAAGCAAAAGAAACAAGACTCGGTCAGCAACCCACGAAACGAACAAACAAACCCAGGCCTCCCGTTTCAAGTATCAACAACCACCAGTCAAAAAAAATGTCAATGTCATTTCGGAAAGAAAACCTGCCCTAACCAACACATCGCAATAAGCAGATCAAACAAATCTCTCCGATGCGATCGCGAAACATCTGCTTGAACGAACGAGTCGTGTTTTTTTTCTGCCCTGTTGATGATCGAGACCAAAACGTCGTGGGGGGGTCGTGTAGCAACAAGATTTGACAAAAACAAGCAAAGGAGAGTCGTGTTCCGTTTTGAGTGTCGCGCATCTCGCGCTTGCTCCATCATTTTGGTCGGCTCTGGATGCCAACGCGAGTGAATCGATCTTGGTCTTGATCTTAAGAAAAGGAGAATTGTGGTTGCCAAGTGTGGGTTTCTTATATAACAGAAATGGCTGACTGAATATCGGTCGAGTCGGTCCGGGATCATTGGACGTCGATTCGATGTCCAAGCAAAACTTAAAGCAAGAGAAATGTGGATATCAGGAGCAAAACGAAGAGGCTGATCACAGAACAGAATTGTACCGACAGAATGAGAAAATTTAAGGGTCAAAAAATTCGAGTTTTGAAGGGTTGAAAGAAAGTAGTCATAACAATTCGGATATGTACATTATAAAGATCTCAATGAGAATAAGCCTCCCAAACGTTCAAGAATACAAAGAAGGAATATGCGCCTTTTTGTCCACCCATGCACCAATGCTATGCCAAAAGAATGAGAGCTTGAACCTTTCGTCGGAGCATCAATCACTCGTGAAAAGACTTCCTGAAGTCTGAAGCAATCTACTTCTCCTCGTCAACCTTAGAGGCGGTACGCTCGACAGGGAAGTTACCCTGCTCGGCAATGCCAGAGGCGTAGGCATCCTCGGGAACCTTGGAGCCGTCCCACTTGGAGGAGGTGATGGGGTTGACGTGGAGAATGTACATGGTGTCGATCTCCTCGAGCGAACGGTCCTTGGACTCGATGACGAAGAAGTAGACGATGATGGCAAGACCAAGACAGCAGCCACCGAAGACGAGACCGAAGAACCAGTGGATCTCGTCGACGATAACAGTGGAGAAGAGCGAGATCAGGAAGTTCCAGATCCAGTTGGAAGCAGTGGCAAGACCCATGCAGGTGGCACGGTAGCGGGCAGGGTAGAGCTCAGCAACGACGGCCCAGACGAGGGGACCCCAGGTGGTGGCGAAAGAGACGATGAACAAGCAAGTGAAGACGATCAGAACACTTCCGGCGGCGGAGTCGTTGTGGTCAGCGAAAGGAGGAAGCTTGAAGTAACCGACAAAGGCGTAGATCATGAAACAGACGAAAGCCCAGAGAGCACCGACAATGAGGGCCTTGCGGCGACCACACTTGGCAACAACGTAAAGACCACCGAAAGTGCAGACAACGTTGACGGTACCGAGAATGATCTGGGTGACGTAGGAGTCGCTGAGACCAGTGGCCTGGAAAATGGTTGTACCGTAGTAGAAGAAGAAGTTGGCACCGGTAAGCTGCTGACCAGCCTGGAGAGTCATACCGAGAATAGTACGGTAGGCCATACGGGGACCAGTGAAGCACTCGTACCACTTGGCACCGATAGCGGCTCTCTCCTCGTCAAGCTTGACACGAATGTCGTTGATCTGGTCGCTGACTTCCTTGTGTTCGGGATCGATACCGGCGTAGCGGGCAATGACGTTGCGGGCCTCGTCCTCACGACCGGCACGGTAGGCGAAACGGGGAGACTCGGGGAGGAAGAGGATACCGACACCGAGGATGAAGGCCCAGAGGAAAGAGATACCGTTGGGGATTCTCCACTGAGCGCTGTTTGAGTAGGCGTCGTGAGTTCCGAAGTCGATCATGTAAGAGGTCCAGATACCGAGAGTAACGAAGAGTTGGTAGCAAGCAATAAGGACACCACGGATGGCGCGAGGAGCGGACTCTCCCTGGTACATGGGGACGACGACGGAAAGAGCACCAATACCGATACCATCGACGAAACGACCGGCAGCGAACTGACCCCAAGAGGTGCTGGAAGAGATCTCGATGATGACACCGATGGCAGTCCAGAAGGCGAAGAGGGAGATAGAGAACTTGCGTCCGATGACATCGGCGAGTCTACCAGCGATAAGAGAGCCGACGGCGGCACCACCACAGAGAAGAGCAGTGATGGCACCCTGGCGGTAGGCGCTGAAGTAGTAGGTACCGTCGGGGTTTTGCTGACCGAAACGTCTGAGGTAGTCGGACATTTGGAAGTAACCTTGAAAGGGGTTAGTAAACAGCTTTCGAGAGCTCTCTCAGGAGAGTGAAACGTACCAGAGATTTGACCAGAGGCATAACCGAACATGAAACCACCGATGGAGGCAACAAGACCCATGAAGCAGGCCATGAAGGTGACCTTGCCAGCAGGGACAGGAAGCTCATGGTTGCCAGCGGTCGATTCGACCTGACCGGCGGTCATGGCCTCGGTCTCAGTACGCTTTGAGAAGAGACCCATGGTGATGATGGGTGAGGGGGGTTGGATTGATGTTGTTGGGAGGATGAATGGAAGAAGGGAACCGATGGATGGATGGCGGAAGGAGAGGTCTTATGACAGCCAGGCGAGGTCTGCTGGGGGAGTCGAGAGAGAAAATGAGGAGAATCGGTCTTATAAAGGATGGAGCAGGAGCGTGGGACGGTAATAGATCGGGGTTGCTCTGGAGTGCTCCGGATGCAACACGGCACTTAACGCGGGCGGCGTGCGAAGGGTGTGGGTAGAGAGTCGGTTGGAAATGATGGAGCACGAGACACTTTGGGGTCTGTTGATGGAGGTTTGGTTTCGATGTTCTACGCTCTGCACGGAGGATATATATGGGTCTAGTAAATGGTCGAGCCACTAATCGGAATCATGCAGCCGAACAGCGACGTCAAACCATGACCACGGTCCGGTGATGGTTCAGGTCACCTGTGAGCAACTTCGAGCCCTGAGCTACGAGAAGCTCTCGGGACCGTCTGCGAGCAGAATTTTTGCTTTACCGTGCCGAAGCCGATCAAACCATCACGAATCGGAAGGCGTTGACTGTTGGCAACGGAAGTCGCAGTCGACATCTCGCTCAAACGCCCAGCAAAAGTGCATCAGCCCATAGCGAATGACGTCGAGCTTCAAGAGCTAATTGCGCGCCCACGTAACGGTAACACAAGAGAGATTTTTTTCCTTGGAGATGGAGGGTTAGGCTGGGGCCCATTTGGGGTTTGATTGCTCCAGGATCACGCGAATGTTCGCTTCGCAAGTCAGTAGTGGGAGAGTCTGGGACAGCTCCGGGGCCTGATGCAACTTCGCAAGAGCACGATGTGGGCCGTAGAAGGCGGCCAGAAAATGCATCGAAGGACGTCGGCCGAGCATGCCAAGCTTCAAAAGGGCGTCGGAAGACAATCTCGAAAAAGTCAATATCGGCCCTTTGATGGCGTTTCTCGGCCCGTCTCGCACACCCGGCGGCCTTGTCAAGCCACGGCTTGAAAGTCTTTTTTAACGTCCGTCAAGGGAACAAGGACGTCATTCGACTTCTGGAAGCTACAGCTACACGACTCGAAAGTCGAGATCCCAAAAACTGGCGATGGCACTGTTCAAGGCCTCGAAGATGAAAGATCTCGTTCTATTTTGCTTCTCCAAAACGAACAGAAGATTCTGTGGACCGCAATATCCTGAGCCGACCGGCGAAGGACCGACCTCGGTGGGCATACAAAGCAGGTAGTGGTCTTACTTCGGTTCTCCTCCGTCCAACAGGTTCTTCTTCGGAGGAAGTTGGGAAACAGATGAAATTTTATACACGGGTAGCCAATAGCACACTGCAAAGACTACGGGGAACGGACTTAAGGGCAGTCGTAGTCTCGCAGACACGCTTCAGCACGCGTCTGAGTGCAGATTGGGACATGTTGTGTGATGATCCTCCGAGACGTGCGGCCACGCGCAGACGATGGGACATTTCAAACAGACCCACAGTTACAGCTCAAGGTGGGATGAGGGTGGTGAGAGACGTTACGGGGGAAGATGTGGTGGAAATGCGGATGTCGCGGAGTGGTTGTGGTGTTGCTGTATGCACCCATGGGCGGGAAAAGTAGGAGCAGAGTGGAGGATGTGGCGCCCCATGGAGCAAACCTGAGGTGATGAGAAAAGTCTGCACATGGCGAACCAAATGGAATGATCTGCGGTTAATCAGGTGTTGTCGTGGTCTACTGGACATGATAGCTCAGCAGGCTGAAAAGTGCTCAGTCCATGTGTTCATATCATGTTATTGCTGTGCACCAACTCTTACGGGAGCTGATCACTTGGACAGTTCGTGGAAGGAGCGACAAGGCTATCTTATCGCGGATCTATCCAGGATCGACGCTCGGATCATGCTCTAGCACGTAACTTCTCATAGGCGCGTCAAATGGACAGCTGCTTGCAAGCAATACCATCATCATGTCGGGTTCACAGTCGCCAGCTCCGACGACGGAGGCGCATCGGTTGATGCAGGAGAATGCGCCGACAGTGCCATCGCCGTTGAACCCCGAGGTGAGAGGACGGTCGCAACGAGAGCGCAAAGAGACGGCCAAGAAGCGCGAGGCCACACGGGGCACGACACCGACCGTAGCAGCCAAGCGCAAGGCGACTGGCTCGTCGAACAGCCGTCATGCGGGCCCTCAGTCGGCGCCATCGCCTATGCGGTATCAGATCCCTGCGCCGAAGACGTCCGATTACGACCCACCCAAGCCTCCCGTTTTCACCTCGCACGAACCTACACCTTACATGACGCCGGATGCAAAGATGGAGCTCAAGAAAGTCACGGACCAGGCTGAGAACAAACGAGCATACCGATACACGTTAGCGGTGGCCGACCCCAACTTCCGTCACAAGCAATTCTATCGCCAGTCAGATGGGCTGCCCTATGGTGCACGCATGTCCTTCGAGGACGCCGACCGATCCATACACTACGACACCAGTGGATCTCGTATGACCAACGGAAGAGGATGGCGCATGGCGAGAGCCAATGTCTGCGCGCGCGAGGGGTCGCTCTATTACGAAGTGCGTGTCGTACGTGGTGTGCCTGCTGTCCACTCTGAGAGTGTCACGGTTGGCGCGAGCCAAGGTCCTCAGCCACATGTCCGTATGGGATGGGCTCGTCGAGAAGCCCCGTTGGACGCGCCTGTTGGTTTTGACGGCTATAGCTACGGCATCACCGACCTCCGCTTCGAGCCCATGCATCGCAGCCGCCCGTCAAAGTTCTTCCACCCTAGGACGTCAAAAGCAAAGGCCAACACGCCTATCCAGCTCAACGACAGCATCCGTGAAGGCGACATTGTTGGTCTTGAGATCACCCTCCCTTCACTTTCGTTGCACCAAAAGGTCGTTGAAGGCCACTACAACCCGGCCGTCGATCTTGGCGATGGCTTTGAAGACCAACCACCACGTCCCGATCCTTCCCTCGAACCTCACCACATCATCCGCGACCGTATTCCCGTGCCGTACAAAGGCAATGTCTACTTCGAGACCATGGACTATGTCTCGACAAAGGCTGTTGAAACCTATGCAGACCGTACCTTGTCCTTGACATCTCTGTCCACTCCTGCTCCTGGCGCTCCGACATCTATCAAATCGCAACCTGGCCCTCACCACCAAGATCCGCCGCTGCGTACCCTGCCACACAGTAACATCCGCGTCTACAAGAACGGCCAGTTGATCGGCACCGCCTTTGAAAACTTACTGGCTTTCTTACCACCTGCCAGTCAGACCAGCAAGTCGCAAGGTGCTCGAGAAGGCTTCGATGACGGTATGCTCGGCTACTTTCCCGCCATAGCATGTTTCAGCGGTGGCATCGCCGAACTCAACTTTGGCGAAAACGGCTTCTGGATGCCGCCCACCCACTTGAAGCCTGCCCCCCCTCTCTCTGACACCTCAGATCCAGACCAGAGATTCTATCCTGGTCGTTCTCTCCGTCCCATCTCTGAGAGATTCAAGGAGCAAATTGCAGAAGATGTGGTTTGGGATGTCCTCGACGAAGTAGACTTCTTCATGCAGGACGGTGGATTTGGAGGAAAGGTCGGCGCCGGTGCTAATGCTGTCAAGAAGGGCGTTGCCAGCTTGAAGGAGGAAATGGACTAGGATTCTACTTCACCACGAAAGCTCCGCCCTTCTCGTCACGTTGCTGCTCAGACCCCTGTTCGTAAGATCGCTTGGACAGGCGCTTCCAATGCTTGTTCGCCGCCTTCGCCGCCCAAAGCCCCTTCTCTCACTCCTCCTTCTCCTAGGCTGAAGTTGAAGTTTCCACCTCGCGCTGACGTTTAGTTTGCGCCTCTCAATGGCTGTTCCCCAAAACTCGACTTTAAAGGTCCTTGAAAGTGGAGGAATCCCAAGAGAGGGCATCGGCAGTAGTTACTCGGTGTCTTAAGATGTATCAAACTATGCGATTTGTACCTTTGCCCTTTCTTTTTCCGTGTACATACATACATCATAAGGTGACCTGGCCCTGGTACTCCCAATTCTGTCCAGCTACCTACCTCTCAAGCACTCGGTACTCGTGAGAACATCCCTATCAAAATGCACAAAGTTATTGAGAACCGAGTGGGGGTCCAGTGAGAGTGAGTTTGTGACTAGTAGGACCAGACATGATATACTTTCCTAAGGCATAGCGCGAGATGGTCCCAGACCTGTCTACTTCTTCTTTTCTTTCTTTTTATTTTCTCCCTCTGCCCTTTTCTTGCTCTTCCAGATCCGATCATTTCGTTCATCTTGATTTTTCCAGTTTCTGATCATGTTTCTTCTTCTACATTCAGGTCCTCCAGTTACCAAGGATGAAGGATATGCCAATGAACATCATAGGTAGTCTAGCTTCAGTCAGTATCTCAATCTACTCAACGTTGCACCAAGTTGACCTTTTTGGGTGCGTCAATCATGATTCTTGAACTACATCATTCACAGTAGTCGTGCAGTCTCGAGGCCCTGTAGAGGTGCATTCGTATTTACATAAGATGGCAAAAGCAGGTCATACCAAGTTCAGTCTTGATGCCGACCTGATTTCTCGGTCAGGGTGGCACCGTCAACCACAACTTCTGACAAGCAAATGCCATCCACTCACCACACTTTGGCTCAGATACGTCGTTCGGCTCTAAATAGACTCTTGGTGTAATATAGAAGCTTTCTAATATAGTAATCTGGTCATTGGGCTGTTGACGTGGCCTAGAGCTCATAAATTTCGCATCTCACAACCCATCGTCAAAGGAACAACACTTATCCCATCTACTTGACCCACAGAAGTTGTTGTCATCCACGGAAAGCAGACAAAAACCTGTGATGGATGTTGTTCATAAACAAGAATGATCATGTTGTATAAGAGAAGATGCTTGAATATGGAAGAAAAGGACGAACAAGTTGGCCCGGAAGGAATTATGTCCAACAACCCCTCCACTGTACTAAACGCTATCACGCGTGTAATTGTAGAAATGTACGATTTTTGCTACTTCAGAGGCGCCAATGAGGCAAATTTAAGCTGGGGTTGTCATTCTGAAACCTGACCTGCTATAGGCAAAGGATACGCCTTTCGTTTTCTAGGGAGCAGTAATAGTCATCTTCCATCGTCATGTCATTCAATCATCAATGGCCGTCAATCGTTGATCTGATCGTCGCCCTCGCTTAACCTATACTCCTTCGACTCGACCCTGCCACTCCGGACGGCCCAATCTCCACTCCGAGAATTCAACTTCTCCAGGCATCTCCTGACCGTTTGCAAGCCTCAGACGAGGGAACGAGTCTTGAGACCAGACATATGCACGACCATCCTCAGCTACGGCGCCGTGGTTCTGCGGATTGACAAAGGCATCTGGGTTGTTAGGGTCGCGGAAGCCAGGTCCTTCGGTATCTGTACGAGGTGAGCCATTGAACCAATTTATGATATCGCCTGCGTAGTCGAATGCGCGGTTGAGAAACCCACGATTGTTAGCTTGCTCTTCCTGACCAGATGCCTTTTCGCCCATAGCGGTTTTACCCTCAGGTGCTTCGACGGGATCCTGCAGACATGCCTCACGAATCTTGTTCGCCTTGTTCTCGTTGACAAGCACCAGAGCGCCAGAGTGCCACCCGGCCGCGGTGACACTGAGCGCAAAGTATGTGCCAAGGTCGTCCTCACTCTGCGTGTTGTCACCACCGAACCTTTGCTCCCAAGCGTTGCCTTCTTGTTCAAACCATTCACTGACCTCGCCTTGGACGTTGACTTCCGAGAGCATGCGCATACGTTCCTTGGCCTCTTCAGGGTCTCGACCTCCGCTTGTAATGAAAGCAATCCACTTCTGCTTCTCCTTCTCAAACCAAATCCTGCGCCCATGAAGGGACGCGTGTGGAACCAGGCGTCCATCTCCAGATACGCCCTGGTAGCGAAGTCCACGAATCTGTCCTTCAGGATTTCCGTGACCACCAAGGCCTAGACTACCGCAGCTTTGAGGCTCGGTACCATAAGACGTGATATAGCCGGGTGCATGAAGTGCGTGGAAGTGGTAGTCGCCGAATGCAATGGAGATGACCTGAGTCTGCTGGAGGGCATGTATGCGATCGAGAGGCCTCATTGTGGTTCGGAAAAGGCCATGCAAATGTTCGCCCAGATCACCGGTGTAGACAGTACCATCATTTGTGAAGATTGCGAACGACCGGAACGACCCTTGGACGTCTGTAGCAAACTTGGTTTCACCGTCTGTTCCAAGGGGGACCTCTCTGACATCGGACACTGCCTTGCTTTGTGCGTTCCAGACAATACTGGCGGCGTACACTTTACCAAGGTGCGTGTTGAACAGGATGTACTCCTCGAGACAGATAAAGTTCTGGACTTCACCGATGTCGATACTTGCAGGCGACGGTTCGAATGATGTGACGGATCGCTGGAAGTCGGTACCAGGGCAGATTGCGGTTTCCATAACGAGCACAGCGTCCTCTTCGCCTTCTGGCTGGCGCGCATTACGTTTGATAGGTTCCCAGACAACGATACCGCTACCGACTATCAAAGCAGCACTCTTTGACCAGCCGGCAACGACTTTTTTGACGTAGCCGGGAGTCGATGAAGAATGGTTCTCTCTCACTGTCAATTCAAAATTAAGAAACTTGACTTGGAGTGCAGGCATGTTCATGTGGCTCCAAGACCAGATGTATCCAGCATCGGACAGAGCGAGGACATGGTAACGTCCGGCAGAGAACTGCTTGATGGCAGATGCTGGCTCGTAGCGTTCACTAGGATGAGGCAAGCCTGCAGGATAACGAAGTGGTGAGGGTCTCGGCTTTGCAGGCTGGTTGCGTGCCTGACCGTCCATAACTCCAACGCCGTACAAGCCGCCCTTGGATGTCAGCAGGTTGGTGGACCAACCACCGCATTGCATGTCGGCGATGATGCCCAGCTTCTCGATACCCTCCATCTCAGTAGGCCATGATACATGCTGTCTCGCACGAACGATGGGTCTTCGGCGTCCGGCAGGTCCAATACCACCTCGGCCGAAAGGTGATCCCATATGCTGCTGGTGTCCATGGCCAAGACAGGTCTCGTCATTGTTGCCCCAGGTGAAGCAGCGAGACTCCGTCAGTAGGCGACGATACATCTTTTGCCATCTCACACCGTCATTCTCGACGACTGGTTGATTTGGCACGCGGAAAGTGCTGCGCGCGGCTGAGCTCCAGTATGGGGCATATTGCGCAATGTCAGGTTGGTGCAGTGCTGTGCAAGTTGATGTTAATGCCACGAAGCTGGTGACATCGAGATAGGGAAAAATCAGATACAGAATGTCTACTGGGAGATCCAGCAATTGCGTTTCTGACATGATGACGATGTTTGTAGATGTGAGCAGAGACGTGTTAGGTGTAAGAGAGTTGACCACCGAGGCAGGCAGGGTGAGGCAGCTGCACAGCCTCAAGCTTGGACCCCCAGCCTCCGATTAAGCAGGTCCGCAGCAGTCAGCCGCCGGAGGAGACAGTGAAGAGACTCACTTCTCATGTGTTACTGGGAGAGATCTGCTCACAGAAGACCATATTGAACGCACAGCATGGGACCATCACATGTAGATAAATACACCATTCTCTACCTTCCTGACATCACGTCGAGGGCATGTTGTTGCTATCGTTAGTGACAACTGGAGTTCGGGTAGCGGGCCGGTGACTTGTGGAGGAGCTTGGCAGAGGAACCCGTGTCATTCTGTTATTTGGGGCTATTCTACGGTTAGAATCGCAGCAAGCTGCTCAATAAAAGGGTCCAATCCGGGGTACGAGATGCGATGATTGGTCGAATTCAATGAGCGTTGAAAGCTCGGGCGCGCGCGTCGAAAGTTCGGGGAAGCTCGGGCGACGCGGCGAAAATTCTGGGCAACCCGCTCCCGCGACGCGACACACAACACCAAATTCACCAATTCAACACACAACCATCCACTCCAACATCACAACCACAACGCGCAGAGCACCAATTCAGCGTATACAGATTCAATTCAAGGTACGCGCATACAAGGTAGGTGCCCCCTCTCTCTCAATTCAATACACGAAGAACAAGCACCCGCAGGGGAACGGCCTCCACGGCAGTGGTCTCCATAAAATGGTCTCCATGAAATGGCCCTCGGAGAGCCTCCGGAGGACCGCCGGAGGCCAGCACCACGCAGTGGATAGCTCCATGCAATGGTTCGCCCGCCGAACGGCGGAATACCCTTCTTTAATTCAATTGTACAACAAAAGCACCCGCAAGGGAAGAGCCTCTACGGCAGTGGCCCTCGGAGAGCCCTCGGAGAGCCGCCGGAGGCAAACACCGCGCCCCCTTTAATACAGATTAAGTCTACCATCGCTTCAATTCACTGCTAACCTTCTACTTCAGATGGCCGCTGTTCTTCCCGCTCCTACTAGTGGAGGAGGCAATGACCCGAACCGCCTACCCCTCGACCTATCCTTACCCGCCGACGCTCCCGACATTCCCGACCACCACGTCTGTACAAAATGTGGTCTATCTAAACCCGCCACCGAATTTGTCGCCAAGTACGCTAACCGACCTCCTACTAAGTAGTGCCTTACCTGTCGTAGCGGTTTATAGGGTGTTAAGCGTAGAAGAGGAGCATTACCCCTCCCTACACCTGTACCTATATAACGTCCTCCTCGCCTACAACTACGTCCATCTATATACCCTTACACTCCTAATATAGGCCGTCCTCCTGTCCGTAATCCCTTCTTCGGTAGCGGTACTCTACCTGCTAGTGCACTGTCTAGCTCTAAAGTTTAAGACCCGTATAGCACCGGCTACAATCCTACTAACATAAACGCTCCTACGCCTTCTTCCCTAGTCTAACCCTGAGCTGCTACTTCCGCTCTTCCTCGTATAGCTATACGTAATAACCCGGAACCTACACCTCCTCTTTAGTTTAAATGCGAGGTTTATTCTTACCCTCGTGCTATAATGTAGAAGAGCTTAAACACTCCTTATCTAGACTTCTGTTAATTCTATGAACTTAGCTATTCTTAAGGTAAGATTGAAGGTTAGTTTAAGTGGTGTATCTAGAGCGACTATGACTTAGAGAGAATTAACTTCCTTAACGAGCTTAATGTCGAATCTCCTAACTACTGTAACGGCTGTCGCGAGGCCTTAAACCTTAGTCCTCTTATTAGCACGCCTGTCTATGTTACTACTCCGCTTAATAAGGCCACTCCCTTAAGTGCATATAACCCTTTAGGTAAACCTTTTCCCTTAACAGATAAGGAAGACATTATAAGCTTAGGTAGTACACGCCTTCCTACTTAGCTTATACTAGTTCCCCCTACTACCATGTTTAGTCCTCCCGACCCTACTAACCCTCCCCTCCATCCCGATAACCCTTAATTCTTACTTTAAGATGCTACTTTAACCGCTCTAGACCTAGTACGCCTTATAGACTTCCATTACCGCATTAGTCGTTAGCGTATAGAGCTATGTCGTCGTTGCAATAAGAGATGGTTTAATCTGGACCTTAATAAACATAATGTTTGTTTTCGTTATGTCCGAGTTAACCGTAGCTATGACGGTTCCGCTAAAGACCCCTACCTCTTTAATGAGCTAAACCTTATAGATCCTAGTAAGTACCCTACCTAACTACCTAAGCCTACTTAAATCGAAGAACAACTCTTTACCGCTATCTATATTTACGTCGAAGTTCGTTATGTCCGCGGTCTTTAATACTTATATAAGGGTTATGTCTGCTACTTCCTTCGCAATGTAGCTAAGGTATACGAATAGCTACCTCTTATCCCTAAGAACCTAGATATCATCATCCTTAAGCCTTCGAACTCTACCGACAACCCTCGCCTTAACCGCTAATTCCGTCGTATCTTTAGGGTTCGCCGTAACGTCGTTCGTTAATAGCTTAACTTCCTTCGTACTAACTACCCCGGCTACCGCGACATTAAGATTAGTAACGCTGCATTAGCTGCCTTACCTAAGGATAGTAATGTCCTTAATCGTCTTCCTATATAACACACTGCTGCTAAAGACCCTAATCCTAAAGCTTAAGTTAACCTTAGTGACGAAGATAAAGACCCTACATCTGCCGCTATTCCTAACTTCCTTACTAAGGAGTCTAAGATAGATCAACTTCGAGGTTAAGTAGATCCTAATGCTATTAAACGTCCTTAATAAGACTTCATCGTTATGCCGGATTACTATACTGTTCCCCTCTCTAAATTCAACAAATTAGAAGCCCTCCTTAGTCGCGCCTTCCCTTTACTCTTTCTATATAGTAGAGTAGAGTACGTCCTCTTAAGACCTCGAGACGTTAAGTACCCTGCCTATATTAACTATCTTATAAAGTACCGTAACGGCCGCTTCGCTTCTTACCCTCGCTTCCCCTACGTCGCGTTTAATACCCTTATAAGAAGCTAAGTTAATACTAAGTCCTCCTTCTTCGTTAAGCGTAGGGGTAACTAAGCTATATATATAGCTAACGACCTACGCGCTACATTTACCTCCGAGTCTACCGAAGGAAACGCTCTACTTTAAAGCATTATTAATTACTCTAGTACTCTTCGCGGCAGTCGTCCCTTCTAGAACGGCTAACGTTAAAAGCTCGAAGCCATAGTTAGAATACTAGGCGTTCCTGCCCTCTTCCTTACATTTAGTGCTGCCGATTACTAGTAGGACTCTCTTATACGCTACATGCCTCGCTATAAAGAGTAGAGAGCCGCTAACACCGATAGAAAGATTAAGATAGCTCGAGACAACATCCGTAATAACCCTTACATCGCTACCTACTATTACGTTACACGTTTTACGTCTTTTATAGAAGTAGTCATTATGCCGAAGTTCCGCGTTGTCGACTTCTTTAACCGCTATAAATGGCAAGCTCGTGGTTTACCTTATAGCTACGGATTCGTCTAGCTCTAAGGCTAACCTTCCCTTAATCTTAATGACCTTAATACCTTCGCTTAACAATAGGGACTCTATGTCTCTATAGTCAACCCCGAGGTATTCCGCTAGGCACTACCTAATGAACAACCTCCTATGCTACTACGCTACGAGGATTAAGCCTTTAACTTCTTAAACCTCGCTTAACTACTCTAACGTGTTTAACTCTATAAGTGTAGCGAGACCTACTACTAACGCAAGAATAAGAGAACTAGGGTCGTTAGCTGTCGCTTCCACTTCCCTTATAATATTAGAGATTAATCTGTTGTTATAAAGGACCCTTAGAGGAGTGCCGCTCATCTTATGTTCTATCCTAAGCGTAATGACCCTCGCCTTAACCGTTATAATAGAACCATGAGCTTAGGATAGTTAGCTAACACTAACATCACCCCTTGCACCTTACTCTAAGCTGTCATTAATTACCTCTCTAAGTATTGCACGAAAGCTAAGGTTAAGTCTCCTTAATATAGAGACATGCTCTAAGAGGTGCTGCTAAAGGTTTCTAGTTCCCGTCCCCTTCTCTTACTTACTACTAAGTTAATGAACAAGCTTATTGCTAAACGTGACTACTCTAGCTAGGAGATTACGCACATGCTCTTCGACCTTCCCTTAGTTAACATCTCTCGCACCGTCGTCCCTATTAACTGTCGCCCTAAGTCCTAGTAGAACTAATCCTTCTCCGTCGAAGGTTAAAACTTTGTAGCCGGTCGAAGTGTTCTCTAAAAGTACATGTAACGCAACAACATCTACTTTAATGATAGTTATTATTAAGTCCTTACTCGCTTTAATACTGCCGCAAGACAAATCTACCGCCTAGCTAGAGTAGACACTAAGGATAGAGTACTCCGCTACTTCCCTATCTACTCGCCTAACCCTTAAGGAGATGACTACGAAAACTACTGTCGTGTTAAGCTTATACTCTACTACCCTTTCCGCTCTATAGATAACCTTAAATTCATTAGAGATATTAGTAAGGCCGGCATAACCTACACTACTTACTTAGAAGCTTATGCTAACTGTTTAGTCTTCTATACTTACCCCGACGACTACTATAACGTCGACATAAACCCCGCTAACGACGAGGAGTTCGAAGATGATCTATAAGATAAGCTAGAGGAAGGCCGCTTATAGGAAGACCTTGCTGCCAATAGAGCTAAGATTAATGAAGAAGACCCTAATGCCCTTAGTTAACGCGATATTGACCGCCAATACGACTAGACCCCTTATGTTAGCCTTTACCCTACCCTCGCCGTTAGTAAAGACTAGTAGAACTAACACAGAAATACTAAAGCTAAACTCCTCGTCGCCGACACCCCTTAGACTAATATAGACCTCCTCACTCTAAAGTAGGCCATCATATACGACAAGGTCCTTAACCACTTCCGCCTTATCATTAATGGCTAAACCCCCCTATCCTTCCGTGTTTAAGTTAATGGTCGTAGTAGTACTAGCAAATCCTTCGTCATTAAGACCATATCTTCCTACATCTAGAAGCTCTGCGTTTAACATAACCTTCCTATCCCCGTCCTTCGTGCCGCTCCTATAGGTATAGCTACATATGGAATCGCTAGTAGAACCTTATATGCTTTGCTCCGTCTCCCCTTTAACAGTTAGTCTAATCTTACTGCCGGAAACCGCACTGCCATCTAAAACAGGTTTAAAGACGTTAAGTACCTTATCATTAATGAGAAGTCTATAGTTTCTCTTATCGGTCTAGCCTACGTTAATAAGCGCCTTCGCAAGGCCATTCCTAATATAGCTAATGAATGGTTCGGTAGACTTAGTGTGCTTCTATGCGGAGACTTCTTCTAGCTACCTCCTGTCTCTAAACGCGCCCTCTACACCTCTAGCGTCTTAATTAAGGAGTTCGAGATCGCTAGCCGTAACGCCTACTACTCTTTTAATAAGACTATTGTCCTAGATGTCATTATGCGCTAATAAGGTGATAACTAGGAATCTATTAACTTCCGCAACGCGCTAGACAATCTACGCATAGACAAAGTCTTATTCCCTAACTATTAACTCTTAAGCACTCGCACTAGTTCCTCTATTACCCTTTAAGACTACCGCTCCTTCGCTAGCGCTATCCGTTTCCTCCCTAAGAAGAACGCTGTTACGGCCTGCAACGAAGAACGTATCGCTAGTCTTAATAAGCCTATTATCATCTATAAGGCCTTACATGACCCTAAGGAAGCCGCTTCTACTTCTAAACGTAAAGGCGCTAACCTCGTCCCCGAGCTTCCTCTCTACCTTAACGCTCGTGTCATGCTTACTAAGAACCTTTAGACTAAACAAGGCCTAGTTAATGGCGCCCTTAGAACAATCTACGACATCTCTTAGGACGCCGACAAGGATCCTCTCTAAGACCCTCCCGACTACGTCCTCGTTATCTTCGACGACTACTACGGCCCCTCTCTCTTTAATACACCTACTAGCGACAAGGTTATCCCTATCTTCATATCTAATAGAGAGTTTACTCGTAGTTCTAAGATCTGCTACCGCAAGCAATTCCCTCTATTAAACGCCTTCGTAGTCACCGTTCATAAGGCTTAAGGCTTAACAGTTAATTAGGCCGTGCTTAACATCTCTAAGAAAGACTTCGCTTAAGGACTTAGCTATGTCGCTGTCTCGCGCGTTAGAACCCTTAGGGGCATTATGTTCGAATAACTATTCGACTTCTGCACTCGCTTTGTTCGCCCTTAACCTACCGACACTATGGTGCAGCGCCTTGCTAATGCCATTAGACGCCGCCCTTAAGAGTTGTGAACAACTAACAAACAACTACAGGATTTGGTGGTTCATGGGGGGGTGTATACAGCTATTAGATAGATGACAATAACACTCCGAAGTTTAACCGATATTGCGTGTAATTAGCTTCAAACGAATCGCTAGCAAGCTGCTCACTCCAACGATCGATCCTTCGAGCGTCAACGTATTTTTTCCGACTGCCGCAATTCAAGCAATGAGCAAGATACAGGAATCGTTAAGCATATTGAAGTTCAGGAATATGATGGCTCAAAGTGTCTAGTGCGAGTTGCACAGCCTCCGGTCTTCAAAGCGAACTCATTGCGCTTATGATGATCTGTAGGCTGTGCATAGGCCTCCAACAATCTTTCTCGAATCCTTAGGCTGAGAGCTTGTAAGACTGCGCCAAGTCTGAATCCTTCGAACCAAATGGTATGGCTCGTCGAGTCCGCCTGACGCGCACTGATCATGTTTGAGAGGATTATAGGATTTATATAAGGAGAACGCATCCCCACGCTAGCCGCTCCACTGTATCCAGTAATTCGTCACGATGGGTAACTTTTCACCACAGCATATCGATATCATCGTGGACACTGCTCCTCAAGGAGTCCTCGGCACATTCGTCCCCGGCCAAACCATCTCAGGAAAGGTAGTCTATACTCCTCAGGCCCAAGTCGACATAGACAGTATTATC
Organism: Aureobasidium pullulans EXF-150; assembly: GCF_000721785.1. Taxonomy (NCBI): domain Eukaryota; kingdom Fungi; phylum Ascomycota; class Dothideomycetes; order Dothideales; family Saccotheciaceae; genus Aureobasidium; species Aureobasidium pullulans. The sequence goes on along the minus strand of NW_021941029.1, from coordinate 69,225 downwards.
ATCATCTGCAAAGGCACCTGCTTCACAAAAATCAGAGAGCGACATTCCAATGGCAACGGTGGGCAACACACCAAGAGCTATCCTGAGAAGATTACTCTTTTCCGTGATATGGATACAATCTTTCGAGGCCCTCATACTATCCAGTCAGGCAGATACGAATGGCCTTTCCGTTTCCAACTGCCACTTGGAGCAATCTTTCATCGAAAGAGTTCCTCAAAGGACAACCTGTTCCAGCTAGGCGAGCAAGGACTACCTCCATCTTTCAAACTTGTTAGCGAAAAGATCTCCACTCCTCCAGAAGCAGAAGTCTCGTATAAGCTCAAGGTGAAAATCAACCCTGGCAGGATGATGCATTCAACCGAATGTGTACGTGAGCTCCCGATCTGGCCTGCTTCTTCAACACCCCTCAAAGCGCCATTACCACTGGATGGCCCCTGTCAAGGCGATGGACGTTTCAAGAGCAAAGCACTACGTCCAACCCAGCATTCATTCAGGGAAAAGATGAGCCATGTGTTTACCAGCGATCCCTCCTTGAAGACGCCAGAGATCAACATTGCGGTCTCCTTCAAGATGCCTCGAAGTGTGGGTGCAACACAATTGTTGCCACTCGACGTTTCTTGCAAATACACCAAGACAGGAGCGAACGACCCCGATACTCCAAGCTTTGTCGTCGACGACTGTCACATATATGTCAAAGCATATGTGGAAGCCAGAGCCATGGGTAGCCTAAGGGATCATCTCAAGGATGGAAAGCAGACCATAATCAGCCACAATATACCGGGCAAAAACTCGCTACTGCCACTGGATGGTACCTTTGTCCCGCTTACGGCACCTCTTACTCTAGCAGACATGACAAGACACGTCCATAACCTTGTTCCGAGTTTCAAGACGTTCACCATTTTCTTGTACTACAAGATGGTCGTCAAGGTGAACGTTCGCCATATCGAAACCGGACATCGATTCCAGTTTGAAAGCAAGTACCCATTCGAGATCTTGTCTTCAGAGCTTCCAACGCCTGCATACACCGAACCCGGACCGTCAGCCCTCTATCCTCCACAGCTCGCAGCTAGTGATCAAGCGTCATCAAGCCTCACAGCTCCTCCAGAATTTCGGGATGAATTAGCGCCACCATCATACAATTCTGGAGATGTATGGAGAAGTGAACCGGACGCAAAGAGAGTGTATTGAGCAGACAATATGCCCACAAGTCGTTTTATAAGTCTACAGGTGGTTTCATGCCAGTCATGCTTGTCGTTATGGATCATGGCGCAGTGATTTTGGCAGTCGGTACCAGGTCGACATGGGTCATTATTTGTTTTAAGATACCAATTAGTTATGTTGCAATTCGACCAAGTCTTTCATAAAGAATGCACCCTTGCACGGCTCTAACTGTTCACATTGAGCGGTGTTGGAGGCGGTGTAACGCGTTTTGGAAAAGAAGAAGGTCAAATTTGATTCCTGAGCGACATTGGAGGTTGCAGTCAAATGAGAAGGTAAAAAGACAATTACCTCACCATGACAGGTTGTCAACGCCTACTCGACGCCGTTTGATAAAGAAGGCATCACCATCTTCAAACTTCACAGAATCCTGACGTCCTGATGACCTTCACAAATAGTCGCTTCTGCAAAGCTGAACAATAAACGACATGAAAAGGAGTCATCTATCTCAAATGTCGGCAAACTTATCCATTAACGGAGTCGAGGTGTGTTGACAGCAAGATCGGGAGTGCTCGGATGCGATGATCGTGGTCTCGGCACCAGATCTGTTAAACCAAGATCTCGGTAGACGGCCGTGCCGCCGAGAGTGTGACCCTTGGAACAGCCACCACTGCGCATGGACTATTCTAATACATAGCCATTGACAAACCCATTATTCCCCGCATGCTGGTGTCTAGAAAATAGATAGAGCAGTGCTCGAGTTTGGAATAGCAAGAAATAAAAAAGTTGTCAGTTCATGAGTCGATTACATGGACTGGGCTCTCTGTAGCAATTATCGTCGCGATTAATGGCTCGATGTTTATGTCGATTTCGATGCCCGATGAGTGTGTTATCGCAAAAAGAGGGGGATCACCTGGACCTTTTTAAAAATAAACAAGAAATGACTTGGTCCTTGGCATCTATCCTTTCGTTTTTCGGCGCGGCGACCGACCTCCGAATAACGAAAACTAGAGAGATGGTCAGAATGACGAGGACACCCACGGGAACAAGATTAGCGTTTTCTCTTTGAGTGTGGGTGCCCAACACTTTGCCTCTTTTTGCCCAAACGACCTTTTGTGAGTTCCTTTCTTCTTATCTTCTTAATACTGTTCATTTTGCATCGAGGATTATCGCTTACAGACCTGGAAAATTTGGGCTGGCTGGTCGTCAAGTTGGTGGGAGAGAACTGCTCGCAGAAAAACAGAAAAAGTATACATGGCGAGGTGGCGGGGTATGATTGAGAGGGAACATGGCCACAGGATCCAGGACTCGTTTTCAAACACGCTGTTCGACCATCAACAAGGACGTCGACAAACCCAAAAATGATAAGGATGCAATGCTCAAGTGGCATGCATGTCTATACGAATTGGTCGTCATAACGGACTTCTGAGCATCATGAGGACGATTTATCCACCACCGCGACACAACGAGGACTGCTTGAAGCTCCACGATCTTCTATTTCAGCTGCAAACCAACTGCTCCGAAATAGGTGATGTACGTCGACGGGCGTCTGACCGCATCCCCGAATTTCTTCTTCGTCGGCATTCAAGCCGACTCCGCCGTCACTACAGCATCATTCATCTATCACAGCTCTGGTTTGCACGCTCATGGTGACGAAAGACTTTGCTCATCTTCCCACGAGGACAAGAGGGGGTGGCACTTCCATCTTCAATAAGAACACAACTCATCCTTCGCTTCGACTTTTTTTTGTCGTACACCCTCAAGTCATCGACATCGCCGACAACCCATCGATGCTCGAACTTTCAGGACTAGACGACTTGCAAGAGTATCTGATGAGCCAAAAAAAAAAGTTTTGATATGATGCTGTCTCGTTGCTTGGCAGACCAACATGTCGCGATAAAGTCGCAACACTAACAGAAAAATTTGGAGAACTGATTGTACAGGAAGAAAAGAAGATACCATGAATACACCGGACTGTTCGTGTGCTTCGTTCGTCGACCAGAAACGCCTTCGTTCATAACGCCATCTCGTCGCAGATTCTTTGGAGAAAAAAAAAGAAGAAACACCCATGCTACCGCAGCCGCTGTGCTGGATTCCGCCCCCTGCTTACAACACAATTCTCAGAATTTTAAGAATCATTAAGAGAAAAGGAAGTCTCTGGTCTTATTGATTAGCTTCCTTGAGGTCCGATTCAGACAGTGTCGAAAAGGGAGCCACTGGAGAGGTCTTGTGAAGACCTTTGGTCATACCGCCATATACGAAAGAGTTGCTCTGCGACGCTTCGCTCATCACGGGAGAGACCATATCGGCGATCGATGACGAACGAAGATGGTTGCGACCGGACGAACCCGATGGACTGTTCATGAGGACGGGTGAGGGTGCTGCACCATTGTTTGTGCCAAAAGCCATGCTCTGAGCCTTCCTCATGTTGTATTCTTGGAGGTCGACGCAATCGCAGAAGGAGTGGTGGAGTGCTTGCGTACGCCAGTACGACAATTCATCTCGAAGAGACTTCTCAGTCTGCCTCAGAGCAGTGTTCATGGCGCTCTGAGTACGATATGTGTCCTCAAGGCTGTCTGTGTGTTCCTTCTTCTTGGCACGACATTTTGCCGCTGCGACACGGTTCTTCTCTCGGTATTTGTCCTTTTTGTCACCGGTCGAACCGTCCTCCGATGCCCTGCTCTCTTTCCGGCTCTTTTGTGACGACCTCACCGAAGGTCTCTTTGAATTACGAGGAGACATGCTTGAGGAGGCGCCAACTTCGAAGCCCGAGGCACCGGAATCAGCTCGCTTGCCAAACGCTTTCGTCATGCCGTGCATGTCGGCGTCGTCTGGCGGTGTGACTTGGCCATATTGATCCATGGCTGCTGGATAGCTGTGCAGAAGCTTTTCCAATCCACCGTCGACTATGGGTTGTGGTGGGCCATTCCACATATTATTTGGGTTCATGTGTATTTGCGGCGACATGCCATGGTCTCTGAACATATTTTCGGGCTCTGGGGTGGTCGGGCTGAGGGCATTGAAGTCGTAAGTCGTGCTGGAGGGGTCCATGCTGGTGTTCTGTGGCGAAGCTCGCTCGAATTGGAAGAAGTCCATATCTGGATGATGCGATGAGGTTGGTGATCTTATCGTGAGGCAAACAACTATGTAGGTGGACGAATGGTTGATGAGGATGGATGCAGTAAGATGTGGCTGGTGTCTTGAAGTGTCGTCAGAACGCGAGAACCTCAGGCGAAGCTACTGCAGCAGTCGCTTGTTTGTCGATTGAACAGGCCACAACCAGGGTGTAACAGGTGAGCGTGAATTGAGTGTGGGAGAAGGTTTGATGAAACGCGACGAGTGTGAGGCTGAGTCAATGGTCGAAGACTGTTTCGAGCTTGATAGCTTGAGAGTCTCACGAACGGCGTTGCGGTTCGAGGGAGTTTGAGAAAGAGCTTGTCGATAATGCTTGATCGTGGACGAAAGAAGAACAGGAGTTTATGCTCGATGATAGGAAGCTGCAGTCGAACGATGAAAGCAAGTCAATGGTTGGGTTTGGGCAAAGGGAGATTGTGCTGTGGGCGAGAAGAATGCAGCCTCAAACGAGGAAGCTGGGGGCGAGGATTGAAATGGATGCGGCTCTGCGGCTGTACCGTACGTCGGCGGGGTAGGCTAGCTTTGGCTGAGAAAATCCAAGGTACGATGATCGAGCTTTCAACGATGCTGGTTTTTCGGTTGACACAAGATTGGGAATTTCTGCTTTGACACGCGCGAGGTTCAAAGGTGGATACTGTGGTTATTTGGTACAGCTTTTCTTTCTTCGCCCTCGCTTTTAGAACAGCAGAAACAGAGATCCGGACGGCAAGACCGACCAGGGGGGCGTTTTCAAATCGACGTCAGACGCATCTTCCTCCGGTGTGCAAGCCGCTTCGCGCGAAAGAGCCGCATCATTTTTACTTCTGATGCTCGACGATCGCTCGATGCAGGAGCCGCACCGATCGTTACCACATACAGAGATAACCGGGGCTCGTCGGCCCAATCACAAGCTCGCTGTGACGGACATCAGATTCCGTCTTTTCCATCACGAATCCTTGCACTTGGAAGCTGTGTATCTCTTTGATCCTCTCATTTGATCAATTGTCTCTCAATTTCACCAATCCAAAGGTCATACCTATCGTTCAAGCATACCCTGTCGACAGAAGCTGCGTTTGGTTGAAGCAGTGGGGAAAAGCGGGGCGACAGCAGCGCCACAGAGCCGCCGTTCATTTGGCAAGAACTGCCTTGTTTCCAAACCAAGCCTACGGTCAGCCCCAACCATGTCACCATGCAACTCGCAAAAACCACACACGGAAGCACGCCCCGAAGATCAGGACATATAACGGACTTGCTCCCGTAAGGGTCATACTCCGTCAAGCAAGCAGCGTCGAGGTGAGGCTTTTGTTACCTATTACTCCCTTGCTTGACATTACCAGAGTGAGACAAACTCCGTTTAGCCGTTAAGCGCAAGGACAACCTCACCTGTTCCTTGTCCCATCACAGACAACAATATGGTTATCGCGCAGCGCTCCAATCGCATATCTTTGCACCTCACCTGCAACTGTTCGATCGTCGAGGCCACCACCTACACCGGCGTAATTACCAGGTAGGCTTGGGTTTAGCGGGCAATGATGAGTGTGGAGCCCTCTGTCTAATCTCAGCACCTATCGTGTTTAGATGAGCATGGGCTCAATGTTCTAATAGTTTGCCTCTATTGGAGTAATTGGACGGATAGAGAACAGCTGCTACATTCCCAGAAGAAGCATTCTTGCACTCGAACTGAAAGACACTGCCATACAAACAGTATCGATGCCGAACGTGTCCCGCGCATTCTCCTCTAATCACTTAACCAACCAATCGACGCATGATAAACACGCAAGCCTATGACATGCCCACCACACCACCCTCAAACATCCTACCACGATTGAGTGCAGTATCTCGCAGCATCGCGAAACTTCTCGATTGCAAGATTTGCCATATCTGGCAGGCATGCCGAAGCAGCCCTATTTCCCAGTCCGCGTACACGGTTGCACCTTCCCTATATTTTCCAACCATCACGACACATCAAAAACACTATGATGCCATAGCTTCCCTGCCCACGACCCTGTCCATCTTTCGATCACTCTCACTCGATCAGCAGAAACCATTGATGCCGCAGAGATTTTCTTTCGTTTACGCACCGCATCGCTCGCGATCGCCCAACAAAACTCAGACCTATCTTGTCTCTGAACAGTGAGGGAAAACCCTGCATGTGTGATGTTCAGCTTTGCTTCTCAGCTTCCTTCAGAAAAAAAAGGGTTTCGGAGAAAAGGTCCGTGGCTGCATGTGTCATCGCTGCTCAGGCTAAGCGGCTTCAAGAAGATCAACCGGCTTGCCGCTCCGCTCGCTTGTTCTTTGATCTCCGTCCGCATCACGAGATGAACAGAGGAGCTGCAAAATGATGTCGAAGTTTCAACCTTCTTTTGATTTGATTCCTCCGAATGAACACTTAAACTAATTCACGAAACTCTATGCACTATTTGTGATCTTGGACTTCGTATGTGGTACTTCTAGACCTGTTAATTTAGAGTGGGAGATGGGGTTGGGCAGTCAGGCATCTACTTGCAGAAGTGCTCAGCTGTAACGAGCGAGGAAATCTGCTTAGAAATCAATGTTGGAAGAGTGCTCGAAGGTATGAGACAGAAACATTTGATCGAGGAGCTCAATCCTCATCTTAGTGAGTGAATTCATCATAGCTCTATGGAACGACAGCTTGTGCATCGCCGAACTGTAGCCAGCACGGTGGAACGCTAATCCACTTTCATCATCATCCTCAGCATTCTGCGTCCTCAACTAGAATGGACTCCATCATTAATCAAGACTCGCCTGTTCAAGTGCTTCCTGATACTTGTCTGGAGGATGTGCACCGCCTGCATCGAACGCAAACCGCGAAGCACGTGTGATCCTCCGGTGCGCCTCGTTCCGGGATGCACGTGACAGCTGTAAAGCTGCTGTCAGAGCTGGATCCTCTTCCTGGTGGTCGCTTGTCTGGGTCATACCACCGACAGGTATATTAAATGCCGGAAAGTACGACATCTGCTGTGAACCCGGTCTCTGGAACGAGACCGATGGCGGGTAACTTTCCAATTGAGCTAGGTCTGGAGCTGGATCTTCTTGCTCGTGTCCGCTCATTTGAGCATCACCTGCTAACAGGAGCATATGAGACGGAACAGTCGCTCTCGAAGGCCCGGGGGGAGTTGGACCTGTTTGCTGATGGCCATATACATGGGAAAGGTTTGGTTGTTGAGCATTTGCAACCAAAGACGTGGCTGATAGCTGGAGCTCCCCTGTCTGGTCTAGGTCTTCGGGCTGGTGAACACGTGTCTGAGTAGGATCGCCTAGATGAGACGGAACCGAATGCGACAAGATTTCAGGCGAAATCGGATCTAGTTGCGTTCGGCCGTCAATCTGGGAAGGACTTGCTTGCTGGTGTCCTTCAACTTGAGATGAATCTGCTTGTGGGAGCCCGCTGGTCTGGGTCGAGATGGCTGGCTGAAATGGACCTTCAGCACCGCTACTAAAGATGTACATCTGATCGAGACCTGCGCGGACGGGTTGTGTCCCAGATAAAGTTGCTTGCTGAAAAGGACGGGTAGAGTATTGCATCGCTTGCTGAGGAGTTCCAAGCATATATGTGTTTGCTTGATAGCCTCCAAAGTGAATGAAGCCTGCGTGATAGTGTCCACCCAGCTGAGAGTAATTGGCAGGCTGAGGATAGTTGACATGGGAGGAATCTGCCTGTGGATAAGGATACACACCCGCCTAGGACGGTAACAAATCCTGATGACGATTGATCAAAGTCGGATCAGCTTGCTGGTCACCAGTCTGGACCAGAGTGTCCTGTTGTCCCCTCGCGGGAAGGATCATATTCAAAGAATTGTGCTAATATCCATTGTTGTTCTCCGTGTAGTAAGGACCTTCCTGATATAGTGGCCAAGGCCATTCCAGGTTGAGATCTGTAGGTAGCTGCACAACACCGCCGTCCATACCAGACACGGGTTGAATCGCGGGCATAGCCATGTGGTTTTCGATTGGAAGTTGTGGTGGCTCAACAACGGTTTGTTGAGGTACTGGTTGAGGGTGGGTGACATTTCTCGGAGACCGCATGTACTGGTCGATCTTCTCGACCTGGGCCAGAAGACCTTGGCTGGCACCGGCTGAGCGATGTAAGTTAGACTCGAGCGTCTCCAGCAGTTCGGCCATAAGCACAAGGGAACTACGAACTCGCTCGTACATCTTCTGCTGGAGGGGCTGCTCGAACACGGAACCGAGGACGCCACCTATGCTTCCCAGTTGGTAGATAAGGGGCGTACTAATGGCCCGCAGATACCTTGTAGGAATAGTCTGGAAAACGGACAAGACCTCGTTAGCTACGTCGCACTTCCTCTCGACACTAGGTCCGTCTTCAGTGGAAAACAACATCATACGAAGCAATTGTAAGGTTGCTTGAATGTTCGCGGCCTGGAAGGCGTAGATGTCCTGAGCTGGATCACCAGTCATTGGAGGAGTGGACTTGAACTGTGGTGGCAGGGCGTAGTACATGTTGAGCATGGTAGCCATGACGCTCTTCTCGGAAAAAGCGTCACCGAACACGAGACTGTCAACACTGCGACGGTCGTCGTGGTTGAAGCGTTTGGCACGGGCTTTGTTTACGACGTGCTCCAAAACGCGGTACAGGTCGATGGTAAAGTTCCATCCTACAAGCCAGCTGACACGATGCTGGCCGGGGGGTGCTTCGATGTTGGTGTTCGCCATGGTGCCGTCATCGTACTCGTTGGGATAACGCACATTCAAGTGGACCTCTTGAGTGCGAATGAAGCAGTTCCAGACAACAGCCGTGTAGACCTCCAAGGTATAGCTACCCCAATACAGACGCCTGTATGTTTCTTTCTGAGAGTCATCCAAGCCACTGGGCCAATACTTCTCGTCGTAGAAGCGTTGCATAGCGATAAGGGTCATGGCGAGACCCTGGTATTGCTGGACGTCGAGAGACTGGCCGTACTGGATGCTGGTCAAGGAGAGAAGGGTACAGGCTCGGATGTAGTCGGCACCGCGGAGCTTGTCAAGGTCGGCAGAGAAGACGGACTTTGCGGCAGCGAAAAATATCTCGGACGAGGCTTCGGGGTTCCTGGCAGCTTCGGGCATTCTTGAAGGGATGGCACCGTCGCGAATACGGGCTGAGGACAGAGCACACATGGCCATGATAGAGGCGAAGAAGCCTGTACGCTGTTAGAAGGGGCGTGAAAGAGGTGTGTAGTTCGGACGTGACGTACCCTTGTCGGTCAAGTGGTCCCTATTCCTCAGTTTGGCTCTCTCGGTGGCCTCGTGAAAGAAGGGATACAGCGGGTAGACGACCTCCATGTAAACGTCGAACAGCTCGAAGATGGTCGTCTCGCTGGACAGAGCGAAAGCCTTCCATGACAGCTCGAGCTCGCCAGGGTCGGCGCTGGCAACGAGTGGTGGCAGGGGACCAAACTCATTGGCCTTACCCATGGAATCATTGCGCGTCGAAGTCGAATTGGCCTGCAAGTCGGGGACGGGGACCAGGTCCGAGGGCAGGGTGGTGCGCGACTGCGAGGAGCGTGTCGAGGGCTGTGAGGGAGCAGCGGGAGCCTGCGGGTGCTTCCTGCGCTTCGAAGGGCGTTCGTAGGTGCAGGCCACGTCAAAGTCGTAGCAGTTCTGGCATCGCTCCTGGTCCTCGTTGCTGGGCCGGCAGCGGATGGAGCGTCGGTGACAGAGATCACATGCTTGCGAGATGCGCTGCAACTTGCGTGGCCGGTCTTGTTGCATCGGAGCAAGGGAAGAAGGTTGCAAGGGCGTGGAGATGGTGCTTCGGTTATGGCGGCTTATCTAGTCGTATTCGAGGCTCATGGAAGAATGGAAGTGTCAATGGAAAGAAACAGATAATAAGCTCAAAGGACGAGTCGGGGCAGTCAAAGTGTCTCCATTGAACTTGGTCTGGAAAGTCAAATGCCTCTGGGAGCCACAACTCGCACGTCGGTCGCTCCTTCCTCAGCCAGACCGGACCCAAAGCCGCCTAACCAGTGCCAGCCAGTGCCAGCCAGTGCCATCGAGACCCTGCAAAAAGGACATCATACCACCGCCCAATCCCTTGTTGCTTTGCCTGAGTGACCCGGGTCCAGCCTGCCCTCCAAAACGGGTGTGCGCCAATCAGACTCTGGTGCAAAATCTTGCTCCCCATGCCCATCTTCGACTGATCGCAAACATTCGATGCGACAGCACAATCCCGTCGCATGAGGTGGCGAGTAGATGACCTCGCCAATTTGACTTTCACTAGCCTCCACATGTCCCCGCCTGCCTCAAGAAACACTCTCGCCCTCGTCATCGTCTGTCTGCGTCAATTGCTTCCTGACCTGGTTATTCGCCGGCAACTCCATATTTCTCTCTTGCTTCGACACGTCTAATCAGCCCGCGTCTCGAACCGACGCACTCGAAACGGCCTTTAGATCTCTCGAATCTTTCTGCAAGACTTGGGCGTAGATGATCAGCACCCCTACACTTCCGCCATCTCCTGTTTGGACGCATGCACTTGTAGAAACGCATGTGCGTGCCTCGTCAGCTTCCACAAGCTGACATGAGGAGGGGCCGCTCGACTTCGAACAAAGACGCTACGCACGTAGGCTTGCGTGCATTGCAGCCCACTCACCCACCCCTCGGAGAAGGACACCAACCGACAAAGACGGGACTTGATACCAAATGCATGGGGTGCATCGGCCATTATGAACATATGTCAATCCTACCTATGACTCTACACAATCCAACTATAGACACGGGGTTCATCTTGGACTGAAAGAGTGCGTTGTGAGCTACAGCCTTTTGAGCAGACAGCGGACAATAGCAACCTTTGGTCTACCTTGTCCCTTTCTACAGCTTTGCTGGAACGACAACATGCCTATTCAAGATGCATCTACGATGGGTAGAAATCTCTGGACGCTCGAAATCAACTTACACCAAGTACAGAATGAATAGCACAGTCCTATCGTATCATCCAAAACCTGCTGTGCGGTATCACAATGCCACTCAACTCTTGACACATGATACCGGCCGTCCATTGTGCTGATGGCGCAATGATAGGATGCCTGGTTTTCTTGCGAACACACTCTGACCGGGACATCTGTGAGTGAGACATTGGTCACCGACCTCTCTTGCCTACACCGCATGAGATGAGCGAGCGCTTCAGCAGGTCCTTTCAACCGCAGATCTTCAGCCATAGTATGGCAAAGACTCTTGTTCAAACGCAGCACACAGGCACCACATGTATTGTCTAGACGGGGTGCATGCTGGAGACAGGTAACCGCAAGCACAAGTAAGAAAATGTCAGCTGCGTGACCTCTGACGGGCCATGAAGAAGAGTGGAGGAGGTAGTAGACGTATGTGCATTCGCGTGTGCAAGCACCAACAAGAGTCGGGGAACCTCCAAGATTTTCAGACTTGCACATGCATCACTAGGACTCCCACCAAATTGCGTAAAGTCTTGTTCAGCTGGCACGAGGTCTGTTGAGAGTCCAAAGTGATGCGACGATTTCTAGACTCCCGGCGAAAAAAGACACACCGCCGAAGATTACCGCGCATTAGATCAAGGATGTGGCTGAATGTCGTTTCGTTATTGCAGCACCTCTATGGAAACCGTAATGCGGAATGCTGATTCAGCTCCCATCTTTTCTTCTTTTGGTCTAATGCTTGGAGTTCACTCCGGACTTGAATATAGAGGATTGATTGTGATGGCCGAGACTTTGGCATCGTTCCAAAGAGCCCCTGAATGATGCTTACAGTGGCCTCTGTTGTCTCTCCGGCAGAAACCCCTTTTCTGCTTTTCGATCTCTGACGGAGATCAAGAAGATGATCGGACGAGTGACTTCCGTTTAGGGGCCAGCACACTCATTCTTCTTGCCCCGGTCCTTCTTGTCACCATAGCTCTACTTCTTTCCTCCCTTCTCCTTCCTCTCAGCACCAACCGTCTCCTCGTTCTTCTTAGTACTCTCCTCCATATCATCCTTGCTGTCCAGCTCATGTTTTTCACGGCAAGCTCTGCAGTCGCCCTCGACGGTCTCGACGGTCTCTACTTCGAAGCATTCTTCACCGGCCATGGCTTCTCTACATGTGTAGCTGAGGAGACTGAACTGATGCCCGCAGCCTTTGTCGTACTTGAAAAGCGTGCGTTTGCACATTGCTGGACAGGAGAAGTAGTGTTGGTAGTGAGAAGAGTCAGGGGTAAGGATGTTGGCGGCTTACTTTGTTTGAAGTGTAAGTGTGGTTTTTATGAACGGGTAGGTAGTGTGTGAGTTCAGAGACCTTGCTGTTATGGGTCGCGGTGTCTGTTGTCCCGTGGTAGGAAGAGTGAGAGGTAGGTTCATGTCCAACACGAATAACACCACTTCCATATATATCGATGTCTTCAGCACCGGAACATTCTATGTCATCATTCAGTGTTCGATTGCTGGTGCGCTGTCTAGGCGAGTCAAAGCTGTCTCGGGTCTTTCTTGAATCTAGAAAACATCTTCACCTCTGGTAGTGTCTCTCCGATTGATTTCTTTGTGGTGTACAGAAGACGCTACAATGTCATGGAACATCCCACACAGTGCTTTGCTCAGGAAATAGCACACACCACTCTTTTCCTCCATCGACCTGCGTATGTGTCATCAGAGGTCCGAAACACCGACACCCACAATCGTCCGGAAACCCCTCGGTCGAGTACTCGACTGACCCTGACTATACTCAACAAGATCTACCAAACGCACACCCTGGCCTTGAGAGCCGAGCAGTACGAATAGGGTTCACGGACGTCGTTCGCTCCTTCCTCTTCCCTGTCCGAAGCGTATGCTGCGTCAAAGCATCCGAAGCAGCGCAGGTTCCTTTGGTGTATGTCATTGGTGTTAGACAACACGATCCTGAGATGGCGGTCCTCTTGACTGATGGTCAAGGATTCTGGACAGTGTTGGATGGTTTATATAGTTTACAGTCAGCAGTCAACGAATGTCGGCCGGGTAGAGATTTGGCATCTCATGACCATGGTGCAGTTGATATGCAATCTATCGAAAGACAAGATGGTTTTGAGGTCTGGAGATATGTCCAGTGAGAGCGAGTATTTCGAGGACTTTCAATGGATGTTCATGGTGGTCCGAAAAACATTGTGCATTTTGATGGCTATCTTTATAGAAGCGGCTAAAACAGTTGGGATGAAACAGCGTCGCGGTAACCGTACTTTCATATCCAGTCAGAGCAAATGATTCTGTCCGAAATTTGACTTGTTCGTCTCTGAATGCCCGTTCGTACACGACTGCTCGAAAGATTGCTCTCATCAAAGCCCGGCGACGTCAAGTCTTGGCAATGGTATGTAACTTTCCAACCTTTTGTTCACAACATACTTCCTCTTCACATATCTTCCTTCTACGCGACTGATCTGTATCAAGATGCTTTCTTTCTGGCTCAAGTCTGCCTTTTCACTCACGCAGCCACTGCACAACTTCACAGCTATACGCTTTTTCTCCCGCACCCCAATCAGCCTCGTCCTGCCTAAGAATGACGACCATCTGAGCTCCGAGACCTCGGATGAGGTGAGGCGTGAGAAGAAACGTCTAGCTAATAAGCGATACAAAGAAGCACAAAATCTGAGGATGGAAGAGAATGCAGACTACGTTGCAAAGGTGAAGGAGATGAGACAATTGGCGAAAGAAAAACGCCGGAAGCTGGAGCGAGAGAACCCGGGATATCTTACGAGGCGATACGAATTGGAAAACGCTCGGTAAAGCAGACTGTACCGCGACGAAAGCGGCAAGGAACACCGGCTGGCTCGCAGAGAATACAACCGCCAGAGACCGAGAGATCCGAAAGTCCTGCTCCGTATGAGGATGTATGAACGAGAGCGCGGACAGGACGACGAAAAGTACCACAAAATGCGCTTCCCAACCTGGGTAAAACGTCGTACCAAAACACTTAAACTTCAATGGAAGACACATCAACCAGTGGAGTTTGATGAAAAGGTCGAGAAACAGTGCGTTACGTGCCAACGTTTTAGAGATATGAAGTTTTGGTGCGTAATCGTGTCATTGTTTCCTTTGTTTGCTGCATCTTCTATCATTTCTCGTGCAAACTGTGCTAATCCTATCCTCAAACGCAGGTGGTTGCGCAAGCTTGAGCCTGAGCGAAAGCCTGACACGGAGAAGTCCAGTACAGAAGAGCAGAAATCTGATCTAGAGAATGCTAGCACAGAGCAGCAGTGGGACTGCAACTCATGTTTTTACGACAATGCCGGGCCAGATCTTATGCCTATAGGCTACGAAGGGCATAGTTTGAGAAGACCCAAGTCATGAGTCGTTGCTTACTTCGTCTTTACGAACCGACTCGCAGCATCACTGGCATTGCACCGAATCATCCTGCTCCCGCGATTGATCATCATTAGTGTACAAGGACCGCCACGGGGAGCTATCCTTCATTGCCTATGAGGGGCGTCGATCTGCGAAATTCAACTTTCCTACACCCCTCGTCCCAAGAGATACCACCAAGTATAAGCCCAAAATCGTCCAGCTAACCGCCTAAACTCCCTTATCCCGCCTCTCTTACCAACTATCTCTCTCCCTACCCACCCATCCACACAGACTTCCTATCACTTTATGTATCATAAAAGTCTTTGGCACCAACCTCCGAAAGCGTCTACGTAACACAGCATTTAGCACACATCACTCTAGCTACATATGCTACTTTCCCATCCCCGTCGATCGTCATTGATCATGCCCATTCATCATGCCCATGAAGGTCTTGTTACGGTACATGATCGATCACTTAAATCGGCAACAGCTAGGAAAGCAAAATGATGATGCTCATACGTCTATCTGTGAGTGAATTCCTTAGTAATCAAGTATTTCGGCGCTGAAGAAGCTAGGACAAAGACTGCAAATGACAAGACAAGACCTCATGTTCGATAACCTCTGCCATGCAAAAGGATCTACGGCCGCCTCCTCCAGACAACGATTCTGAGATGTCACCAGGAAAGCATGTATGGAACGAGATATCCAGGTGACATGCACACGATCTCCCCTCAAGATGTTCTGATGTGTAGCGATCAGGTTTCTATTTCCATAACCGGCTCGCTGGGCCTTGTATATCAACCAATCGAGCATGAACAATTTTGATCTTAAGCAAAGAGTGAAACGCCAACGCTATGCTTTCCTCCATCCTTTAAAACACCCGGTCCAGACCATCTCTTTTCCAAAAGCGACTGTGTTACACTCGTAGTAGTCCTTACCCTTAATCATCTCCCCTCAAACCACACATGTCAGTCCCCAACCAATAATCCAACCATGCAAAGATCAACCAATACAAACTAGCATTCTTCCAATCAAAGTTTCCATCGTCGGTACGCGGGACGGCGGATCCTATCACATCGCCCTTTGTACCGACAAACAAGTTGATCAGAGGCCAGGATGCCAGTGATGATGATACGCTCTTGGAAGGTTCCGCGAAAGCCAGATCTGCAGGTTTGAGGACTGCGCGAGTGGCGCCAGGGATGCGCATGGGGCGGTTTTGGATGGGTGCAGTCGGCTCGAGAGCGGTTGTATTGGAAGAGGTTGTGGCAAGTGTTTGATTTGAGGTTGGCTGGGCTGTGATAGTCGCTGAGGACATTGTGCCTGTGGAGTCGGTGGGTGTGAGAGTGTCGCGGGTGCTGAAGGTGGAGGGAAGAGCTGGACCGTCGATCTGAGCGCCGGCATTCGAGTATGGGATGGGCGCGTCGTTGGGAGGGCCGGTGCCGCGGAAAGGTTCGGCATAGACTAGAAAGCCGTGGACGGGGTGTGGAGAGCAGTGGCAGGCCAGGTCGGCGGCCTCGGGACTATCGAAGGTGACTTTGATCCAGTGATCTCCGCCGCGGTAGGCGTTGCGTTTGCGAAGAGCGGCTTGCGAGAGTGAGCGTTGGGCTAGCTTTGCGCGGCTATATGTCAAGCTGTGATCGTAGCGCTGATGAGGAGGGTGACGGTCGTAGTCTTCGTAGACGATGCCGCCTGAGATGCGCTCGTAGTATTCGATGGCAGCCCATTGCGAGTCTGGGCCGAAGCCGTACAGGATGACTTCTGTGGCTTCCTTTGCTGATGCAGCGTCGATTGCAGCTTGTGTGGTTGCTGCTTCAGTGGGCTTTTGTGTAGGCTGTACGGGGTCCTTGGCCTTGAGTTCATCTTTGTACTTAGCGAAGATGAAGTCCTCAGTCTGCATGTTCTCTTGTCGCACGACATCCTCTTTACGGGCCGGAGTTGCTGTCTTACTACGTGAGAAACCGCGACGGCGTACGGAGCGTCCGAATGGACCTTTCTCCTCGGGTTCTCTTCTGCGGCCGATTTCTGCGCTGGATGGCATTAGTGTGGGTGGTTGTTGATGCAAGTCGAGGCCAACGTACTCGGCGAACTCGTAGCCCCATGGCAGCCTTCTGCCTGATGCATCCAGAGCTCTTTCACTTTCAGGAACAGCATGGACTTGCATGCCCCCGCGTATCGAGTTCATGGTGCGGCTACCGTGTGGAAGATGCGGGTTGAAGGTGAGATAATAACGTAGCGAGGGTGTTGGTGATTCAGAATCGGATTCCTAAGCTTCTCCTATGCTGACTGAGACACGACCGAGTTGTGATTGTGGTGAAAAATGTTCTAGAAATGGGGGACAAACAATCGAACTGCTTTCTCACATGCGCCTACCAAAAACCGTCACCTCGCGACCTAGCAACGCCCGGCCCGAGCTTCTACCATTTCTCTTGGCAGGCATTTCGTCACTGAACCCATACTCGAGCACACCAATGCACTTTCCAAAACTGACAAAATCTCTACACAGATCAATCGCTATGGAGGGAAATCGTGAACGACAAGCTGCAGAGCTGACTCTGCTCACCACAATGTATCCCTCAGAGTTCAGCTGGCGATCCAATCCACCTCCAGATCTCGAAACACCGACCATAACCACCGACCCCAACTTTACTTTGACCATTCACCGTACTTGACTTCAACCTTCTTGTCGCCAAAACCCTGGCTGATTTCAACAATACAGCCAGCTACGCCCTCGAGTTCACTCTACCAGACACCTATCCCGATACACAAAAGCCGCATGTATACCTTTCTTGCGGCGGTGACGTAGACACCTCAACGCGGAAACGTGCAAGAGCAAAGTTGGCAGGAATAGTGGAAGAGCAGGAACCAGGAATGGAGATGCTAGATCTGATTGTTACATTATTCACCGAGTACTTGCCAGAGTTGACCGAAGTCGATGGCTCGACTGCGGATCAAAGCCAAGAGAGTGGCCAAGGTCAGCACCAACACGCCTCGAAGATCAAGCGTGTGGTGATATGGTCGCATCATCTACTGGCAACCTCGAAGCGGAAGGACATACAGGCTTGGTCAAAAGAGCTGTCTCTAAGTGGCTATAGTCGACCGGGCCATCCAGGCAGTATCTTCGTAGAAGGCGACGAGGACCAAGTAGACGAGTTCATTCGTCGATTGAAGCAACTGCGCTGGCAGGCATTGCAAGTCAGAGGCGAAGAGACGGCCGAGAAGCGCATATGTGGTCCTGGAGATGGTGTACTTGAAGTCGAAGGTTTGGGAGAAATTGCAGAAGCACTCAAGAAGATTGATGCCGACACTGCTGATCTATTCCTTCAAGCCATGAAGATTGCAAAGACAGATTGATATCAGATTATGGAAACGATCAGATGACTTGAAAATGAGAATCTTCGATATGAAAAAGAGTACGAAAATGGACAAGACGCTATGCTGACTGTCTTGTGTGAGCGTGAGGCAGGTTGAGGGGGATGCGAGAATAAAAAAAAACAAGAAACAAGAAAAAGAGGTCGTGTCCGCCTCTTCCAACCCTTGCCAAGAGAAAAATCAACCAGATACTCCATCATGAGAACAAAACTCCAAAGCAAGAAACAAGCGGACAAAAGATCCCGGAGGTGTTCGTAACTCCATCAATGCCCGTATTATGCCGCCAAATCCTGGTTCCAGACCCCCTTTGAACGGACAAATGAAACAATTGGTATCGCTGTTTTTTCTTCATCCACAATTTCGAAACAATACGAGAAGGTATTTCTGCTGGTGTGCCCGTTTATCGAGGCATGATTCCGACTCTGCGAGTCTTGATCAGGAAAGGCGAGGGCATCTCATCACGTTCAGGGTCCCACAGAGGCTCTCTGTCCAGAGTGGCTTTTGAGGAGACCTTGGGCACTTCAATGCTAGAGGACGGGCTGGGGATACCTCTGGCCTGTGCGAGCTCTACCAGGGTGCGGCCCTGAATGCCTTGTTGAAGGTTGTTGCGGTGGACAGTCTTGATCATGTCTTCACTCTTGGCGCCCTTCTTTGTTGCCAGCGCGGTCTTAGAAGGCTGGGATGGTATGGCAGGTGCTCTTCTGCTCGGGCTGATTGGCAAACCCTTGTTCATGGGAGAGCGGCTGGGCGATGCTGCGGCTCGTCGCGTGCTGGGCGCGAGGTTAGGCACCGACTTTAAGCGCGACTGGAGCTGTGTTGGCATCGTCTTCTGTCTTGACACTGCAGGTCTCGAAGGCTGAGCAAGAACCTTGAAGGGGTCATTCTCTCTGCTGTTAGGTCTGGATCTGATGGGAGAACCGCCATCTGAGCCGAAAGCATCGTCGTCGTCGGCATCCTCGGGGAAAAGGGCAAGGTTGCTCTCACGAGTTGCGCGGTCAAACATGTTGGGTCCCTTGAAAGCAGGCTGTCTCAACTTGCTTCCCTCAAGAGGCGCGTTTCTACGCGGTGACAAGGAAAGCGAAGCAATGCTCATAGGGCTGGGATCAGCCATTTGGATGTCCATGGGGCTGGGAGCAACCTCGTTGGTGCCGGCAAATGTCTTTGCGCGGGTGAAGGGAGTGCGGTTGGATGACCTGGATGACTTGAGAGGTTTGTGTCTTTGCATAAGCGGCGAGTCCTCTAGAGAGAGGGCGTTGAGACTGGGACCATCCTCGTCGGCCTCTCCTATGGTGACGAGCGAGGAAGAATCTTCCAGTGATTGCGTTGGTGTTGATGAGCGTTTTGGTGGCTCGACAGTGTCCGAAGTCGAGTTCATTGAGCTGGTACGTGATGAGGGCAGCGAGGCGAGTCTTCTCTCAACTTCTTCCTCGACCTGCTGCTCAAACATCAATTTGTAATGCTCTCGCAGCCTGTCTCCTACAACATCCACCTGACGGTTGATCTCGAGGTGTGCCTTTGTCTCCCATTCCAGTCTGAGCTGTTTATCGAGTTGGTCATGCATTGCTTGTTGTTCGGCTTCCAATCGTGCAATCTTGTCCTGTGCCGACTTTAGGGCCGCAATTGCATTCTCCTTTGCGGTGATGTGTTGTTGCAGAACCATGACGCCTTCTTGTGTCTTTCGTACGAGCTTGACTCTGGGTAGGTTCAAAAGGCTGGCTGTGTCGGGTCTTGAGTTGGGGTTGACCTGAAGACATGCAGAAATGACATCCGAGAGCTCTTTCGAGTATGCACGTGGTAGCGGCGCGACCTTGCCGAGCTTGATCTTTTGAATGAGTTCAAGGTGAGTGCGGGCGTTGAATGGAGGTTCCCTCGAGCAAAGCTCGTAGACGATGCATCCGAGTGACCAGATGTCGGAGTACAGGGAGTAGCGTTCGGCAGCGCAGATTTCAGGCGACATGTAGAAGGGAGTGCCGACGTAGGTAGAAGCGAAGTCGTGAGAAAGGATGATCTTGGAAAGGCCAAAGTCGCCGAGCTTGACCGCGTTACCCTCACCAAGGAAGACTAGAAACCGTGTCAGTTGACTTGCAAATACAGAAGGAAAAGAAAAACACACCATTCTCAGGCTTCAAATCACGGTGGAGGATCATCTTGTGTGCTTGCTTGCTCTTGAGAGGTAGAGCATTCTTCGTCAGGCCCAGAGCGTTGCTGTTGACATCCGGTGGGTCCTCGCCGTAGTGGCAGCGATATAGAGCGCTGACGAGTTGTGCAAAGATGGTCCATACAAACTCTTCGTCGGCATATTCGTTGCGGGCCTTGAGATCCTTAATCATCATGCCCAGGTCTCCATTGCCGCAGTATTCCATGTATAGATGTAGGTCGTGCGAAGCCTTAAGGTGCTCCTTCTCGTAGTAGGCGACGATGTTGGGATGGCGGAGGCCTCGTAGAATGTCGAGTTCGGCCGAGAGCTGCTCGCGCTCCTTCTGTGACATGCGAGTGTAACATATTTCTTTGCGACAAAGAATCTGAGTCGAGTGTCAGTAAGGCGTGGGCGAGGACATGGTCGAGGAACATACAAGGCCGTCATTCTTTCTGCGAACCTTTCTGATGATGCCGAACGAACCTTGACCTGGAGTGTGTCAGCAAGCTGCATGAGTGCGGAGGATAGACAGAGTTCCATACCGATCTTGGTCAGGACCTCATACTTCTCGGCCTCAGTCTCGGCCATTGTAGATGCTGGATGGAGGATGTTGTGTAGGATGAAACAGAGCGAGATGGATGCCGGATTGTACTAGTAGCGACAGGGCGACAGAAGAGAAATGACGACGAAAACCTAGGCGCTAGACATGACCAGTCAGAGGGTAAGTGGGAACTTGGAAGCAATGTGGGAGAGCTGAGCTGAGGCTGGGAGCGGGAAGCATGAACAAAAGGCAGAGCGGACTTGGGTGTTTGCAAAAGTCAACACTAAGATCCACCGGGCAACCGCTGCCAAACTTGGCTTTGCGGCTCGTGCGCTGAGGCGTCAGGGTCTGCAGGAATGACGTTCTGATTTGTACAGTGGGGCGACGCCACTCGAACTCGTATGCCGGCCATCAGATCGAGTCAAAAGAAAATATACATAATTTCCAAGGCACAGAGGCCATGGTCTGTGGTCGTGTCCGAGTCCGAGTCCGAGTCGCTAGAACATCCATATCGCCATGGTGATCAAGAAGTATGAACTCGAGGCCGCATTGCATGCTGAGAAGCAGCAAATCTCCAGCGGCCAGTTGAAAGAGGACAATCCACTTGATACGAGCGATGAGTTCCGTATCTTTTGTGAGGCTTGCAGAAGGTAAAACATCTGTTGCGCCGCGTTAGCTGTTCGCGTATGAACTAACAGTAGTTCAGGGGTGACTTGAAGGTGTGCCAGGAGCAGATCTCTGCTGGTGTCAACATCAACGCGAGAGACAGATATGATTACACTCCGCTCATCTTGGTAGGTGCAGCAAGGTGTTGGCACAGACTGGCCGCGACTAATCGACTTCCTGAATAGGCCAGCTTGTGTGGTCACTACGAGGTTTGCCAACACCTGCTCGAATCCGGAGCCCTTTGTGAGCGTGATACCTTCCAAGGTGAACGTTGTCTGTATAATGCTCTGAATGATCGCATTCGCAACTTGCTGCTGCAGTACGACTTCTCCAAGTCGACCGACCCTCTGCAGCCACTTGCTGCCCATACCACTTCACTACTCTCGAGACCGGATCCGAAGACGGCTGACATTACTGTCACGACTTACGACCAGGAGTTCGCTTTGCACAAGTTCATTCTTGCTGCTCGCTCGCCCTACTTCGCCGAGAAGCTCGCCCAACAACCAGATACTGCGTCGTGGAAGCTGCCACCGAAAATACCCTCGCAATCCTTCAACTCGGTTGTCCGCTATCTGTACTTGGGTGAAGCCTCAGCTGAGCTGAGTGAGGATGAGGAAGAGCAAAAGGCAATCCTGGCTGGCATCGACAAGCTAGGCAAGCAACTAGAGGTTCCTACTCTCTTCGAAAGCATCATCGATGCTGGAGACAGAAGATTGGCAAGACAGCGTAGGACAGAAGAGATGGCTCGTGGTCGAGACCAGTTCGCGACTTGGTTCCGAGCGAACGTGTTGCGACACAAGGTTCACACCGACACTGAGAAAGCCGACAAGGTCAAATGGGACAAGAACAATGCCATCTTCGCTGATGTCTTGCTCAGAGCCGATGAGCCTGAAGATGAGGAGAAAGATGACATCCCGTCGACTCAAAAACAGGTTCGTGGTACTGAAGGACCCTTGAATGGTATTCCCATCGGAAGTTTCTCCTCAGAACAGGCAAAGGCGCCGGCCGCTCTGCGCAAGTCTGTCCTCTTTCCTGTACACCGCGCCATGTTGCTGCGATCCGAGTTCTTCAGTGCCATGTTCTCGTCGAGTTTCCGAGAGGCACAAGACTCGCCACACCTACACATCATCCCTATCGACTGTTCGCCCCAAGTCCTGGAGATTGTCTTGACTTATCTCTACACTGAAAAAGCCGACTTTTCGTTAGAGATAGCTGTCGATGTTCTTTTCGCTGCTGATCTCTTGTTCATCGAGAAGCTGAAACAACGGGCTGCCATTATCATATCCACCTTGGGTAACGGCGGTGCTTCTGTCGTTGAATCCGAGAATCCACGAGGCGAGACTGCTATTGAGGACGTAGTAGACATCTACGATGTTATTCGCGCCGGCTGGGACACCCGCGTCCACCGCCTTGAAGAGTTCGGTGCTCGATACATCGCCTACAGATTAGAACGTTTTATCGATGATCCAGAGTTTGCAGAGCTGGTCAAGGAGAGTGCTATGAGAATTCAGGGACGTCAGGAAACTGATACAGTCGAACTCATCGACGAGTAAGTGCTGGCAGCTGCATGATTTCCTACGACTATTTGCTAACATGGTCCACAGTATTCGATACTATCTATCCGATCGATTCCGTTTGAGAATGGAAGATTCTGGCATTGAGCAGATGACTGATGAGACTTTGGATCCCTCTCAGTTGCCGGGCAAGGACGTCTTCGACCCAAGCGAAGTCATGTTCGCGGAGGATGACGGCGTTGATGTCCACTCGGGTACAGCATTACAAGACTCTCATGACCATGACAATCTTGTTATTCGTACGTTGGATGGTGAGATTGCTGGTGACGAGTTTGCGCAGGATGCCATTAATTACCAAATTCTTCTTGGTAAGATAGATAACTTGCTGGACACTCTGACGTTAGACGCGTAAATATGGACGCCTAAAATAAACAACGTAGACAATGGTTATATCGTGTCAATTACAACACTTCAAAGAATTGTTATTTGTTCCTGTGGTGGATCAACAAACAAGCTTTAGGCCCACCGAGGTGACTACCCACGGCACGCCGGGTGGGTGAAGAGCCCGATCACAGATGGTCGTCATTAGTTTGAGGAACTACGTTTTAGATTCCTGAATGGCTCAACAGGCCTTCCCACGAGTTTGACGGGATTGCGAATGGTTGAAGGTGACGGGCAGGGTCATCCGGCTACCACAGCGCGCTTGGCGATGTTTGCTTTGTTTGCAACCGCGGACTTCCACATTCGCACCTTCTAACCTGGATGACCGTTCCATCATCAAGATAAGACATCGAGTCGACCAATTTATCCAACTCTACGAAGATGAAGTGACTCTTACTCAATTGACATGGGCCGATGATATGCGCCCAACCAATATTCGCCAAAAACTACAATAATGTCAGCTGCCGGACAGCATCACTTCTGCTTGCTCTGGATCCACGATGACAGCTTCTCTGAAGAGACCGTGATCTTCAACTCGGATCGTGTGGCTTTGAACGAAGACTCGCTATGTAAACTTGCGGCTTTGAAGAACACAGTCTCAACGCATGACTTCTCTATCAGCACGCCAGCACTCTCAGCTACTAGACCCGAGAATACGCCAGGGAAGACATCTCTGCGCCATGGCAGTAGAAAATCTGCCAAACATGTCTCGGATATGGAGAAGCATGCGGACTCCTCCAGATCCCTGATCTTTGTGGCCCGCGACATGACTCCTGAGCAGAAGCGAAAACAGCCTAGGCTTCAAGTCTCCGTCCATACAAACGCGGCGGCCAAATTTGGCTTCCGCAACAACATGCAGGCTATAGTACTTCCGGTAAACACAGTATACTATTCAAATGTACCTGACCATGACTGACTCTACTGCAGGCGCTTGAAGATGTACATTCTGCGTCTCACGTGGAAATAGTGTTCCGCGACCAGTATCTAGCACGCTCAGACATGTGGAGACTGACAGTAGCAGAGTTGAGTGAAAAGTCAGTCTACCAAGGGCAAAAGTTGCTATTCTTGGGTAGCATCAAAGCCACGGTGAAGAACATCTTTGTTGATGGACAGAAAGTAACTTCGGCCTTTTTCTCATCTTCGACGAAACCCATCTTCCGCAGCGAATCTGCAAAGTATGTCATTTTTGTGCAGATGTCTCGCGAGATGTGGGACTTCGATGCGGAAGGATCAGGCGAAATCATGTTCAACAAAGTCATCAACGGTTTTTTGCCCGATCTCTTCAAACGGTGGCAAAGACTCAACGTGCACCATCTGGTCAGCATCATCATGTTCACTCGACTCGAGTATGATCAAGGTGTGCTTGTACGACGTGAAGAGGATTCGGATCCACCGGGAAGCAACGGGCGGTCCTACAATCACGGGTCTGAGTTCAGAGACTATTATCGGGTCGTAACCACGGATGCAGCAAGTAGTCGATGGGTTGACATCCTGTACAAACTCAAAAAGGAGTTCAAGGTCTTCTTGAAGGATGTTTCTATCGTGGGTGGTAACGATGCTTACGGGCCACCTCCAGAGACACTAGCATCGGTGAAAGCCCGAACCGAAACCGAGTCTGTGATAGCCGGACAACCTACTACATCGGCAAGAGGCAACATATTGGAAGCGATCAATCTTGCTGCATCTCAATTTTCGAAGGACTACATCGACCGCGATCTGGTTCACACAGGAATTTCACTCTGCATTGTTACCGCTGGCACGGGTATATTCGAAGTCGATTACAACATACTGAAATTGACAACCGATGCTCTCGTTGCAAGCGGCATGGGTGTTGATCTTGTTTCCTTGGCGAGAATGCCCCTTCATTCTGTTCCTCTTTTCAGGTACAGAAGTCCTCACGTACTTCCAGGTCTTCCCGTCGTGTCTGATGTGTATACCTTTGAAGGGGGCAGCACACCGCGACAAGCAGGCTATCTGGAGAACCACATGTTTGGCACTCCTAGGAGTGGTGGCAAATTCATGCGCAGAGCCAGTAGTCATAACAGGGAACAAGTGCCGGGCACACTGATGGAATCTGGAGTTCAGTGGAGCTATGCTCTGCCGCACTGGATCGATGTTTCGTTTTGGACCGGTCACTCTGACGAGGAGCAGCTGCGCACTCAGTACGGCTTGAACTCGAAGAAGAAGAAAGGGTCGAAGAGAAAGGACCCTTTCACAACAAGCTGCCGAATGTACGAGTTGCAGATGATGGGTCTCATGGAGACTGAAATGAGCGATATTGCGATCCCTCTGCTGCCTGGGACTGCGAACACAGATAAGTCTCGCCAAGGAAGACACCATCTTGAGCCTGCACCTAGTGAGGACCTTCCAGGAAGCTATGGCTCAACACGGTCTTTTCATGGATACATCAGCGGCTCACCTCAGCACGTTGACGATGAATCGATCACCAAGATGGATATGCCTACGCGCAAAGAGCTGATTGACTGGATGGCTGCCTATGACAAGCAAGTGCCATTCAGAACGCAAGATTCTCCACCAGTCAAGACAATACTAGATCAGACGCCTATAGAGTCGTCCAGGGGTAGTCTAGACGCTACCGTGAGATTCAGTTCATCACCTACAAGACCAAGAAACAGCCTGGCTTCGAACCAGTTCAAGCCTGGAGAGAGCCCGCGGAGCACCGGATACCTTGGCAATAGGTCACCTCCGAAACGAGCCATGCCGCCAGCGAGGCTGGACAAGCCAAACCCACCTTCAATACGTACCACTAAAGCAACTCCTAAAAGAACTCCTATGCCACGTCAGATCAGTCTGGTTGGAGGATTGGGGACGGCGAAGTCCGCAGCCAGTATAAGTGTCAGTAATCATACAGCAGAGCTTAGTACACCTACGACAGAGTCTCCTCCAACACCGACTGCTCCCAAAGGAGGAGGTGGCCTGTTCTCCAGCCTGACACAACAACTTTTGAGCACGCTGCAGCGTAAACCATCACAAGCGAGCCTTACACGAACTGATGTCAGTGACCTTAGTGATCGAGCAGATTCGGACAGAGCAAGCCTGGTCCAACGTAGCAATCCAATCGCCATTAGGTCCAATTCTGTAGTCTCGGGACCCGAAGAGGAGGAAGAGCCAGGCCAGCCAGGCACTTATCGTGGGTCGGTGTCGAAGATGTCCGAGGATATCGTCATTCGAGATGCTTCAGTAGTAGGTCGACAAGCCGCGACAGTGTCCGACTCTGCACCAGACACTATTGCGGACAAAGCCGACTACAATCGAGTACTATCGCCGTTGACTGCAATCTCACCCTGGCTGACGATGCTCAATCCTTCGAACCCGAAGAAGCACAATATGAGTATAGCCAGTCAATTCCGCCGTTGGCAGCACATCTTTCCAAAGCCGGTACCTACCTCGGTGATGAAGTGGAAGTCTTTGTGTTCACCAGCGTCTCTACCTTTGACTGCTGAGTACTTCCCCACAGCCGAGCAACTGCGTAATGAGTACTCGGAATCACCTTATAGGATATTGCCTCTGGAAGATGAAGAGTCCTCCGAGGCCCCAAAGACACGAGAAGCATTGATCAGAGAACTCATTGCCTGTAGACTGTCGCATGGCTTCCAGATAGTGGTCGGCCCAGCAGCTACAGAGTTTGCAGGTACAAAAGCCGCTTCTCTAGTCAAAGTGTTCGACAAGAATTACATGGCAGAAGATGGTGCCACGGTGCTGATGACTGTGGGGAATAACATTCACTTGCTCGTTTGTACCGAGAACGGCGAGATAGAAGTACGGAGGTACAACAGAAAGCCAGTGGCGGAAGTCGAATACACTGGTGCCGTGGATCCCACTGTGGCGTATCACCCATACATCCGTACATATCTTGCCAAGGGTTATGAGATGCGTCCCGTGATATTCAAGAACCCGCGACCGACATACAACTGGAACGCAATCGATCACCATCTTGCTGGTTACAAACAAGAGCACAACTCACAAGACCTTCGTTTCTGGAGAGCTCGATTTGTCCTAATACCCGTCGACCATAAGATCAGAAGCGGGCAACTAGGCTTTGTCTCTGAAAACTCAGAGGAGGAGATTCGGTTGGAGGGAATCCAAAAGCTTACGCAAATATGGCAAAGACATCGCTACATTCCGCCAGAAGAGCGCCGCTTCCAGCAATCCCTGCAGCAAAGGCGTAAAGATCCGAATCCTCTGGCCATCGAATACCACACACATGATCCTTCGATGATTGTGCGAAACCATGCAACAGGATTGGCCGAAGCCTTATCTCAGGAAGAACCAGGCCATGAGCTCTTCGCAGAATCTGAACAATACCACACTAACGACTTCGATATGCAGAAGCTGGCGCAACATCTGCAGGCAGACCCGCCGAAAGGCATACCAGTGGCCGACCGTAGGTGGCATTTCAAGGTTCACTACAAATGCTTCCGAGGAGATCATCTTACGAGCTTTCTTCTTATCAACTTCAAGGACATTGAAACGAGAGAGGATGCGGTCAAGCTTGGAAATGCTCTGATGAAGAAAGGCTTGTTCACGCACGCTGTGCACAAACATCAGTTCCGAGATGGAAACTACTTTTACCAGATCGCTCCTGAGTACCGGACTACGCCTTATCCAGAAAATAAGTCAGGGTGGTTTGGTATAGCTGGTAGATCAATCCCCACCACACCTATGCACGAAGGATCGAAAGCGTCACCCAAGTTTCTGCCAGTAGACAAGATACGTTCGCCAAGGATAGGACCTGTGGACAAAGCGCGTTCACCACTGATAGGACCAACCGATACCGCCCGTCCTCGATCAGGCACAGACGAGACGAAAGACTCTGCTAGAAGCACGCCGAAACCAGACTCGAACAACAGGCCAAGATTAGAGCTCAGTCGCAGTTTGCGTTATGATGTGGATCATCGCAAGAACTCTTATCGTCCCGAGATCATCACGCTGCATTATGATCGCATACACAATCCTGATAACTGCTACCACATCCGCCTAGAATGGATCAATGTGACAGCCAAGCTCATTGAAGATGCTCTGGTATCTTGGGCAACTAGTGTAGAGCGGTACGGCTTGAAGCTAGTTGAGTTGCCTATCGCCGAGGGTCACGCCATTATCACTCAACACCCCTTTAGAAGGCCCTACATCATCAAGCTTGCCTTACAACCTCCAAAGGGAACACCTAAGCAGTACCTGGAGGCAGGCACTAGTGCATACGAGGAGACTTACCCCTACCAAAGAGCGCTTGTCCGAAAATTCGATTTCGTATTAGACTACGAGGCGGCCAGTACCTTTGATCCCGGAGTCGACGTGAGCTACTCTTGGGGAAAGCCAGAGTACCAGTACACGCAATTCATACACAAGTCTGGCGGTTTACTCATACAAATCGACGGCGATGGTAATCTTATGCTCGTCGCGAACAGACTTTGCGTCAATCGCTCAGGAGGCGCTCGAGAAGCCTCCAAGTATGAGGTGCCTAGACGCGAGAAACGGAACTTCTCAGCACCAGCACCACCGCCACATGCCTCTCCTTTCTTGAGCGCCTTCAAAATTTCAGAGCCGCAAAGCATGCTCCAGAAAAACTCGTTTACTGAAGCTCCGGTTGAGCCTGAGATCGTAGCCGAGAAGCTAGAGGCATTCTGCTCCGATCCAGAGAAATTGAGAATGTTCTATGAAGATGCGCTAAGACCTACAGCGAGTCCTAGCCCGCACTTGACGCCCAGACAGACTCCTAGGCAGACACCGGTGCTGGGTGCGACTAGTGCCATACCACCATTAGGACTGCCGCCGAGTATTAGCCTTAGGAATGCTAGTTTTGTGGAGAGCAGCCCGAGGATGGGGTTGTCGCAGTCGAGGAGGGCGAGTGTACAAGGACTCAAGTCCTTCTTGACGGAGTCAGGAAGTCACCGTGACTTGAACTGAGCTTGGCGATTGGTTGGTATTTGGCGCTTCGAAGTTGGATTGGAGGTTTGTGGCTCGGTGGTGTTGAGTGAATCTTACTCATGCGCACAAGAAAGGCGCCCATCTATCTCGGTGAGGAGATCAGAGGCTTGTTTGGAGTAGATAGACATGTGAAGTCGAATGTTCTTGATTCACACTACCAATGCAATTCTCCCTAATTTCAGACGCTTTCACATGTCCGAGATACAAGCATTCAGGTTTGGAGCCTCCCGTCAGCCGAAGGTTCCTATCTTACGACCCCTCAGACTGCCGGGCTGGTCGGCTCCAGAAATTCGGTTAAGCAATATCGAGCCGTCTCGGCACTCCAAACTCGTCTCTCCTGAGTATTGGCCCGCCGAGTACCATGTATAGAGAGATGAAGTCGATCGCTTGCGGAGGAGCTGTACTCCGTCAACACCGGCAGCGCTTACTCTCTAGATAGCCTGATCGTGGGTTAACAGCCACCGTGATACCTCCCAACAAATCTGACCGTATTGAAATGGATGTAAGACGCCTTTTTGCAGCAGTCAATACCCAAAGTGCAAACAGAACAGCCTCCGGGTGTTGGCAAATTTGCTTCTAGGCAGATCAAACCGGCAATTTGCATGGGGCTGTCGTACAAGGGAACCGCACAAGGAAGGCATCTCGAAAACAGGCGCCGAAGCCTGGAGGGCAGGTGACCCTTCCCTTGCAACGTGGCCGAGGAGATATGGATATGTTTGAAGCAAGATGGCGGGCGCGTGGAAGCGAGTCAATCAAAAAGAGATGCCAGCGATCTCATCTCATCCGTACGTACTGTGCCACTGTTGGCTGTTCGGTTCGTTGCGGCCATGCGACGGGATGTGTGCCCGTCACACGGCATGCGAGATGCCCTGCATTCTATTTGCTTTGAAGAGAAGAGGCAGGAGACTGATACCTTGCCTGATGGCGCGAGTGCAATGTAACATTGATTTGTCCACTTCTGATCAGGAGAGATAAGAGAAGTGCTTGGAAGTCGGAAAGTTCTCCAAACTGTCATGCTTCTTTTTGCTCTGTCAGGAGAGTTTGGAGCTTTCAAGCCTCTTTCTCTGTTCCGCGAAAGTCAAACTCGCGACGTCACTCGGCCTGCGCTTCCCCGGAAACAGCGACATCGGAAGCTGCGAACGCGTAAAACAAGTGTCGGGATCGTTGGAATTTGGACATCCGGACAGCAAGATCGGCTTGAAATTCCACAAAGACGGTTAAACATCAGCCGCTAGATATCACCTCGTGTTTGCCAGAAGTTCAGGTGGTCGAAGTGGATCAATATCGATTCGCACAGGGCTGCATCTCTGCATTGAATGACAGCAGAAAGGAACAACCATTGAGCGGTTCGAACAAAAGGACGGCACACCGCAATCCTGCATCAAGCGTCATCCCTGTCAAGCCACGCCCAAGCAGTTGGGATGCGCAGCGCAGGAGAAGAGGTTAGGAAAAAAGAATAAACATCAAGTAACGCGACGCGAGCGATCTCCCTTTTAATCATCCCTCTCCACATATCGACAGGATCTGGCAGCAATCGTCGCATTGAATAAAGTCAATTCCAAGGCCTGGCTTGTTCTCCTGACAATCCTCTTATCTTTGCAGGTTGTTGTTTGCAGTGAAGGCGTGAGAGTTTCCCTTCTTCCATACGAGAGTACATCACCCCCAACAACCCCAAATTTCTTCAAAGTTCAACCCGCGGTCTACAACGGTTGCCGGCTCGCCAGCGTTTTTTCCGGGGTATACCACTCTTTCTGGGCCTTTCTTTCCCCAACAATCATCACGCGACACCAAGGTACTGTCGCCTAGCATGTGCTTCTACGCCCGCCAGTTCCAGTCAATGATCAAGTTCTGGTTGGATCCTCAGACACCCGTCTTCAATTGAAGCGTAGCAACTTGTCGATCAAACAATTGCCGTGACCAACAAGATGCATCGCTTCTCGCGCTCTCGTGGAGAATCCCAGGAGCCCGAACGCAACGAGGCTCCCATACCCTCAACCCGTAGTCTCTCACTTCTCTTTCCACCCCGAGAGTCTTTCGATCGTGCCAACAAGAATACAAAGACTTCTCCGAACACGCCCAACGAGCCCTTGTACGATCAAGCCACGACCACTACCTTCCCACTCTCGCCGGACGAGGAGCCTAGAATTATAATAGCCCAAGATGACACTGGTGTCTCGATCGACCGCCTTCTCTTCGACTCCAACTGGTCACGCAAGGCCAACAGAGCCACCACCAACGACTTGAACGGCGAGTCGAAGAGTTTTTCTTTTAGGCCATCCTCGTCGGCTGGCCCGACATCTCCAACCAGCAGTGGCTTTCTGCGCACCCAGCCTTCTCGCGGTCACAGATCTACCATCTCGGTCGTGTCAGACCGCAATGCCTCCCCTCCGACTCGTCCGTCCATGCCGCGCCTGGACTCAACTTTCGTCCCGTCTACCCAATTCCGTCGCACGACCACGCCAGCCTCCCTCGCCGACACTCGCAAAGATCCCAATACTCCTGTTGAGAACACCGCTGAAGAGATGGATTCATGGTTAGACTGCATGTTTGGAAAGGCTCCAATGCGATACAAGGGTCCCGTCACAAAGCTCCATCATGTTCAACGTCAACCGCCTGACGAGTCACACGACCTCCGCCCAAGGTCATCACCCCGGGGAGGATTTGGTTCATATTCAGCAAAGGACAGTTCCCCACTACGACCTAGCTCCAAAGGATCGAGCAAGCGGAAAAAAGATGCCTTGCTCGTGTGCACGACTTTTTGTGTCAACATACACGATGAAGACCTCCCCGAACAGTTGCAACAATCTAGCTCTGTTCATGGAGGCCGTCGGTCATGTACAAGGAAGAAGCGCTTCAGCACGCCTATGTTCGGCGTAGCCATTCTCCTCCCACTCGCAAGCCCAAATCAATCCTCGGATGTAAACGGATCACAGGGTCAGCTTTTGGACGAGCAAAACCCCGTACAGGCTATCCTGAATGATTGGCATGTATACGCCAGAGCTCTGGATGCTCTGAGAACCACTGCTCTGGTACAGATCCAACAGAGACTTCGCTTGAAGGTTGAGGCCCTGGCTCGCTCCAAAGTCGCCATGTCGCCTGCTGTTCCTCGCCTAGTCAAACTTGAACCGAGTGCTTTTGAGCATACTCCGCAGATTGTTGAGATGTCTTCTGCAGTCATAGATCGCATCTCGCGTAGCTACCAAGTGCTACAAGCCGGGCCACAACGCGATTGGAGTATATGGCGAGACGAGTTGCGAGATTACACACGCGTTTCGCAGGACGCAGATTCAAAACGAGGCTTCTTCAATCTGCACAAAATCAACTTCATGCAAGCAGCACTGACGGCAGCCCTGAGTGTGGATCTCGGCTGGCTGAACATCTTTGCCCCTCCCCAACACCAAGCTCGTCTGCGTGAAGAACGCCAGAAGGCCCAAAAGACTTTTGATGCGGCTCAAAATCGCACCGTCATCGTGAGCATGGATCAGAACAAGGCTCGCAATCTTGTCTTCATTTTCTCAAAGCTGTTTCCTTGCCCGGCATCAGAAGCACACTTTGATGGCTTGAGACGCAATTCTTCGAACAGCCTGACTTCACCCAGCAGTCGTGTTTCTGCACTCACCCAAGGCTTAAAAGGTGCAGAGTATGCCCCGCAAGAAAGCAAGACTAACGGTCATGCCAATGGCCACATGAATGGGCACAACATGGACGATGCACCTCGCACTCCCACGATCTTCGAGCCAGTCATTCAAGATTCACCAAGTACGTCTCCAGCGAAGACACTGGCCATCAATAACTCGGTGTCGAAATCGACACGCAAGCCCAGTCTTGTAAGCACTTCCGGCAAGATCGATATACCAAGCAAAGCTACTATGGCAGTGCCAATCAGTGCACCAGCGTCGAGTCGCAACACGCCTTCTGGCTCACCAGAAACGCGTCCGAGTAGTAGTCTGAATGCACAGGGAGATCTTATGCGCCATTTGCAACGCGCAAGCAGTACCACCACCAGCAACGGCAGTACTACCGATAACACCAGCTTGTGGAACAGCTTCAGAAGCAGCACGTGGAGTCTGAAGCCTCGGCGTGAATCGTTTCTGACCGAAAGAAGTGACAGCTTTGCCAGCAGCGGACAGCGTGAACAACCCGCAGGCATCCTGAAGACCAGCAAAAGCTTCGCAGCTCGTCAGAGTCAGAACAAGTTAGTGCGCATGGTAGAGGAAGTGCACGGCATGGAGGACTCGGACGAGAGCAACAGTCAACAAGCTTCAAGAAGAAGGAAAGCCCCCCCGCGCATTTCACCAATCACCATGGCTCATAAGACTTCTGCTCTGCAGTTTGACCCACCTGACTCTGACTATGCCGAAATAGCTTACACGTACAACCAGGATGAAGGTATTGTCGATGTTGACTTCCCTGGATGCACCCCCATGGTTGGTGCGATCCGCAGCAACTCTCCAAAAGTACCTAGATTCAAGGTCCCTAGCAGCAAACGCCAATTTCCCCTCCATCGGGCCCCCTTGCAAGAAAGCGGCAAGGATCAAGGATCGCACAACTCCCAAGGATTCGCTCGCTACGACAGAGTTGCCGGGTATCTTGGAAAGTTCCATCCCGACTTTGCTTTGCAAGCCACAAGACCTTATGCGGAGCTGATCGATGAGATCAAATGTGCAATGCGAGCGGAGCCGTCGCCAATGGTCGAGCCTTCGGAAAATCTCAGGGTCTTCAGCCAAGAAACATTGATCGACGTTTGTTCGACAGTCATCATGGATGCCGAGGCTCTGACAGTGAAGAGGTTGACGTTGCGTAGACGTGTTCGGTACAAGCTGATCGTGCCTGACGAGTCGCCCAACCTTCCGAGACACCTCACCACTGCCAATGGAAGGAAACAGTCCATCAGTTCTTCTAATGGAAGTGGATCGGACCACGATAGTCAGATCAAGGTCATCAAGTCGGACGATATGGACTCGATCAAACGTACCTACAAGCGCAATGACGACGGAAAGAAGACTGGGTTCCGCGACCAGAGAATCCTCAAAACAGACCTTCCAAACGGTGGTGATCCCAACGGAGAAGTCAATAACCACGTCGCTGGCCGACATTCGATCGACGCTCTGGGCAACGCTTCGTCCGTGGTTCCAAATGGCTCAGAAACTCGGTCTTCCAGCGCCCAGTCATCGCGTACTAACGGCAGCCGGGTTGACTCACCTATGATGGTGAAAGACCAGTCTACGCTGCTTGACCATCGTCCTAGCGGCTCTGTCGTTGTCGGGGAGGATCTGTCTGAGTTTATTGACCATCGCAAGACCAACAGCTGTCCGGATAAAGAAGCACCAGCGGTGATGACAGCCACAAAGCGAGTTCCTATCCACAACAAGGAAGGTAAAATCAGTGGCTGGAAAGAGGTTTGTACCAATGGGCCCGTCGAGCCCGGCGTGAATGACCTTCCAACCAGTTTTGTGGAAAAGCGCCGCGACAAAGCAGCAGCAGTCGTTGAATGCCAGACTCTTTCCGAGAAGTTCGATGAAGAAACCATCAGTAAGCCTGATTCTGCTGTGGTCGGTCTTTTGCAACAGATGCTCGCTACAAGTGAGACGCGTTCGCGTGGCCACTCTCGCGCAAATTCGGTCCACAGTCGTGCTCCTAGTCGCTCAAACTCCATCAGTGGATCAGGCCTTACTGAGCTCCAATACGAGAGCAAGAAGATCATCGAAGACGCGCTAGAGGGTCTTGTCAGTACTGTGGCTTCCGACAAATACACCTCGCACAACGCTTCTTCCGGCGGCATCTTCAGCTTTGCCCGAAGTGCTGTTTCTACGCCTGAACCTTCTGTCCTCCGTCAGAGCATCTCCAAGTGGATGTACGAAGAGGCTTGAGGCGTGCACTATTACACCCCCTCTCACACCAACCCAAATTTGGTGCTCTATTTTCCTGCTATGCTGTGCGTAGCTTTATTAACTTCTTCGCATTGCGGGCAACATGTATTATATCATTTTCTCCATTTTCCTTTATCTTTTCCGCATATCTTTTGAGCGTATTTTGTTCTCGAATTATGTTGTACTACAGCTCAATCGGCTGGTCTCGAATTAGCTATCTATCACATCTTTGCATCCTTTTATTGCACCAGTTTCCATTGTCCTTAGAATGTGACTCGAGGTTTCCAATAGCATTTGAATGTGCTCGGCTTGCCTGCCTGTTTTGTATCGTTCTTCGCTATACCTTCTATTTCTGTCCACAGAGATAGGTGCTCAGTCGGCGTGGTCCGTATGCGATAAGCGGCTCCGACGTATGTGCCTGCCTCTTCGTGTTCCTCCACCAACATTGACGGATACCCTTTTCCGCCAAATTGAAGCATGGGAAGATGAGAGCTTCACTCATAATGTTGGATCTGAGCGGTGTATACACCTTCAAACTGAGTGTGATGAATTAGCTCGACTGCTGCGTGCAGAGCTTCAGGAAACAGACACACCAACTTCGCTCCCCGCATCAAGAGCGTGAGGAAGTTGCGAAGTGAGCTTAAACACCGTTCGTAGAAGCAAAGCATGTTCATGTAGAGTAAGCTTCAGATGGAATCAGGCAGGAGTCAAAACGCCTCATGATGCTTTTTTCATCGCGTCTTTTGCCTAATAACCCCGAGAATGGAAAGAATGCCCTTCGTGACGCTGGTGACTCAAAAAAAATCGCATGTGCTTGTGTAATACAGAATTTGTAAGCTGTGCTTGTGTACTGCAATATTTGTAAGCTGTGCTTGACGTCTTTCTCTTCTTGTAGTCGCATATACAGCACAATCGTTTGCGCTGGCGAGCGCTCGATATCTCGCTGTTCGACACCATGTCAGCCTATACATTTGGCGCTGCATTGCAGCCCACCACCTCACCCAAAATCACCTCTCCACCCGCGGTCAAGAAAAAGGGAAATTCAGCAGCACCACTGGAATCAGCGATTGAGCTTCAAGATTACATGCAACAAGTACAAACACAGCATTCTGGACACGAAAATGGAACCACCCCGAAGACTCCGAATGAACTCGAGATGAGCAGACCATCGAGTCCGACAGAGGCCGCGGAATTCGTTCCTAGTTGGAGCTTTCCGGCTAAGAACAAGTATCGTGTTTCGGCGATTTGTCTCGTCTATCTTGCCAATGGACTGACTGATGCTTGTGAGTAGAGATGCGGAGTGCTTCTTTGACTTCAAGTTTGTATACTAACGGGAGTGTAGCCGCCGGAGCCTTGATCCCGTACATGGGAAAGCAATATGGCATCGGATATGCTATCGTGTCGCTGATCTTCATTACGAATGCTATCGGCTTCATCACTGCGGCTTTCTTTACTGATCTTACCCTGGAGAAGTTAGGTAGAGCAAAAGCTTGTATGCTCTCGGAGGTCTTGCTTATAGTTGGATATGTGATCCTGGTGTGTACGCCTCCGTTCCCGGTAGTTGTTGTCGCGTAAGTACATTATCGCAAGCTTCTGGAGACAGAATACTGACTTGCGGACAGTTTTTTGTTTCTCGGATTAGGCGTGGCACTCAACCTGGCTTTGAACAACGTGTTCTGTGCCAACCTCGCAAACTCGACAGTCATTCTCGGAGCAGTGCATGGCTCTTACGGTCTGGGAGGTGTCATAGGTCCCATCATGGCTACAGTTCTGGTATCTCGGGGCATCCTCTGGAGTCGTTTCTACCTTATCGTTCTCGGTCTTCACGCCATCTGCTTCTTCGCCACTGGCTGGGCTTTCTGGAAGTATGAGGACGAGCCCTCTAGCTTGAAGACTGGCAATCTCATACCACGCCGTGCGGGCGAGATCCAGCCAACCAAGCTACAGATGATGAAGCGTGCTCTCAACAGTAGAGTCACCATCTTTGCCGCGCTCTTCATCTTCGCATACCAAGGCTCTGAAGTCAGCACTTCCGGCTGGGTCATTTCTTTCCTCATTCAAGCTCGTGGAGGTGATCCTGCGAAGGTCGGTTATGTCACTGCTGGGTTCTGGGGCGGCATTACCCTAGGACGTTTCGTGCTGTCTCATCTGGCTCCCCGTATCGGCGAGAAGAGATTTGTCTACATCCTCACGGCTCTGTCGATTGTCTTTCAGCTCTTGGTCTGGCTCATTCCTAACATTATCGGCGAGGCCGTTGCTGTGTCGCTCTTGGGCTTGTTGCTCGGACCGGTGTACTCTTGTGCGACGACCATCTTCACGAGATTGATGGGTAGGGACGTACAGATGACGGCGTTGAGCTTCGTCTCGAGTGCCGGCAGCAGTGGTGGTGCAGTTGCACCCTTCTTGACAGGTCTATTGGCACAGGCGGTGGGAACGTTCGTCTTGCATCCAATCTGCATTGGCTTGTTCGTGGTAATGGCAGGATGTTGGTACGGCTTGCCAAACGTGGTCAAGAGAACCGAGTAAACACCAATCCTATACAACGAATCAGCTTAGCTCATCATAAAATACAATCGCTCTATACAAGCCAATCTTTGCATCGTCGTCCCAACAACACTATCAAAAGCCGAGCACCCCCATTTTGATAGACCAACTCGCATCTCCACGTATCCGACAAGTTTGACAGCGTAAAGGAGCAAACTTAGAACAGAGACTTTGAGGGGAAAGCACGAGGCAGGGGGAAGCCTAAACGGTACACTCGTGGTCCCTGACAGCTCCCGTGGGTAATTTGAGTCAAAACATGTCGCGTGGCGGATCGTCGCTGATGAGTGGCGCTATATTGATTGATGGTGATGCTGAATGGGTTGTGGTGATGGGAAGAGAGAGGATGCGGCTAGTGGTATTGATCGAAGCTTCGCATTGTTTGATTTTGGTAGACATGTTTGAGGAAGGTGCCATACATGTGATCAGAACTTTGAAGAAGCGGTCTCGAGTTGTGATTATTTGCGAACATGTGCAGCCAATTCAGCTTGTGTGGGCACGTTACACTACAGTAACTCCTAAAAATACTCATACTACAATTCTTTCGACGGGAGTAGCAAGGCGATCGAAATAGGCAGCATATTTGCCGCTGTCCAAGATCGAGAGAAGAGCTCTTCTGGCACTTCGACCACACCGAAAAGTGTTGCTGATCTTACCAGTACAATTGAAATGGCAGCAGTTACCGGCTCTCTAGCTATGACCAGCTCGCGAGAGGCTTCGAGCCCGCAACCGCTTTGTCCACGACGATCATTCTCTCAGTCGACACTATTTCTTCCATCTCTATCCCAAAGATACCACTAAGCTGCATTGATCCCTGCAACAACAGGAATCCCATTGTCGAATGCGTTATCGATCATGCGGACGGCGATATCTCCATGGTCTACGTATCCAACTTGGTAAGTCGTGTTGCAATTTCGCTATCGTTTCGATTGGGCTAGATCTCATTGTGGCACTGTCTATCTTTGAAGACGCTCTATAGCTCGCTTGCGATCGATGTATTGTCCTCAACCATGCCATGCTTCCAGAGTCCCCAAATCTGGAAGCTGCATCTATCTACATAGACATACGTGTATAATGAGTACGTGCTCATAAGAATGGCAAGTTTCGACGAATTAAGCGGCAGTATCGATGCGATTTGACCGGAATCAATGACCCGATCAAGCACTGATCAAGCAATTACATGGAACGGCTATCTGGCGACTCGAGGGCCATTCTTGAGGGCCTGGATGTTGCCCAAGGCTGGAACTCGTTTGATGCATTGTCCTCAGTATCTGTCTCTATTTAACTTCTGTCAATCGACTCCATACAAACGGCAGGTGACCTAGAAAGAGGGATTAGCCCGGACTCACAGTATCTAGTGTTCTTCTGCATTGAACCATTCGGATCGATCAGACTGGGGGGTACTTGACTCCAGGACTGCGCAAGACACACCCGTGATCTCAGCCCCGCTTTCAAGTAAAAGATCGACCACCTCGGTGTGTCCTTGCGCTTCTGCAAGACGGAGAGGTATACTCTCATCAGAATTTTGAGGGTTTGGATTGGCGCCAAAATTGAGCAGCATGCGGACCATGTCTATATGGCCCCCCTCCGCTGCGTAGGTGAGCGATGTCCTTTTGGCTCCACCGACGGCATCAGGAACGACCCCCCTTCTGAGCAATATGCGCACCCTCTTAGTATCACCACTAGATGCGGCGTCCACGAGAGGCGGACTACCATATAGGTTCTCGTAAAACGTAAAAGACATTCCATACTCCAACAACAGGGTGACTTTTGGCGCTGAATAGAATTTGCCATCAGCCATGTTTAGACGGCCGTATCGGCGGCCTACGTTTGGGTTGGCGCCGTAGCTCAATAAAAGGCGCACAGTCCTCAGAGAATTTGAGCCATTCAAGGCCATCTCGAGCGGACTAAGTCGGTATTCAGACGTAGTTTTGATAGGCGCCCCGAGATCAAGAAGTAGTTTGATCCGATCGTAATGTAAGTCCGCTTCGGAGAACTTGGTTCTTTTCAACAAATGTTCCAGTGTGTCAGAAGGGATGGCCTCTGCGGTATGATACCGGAGGATGAGTTTAAGCAGGTCAAGTTGTCCTAGTGATGCTGCTCTCCAGAGCAGTTTTCGGTCTGGCACAGAAAATTGATTCCCTAACGTGACCATCCTCCAAGACCATGTCCATGGGAAGTATGAAGATAATCCGTATTGCATTGCTTCTGAATCTTCATCGGATATCGTGGCTTGTCCAGCTACGATCAGATCTTGGGGGTTGAGCAAGCCGAATCCACGTTGTTGCCACGAGCTGTGTACACTTTGCCTCTTTCCGACTGCCTGAAGCTTATGACGAATGCGAGCATCTACGAGGGGTGCGCAATCTTCAGCAATCTGGCACTGATGTAACAGATATTTGTAAACTTCGATCGCGGCCTGAAAGTGGCCAGCATGATTGTGGCAGTCACCAAGATCCTCGAGAAGGACACGTGAAGCTTCATCTCTAGGCCATCTGGACTCTTGCATGGTCTTGTCGTATTCGATAAGCATTTTCAGTATATCGTGTGACTCGGTGAACTTTTTCATAGTGACAAGATGTCTACCAAGCCAATACGCGGATCCTCTCCAGACGTGTAGAAGCTCCTGATGTCCACCCGACTGCAAAGCGGGCCTAAGGTATTTTTCGAACTTTGTGGCGACATTCTGTACAGTGAGATTGAGATCGTGTTGGAAGACCAAAGGCATGGCCGCTGCTTGTAGACCCTTGAGGCTCTGACCAAGTATGTGAGCCGAGAAGCAGATGACATGGTGACGTTCTGTTTCGGTAACTCGAGTCAGTGCCCATTTTTGTATAGTATTGTGTAACAGAATACTCGGTATCTTGTCTTTGGACTCCTCGCGAATCGTCAGCATACAAGAGTCTTCCAATAAACGAATGGATTCCCATAAGATCATTGGCTCACACGAGGCGTCTGCTAGATGGAAAGAGAGCTCGGATAAACCTGTAACGCCATGAACCATCTGCTTCCAGAGCTCCCGAGAAGAGATTGTGCCTTGATTGGGCACGGAACCGAACGGAAGTAGAGCGTGCTGGGAAATCTCGCCAGGTCCAAGACAAGAAAGCCATGTAAAGATACTTGCAGCTATAGGATCATCCCTGATCAGTTGTACCGCAAGATGCTCCAAGATGGCATATAGCGGTTTATTCTTGCTGTAGGCCCACTCGTTCGTACTAGGCTTCTTTGCAAGCACCAAGGGTAGTTTTGCTTCATCATCTATGATTCTTTGGAGATCTTCAATCGAAAATCTGCGCCTCAGTGCTACTGCGGCATGTTCGATCGCTAAAGGCAGTCCATGGAGTGCAGTGACCACTTTGATTGCCTTTTCGCGCGCTGTAAACATACAATTCACCTCAGCCATATCCGAAAGATTTTGGTAAAATTAACTTACACGGATAGTGAGTACTTTTCAGTTTCGAGAAAAGAAGATCCACACCAGCTGCTTCGCCAAGTGCTTCTAGCGCAATCCCCTGAGAGATACCCCATAGTTTGCCAGGGTCAGATTTGCTGCTCGTAATCAGGATCGCTCCGCGGTTACACTCTGGTAGAAGCTTCAGCACGTTCGGTTCTTCGAGATCGTCAACGCTATCGACTACGAGGAGCCACTGCTCTCGAGTCTCCTGTAGCCATTGATTAACTGTGCGAAGATGATTGGAGCTGGCAGCCTTCTCGTGATTATGAGTCATCGCAACGATGGAGTCTGCAGCTTCCGCAAGAGATCTCTCAATCGTTTGCTGAGTCAGAGCGTTGATCCAAATTACTGCGCTGTAGTATTGCTTGAATTCCTGAATATACCTCAGCGCAATAGAGGTCTTACCAGAGCCAGGAAACCCCCAGATCACTATACGCCTGTCCACCTCCTTCTGCGCCGATAGTGCCGTACGGAGGTTCTCAAGAACATCTCTTCGTCCGAAGAACTGTTTTGTGAGGGGAGGTGATTGCGAGAGCTCACGAAAGTTGGGAAAAATTGTGGAGTGTGCTGCATTGTTGAGGATAGGAACTTCGCAGGGATATCAGTCAGAGGAGGAACTAATATGTTTGTCTATCAACATTACCTAAATCGGTTATCAAACAGAGTCCTCGATCTTCGATAGCAAGAACTTTGGCGGCTTGTTTCAATTTCTCCTGCTGAGAATCTTTGTCGAGATATCCTTCAGTCTTGGCGATTATAACATTCAGCTTCTCATGCCTATCCATCTCCACGTCTTGGAGTCCTTGCTCGACGTTGAAGCGAAAGTACACATTAGGAGTGGCTTTGAACCACGCAGCCACTTCTTCATTAATCGCTTCGCAGTCGGTCGCCATGCCAGATAGTGTCTTGACCACATCGCGTAACCAACTAAACCCAATGCCATTCAGCTCTGAGATACCAATATTTTTCGGCATCCCGGAACCTATGCTGATGATACAGCTGACTGTGCAACCAGGTTTCTTTCTATAGATCTGTTGGCATTCTTTCAGGAGCACCCTGCAAGGGTTATTGGAGCCCAGACCGCCATCGATGAACTGGTGGTTCCCGATCACAAGCTGCTTGAAGAAGGTCGGAGCGGCGCTAGTTGCTCGAGCAGCTTGCCAAATGGTGAGATCATCCAGAGGCGAATAACCTTCGAACGATCGCATGATAAAGGGGTGCGACGTGTCCGGATTCAAAGCTGGTTGCGCGCACACAAACCTGAGAACTGATTAATTGACGCACAACAGTCGTAGAATCAGACGAACTTACACCTTGCAAACCTCATCCGCCGAAGCCAGTAGCGTATTCTCATCCCCTGTGTGCTTTTTCACCAGCTTCTTGATGACCGTTTCGAAATTTGTTGCAGAGTACTTCGCTTCCCTGCCAGGCATCTTCGACTTTGGTGCTCCAAACTGGCGGAGACAACATCAATGTCAATTATCCATCGAATCTGAACTTGCGAGATACTGACGATTTCCTTCGAGAGACGTTCGTATTCCACGATTGCTTCTCTAACACTCAATTTCAGGCGACCGAGGAGAATTGCTATCAAGCCACCAGTGCTGGTCCCACAGATGATGTCGAAAATCTCGCAGGGTTTGGGTATTGTTGTATAAGTAGCCGACTCTTCCTTGAGAACATACATCAACCGTTCGAGTATAAGGAGCTCGCTCAGGCCTTTTACCCCACCACCGTCCAGGGATAACAGCCGGAGGCCTCTGGGAGAGGCTGCCATGTCGTTTGAATAAAGCTTCAAAGCCGACAAATGTTAGGGTTAGACAGTTGCAGTGAAGGGGAGTCAAGTCGCGGGGATCAAATTGGAGATGGCGACTGGCGAGTCGTTGGTGATCCTGTCCACCTCGAGGTTGGGCAGTCACGCGGCAATCAGCCAGCCACCATTTCATGCAGGCTGCTTACACCCCCACTTCCGGGTGTGTTGCTTCGATTGCGATAGAACCGAAATATCTGTATTCTTAGGTGATCGAGGTCACCCTCAGGAAAGAGAGTAGGCAATTGTGCAATTTCGATGGAGCGACTTATTACAACCAAAGAAGGAAGCTCATGAACAGGCAAGAGTAAGGCCGCTCGAGTCCGGCATTTGATTGCGCCGTCCCTGCAAGGAGACACTTGATAGGCTATTGAACAGGGCGTAGACACAACTGTCAAGACCGCCTGCGCGGCCTTGCGTCTGTACGGAATGAAATCGCAGCCAGTCGATGCTGACATGGTGAGTTAGTCCAGCTACACTACACATCAAGCGTGGAACCTCCAAGTTCATTTTCGAGACGCCGTACGTCCATGGAGCTGCCTGGCTGCATCTTTCGCTCCAGTCTTCCCGCGATCTTCAGTATACGCTTGCTGAAATTGCCGCCCGATACAATAAGCCAAGGTGACTCGCTCTCTTCTTGAATCAGCGCATCTGCGATGTCTTGCACAGCATAGCCCATCTCTATCAATTCTCCAAGCCACTCGAAATCAAAGGCTAACTCAGATGCCTGTATCTCGAGCTGATCGCGCACCGAGTCTTCATCCTGGCTTATGATGGACTTGATCAAGGGGTCATTTGCAGCATCGAGGGTGATGTCTTGAGATATGGATGACGAAGAGCGTTGGTGTCGAGATTTGTCGTGTTTACTCAAGACACTTGCGATACTAGCATGATCATCAGCTCCGTTTGAGCTGCTAGCAAAAGACTTGAGTGAGTCGAGACTTCTGGTCGGCGCAGGCTCAAGTCGAAGTGGTATAGAGCCGTTCTTTGGACTGCTGGTTGCGCCACCGACCCAGAGTATGGCTTTCTTCTCGTCAGCGTTCGCTGTGTAGTTTTTCCACGCCTTCCAGTCTTCATAAGTTCTGGAGGGATAGCTCTGAGGGTCGATTTTTGCCAGGTCGGCTAGGCTCTTCTCGTCGCCTGGTTGATTCGACATGTCAAATCTCATGACGTTGGCTGCACCGTCAGATATCCTTCGGTCCCTCAGTGGGATGATAAATGAAGCTTTGTCGGCAATTCTGGACACCAGAGGGAGCCGACTGAGCACTCGGCCGAACGGCGCGTACTGGAGTGTTCTTGCAGGTCCATACGCATCGCCAGATCCAGTGCGCGTGGAGGCTGTTCGAATCGACTTCTTGAGGAAGGAGATCTGCCAATGAAGGTCCTGGAAGACTCCCTGAGAACGAAACTCTCGGGCAATGAACCGTAGAATCCAGCATATGACTACATTGCTGAGCACGTG
This sequence comes from Aureobasidium pullulans EXF-150, assembly GCF_000721785.1. NCBI lineage: Eukaryota > Fungi > Ascomycota > Dothideomycetes > Dothideales > Saccotheciaceae > Aureobasidium > Aureobasidium pullulans. Next base: position 24,937 of record NW_021941029.1, on the reverse strand, counting down.
ATTAGGTTCCACATTGCCAGTCAACATGCTCGGAATACAGTACAGCCAGCTCCCAGAGAAAAATTGACAGTGTTGTCTTCCAATGTCGTAATGACAGCCTGGGAACCAAACCTCATGTACCTCAGGCAAGGCTCTGTGCTCTGCCTTCGTAGCCAGGCAGGGCTGAAAGAGAGAAAAGCGGTCGTGAATAGAACAAGCATGAAGGACTTTGTCTACAGTGCTTGGGATGACTTCATCCCGTAAGGTGGGAGATTTGGTGGCATATCCAGTAGTGTCAGGGTCGATGGTGCCGAGCGTGTCTAGCAGAACCAAAAGCTTTATGGGGGTGACAACGTCCCAGCTGGCCCTTTTGCGGAAGTCTATACTCTGTGCTGAAGACGGCTTGTCATTCTTGCAAGGTGATAGGTAAGTCCGATGGACCAAGTTGCAAAGGTCGTCATTGGGATCTTTCACGATGCCGCAATTGTTGATCATGCCGACCACGCAGCGCAACGCGTATGCTCCTCGTCCGAGACCGAAAAGCCATATTTCGGTTTCTTGTTTGTACCATTGTGCGATGTAGCGGTAGATATCCAGGCAGAGTCGTTCAATGTTGTCGGCCGGTCCGCCCATGCCATAAGACAGGTAGTTGCAAGCTATTCCATTGAAATACTTGGCTTTTAACTGCCGTGAAAGATCCGTGATTTCTCGTGGACCTTTTGCTGACTCCACGTCAATACCGGTCATCTCAGCTAGTAGCTGAATGTTAGTTCGCGTGCCATGCTCTGGACCACACCAAGTGCCGTCGCAGAATACGATGAGCCTTCCTGGTGACGAATTTGACTTTGGAACGATGTTCGAATCCATTGATACTTGGTTCTAGATGTTGGAAGAGTGAGGAGAAGGCATGTCCTAGTCTTGTGTCAAGATGATGCACAAGAAGCCTCGAATCATGTAACCCTCAAGCCGTGGACATTAAGGTACATGCACGACCATCTGCCTCGTGCCGCAGATGCATAGCTTGTTAGGGTGACGCGATACACCTGAGGGTGCTACCCACGAGCTGACAGATCAGCTCAAGCATATCTGAAGAACAAAAATGGGGTATCAAAATCACGCAAGCGATTATCGTGATGTGCTTGAAGCTGGGGGAAGTCGGGAGGTACGGAGTAGGAACTACTGTACAACGGCAAGCGCAGCCGGCCGCCACGATCCTCGGCTGCACTTTCCTTCGCTCCGTTAGCATGAATGACGTTCTAGAAAGCTCCAAAAAGTTGACCCGCATCTCCAGCTTTGGCGATCACGACAGGAAGCTGTGTTTGTTCTTTCAATTCAAGTTTCCATCCTTCATCAACACCATACAAGATGCCTGGAAAGTGTGTGCACAAGGGCTGCGGCAAGACATTCGCCGACGATAACGAAGAGTGCGTCTATCATCCTGGTCCAGTAAGAAACCCAATTGGTCGAGCATTGGACATTGGCTAATCCTGGTATAGCCCGTCTTCCATGAGGGTCAGAAAGGTATCCAGTCCACGTCCCCTCGCGTGCCCAACTACACATTTGACTAACACCAAGCTTCATCAGGATGGAAATGCTGCAAGCCCCGTGTCTTGACCTTTGACGAGTTCATGACCATCCCACCATGCACGACCGGCAAGCACAGCACCGTCGACGACACACCCGCCGAAGAACCCAAGACCGCTCCAGCCGATGCACCTACCCTCCAAACTCCCTCCGAGCCGGCAGCACCAAACCCCGGTCGCGCTCCCACAGCACAAGCAGCCGCCCCACAACCACCATCCTCACCTGCGCCCCCAGAGGACGAAGACGATGATCCGAACACGCCCGTTCCTGAAAATGCGACTTGCAAACGTAAAGCTTGCGGTGTGACCCACAAAGGCTCTCCTCGCAGCGATGACGAGAACTGCCAACACCACCCTGGCGCCCCAATCTTCCACGAAGGCAGCAAAGGCTGGTCATGCTGTAAGCGTCGCGTGCTAGAATTCGACGAGTTCCTGCGAATCCCCGGCTGCAAGACCAAGTCCCGTCATCTGTTCGTGGGAGCAAAGAAAGATGACGGAGAGGAGAAGTTGGAGAGTGTGAGACATGATTTCTACCAGACTCCGGATAAAGTCATGGCCAGCTTGTACCTGAAGAAGATTGACAAGACTTTGTCGAAGATCGAATTCCAGGACAAGTCTGTGGACTTGGACTTGAGAACGAGCGACCGTAAGAGGTTCCAGCAGGTTGTGCCGCTGTTTGGTGCTATCGACAAGGAGAAGAGCGAGTTTAGCATCATGGGCACCAAGCTGGAGTTGAGACTGGCCAAGGCAGATGGTGCTTCATGGCCTGTATTGCGTGGCGATGAGAGACACACTGGCGAGATCATCCAGATGGGCCGTGCTGGCAGAGCATAGAGGATGGTCCGTTACAGCATTTGGACAGAACATGGCACTTTGGAAGCAAAAACATAACATTATTGGAAGCAATGCAAGCTTATAATTGAACCCCATAGCAGATTGGAAGCAATGTGCCACAGAATCGATGATGCAGAAAGTGACGAAGTCCTCCCTAACCTAGAAGTGATGCCTTTGTAGGAGAGCAGCGACAGAGGAAACGATCAAGGCAATCATGCCTCTTTCCTCCTGTCCTTCTTCAGGTAGGCAACCCATGCAGCGAACAGCTCCAACTGAGCCATCTGTCCGACCGCACCATCCTACTGCACAGGCGCGACGGGTGCCTCGAACATATCATCGATGCCGTCCTTGCTCTCGTCACCCTCCTCAGAGTCCTCCTCCTCCAACTCCTCATCTTCCTCCTCAAAGCCCGTCTCCAGACCTCCCTTTCTGAGTCTATCCTTCATCTCCTCTCTCTTCTCCTCCTGCCATCTCATCAAGGCAGCGGCAGCATGAACTCTGAAGCCGTAGATACGGGGTTCATAGCGTCTCTGGGTCTTAGGTGGCAGCATGGCGGGGTAGACCTGAAAGAGGATGTTGTGAAAGGAGGTGCCGAAGTAGGCGCCGTCGATGGCGTTGTGGCGGGATGACTTTGGGTTGTAGATGTCTTCGCATTTGGCGCAGTAGAGTTTTACGGTTGAAGTGCCGGGGACGTCGTGGAGACCCATGGGGAGGAGATGTTGTTGGTCGCAGATGACGCGGGGGCATTTGCCAAAGACTCCGGACTTGTACTTGTCGAGCTTTATATATTGTTAGTTTTCTAGGCTTCAGGTAGGAATATGGACGATCCGATGTCAAGAAATGGAGGAAATAGGAAGGCTTACCATCTTTGCGAGACCTCTAGTTGTCACAATGTAGCGTGCATGCACAAGACCGTAGAGGTGTCTAGCGCTCTTCTCGATTTGCTCGCGCATGTCATCGTCGACCTCCATGTCGAACACGTCGGTGACGAGGTCGAGCGCATATTGATAGTATTGGACTTCCGTGTTAAGGCCGGTCAAGTTGAAGCGATCGGTCAGATAGTCTTCATCGATCTCGCAGTAGTACTCATTGCCGCGAGACGAGATGAACTGTGTTCAATAAAAGTCAGCATTCTGTGATTTTCTGATGAGAAACAAATGCGGTAAGGAAGGTGTAAGGAAAGCGTCAAGACAGCAGAAGAGGTGATGCTGTAATCGTGATAGCAGTTGCGCGCCCCATGCGAACCAGCGCAGCGCTTTTCGCTATCTTCCATGGCCACAACATCTCTCATCTTGACGCTCTCTGTCGAAAGGACAGGCATAGGCTCAAAGGATCAAACGCGCCTGTGGGATCATCTTCGTGGGTCGTGGGTTCCACGCTATGCGAGACTCGGGGCCGGCCATGTCGTTGCGTATATGCAAGAATCGTGACACAAACTTTTTCCCACAACATCTTGATTGTGGCATTCCACGACTTTTCACTGAACATGAGGGCAGGCCGTCCAGCGCTCACGCCAGATGCACGGCAAGCCGCAGGTGTAATTCTTTTCAAGGTAATATGACTTCTCTTGCGCGAGTGATGAAAAGGAAATGATGACAGCAATACAACGAAAAATGAACTCACCCAATCCCGCCAATAACTGGTGTAGTCGCTGTCGGTCTCACTAGCAAAGTTATCCATCGTTCCTGTTCTTCTCCCCGGACGCGGCCGCGAAAATGCTAGAGATGGCTGAATTCGCGAGTTCGAGGTTCTTTCTGCTCAGCTCCGATGTGTCCGATTATATGAAGAGTAGCGCTCCGGTGAGTAAGGTTGATGCAAGTGGCTGATGGTTGTTGTGGTTGTGGCTGTGTGTTGCAAGAATGGGCTTGAGTGCGATGTTGTTTGGCTTTGGCTTCGGCGTCGAGGCTTTCAGGAAAGAGATGAGGCGGGTTGGGCGTTGCTACAAATGCTTGACGGCGACAATCATGATTTTCTGGACAATTCTGGTTGTTCGATCGATAATCGATGTCAATCTACGCGGGATCGGTGAAACATCACTTTGAAAAGATATTGCTCTATCCAAAATCTCAATTTTCGAGATTGACGAACAGTTCCTTCCTCCCCGTGTGCTAAATTCTGACACTTCTAGCCATATCCCACGGCCATGCCCGGGTTTATTTAGTCTGTAGAAATGCACAATGTTTTTAAGATCAATGCAGCCCTCCACTGAGAGTGTGATACTCAGCGCCTCTCTGCGGACGACTAGAGAGATATTGAAAACATTGTGCATTTCTACAAGGTGCGCGTGACAAAGTTTAGCACACGGGCAGATTGGAGCAGCAGATACACAAAGGTAGTAAGTACCTCGGGTGAATACGATGTCCAACGATTAAAGAGTCACCGTGAACCATCACATTCAGAACAGAAAGAAGTATAGAGAGCGTGTCCGCCACGAACTCTGTATTCATGAGTTGATTCATATCATGCAACTTTTAGCCTAGGTATCTTATGCAGTCATGTCAAAATTGCAATGCCTCTGTTGTCTAGAGAGACAGGTTCCACAAACCATCGCCAAGGTAGTGGCCGTTCTCAAGACCAACACCCTTCTTCTTCTCCTTCATGTCCTTAGTGCTCATCTTCAGTACACCGACCAGACAGGCATTCTCTTTGCCCTCAGCCTCAACGACAACGATATCACCAGCTTGCAGCTCTTTTCCTCCATAGCCATCGTTAGCCTCCTTATCGTCCTCCTTGACTGAAGGATCAGGCAGACGACCACCAGGAGATGTCAGACCGGGTACCATGAGAGCAGCGCCGGAAAGAACGAAACGAATGGCACCACGGTCGATGCGTATCCTGTCGAAACATTGAGGGTATTTGTGGACGAGGGAGAGGTGAGGTATCAGAGGGTCGTCCATGTGTTGCCAGAACAGAGGAGTGGATCCGAGGACGTAGAGAGACACACGGTCAGGTCTGTGATAAGCATTGTTAGCAAGATCCAACTCCAAGAAAGGCTGGCCGTCGTTCTGGCTTAACAAATTCAAGTCGACTGAGAAGACGATTGCTCGTCAACCGAGAGTTGAATGTTCAAGACAGGCCAGCTCTTTCTGTGATCCAACGTACACCTTGACAAGATCGATCTGTTCCTTCTTGGGCATAATCTCATCCATGTAGGGCTCAAGGCGGGGGTAGGTCTCAATGGCCTTTGCGCGGATGGCGCGCTGGGCCGATGACTTGACCTTGCTTTTGGCGCCGGGTGTCAAACTGATTATGCGTAAGTCACAGAACCTGGAAGTGCAAGAAGTGACCTACAGACTCTTTCTTGAACATGGTGGTGGTTATATGAGAAGAAGATTGAACGACAACAATTCAGCAGGGTCGTCACCGACTCGCGCCGCTGCTTGCTGCCCCACCACCGAGCAGTCGAACCCCGCGAAATGCCAAGGAAACTGCGCATTGTTGCCGCCTGCCACTTTCGAACCTTCTGGGCCGCCGACTCGCCGACGCCATGCTGTCCTCGACACAATTGTTATCCCTGCCTCTAAGTTACCCTCCTCTTAAATCATCACATCTCCAACATCATGTCTGACTCAAGAAAAAAGCTGGCTCTGGCCATTATCGACTTCCTCAACACCTCCCTCAAGGACGGCACCCTGCAATCAGATGACGCCGAATCTATCGAGATCGCAACCTCCTGCATCGCTGAAGCTTTCCATGTCGATGCCAATGACAAGACCGCCATGACCGCTGCTCTGGGAGGTCAGAACCTCCTCAGTATTTACGGTGTCTATGAGAAGCTGAAGGGCAAGAGCACTGCCAGCACCGAAGGCCCCAGCAGCGCTCAGGAAGGCCGCCCTGCCACCCCCACCGGTTCCACCAAGGGCGCCAACGAGAAGTCGAACGCTCCTACCAGTGAATCCGAGTCGCTCAAGGCTCAGGGCAACGCCGCCATGCAGAAGAAGGACTACGCTACCGCCATCGACTACTACACCAAGGCTCTTGAGATCGCCCCTTTGAACACCATCTACCTCTCGAACCGTGCCGCTGCCTACTCTGGTGCTAGCCAGCACGAATTCGCCAAGAACGACGCTGAGCTCGCTACTGCTGCCGACCCCAAGTACACCAAGGCCTGGAGCAGACTTGGGCTCGCCCGCTTCGCTCTCGGAGATGCCCAGGGAAGCATGGAAGCTTACAAGGCCGGCATTGACGCTGAAGGCAATGGAGGTAGCGATGCTATGAAGCGTGGCTACGAGACTGCCAAGAGAAGAGTCGAAGAGGAGGGCGGTCTCACTGAGGAATCTTCCCGTGGTGCCCCTGGCGGTGGTGCTGGCGGTATGCCTGACCTCTCGGCTCTCGCTGGCATGTTCGGTGGTGGTGGTGCAGGAGGTGCTGGCGGTCAGGGTGGCGGCATGCCCGACTTTGCTAGTCTGATGCAGAACCCCATGATGCAGCAGATGGCCCAGAACCTTATGAAGGATCCCAACATGATGAACAACCTCATGAGCAACCCTCGTGTGAGAGAGATGGCCGACAGATTTGGTGGCGGTGGTGCCGGTGGTGCCGGCGGTGCTGGCGGTGCCGGTGGCCAAGGTGGTGGCATGCCCGATCTTTCGTCTTTGATGAACGACCCCAGCATTGCTGAGATGTGAGTACAAGTACTCTTTTGTAACTGCGAACACACGACTGACAACAATTACAGGGCAAAGAACTTCATGGGAGGTGCTGGCGGTGCCGGCGGCGCAGGCCGTGGTGGCAGATAAGCAATTTTCTTTGACATATTTCAGAAAGCGAGCAATGATTATTCAGTACGCGCCATGATAGACGCAAATGATACCAGTCCAGGCATGACCTTCATACGATGCATGCGTGCGACACTCGGGGATGTGTAGTACAATGAGTTAATATACAAGAGGCGTAACAAAGCCCTCCAACCAACGCCGTGCCGATCCTTTTGTGGCCATGATAAATTGGAAGAAGATGAGCGACCTGGAGAAGCAGCTCCGAGAAGAAAGCGCAGAAGAAAATACAAGATGAGATGAATCGATCAACCCAATCTTCTGGGCTTGGGACTTCTGGAACCACCGAACTTCAATCTGGTGGCATCCTTGACCGAGCTAATCTTGTTCCTGACCAAGTAGCCCTCAGAACCCAACAAGGCCTTTGTGACAGCCTCTCTTCCCTTTCCAAAACCACGCAGCACGACTTCCAGACTGTGTAGGTCACGCATGAGACCACGTTCTTGAATCTGCTTAAGGACGAAGGCGGCAAGTTGGTAGCCAGCATCATAACTACCACGGCCAGCCTTCTTGAAACCAATGTTGCCAGCGGACAAAGACATCAAGACATCGATCTGCTTGCCGGGGTTTGCGGGGTCCTTTCTCGGGGGCTGGGTGAAGGTGATGTGTGTGTTGTGCTTTGTCGCGTAGACATGCATGCGATGCGGTTGAGGTTTGCTCAGTTCCATAGGGCCATTGACATCCGGAGGACCAGAACGGTTGCTTTGGCGGTCGAGCCAGTCGCCGAAGTTGATTGAAGGTGTGTCCCGTCTGGCCAGAGGACTGGCCGTGAGTGGTGTGGAAGAAGAGATGGCACGGGTGAACGGCGACGGGAGGATCGAAGAAGGGCGACCGACCAGCTTGGTCAGTGGCCGGAAGATGTTCATGACTGCGATGTGGACTGGCGGCAGCGAGATGATTTGACTGGCGTAACTAATTGTATCGATATCGAGCACTTGGAATTCTTTGGACGGAGGAGAGATGCGGCGGATGTCGGGGCTTGAGGGCTTGGCGGCCTTTTTTGATCTCGTCGCCGCTGTCGCTCGCCGAATGTGCGAGTAGCTCGACTGCTCGACTTGTCGCCTTTCGCCTCTCACAAACCACACACAACAGCATGAGCTCGTTAAGTCGACAAGTGCTCTTGCCCAGAGCCCCTGCGAATGTCGCCCGCAATGCGCCTTCGTTCCATGGCCGAACGGCTGCATACCGCCGGATATCCACACATGTCTTGAACCGCTCGCATGCCGTCAACTCGCCTTTGATCTCCTCCGCCGCCTCTTCGCCTTCAAGGCTGTCGTCGCCTTTTCTCCCTGCCTCTGTCGCTACTAGCTTCGTCCGCTCAGTCTCCTTCAAGGAAATGCAGGCTGAGCGCAAGCGTCAACGCGCTGCTCAAGGATCCGCTCCCAAGGAAGAACCGAAGCCAGCGCCCGCTGCTAAGCAGTCAAAAGATGCAGAGGCAAAGTCTGAGCCTGCGCAGAAGGCAAAGAAGGCCGACGAGCCTATGAGCGAAGCTGAGAGAATCTACCAGGCAACCGCTGCCCGCGATGCTGGTGCTTACCAACCTGAGCCTGACGCCGAGTCAGAGCCCAAGAAAGAGAAGGAGGCTGAGGGCGAAGCTGCTGAAGGCGAGGCTGAGGGTGAGGGTGCCGAGAAGAAAGAGAAGAAGGACAAGAAGCCTCCCCCACCAAAGCACGGCAATAAGACCCCATGGCAGGTCTTCACCGAGACTCTCTCGAGCGAATTCAAAGAAAGCAAGGAGTGGAACGAAGGCACCAAGCAACTGTCTGGTAGCATCCACGACTTCACCGAGAACCCCAATGTGCAAAAGGCCCGCGCCGCATACGAGAAGAGTACCGGGGCTCTCTCATCCGCCGCTGGAAGCACCATCAAGACCACCGCTGGAGCCATTGGTAAGAGTGCCGCTTGGACTTGGGACACCAGTGTTGTAAAGGGCATCAGATACGGTGCTGGTGCTGTCGGTTCCGGACTCGAGAAGGCCACTCGTCCTGTGCGAGAGACCGAGGCCTTCAAGAACGTCAAGGAGGTCATTGATGACGGCAGCTCTATGCGCTATGGTGGCTGGGTCGAGAAGGAAGAGCGCAGAAAGCGCAGAGAAGCAAGAGAAGCAAAGGACATCGCAGAAGGTCGCAGGCCTTCGGGTGAGCCTCTAGTTGAGGATCCCGAGTAAGTGTGAATCCTGGCTGAGAATCTAACTTATGCTAACATCACATTTAGTGCCGGAGTCAACGTCACTGTTCACAAGGATGCCGCCTGGAAGGAGTCATGGCGCGAGTTCCGCGACAACAGCAAGACTATGCAACGCCTGTTCGCCTTCAAGTCGACATACGCCGAATCAGAGAACCCTTTGATCTCGACCGCTCGTAGCATTAGCGACCGTGTTGCTGGCTTCTTCGCTGAGAACGAGACTGCCAAGGTCATCAAGAAGTTCCGCGAGATGGACCCCAGCTTCCAGATGGAGCCTTGGTTGCAGGAGATGCGCGAATACATTCTTCCCGAAGTCCTCGACGCCTACGTCAAGGGTGATACTGAGGTCCTCAAGCAGTGGTTGAGTGCAGCACAGTACCAGGTTTACGCCGCTCTGATGCAGCAGTACACCCAGCACGGTCTCGTCTCTGATGGCCGCATCCTGGATATCCGCAACGTCGACGTACTCAACGCTCGTCTACTTGAGCCCGGTGATATTCCCGTCTTCGTCATCATGTGCCGTACACAGGAGGTGCACGTTTACAAGAACAAGAAGACCGGCCAGCTGGCTTCTGGCATGGAAGACAAGGTTCAGCAAGTCACATACGCGATTGGTGTCACTAGACTTCCTGAGGATGTCCACAACCCCGAGACCCGCGGATGGAGACTTATCGAGCTTCAAAAGAGCGCGAGAGAGTATATCTAATCTCGTCTCCGCTCTTCTATTTTTCACCTTCGCATTGCGCTCAACCACATCTCAGCTTTGCATATTCTCTCCGGACAAGCCACATCTTCTGTATGAACTATTTGCAACGGCGTTTCCTGGTTCACACTCTCCATACTAAAAAGCGCTTCTCGGGGGAAATCTGTTGTATCATTTTCCCGGTCGAAGGAGAATATCCTCGTGTACTCTTAAAGCATTTCCATGCGCCTGCCTACCCTGTATTATACATTTACGCTTTCGATGTATTCATTTTTCCTTTATTAATGTGCTCATCTCGTATTCTTTGGTTCGAGGTCGTGAGTGCACCAATGTCAATAAACCCCTTGAAATGACTTCGTTGGCATCCAGGGCCTCCAGGGCCTCAGCGGAGAGCAAGACCGCATCTTGAAGGTTCGGCGGAGTCAAGTCCCGGGGGTGCAACCAAGGCAAACATCTCGGAACCTCGGGAGAAACGATCAAATCAATGACATCAACCTTCCTGAGGATCTGCCTTTCTGAGAGTGCATACCATAGCTTTTCCAAGCGAGCGACACAACCATTCCATTATTACAACATGTACTCGACGCCTTGAAGACATCTCAGAACCATCATCTTCTGGAATTATTAAACATAAAGGGACATGACAAATGGCGGCCAGAAACACAAGTCGTCTGCGGGTAAGCTTTAATTCAATCATCCTCTTCGCCTTGTTACTCTATGCTTCCTCCCCGCCGCTCAGTCGCTAATGCTTTACTCTCAGCATTCCACTTCGCAGCCGGCCTGGGCTCCGGTGTGACTAGCGCATTCCTTCTCCAACCTGCCGACCTTCTCAAAACCCGCGTCCAACAATCCTCCAGCGCATCACTCTCAGTCGCCCTCAAGACCATTCTCGCAGGACCCTCTCCCATTCAATCGCTATGGCGAGGCACTACACCCTCAGTCATCCGCACAGGCGCAGGCTCAGCTCTGTACTTCGGCATGCTAAACCAATTGCGACGGGCCACTTCAACCACAACGTTAGGAGCTGACGGCACGTCAAAAACGAAACTCAGTAATTCCGCAAACTTGGCTACAGGAGCTGCGGCAAGAGCATTGGCTGGCTTCATCATGAGTCCAGTCACTGTCTTGAAGGTGAGGTATGAAAGCAGCTTATACGCCTATACCTCACTAGCCTCGGCCGCAAAGGATATCTTCAAGACAAATGGAGCAAAAGGATTTTTCGCAGGATTTGGCGCGACGGCTATAAGAGATGCACCATACGCTGGCTTATACGTCCTTTTCTACGAGCAAAGCAAGGCTTCATTATTCGGGCATCTGGACATCGCTGCACCGCTAGCGAATTTTGGATCTGGAGTCCTGGCTGCGGCAGCAGCGACAGCGGTCACGAATCCCTTCGATGCCGTCAAGACGCGATTACAATTACAACCTGAGAAATACAGGAATGCGATCAGTGCTGCGAAGAAGATGATTGGTGAAGAGGGGGCTATGTGTCTCTTTGACGGTTTGGGCATCAGGATGGCGAGAAAAGCCATTAGTTCTGCATTGGCGTGGACGGTTTATGAAGAGTTGATTCGCAGGGCAGAGGATAAAATCGTCACATAGAGCATACGACGAATCTCCACTCATCTCCGACCATCCCACTCTTCGCGCTGCATGGAATTTCACAAACCTTCGTTCGGCAGGCAGGTGTGAAGAGCACTGTTCTTTCCGAATCTGCTCGATGAAGTCTTGTCGGGTTCCCGCACGCTCCGACCTCCTCTTCTGGTGGCTTCTGGTGGCTGCTGTTTCCTGGCTCCTTCTCCACTCAGTGTACTGAGCATACACTTTATCTCTCAACACGTCTTCCTCGTATTTCTTTCTCAACTGAATCTTCATTGGCAATTGCCTGTGTTGCGTCCTGTTCTTCGTCGTCAATCATGCTTCGAGCTACTGACCATCAGCGTCCATCTCAGATCCGCCATCTCAGAACTCTATCAAGAATCTCATCAAATACGTTGCACTTCTCTCGATTAGTCCTGTGAGCTTGAACAAATCAATAGAGCTTGAACCTCTAAGGTCGTATGTTCATACAATCTTCAAAGAGAAGCTTTGTTGACAGAAATGAGCTAGGACGCAAACTCCCTCTGCCCCGCCCAAGCATCCGCTTCAGGACATGTTCCACTCCATGCTTGCAGTATCAAGTCGACCCCTCTTCGAGCCATCTTACCTCGAACAAACCTTCCACACTACCCCAACACTACCGACAACTGAGTTGTATCTATGAGAAACCCCGCTCGTCGATCGCAACACAGAGAGCATGATCCGACAACCAAAACCACCGAACAAGTCCATTGGCCAAGATTTCGAACCAGGGATTTCTTAGATTGAAGTCTAGTCTCTAGCAACAATTGATCACCGGCTGGACACCACGATGGACCTTTATAGGAAGCGGGTTGCCCACACTCCTCGGGCTCTGCTTCCACACACGTCAAGTCAGAATGCATTTCAATCCTGTTGCTATACTCGTCGGGTGGGCAGTCACTCTTAGTGTTGCCGTACCCCTCGACTCTCCTGTCAACCACGAGTTCGTAATTCCCGCTGTTGAGCATGCGGACCTTGCTACAATGGCTGCGATCACCTTCAACAATGACCAAGCCCTCAACCTCACAGCGATGTTCCCTGCGGCTCTGGTAAGTCTCCTGTTCAAGTCACAAAAGCTCCTCAACTGACAAATCCTGTCTTACAGGAAGAGTGCCTCGCTTCAGAATACCCAGTGATATCTTGCTCAAACTGTCCGCGTCGCTATAATGCCACAGGATATCAGATACGGGGCAAAACTGTCAATCAGATCTGCAGGCAACGCAGAAGACCCAAAATGTCCTCATCGAGGCCTTTCAGGACATTCGATAAATACACGTATCACAAGATTCGCGAATGCGGCCAAGTCGTTGAAGGCGTCGACACAGAACGTAAGTGTTACTTCCACGGGTTTACCAATCGACAGTTGTGCTTATGCGAGTTGCGTGTAGCGCTGGAGCACCTTTTCTGGAAGATCAATCACCGTTGCCATAAGATTTGGCAGAAGGGCACGAACCAGACCTTGTCCGCCGAGGAAACCGCCCAGGCAGACTTCGCCGCGGAAACAGATCACGCGAGAAGGATGAAGGCTACAAACGGACTCACTGCATGGAACGGAATGACCTTGATGTCTGACGACGAGAAAATCAATACATCAATGTTCCCTGAGGCTGTTGTAAGTCGCTTTGGTCATTCGTGGTGAATTCACAACTAATTCGCGTCTTTTCCTAGCATGGATGTCTACAATCTAGGTTTGGTATCGACCAGATGGAAAAGTATGACCAGCGTAACCTGAAGCATTTCAACCTACAAGACAAGACCATCAAAAGGATCTGTGGAACCAGAAACCAATACCAAAGTGGCCGAAAACGTGGCAGATTCGCAAAGTTTGAGGGGTTCACCTTTAGTAAAATCAAGCAGTGCGGTGCTATTAATATGGAACGTAAGTACAGCCCTGGCGATAGGCTAAGCAATGTCACTGACTTCGATTCTTGCAGCTCTGGAGCACTTTTTCTGGCAGGTGAACCATCGTTGCCACGAGCGCTGGTCTGAAGATGAACAGCGACTCCATGGACCTGCTACCGTAGCAGATGGAGCAGTTGATGCAGCTGAGAAAGCAGAAATTGCTGCTGAAGAAGCAGCTGAGGAAGCAGAAGATGCAGAATTCGCCGCAGACGGAGCAGAGGCGGATGACTCTGATATGTCTGACGACGAATAGTCGACGGACTAAGGCCAGACAGTGACATCTGCTCTTACGCAGACAGTCCTGGCCCACCTTCGAGCGACCAACTAGGGTATGCTCGCTCACAATCTCTTTTGTAGCTTTCCTTTGTCAACGTCTTTTGATCTGATATGTAGTCCAATAGTTTGGTCCAGTAATGTATTCTGTAATCTTTGTACCATTCCATCACCATTCACTAACTTAGATGCTTGTTCAACAGTCCAAAATAATGTTTTCAGTTGGTAAGCAAGTTATCTCATTAATCAGAAGCTAGAACTCTCACGTGAGTATCGGAAGCAAGCTTCACGCTACTTGTATTAGTCCCCTATTAGCTGCCGGTAAATTCTACCGACCAATCAGGGGGCTAGAAACGACGTGTCGTTCTAGCGTCTAAGGGCTAAATGAACGTCTTTTAGTGACGGTGTACAAGTTCTCAAATTTTGAAATGGCTAAGTCCCCTTCTATAACTTATCTTTCGTCTATACTACCCGCCACCTATATATTTAACCAAAAATGCCGTCGGTAGAACACACCGACGCGCTGTCGGCATTAGAAAATCCAATTATTAATTCTCTTTTTTACGATACTAATACGCAATCGGTAATAAGCGACGAATCTAATAGCGATCTATCTAATATCTTAGACGCCGCGCTTCTCGCCCTTAACGACGACACTATTACGACCCCCTACGTATAGTCTACGGGCAACTCTAATCCTAATATACGAGGAGCTCATCTTTATTATCTGTATGCTATACCTAGCTAGCCTCGTCCTCGCCGTCGCTACCTAAACATATGCCCTACGCTATCGGTAGAATCTACTACCTCTTAAAACTAGCGCCTAACCCTAAGCAGTTAGCGGCTAGTTTCTACGCGCCGCCCTAATGCCTTTCCTACGCTATCGGTAGAATCTACTGCCCCCTAAACCTAGCCCTCTATTAGGAGCAGTTANATGCTATTACAACTAATGGCATATAATAGAGCCTATTAACAGAGCTTTATAGCTATAGATAGCGTCCGTAAGAACGCACTTATCTAGCGTAGCATTATTAGCGTTACTACTAACATATTACACTAGCGACACGAAAGATTATCTAACTTCTTTCTAAAGAGTCTCGGCCTTTTACTCTATAGTAGCGGTACTAAACGCAGTGTTATCTAGCTTCTTGCTCGCCTTAGTCTCTATAAGGGGTATAAGGCTACGTATAACAACATTAATAAGGTCGCACGGAATGAAATAGTAAGCGATTTGCCTAATATGTAGACTCCGCTAATGCTAATATCCTAGTCGGTAGAATAAGAGAAAGGCTGTTATAGCTAGGCCTTAGACTATGTTATGTTATAATAACTATAACTTTAAGAATAACACCCGCGAACAGATCCGTAGCGACTCTAGTAAAATGATTAACATTATAACTGCTATAAGTATTTACAATCCGCTACTACCCCCTAAAGGCCTTAAGCAATCCGACTTCTTACGTAATAAAGGAATTAATATAAGAACTCTCGAGGCCGCTATTATAGAACCGAGCGATAAGAACTTAAAGCTCGATAAAGATATCTCCTTATTTTTCATCGGCGAGGCTATCCGACATATCTACCCTTAGGCGTATACGACTATTTTTCTAAAGAAGAAGTCGTCGGTAGAACCTACCGCGTTATATAACGATTATTCTACCGCCCCTAACCCCCTTTACGATTAGACGTCTTCGATACCTTTCGCTAAGTCGGTTAGTTAGGCCTTATGTTACATGTTAGTAGAACCTACCGCTTAACAATTACCGAGCAATCTAGCCGCGTTAGATAGAATAGTTAACACCGAGATAGCCGTAACTGCTATAGATTATATAGCTTTACTGCCCCTATTAACTCCCTACGCTTCGGTAGGTTCTACCGACGATATCTCCTTACCCTTTACTCTATAATCTAGCTCCTATCCGCATTCCCGGCCGTAATTGCCGTTACCTTAATCCGTCTCTACGCCTACCGCTATACCTCCTCCTCGCTACGTCCTATTAATACCCCTACCTACCGCATACGTAGCGTCTACCGCTACGGTTAAGGTTAGATCTTTTTTGTCTCTCGATTCGTAATTGTCGCTATAGGATCTCTCTATACTGCACCCTACGCTGCTATTCTCGTCGGTAGATCCTACCGACGATGTCTTTACTTAGCCTAAGTTATCTACGTCTATCCCTACCCCTCTCGTAGCGGTTTCCGGCTTAACTCGACCTCCTCTTATGCCTTCTGTCGATCGACTACCGCCTATAGAGACGCCTCTTAGTTAGCTTAGTGCTATCTAGGAGAACGAAGGTACTATTAAAGGCATAGTAGCCGTTCTTAATTAGCTCTTTACTAACAAATTAGGTCTAAAAAACACAAACGGCGCCTTTAATCGTCGTCTTTAGGTTATATATAGAGACTAACTTACTATATCTAACATACGCTTAGTCTAGGGGCGTTTTATAGAGTCGAGGCTTCCCTTCGACCGAGGTAACTATATCGTTACTAGTCTCGGTTAGTTCTATGTTATGTAGTCCCTTCTATTTATAATTATCCGTACCTATTTCTCTGCTCCTAATAATGAGCAGACTAAGTGTATACTTAAACACGACATCGATTACTAGGATCGGAAGGGACTAACTCGTAAGAACGCAAAGTTCTATTAGTTTAAGCCCTTATTCTCTAGGGCTTCTATACTCGTATCGCGGCCTTATAGTACGAAGAGCTACATAAAGAAGGCTTCCTTACTAGACTAGATAAGAGTCTACCTAAAAGAGAGCGCTTCTTAAAGGCTATCGTAGTTCTTAAACCCGAGCAATTTAACGCAATTACGGAAAAAATCTATACGAGTGCGTTCTCCTTTAAGGCATAGAACTCTAGATCTAATAGCGAGTGCGACAAGGAGTTCTAAAGCATATGTCGTCTCCTCCGAGAGTATTAGGTTTTTGTAACATTAAAACATGCTATTAAGCACGGAGATATTAGTTTACTACGCTATATAATCCCTAAGCTTGTAGTCATGTTTTACGGAGCTTAACAGTATAAATACGGATACGAAATGCTACACCTCTATTAGTAGCTCTCGGACGACACGTCGAGTAAGACGTTCTAGCGGTCTCTATTAGCTAGGAGTCTAGTTAATATTCGAGGTTTACCTAATACGTAGAAGCTAGTTAACCTTGCTAATGAACACATTAATCGCCTATATTTAGACGATATAAAACTGCATAAGAACTCTACTTACGGCATTCGACATACATTCGAAACTATGTCTACCGTTAGCCCTTTTATTAGTAAGCTACGTAGTAAAATGAACGAAGACTATAGAGAGATAATGTCTAGACGCCATTCTATAAAGGACGTAACCTCTAACATGTTCTCTCTTACTATTTTCTTATAGGAAGAGGGATTTATAACGCCGTATTAACGAGGTAACCGTAGATTCGAATTAGAAGATATCCTTAAAGCTAGCATAGAGGTACTTAGAGAGAAGGTTATAGTGTTTAACAACAAGGAGGTTAGAGTTCGCTAGGCAATGCGAGATAGTCCTCTAATATAAGTAGGGGCTAGCGATGTCCCTAACTAACATACCTTATCTAATGCTACCGACTATGCTATCTAGGTTAACGAAAATGAAGAGGACTAGGTAGACGTTAATGATTTAGCTAGCTTTAATAAGATCGATCTATCTTAGCTTTAGGGAACGTTGTCGGTAGAACATCCCGACGGCTTCTAGACATAGTATCTCGCTTACCTTTTAGTACAGGTAATTAGTGCTATTCTAGATACCCCCTACCGCCGGCAAAAGCTCTCTAATTAGTGCCATTCTANAGTAAGGAACTCGATTTTAGCGGCAAACTTATTAGTTTAATTAGCAAAACCCTTACGATAACAGAAATTCTGTCGGTAGAATATACTAATAGTTAACTTCGGTCTATTACGATAAAGGCGAAGGTCCTACGTCTAGTCCCTCTAGTTCTTACTTTAGAAAGAGGAATAGAATCTAAGTAGGATTTGTGTCGGTAGACTCTACCGACGGTTAAACCTACCCCGAACGTCGTAACGCTTAGCCTTATAGGGGCATATACGTTATAATATTAGCGCTAATGCTATTAGCCGAGTCTACCGACGGTTAAACCTACTATTACGTCCCGCGATTTGTTAGATATCCTTCGTCTAGTTAGCGTCGGTATATTCTACCGACGCGAATTTCGTCGAGGTAGGCGACTACACTATAAACTCTACCTCGGTCGCTCTACGCTAAGATAGCAACTTATAGTAGCATAATAACATCTAAATCGTCCAAATCTGCAATAATAACGGTAGCATTTAACTATTAATGTGTTTGTTCTATTTAGCTATATTAATGGCGAGACCCTAGGCCCTATCGCATTACGTAGTCGGTATTATCCTTCTTAACTATTACCCCTTCCTCCTTCTTAACTAACACTATTACCCCTTCCTCCTTCTTAACTAACACCCTTCCTCTCTCTCTTAAAGGCGCGGCCCTTACTAATGCCGATAGGCTTAATGACATCCTCTTCTAGATAAAAGAGAAGTCGCTATTAAGGAGGGCTTAAGCGGACATGCCGCTTTAACGAGGCTAAGGAGAGTAGATGCCTATAAGCAATCCTCTTATGTTAGTTCTAACGGTGATCTCGAGGATAGAACTTCGACGCCTTAAGAACTCGGCTTCTTCGTAGGCTTTCTTATAATCCTTTACCTAAACAGTAAAGGATTATAAGAAAGCCTACGAAGAAGCCGACTATTTGGTCGACTAAATAGTAGGCGATAAGGGCTTACTTAACATCTTAGGTCTAATGTTTATAGTGTAGTAATCTCGTTAAGAGTAGCGGCGTTAGCTACATTAGTAGTAGCGTCGATAGGAGAAGGAGGGGCCCTAAATGTAACAGTTAGCATACGAAAGAATAAGGAAGGGATGTAGAGGCGACAACATACACCTCTAGCCTTAGCTATTAACCTAGTTTCGGCCCTATTAGCGGCCTCGGTCTCTACTTGCTCCTACTCTCTTCTTACTACCCTCCCCCTTCCCTCTATATAGAGATAAGCTATCTCCTCGTCGGTAGTATCGACGGTACGAGGGTAGAAGAGGGTATGCCTATAGGTCTTTATTACTATTATTATTAGCCGTAGCCTTATTGTTATTGCTATTGCTAGGCATAGATCTCTAACTCCTCGGAACGACGATTACTTATCGCTCTAAGGAGTTAGAGGATACGGCGACTATAGGGACTAGGGGCCGAGAGATAGTTATCGTCCGTGTCGCTATTATTAGATTACGACGACGGACGGGATACGGACGATAGCTCCTTATTAACGAGGAGGCTTACATATACCTACATTAAAGGTTAGTAGATATTATAGCTAGAGGAGCGCGTAACATACGATCTCTCGGCCCTATTCGCGACATCTTTAGTCCTTAGGAGGGTATTAGCTTTCGAGCTCCTTAATGCGGTAGTAGGAGACGTCTAGTCTAAGTTATAGACTAGGACGCCTCCGGCAATCGAGAGCTAAAGTGCTTAACCCTACGAAACATGTTAGCTTAAAAGAAGATAGGAGATAGAGACGGAATAATAAACCTCCTAAGAACTAGAGAGATCGTTAAGGCTAGGGTGTTTCCCTCCCTATTCGTAGTAGCTATAGAGCGAGTTACTCTAGGAGGCATATAAGCGACTCGCTCTACGGTGCATGTAAATAGGGGTATCTAACTAGGACATCGCGATCGAGGGCCGGTGCCTAGCATAGTAGGAGCTATACTAGGTATAGGACATCGCGATCGAGGGCCGGTACGGGTACCCTATTAAATAGAGTTAGCAATGATAGAGGAAAGTTAAGGATAAGGACGAACAAACCTAGTAGATACTGCCCTAAGATCTCTCCTAACGCGCGACTATCTTATCGTAGACATAATTTCGAGTTACGAATGCGATAGAGAAGGCGATGCCCCCGTCGTCGAGATAACGGTAGGTACGCGCTAGGGAGGAGGTAATAGAGATAGAGAGGTAGTAGTAGTTATAGAAGAAAAGAAGTAGTAGTTTAAGAAAAGGAAGGTTAGAGTTAACGCTAGACTAAAGTAAATAAACAACACCTAGTCTAGGGCTTAGCGTTGCTCGTAGAGCGTATACTAGAGGCCTTAGTCTCCCGCTCTTCTTAATCCCTCTAGCTATTAAACACCATTTCTAACCCCCCTAAACAAATTAATTAAAATGTAAGCAATTGTTATACGACTATATAGTCATGTTCTCTATACTATCCCTGCCCTTTTCCTATAGTTCTTGTCTCTACGCACTATAATGCGCCTATTGTTTCTTTTTTTGGTCGATTTCACTTTATAATAACAACCCTAATGCCTGCTATATAGACCGTCGGTATATCCTACCGACGACTTAATACGCTTATCTTAGCAGACTTACGTACTTACCTACGTCTATATTAACCTCTACGATGCGATTTTTTACTATCTATATATACAGAATGCTAACAATTTATAGGCCTCCCTTCTTCTGCTACCCCGGCTCCTCGGAGCCTATATTCCCCCTCGCCTAGGGGTTTATAGAGCGGGCCTCCCGCCTCGTGCCCGAGGGTAGACTTCGGTCTAGTACCTTTTTATATGCTAATTTGTATTATATAACTGTTTATAATTAACGTGTTAAGTCGTAGCCCCCTCTCCCTCCGTAGCCTACGCGCCTAGCGTATAGTAAACCGGGTAGCCTAGTAAGCCGCTTAGGATGCTACTACTACTACTAAAGCTGCTACTACTGCCGCTGCTACGTAAGTCTACTTCTCTTCTTTTTAATCTACTCTTTATCTACTTCTCTTCTTTTCCTATTCTCGCTTTCTATTTAAACACTAGTTCTAATGCTAATAACATAGCGACGACGACGATAACGACGACGAATTCGGCGTATAGCCGTTTAACACCTATAACTCGGAGGAGGATAGTAACGATAACATCTTAGGGGATGTCGACATGTACGGCGACGGAAGTAATAATCCCGTCGTCGTAGACTAGGACGTAAGTCCGGCCGTTACAAATAATAGCTAGTATGTCGTCGTCGCTAGGCCGTCTGCTTCTATAGGCGTCCTAGCGCCTGTTTAACCGGCTCTACTAGTTGTTTAGGTCCCTACTATGCTACCTACTCCGGGTAGTAGTACTACTCGTCGTACTACTACTACTACTACCGCCGTATCTCCCGCCGCGGTCACTTACGTAGCCTATCTTCGTTAACCGATAGGCGGATACTTAGGGAGTAGATTAGGTATTATTATGCCCCTTTAGCTTAGAAATAAGCTTAGTTGCTATAGTGGTCTCGCGCCTGCTTAGCGAGACCCTATAGATATGCCTAACGTAGCCTCGGGTAAGAACCGGGTCCGTAGATAGTATTGTCCTAGGCTTCTAGGCTAGTTCTATAATACCGGGGTCTAGTCTAACGTTTAGTACGCCCTATTAGCTATCGCATACGGTAGCTAGTAAGCAGATGTTGCCCGTTAAAGGGGACATGCTACTAGATAGTAGGAGACTAATAGTAGTATAAGACGCACCCGTGCCTATAGACGTTATATCGATAAGGGTCGTAATTGCATCGTCTACTCTAACGAGGCATAGGCGAAGATCGACTACTAGACAGGCACTACTAATGCCTATTATTACTATCGCGTTAATAAGAAGCCATGTAACGATAATAATTAAAAACAAAAAAAAAAAAAACCATAAAATAAAAAATAAAAAAAAAGGGGGTGTTTAGGGAGTGGAGAAGGTTAACTAATTAAAATCCGTTCGTGTCAAATTTAATCTAACTACTATATATGAACTATAAATTAATGGTAACGACGGCGTTAAACGACCTAATTAACTATTTTTACTCGTCGGTAGAACATACCGACGAGTAGAGATAGCTACTTAACTTGTCGGTAGAACATACCGGCAGGAAAATTAGAGAAGGAAATACGTTAAAGTCGGAAACGTAAGGCTAGAATTAGAGGAAGCGACGTTATATCGAATTTAAATGGCTAAGATATCGGAGTAAAATACCTCTAACGCCGACGACATGTAAACCGCTAACTAGCGGTACATTCTACCGATAGCGGAGCGTATACCGCGTAAAGCAACATTACTTATATAAATCTCGAACGTCTCTCCCTACTATAATCGGTATGTTCTACCGACGACAAAATGGTAGTTCGATAGCATACTAGCTTACGCTCGAAAACATCTTAACGCTAAGTCCCCTTCCTCTACCTATAAGTCTTACCTCTATACCTATAAGATATTATCTAGCGACGTTCCTCGGCCTCGTCGACCTCCTCTAAACCCTCTACGCGACTTTAAATTTAGCTACGATAGTAACAATAACGATAAGCTATAGATATACTAGTATCCTAGCCTCCTTCCTCTATCCTCTTCTTGCTCTAACGCGACTTTAAAGTTAGCTACGACAATAATAATAACGACGAGCTATAGATACCCGCTCGTCCCTCTACCGCTATAGACTCCTTCGACTAGTATGCTAGCGTAATGGACGAGGCCCGACCCTCCTACTAGTACGCCCCTCCTACTTATAGGAGGACTCGCGCGACCGTACTAGCGAATAGCTTTACGAATTCGCTATACGGCAGTTTAACCTACCGTAAGGCACGAGTATACTACTTCGGTAGCACCTTATTCTATTACCCTTAGCGCCTCTAAGAACTCCTCCGACCCCTAAGCATAGTGCTAGCTACTATTCGTACCGGCTCCTAGGTCTTAGAGAGTCTTACCGCTATATAAGAGCCGCGAGAAGGATATAAAGGGTTAAGTGCCGTAACTGCGAGGAGCTTAGCTACGGTGCTAGTCGTTACCCTAACTACCCTATAGGTTAGGATAACACTCCCGCTAATTAGAACTATACCGCTAAGGCCGCTCCTTCTACTACTCCCGAGGATGACTAGATAAGCGCTAATGCCGGTAGCACTAGTAGCTAGAACGCTACATCTACTACACCTTCCGACGATAAGGACATAAAGGACGCCTAATCCTCCTTCTCGTTACCGACGATAAGGTAATACGCTAATAGGATATAACACAAAAAGGCAAGTACGTTAAGACTATCGTAGCTTGTCGCCGTCTCATTTCTATAATGAGTTTAAAGCTAGTAGCTCGGCAGCGTATCGTACCTACTATCCCTTAGTAGCTCGGTAGCGCATCGTACTTACTATCCCTTAGTAGCTCGGCAGCGCATCGTGCCTACTATCCCTTAGTAGCTTAGTAGCGCATCGTGCCTACTATCCCTTAGTAGCTCGGCAGCGCGAGGGTAACTAGGTTATATAGAGCCGCATCTCGAGAAGTTACTATAGCGTTCTTTAACGCGAACGCTAGAATAAAGTAAAGCACGGTTAAGCTACTAAGGTCTTCGACGAGGACGACGAGATATAGTATACCGAGAACCGCAAATAATGCTAACGAACATTCGAAACTAGACGAATCCGCTAAAGTTAGCATTTGTTGCATTAATTATTAAGCTCGTCGCGTCGGTAGAATCTACCGATAGGAGTTAAGGCTCCTAGTAGACCTTCGAAACTAGACGAATCCGCTAAGGTTAGCATTTATTGCATTAATTATTAAGCTCGTCGCGTCGGTAGAATCTACCGACAGGAGTTAAGGCTCCTAGCAGACCTTCAAAACTAGACGAATCCGCTAAGGTTAGCATTTGTTACATTACCGCTAATAATATTATTAAGCTCGTTACGTTAGTAGAATCTACCGACACAATTTGCACTAAACTAGTTTATATCTACTCTGCGCGCGCTAAAATAATTCGTATAATACGCGTCGGTAGATTCTACCGATAGGAAAAGAGTAGGATATAACATCTATAAGATTCGACTCCTAACTTAACTAGCTATTCTACCTAAACGAGTTACATATAAGCCTTGCTTCTCTGTCCTAGTTTTTTTAGATAGCTAGATGTTATTATTAAGCTTAGCAAGTGCTAACCGACGCTTTCTATTCGGACTATTAGATAGATTAGCGGTATGTTCTACCGACACCTAAGTAATACTAGACTAGCTCTCTATCCTAACGGTATCCGTAAATAGTTGTATATCGTCTACTACATCTATGTTAGGTCGTAGAAGATTATAAGCAACCTAAGTGTTAGGTATAACTTCTTAAGAGTCGAAGACTTAAATGTAACCCTTACTACTATTAGTAGAATCTACCGATAGACTAGAGGTAGCAGTAGGGCTTTATAAGACCGTCCCTGCTTAAGAATCTAGCACCTCTACCTATAATTCCTCGTCCGGAGTTTCATTTAAGGCTAGCATACGGATACTTACACTACTACTAGCCGACGACGATCGAGCTCTTCGCGGTTATTAAGAAGCCCCTCGAATAAGCCGATCGATAGTTAAAGTAGAGATAGTCGGCTAGGGAGAGACTAGATATAGAATGTCCTACGATAACGACGGCGGTAGTAAAACCGGAGTTACTACATCGGTAGTTTCTACCGACGGCCTATTCCTTAGATATTCCCTTACTACCGCCTAGGCGGCCTATTTTTATTAATGCCTAGAGGCACGGAGACGAGCCATCGATCGAGCTATAGTGTCTTTATATGCTATAACGGTAGTTATAGCTAGAGGACTAGAAACAGTACTATCTAATAGGGTGTTGTTAGCTTCGTCGTCTTCTTCTAAGCTAGTTTAATTAGTCTTCTTCTTCTTCTTCTTATTCTTAGCTCTTACTTCCTTAAACTTGCGGATAATAGCTTCTACATTACTACGAAGATCCGACCTTAGCTGCTCGAGCAATTTAGGAGTACTATACTACTAGCTACTAACAAGTTCTTAGATTATACCGGGTTCTCGAATAGAAAACTCTAGTGCCGCGCCCCTATCTAACCCTTTAAACTGCTAAGCGACTCGCTACTATGCCTCTATCTCTAGGAGATACGCCGATAGTACGGGAAATCTTCGTCTAATCCTTAGATATAGGCGTTCATTTGTCTCTTATAACTACTTAGTTAACTAATCGAGGGCATACGCTACTTTGCTGCCTTTTGTCGGCTTCTTTATACCCTGCTCTACTACCTTAAGCTCCG